>NC_041730.1:22165676-22790676 GCF_004115215.2 Ornithorhynchus anatinus
CCGGACCCTCGCTCACACCCCCTTACTCAGTCACCTTTCTTGTTCTTGCCGGCCTCGGTGGTCCCAGCCGCGAGGATGAGGACCGCAAGGAAGAGGAAGCCACAGAGCTGCATCCTGGGTTGGGGGGAAGGAGTAGGAAGGGGTGAGCCCCCTTCTAGCGGTCCCCAAATCCCAGGCCGGGGAAGGACTTGCCCGCCCGGCTCTGAAGTGGAGGTTCTCGGGGGAGGCGGACAGGGTCGTCACTCCAGAGCTGCCTGTGGAGGTCACTGGGGGCGAGCCCGGCTCCTGCAATGCCCTCCACCCCATCCCAAGAGTGATTTCCCTCCAGATTCCCCGCCAAGAGAAGCAGCGTGGCTCAGTGGAAAGAGCCCGGGCTTGGGAGTCAGAGGTCGTGGGTTCGAATGTCGACTCTGCCACTTGTCAGCTGTGTAATAATAATAACGTTGGTATTTGTTAAGCGCTTACTGTGTGCACAGCACTGTTCTAAGAGCTGGGGTAATTACGGGGTGATCAGGTTGTCCCACGTGAGGCTCACAGCTAATCCCCATTTTCCAGATGAGGTCACTGAGGCCCAGAGAAGTGAAGCAACCTGCCCACAGTCACCCAGCTGACAAGCGGCGGAGCCGGGATTCGAACCCATGGCCTCGGACTCCCAAGCCCGGGCTCTTTCCACTGAGCCACGCCGTGTGACTTCGGGCCGGCCGCCTCACTTCTCTGGGCCTCGGCCCCCTCATCCGTGAAATGGGGCTGAAGACCGTGAGCCCCACGTGGGCCCACCTGATGACCCCGTATCCCCCCAGCGCTTAGGGCTGTGCTTGGCACCTAGTAAGCGCTTAACGAAAGCCATCATTCATCTTAAAAGAGATGGGACAAGAAGAGGTAGCCCTCCTTGAGGAGAAAGGCCGCGCTCTGGCCCCTTAGTTCCTCACCCTCCCGGACTGGGCGGGGAGGTCGAGGCACGGCCAAAGCCAAAGAAAGGGATGGAGGGCACCCAATGTCCCGGCTCCCAGCACCTCCTCGCCGGGATGGGGCGAAGCCTCGCCGTCCTTAGCTTCCCGCCAAGGCCGGGGACAAGAAAACGCTCCGCTCCTCCTCCTGGGGAGGGAAAAGGGGGATGCGGGACCGGCCCGGGGCCTCCCCCTCTCCGGGCATCCATCGACGCTATTTACTGAGCGTTTACGCTGCGCGGGGCGCTGTGCTGCCTTCTCCTCCGCAGCCCCGGCTCCGAGTGCAGCGCTCCGCGCAGAGTGAGCGCGGATGAAATCCCCCCCCCGGCTGCGGGCAGGGCAGGACCGGCCGGGCTCGGAGCGGACCGTTACCCCGGCGCCCCTGCGAAGCTTTTCTGGGGGCCGAGGGGCGGGCGGGCGGGCGGGCCGGGCAGAGGGTGGTACCCGCCTGGGAGACGATGGGGATGCCCGGGTAGGGCGGCACTCACTCGGCCGGCGGCGCTCCCCGCTGTGGGCTCGGCTCCCGCTCCGGTCCCGACCCCGACCGACCCCTTTTGTCTGCAGAACCGGTCTGAGCCGGTCACATGGACCCCCCCCCCACCCCTCCCCGACCCTCTCCCCGCCCCCTGCCCTCCCCCCCAAGGGGCGGGACTCCGGCCTCGCCCCGGGGGCAGCACCCAACACCCCCCCGACACGCCCCCTGGCGGCGGCGGGAGGACGCGGTCCCCGCCCCCGACACGCCCCCTGGCGGCGGCGAGAGGACGCCGTCCCCCGCCCCGAGCACGCCCCCTGGCGGCGGCCCCGTTCCCGGCCGTGGAGGCCGCAGGGCATCCGGGGGAGGGAGGCGCGATGCCCCCTGCCCAGGCCCAGGTCGGAGCGGGCACCGGGCTCTCCTCCCAGTCCGGCCGGCCCCGGTCTTCACGGCCTTCCAGAAAAGGGGCGACCCCTACACTTCCCTGCTCCGGGCAGGACCCGCCCCCCCCCGTCCCCCCGTCCCCCCCCCCCCCCCCGTCCCCATCCACCTGCTGGGGGCAGGGATTGTCTCTGTTGCTGAATTGCAGTTCCCGAGCTTTTAGTACAGTGCTGGGCACACAGTGAGCGCTCAATAAATGCGACCGAAGGATTTGGGGAGCTCCGAGGTGGACGACAGCGCTCACCGCCAAGGACCTCAAGGCCAAGGACGATGGGCAGTCGCAGCCGGGAACCTCCTCAGGAGCTAGAGGAGGAAGGAGGTGACGGGATCCTTCCCACCCGGCTCTGCCTCTCCTCATCCCTCTGGCTTGGCTGTCCAGGCCCTTTTCCTTTTAACGGTATTTACTAAGTGCTAACTCTGTGCCAGGAACTCTACTAGGCACTGGGGAGAGATACAAGATCATCAGGTTGGACACAGTCTCTGTCCCACAGAGGGCTCCCCATCTTAATCCCCATTTTACAGATCAGATAACTGAGGCACAGAGGAGTTGAATGTCTTCCCTAAGGTCCCACAGCTGACAACTGTCAGTCATTCTGGCTGCCCGACCCATCTCTATCCATTAGGCCTCGTTACTTCTTTATTCTGTCTCACACGTGAACTCCTCATTCCCATTTGGCTGTGGATGAGCCAGAGAAGGCGGCAGGGTCAAAGGGGTCACACCTCCCTCATCTCTCACCAGACCCAGGCCCCACCTGGTTTGTGTGGGTCTGGGCTCGACGTGGGGGGAGGGAAACCAGGCTGTGCTAGGAATCGTCTGAGACACATCACTCCTTCCCACAACCAGGGAATCACCTCAGGCCCACTGCTGGGAGAGAAATCAAGACTCCCAGGTCAGACACAGCGCCTGTCTCACAATGGGGTCCACAGTCTAAGTAGGAAGGAGAATAGGTAGAAGAAGGCACAAAGTGGAAAAAAAAATTTTTTTTTTATAGAGTCACACGTGGCCAGGTTGTAAACAAAATGCAAGTGATGATATCCCCTCGTGGCTGCCTGCCCCTCCATGGGATCGCTGGGGCCCGGTCCTGGACCCTGCCCATGGTCCTCTGGCTGAGACTAAGTGAGGAAAGGGGTGAGAGAGGCACTGCTCAGGGTGAGGGGGTGAAGGAGGAGGGGCACCCGGCCAGGAATAGGGAGGAGAGCCTCTGGGGGAGACTCCCAGAGGCCGCAGAGGAAGAGCCGGTCTTCAGCTTCCTCAGACCGCTGCTGAAACTTACCATCTCAGGGCTCAGCTGTCACTTGAGGACATTCCCCAAAATGGCTCCTCGCCCTCCCAGTTTGCCCTATCTCGTCTCCCCACTCCCCAAATCGGTCCATTCACTTCCTTCTCCCACATGACCCGCTATCATCCCGGCAGCTGCTCTCCTCTCCTCAGTTATCCACTCTTCTCTGATCCGCCTCCCTTTATCCCAACTGCTCCCAATTCACACCCCCACCCCTTCTCTAGACCCTTCCTCCTACCTCTCCTGCCCTTTCCCCTCAACCCCAAATCCCCTCAACTCCTCTCCCCGTTCCCTGCCTTATTCCTCAGAGACCTGACCGCTCTGGGCAGCTGGGGGTCAGGGTGGGATCTGTGCTGTGTTCGGGTTAGAGAGGTGGGGGTTTGGGGAAGAGGCAGGTCGGCAGTTTGCCCGCTGAGGTTGGGTTCTCAGGGCTCCGGTGCGGCATTGTGCTCTCGGGCCCTTCTGGCCCGATCGGAAGAAACCGGCGGCGGAGGCGTTCCGCATCCGAGTGACGGAGGCCCGGCCCAGAGCCCGGGGCACCCCCGACCCCAGCAGGGCGGCTCCGGCGGCCGCTTCCCGGGCGACTCCGACTGGCTCCACGGCGGGGCCTCGTTCGTGAGCTCCGCCTCCCCTCGGGGCCCACCGAGGTGCTGGCCGACTGGCGCGGCAGCGGTGCCTGTGCCCGCCTGGAATGTGGCAGTAAGGGAGGGGTCGGGGAAGAGGGAGCCGCTGTTCCTGGGGGGACACAGCCCCGCTCCGCCCCGCCCCTCCCCGAGGAGAGAGGTCCCCGACCGCAGTCCTGCTGGCTGGTTTGGGTGGGCTGGCTGCGCGGGTTGGCTACACGGCCGTCTCCTGGTCCTCCCGCTGGATCATCTGGTAGTGCTGCCGGTTCTCCAAGTAGGCGGCCAGCTCCGAGTCCTGAGCCTTTTCTGCCCGGTGCTTTGGGGTGTCCCCCTGCGGAGCCAAGGAGAGGGGCGGGGGGGAGGGGGTCAGCTCAGTAAACAGCAGACAGAATCTGCCTGCACACCAGCTCCTTCCTCCCTGCTGGCCACAACCATCCCTCCACAGCCCAGTTCCGGGGAATGGATGGTGGGCGGGTTGCCGGGCCGGAACTGAGGAGGGAGGGTCGACCCCAGCCCAGCCGACAGGCTCAGGCAGCTCCCCACAATGGGGCTCTGCACCCCGCCCCACGGCAAGCACCAGGACAGCCTCTTCTTTCAGCTTCGGTCTCTGTCTCGGAGCCCACAGAATGTCTCCAACTAAGGAGGGGTCTCCCCCATCCCTCCGACTCTCAACCAGATCCTGATCCTCACCGAGAGGGCCGCCTTGGTACCCGGTGCGCCAGCTCCCCTTTCGCCCGTCTCTGAGGGCCCCGGGGGTGTGCAGGGGGCCTCACGTCTGGGGGCCAGAGGTGAGCCTGGACGGGGACCTAGTCCCCTTGTCCGTCCTGCCCGGCCCTGGCCAGCTACCTGCAGGTCCGTCTTCATTAGCGAGGCCCCGGCCTCCACGATGTAATGGCAGATGGTGCGATGGCGCAGGGCGGCGGCCTGGTGCAGGCTGGTCTCCCCGCTGGAAGGGGGGAGAAAGAGTGGGGTGAGGGCCAGAATCCCCCCGCTTATTTCCCCACTTTCCTTTCCCCTTCTCCTCCCACTTCAAGCCTTACTCCAGAGGCCTTCTTCATGGCTATGCCCTTTCCCCTGCTGCCCTCGCCCCCGCCGTCCCAACCACCGGGGAGGGGCCCGGTCTGGGGGCACCGGACGGGGAAAGAACAACTTGAGCTCCGGCTACTTACTTTTCTTCCACAGCATCAATGATCTCGGAGGGGGCTGGGGATGGAATCACAAAAATTGTTCTAGTGTCTGGCATACCACCCCACCCCTCAACACACACACACACCCTTTCACAGTTCTGGAAGCTTCCTTCTGTCCCCCAGCCTCTTCCTTCCCTCTTCCCCCAACTGCTCGTATGGCTGGGCAGGCCCCAGGCAGGAATGCCTGGGTCCGGGCTGGGCCTCCTCTGTTGGGTTCTGGGCTCCGGCTCCACCTCGCAACCTCGGCTCTTTGACCTTTCCTCTCCAGCAAGCTCGAGAGGTGGGGAGGGAGGAGAAGCCAGCCCCAGACTGTTGCTTTATCTGCTTGACAGGGCCTGGGGGAAGTTGTTGGTAGGTGGGTGGGTGGGGGTGTGTTTGTGTACGTGTGCATGTGCTCACAGCATCCCCTAGCATGAGGCCTCCGCTGGCCACCGCCGCTTCTCACCGTGCTCCAGGAGGTAGCGCACGATGTCCTTGCTGCCGGCGTTGACCGCGTGGTGCAGGAGGGTTCGGCCCCGCTCGTCTCGTTGCATCAGATCCCCCCCGGCCTGATGCAGTTCCCGGAACTAAAGGGCCGCAGGGCAGGGAGAAAGGGAGCTCTGTGAAGACCCCTTCCCCTTTTCCCCGCCACAACCATCTGCCCAGCCAGAGCCCTGCCCCAGCCTCAAAGCTGGCATCCGGGCTGGGCCCACATCCGGCCCAGAGCCTGACCATTTTCCCGGGGATGGAAGAGGGCTGGGGCAGTGTTTTCATGTGGACTGCGGGAACTTGCGGTCCCTTCCGGCGGGCTCGTTCAAACTCCGCATGCAGATGCCACAGCGCCAATCCACAACGGGAGTTCCAGTTTCCCCCAGGTGGAAACAGAGAGGGCCATGGGGGATGGGCACCGCATCCGCACACCCCTGCACCTCATTGGGTCCAGCACCTCACCCCCGAGGGACTTCTCTGAGGGGCGGGGGAGCAGGGGTGCGGGAATCTCCTGGTGGGCTAGAAAAGATAGATAGGGCCAGGGCTCTACCCGGGAGCCCGGGGGGTATACAGGATGCCTCCTGGAATGTCACCCTGTGGGCGAGGGGGCAGAAAGCAGCACTAAGAACCCCGGGGAGGTCTGCTGGCGTATCACTCTGGGGAACAGGGGAGAGGCCTGCTGAGAGGGAGAAACGCAAGGCAAGGGGTACCTTGCAGAAGTCGTTATTCTTGGCAGCATCTGTCAGCGTTTCATCTGGAGAGGGAGAGAAAGCACCTTCTGGTCAGGACCCAAGGATTGGGCAGTGTGGCTGTCAAAGCCTGGTGAGGGCTGGGCCTAACCCAGGGGATCTGCAGATGCCAAATGATCTTGACTCTATTGCCACTGTTCTTGTCTGTCTCCCCCGATTAGACCGTAAGCCCGTCAAAGGGCAGGGACTGTCTCTATCTGTTGCCGATTTGTACATTCCAAGCGCTTAGTACAGTGCTCTGTACATAGTAAGCGCTCAATAAATACTACTGAATGAATGAATGAATCTCTAGGGCGGGGGTGCCTTGAGGGCAGAGGCCAGGTTCACCCCAGGTCAGGTCTTGTCCAGAGAGTCCCAGAGCCTGGGCAGGGGGAATGAGTTGGGGGTTCCAAACTGGAGTAGTT
The DNA here is from genome assembly GCF_004115215.2 of Ornithorhynchus anatinus. Taxonomy (NCBI): domain Eukaryota; kingdom Metazoa; phylum Chordata; class Mammalia; order Monotremata; family Ornithorhynchidae; genus Ornithorhynchus; species Ornithorhynchus anatinus. Next base: position 22,172,248 of record NC_041730.1, read on the forward strand.
CAGGAGGCCTCTTAATAATAATAATAATGTTGGTATTTGTTAAGCGCTTACTATGTGCCGAGCACTGTTCTAAGTGCTGGGGTAGACACGGGAATCAGGATGTCCCACGTGGGGCTCACAGTCTTCATCCCCATTTTACAGATGAGGGAACCGAGGCCCAGAGAAGTGAAGTGACTTGCCCACAGTCACACAGCTGACAAGTGGCAGAGCTGGGATTCGAACTCATGAGCCCTGACTCCAAAGCCCGTGCTCTTTCCACTGAGCCACGCTGCTTCTCCACAGCCCATACTGCTTCTCTTGAGGAAGGCCCACTCCCCACCACAGAGAAGAGCAGCATGGCTTAGTGGAAAGAGCCTGGGCTTGGAAGTCAGAGGTCATGGGTTCTAATCCCGGCACTGCCACTTAGTTGTGTGACTTTGGGCAAGTCACTTCACTTCTCTGGGCCTCAGTTCCTTCATCTGGAAAATGGTGATTAAGTCTGTGAGCCCCATGTGGGACAACCTGATTACCTTGTATCTACCCCAGCGCTCAGAACGGTGCTTGGCACATAGTAAGTGCTTAACAAATACCATCATCACCACCACAGCCCATACTAGGCCAAAACCCAGCCAGTCCTCCCACTCCTTGCCAACAGCCTTCTGGGGCTGAGGACCCAACAGGGTCTTCATTCTTGGTGGGGAGCCCCCAGACCTTCACTCCTAGGAGGGAGCCCCCCGCTTTCCCCAGAGGCCTGGGAGGGCACGGTGGCCCCCCACCTATCAGGAAACCGAGGAGGAGGAGGTTGGAGGGCTGAGTCTCTGGGAGCGGGAGGGGGCACCGCCCTCACCTTTGGAGGGCCTTGAACCATTGGATTCTGTCCTGGGAAGAGAATGAGAGAATGAGATGAGACTGTGGCGTGGGCTCACTAACCCAGGAGACCCTCCCAGCCCCCGCACTCTCCGTAGGGGGATTCCCCTCTCCCTGGCCAATCTCGGGGACCTGGACTCTCCCCGTAGCAAGGACATCCACACCAGAGGGGACGCTCACCTGGTTCTCGGTGATGGGGGCACTGAGGTGGCAACAGGGGATTCAGGCAGGGGACTAGTAGGAGCTGGAATCTTGGGCCCTGGGGGTGTCCCCAACAGCTCTGGGTCGAGGACATACAGCTCATCCTGGGCGATCTCTGTCACGTAATTGAGATGCTCCTGGGAGGGCGGGGGGAGAGGTCACCTTGTCAGGGCCTCTGCAGGCAGCCCCTCACCCCCTAGGTGCCCACCAAAAACAACTGGGGAAGAGAAAAGGGGGTCCCTCTATTTCTGCAGTGGAGAGTGAGAGGTTCATAGGGAGGAACGGAGTAAGGGAAAGCATTCTGGAATACAGACTTGGGTCAGCTGGCCCCAGTGAAGAGACAGAAAGAGTGAAAGAGAGACAGAGAATGAGAGAGGACAGGGAGCAGGCTAGGGGAAGCCCTGTCCACAGCAGCCTGGGACAGTTTGTCACCCCGCTCTCCCCACCCCCCACATCCTGCAGCGCTTCCTGCTGAGAGGGCCTAAGCCCAGGGCTAGAAGAGCAGTGGTGTCAGGGGGCAACCATGGGCTTCGGGGCCTCACCTGGGCCCGGTCGATCCTGTAAAAGCGATTAGCCGTCGTGGCTGTGGGAAAGAGAGAGGGAACTGGTTACAGTAGTGCATGGGGGGGAACGGCCCCGCCAGCTGGCACCTCTGCCCTTCCGGCTGTCACCCGTGCCCGCCGGCTTCCCTTGCAGAGCCCCTCGGAGGGCAGTGATAACGTCTGGTGTCGGCAGGACTGGCAGCCGGGGAGGAGCGGGGGGCCCCTCCGTGCCCACATCCCACCCAACCAGGCAGCACTCACCATCCAGGAAACACCATTTGGATGACAGCTTCTGGGTCACTGGGCTCCCAGCCCCAGCCCCCTCTGGCTCCTGCTCAGAAAGACGCAGAGTCAGGGCCCAGGGCTCCCATGGCACTGGGCTGGCCACACACAGACAGGGCCCAAAACCTCTTCCCTGAGGCCGGGGGTTCGCGATCTTTATTTTGGCGAGACACAGCTATGAACTTCAAAGTGTCCCACAACTGTTGGGGCTGAACACTCTTTTATGGACATTATGAACTAAATCAATACCTAATACAATCAAAATGTAACAACGAACTGAAAAGAACGCTCATTACTAGGATGCAAAGTACAGTGTTCTCTGCACATAATAAGCGCTCAATAAATACGACTGAATGAACGAATGAACAGGAAATCTGATCTTGACAGTGCCGGGGTGGGGTGGGGAGGGAGGCACAGAGAGAGAGGTCAGAGGCTCCACCGGCCCCAGGGCTCCTGGGAACAACCCCCGCCTCCTTGCAGGAGATGCTCCCCCGGGGGGAGAAGCGGCTCTCGTCCTCTTCCCCCAGAGTGACCCCACCTGCTCCGTAGCCTCTCCCCTTGATCCCCTTTCCTCTTTCCCCCTGGCCACACTGCTCTGCGGCCCCTCGAGAAGGCTGGTTCCCTGGCGGAAAGGGGCTGGACCCGCCCAGCCATCCACTTCCTGCCCCCTTCCTCCCACCCCAGGGTCCGCCCGCCCCACGCCCCAGCCACCGGCCCTCACCTGCTGCAGCTTCTCGATGTGTTCCCGACACAGTTCCAGGTCGCTGTCCCCTGGCACCAGCACGGTCCCCAGCGGCACCGCTGAAAGAACCAGAACACGGGCCTCAGCTGCTCTCCCGGTGGGCTGCGGTGGCTGGCCCTCGTCTTCCCCGGGGAGGGAGAGGGGGAAGGAGAGGGAAAGGTTCGCCCCATCTGCCCCCGGCCCCCCGAGCTCACTCACAGGCCTCTTTCAGCTTCTCCTTGTCGTAGTGCAGCGCCTCATAGTCGTGCATGCTGACCCGGCTCACCTGGATCTGCAGCTGCTCGGGGACCGGCTGCTGGCTGCAGCAGGAAGTGTGGGGTCAGAGAGGGGCCGCCCTGCAGCGCTGGCAGGGGGCGAGCAAGAAAGAACCGGAGACGCGCTGTGGGGAGCAGGCGAGGGGGGGCAAGGGTCTCCGGCCTCGGGTCTTTCCCACTAGGGAGCCGGGCAGGGGTCCGGGGCCCGGGGTCCGCCCGGGCGGCGGAGGGCCGGAGGCGTGAGCGGGGCGGGGCGGTGGCGTACTCGCTGTGCAGGGGCAGGGCGCTGCGGCGCTTGGCTTTCTGCAGCATGCAGGCCTGGCTGCGCAGGGCGATGCGGATGCGGGACGGCGCCAGCTTGCAGGGCTCCCCGTCGACTTGCACCGGGATGGCCTTGGCCATGGTGAGCACCGCCTCCCGGCACTGGGTCAGCCGTTCGCCGTGCCCGCCCACCTGCAGGGCCGCCTGAGGGGAGAGCTGCCATCAGGACCCCCGCCCCTTGCAGCCCGGTCCGGACCCCAGCCTCACCCCATCCCAGGCTCTAGTCCACCCCTCTCCAGAAAATGTGGTTGGAAGAACCTCTCGCTTCCCACCCCGCACCCACCCTGCTCCCTTCATCCAGACCAGACCCAACAGACAGCTGGGGGGCCAGGCCGGGACTCAGGCCAGGAGCGGTCTCACTCCAGCCTGGACGCTTCCCCCGGGGCAGGGCCCAGCTCACCAGGGACGTCATGGTGAAGCCGATGACCTCAAGGTAACCGTCGTCGTGCCGCTGGGGCTCAAAGTCGTGGTGCTCGCCCGGGTGCCCCCAGGGCATGGTGCCGGCACAATACCTGCAGGTGGGAAAGGTCGTTCCGGAGGGCCGCCCGGAGGCAAGGACGGTGCGGCGGGGCAGGGCAGGGGGAGGGCTGGGGGGATGGGGCAGCTCCTTTACCTGGGAATGTTCAGGAAGACGATGCACTGAGGCTTCAGGTCCTGGATCTTGGGGGTCAGGTCGGTGCCATCACACTGCAGCCCCCACGCAAAGAGAAGCCCTTCGATTACTCTCCCCACCTTCAAGGCCTTACTGAAGGCACATCTCCTCCAGGAGGCCTTCCCTGACTAAGCCCCCCCATCCTCTTCTCTCACTCCCTTATGCATTACCTTGAAGGCTCCCTTCGTTCTTACCCCCTCCCAGGCCCAGAGCATTTATGTTCATATCTATAATTTATTTACATTAACGTCTGTCTCCCCTCCTCTAGACTGTAAGCTCATTGTGGGCAGGGAATGTGACTGTACTGTTGTACTGTACTCTGCCAAGCGCTCAGTACAGTGCTCTGCACAGAGTAAGCGCTCAGTAAATATGTTGAATGAAGGAATGAAGACCCTGCTGCTTGTCACCCCTCCTACAAATACAACCCCCGAGGCCAGGGTTAGCCCTCATATAAGCAAGTCTTCCCAAAGGGATCTGCGTCCGACCCCTCGCCTCCCAGGGAGCGGGGGGTGGTCCCTGCTCACTCACCACCACTCGGATGTGCTTCGCCAGGTCCTTAGAACTGCCCGTCAGGAAATCGGAGAATGCCGTCTGCCAGCAGAGGAGATGGGGGATCAACCCTGGCCTGGGGGGGCCCCAGCCCCGCTCAGGAGTCACCCCCCTCAGGGCCCAGATAGCTAGGCCAGGGAGAGACCATCCACCCAGGACAGGGAGGAGAGGGCAGGGCTGGGCAGGCACATTCCAGGGAAGCGTCTCGGGTGAGGCCCCGGATGGCCTTCCCGGGTCGGATTCTGGGGTCCGGGCCTGGAAGCCCCCAAGTCAAAGGGAGGCTCACCCCGGCGTAGAACATCTTGTTCCGGAAGCGGCTGTTGAACTTCTCAGGATTGGCCTCTGTCAGGGAGAGATGGGACCCGTGGGACACGGGAACCGCCGCTCCGGTGACAGGATGGGGAGCAGAGGGCCCGGGAGCACCGTTGTGCCCCCCGCCCCATCTCCCCTGCCTCGACTCAGCCTGCCCGCCACTCTGGCCCCGGCCTTTCCTCGAGAGTCCAGCCTTTCCGCCCTCACCCCCAGAAGCCACTGACCTCGGGACTCATGGAACTCCAGGGTGACGTGAGCGTCGAAGCCCAGGCTGAAGTAGTTGTTGAAGACATCCAGGGGCAGCTGGAAGGCGGGCAAGGAGCCTCTGAGGCCCTGGCAGGTGTCACCCTAATGTCCCGGGGACGTCTTCCCTGGGAATCCCGGGTCTGGGGTTTAGGGCAGGTCTCTCAGCACAACAGTGAGGTGGGTGTGGAGGGCGGGATGGCCAACTGCTCCCCCTCTCACCTGGGGTGGGCCGAGACCTCTCTGAGAGGCTCCTCTGGGACCCAGGCGCCATCACAGGGTCACCTGGGCTGCCTGGACTGAGCCAGCTGCACCAGCTGCCATGTCCCCTCCCGCTCTGGGCAGGGGTGATCTTGCTTCATTCACTCATTCGACTATTTATTGAGCGCTTACTGCGTGCAAAGCACTGTACCAAGCATTTGGTGGAACGTAATATAACAAACAGACCCATTCCCGGGCCGGAACCCCCGCCGAGTCAGGGACTCACCCTGTCAGTGGCGCTCTCGTCCCGCTCGTCGGGCCCGGCCTCTGGGTTGGGCTCCAACTGGAGGTTCCAGCGATCCAGCTGCACGATGTTCCCTTCCTCCACATGGGACAGGATCTTGGACACCGGCTCATCCGTGTAGCCCTGAGGGCCACAGGCCAGGAGCTGAAGCTGGGGTTACCTTCCCCTCTCCCGACTCCCGACACCCAGAATCTTCCCCCTCCCTCCCCCGGCCCCGACGCTTGCCAAGGCTCACCCCTCCCCAGTTGAGGGTCCGGGCCAAGTCATTGCCGGTGCCTAGTGGGAGGATGGCCACAGGGGGTGGGGGCTTCAGGCGCAACTGGTCCAGGGTGGAGAGGATCCAGCCCACCTAGTGAAGGGAAGGGCAGCAGGGGTTCAACCTCAGCCTGGAGCTTGGGGAGCCTCAGCCCTGGGTCACTGCCCGTTCCCACCTCCAGACCCCCAGAAATGTCCTGGAGGGTGGGCGGTTGGCCCGGGGAACTCACCGTCCCATCACCCCCACAAGCCAGGATCCTCAGGTTGTGGACTTTGCGGTACAGCTCCAGCCTGTGGGGCAGAGAGGGGGGCTCAAAGGGCTTGGGGACCAGGTGCCCGACGACCCTCGGACCCTTAGGAGCGCTCCGCTCCCCTCCATCCCCGGCCCCAGCCAGTCCTGGCTCGGCTAGCTCCCGCTACTCACGCCTCCTTGGGTCCGCCCTGGCTCAGGTCAAACACTTGCCGAGGGTTGAGGTACCACAAAAAGGACTGGATGATCTTGGACCCCTGTGGAGAGAGAAAGGAGGTAGGGGGAACTGAACCGGGTGTGGGAACGCCCAGGACGAGGGAGGGGCCCAAGGGGAAAGACAGGGCCAAAGCCCAGAGGTCTGAGGGGAGAGAGGAAAATAGAGGGAGGGATGGAGACCCTTCTCAGGGCCCCTGGGGCAGGGTCACTCCAGGACCTGAGTTAGGCTAGGGCAAGTCGGAGGGCCTGCCCTCAGCAGGGGCCTCGGGGTGGAGCCCTGGGGTTTGGGGCTCACCTGGTTGCCTCCACTCTTAGGGTTCACAAACACCAGCAGGGGCTTCATGAGGGGTGAGGGGGTAGGCTTGATGATGAAGGGTTTCCAGCGGCCCTCCTGCAAGACAGCCGCCTTGCCCATCAGCCCCACTCACCTCGGGCTCCTCCGTCGCGCCCAGCCCCCGCTGGCTCAAGGCCGGGGCCGGCAGGGCCCGGACCCCCCACTTCCCGAGAATCCCCTCAGCTGCCCGGTCGAACCTTCCCCCTGCTCTGCCCTCTCCCTTTCAGATTTCCTCACTCCAACGCCCAGTCCCCAGAGGCACCTCACCCCACCCCGGGTCCCCAGTCCGTGTCCCTGACCTCGGCCCCCTTCTTGCTGGACTTCCTCCTGAAGGACGTCCTCTTCTTCTTCTTGCTGACCTTCAGTGGGTTCTGCAGGGGGTGGAGGAGACGGGGGATGAGGGACGTAGCAGGGAGCCGGTGGAGGGGAGGGGCGCCTCTCCGAGCCCACCCAAGGCCCGGGGGGGGCGAAAGGGCTGGGACGCACCTGGGGGCGCCGGGTCCGCAGGATCCAGGTTGGGGGGATGACCACAGCCGCGTGGGCCCCCAAGGAGCAAGGCTCCTCAATCTGCTGCAGCATGAAGCAGGAGACCTTACTGTGGTACTGAAGAGGTGGCGGGGAGAAGTAGCAGAGAGGGGGAGAGAGAGAGGAGAGAGAGTGAGCACTGAGTCGGAGGGCCTGCACCTCCCCGCTGGGGAGACCCCTGGGAGTCAGAGGGCAGACACTCACCGCCTGCTTGCACCACGAGCAGCTGATGGCCACGATCTCTTTGCTGTGGAAGGCAAACTTCTGCTGGAAACCCTGGGAGAGGTGAAGAACCGCTCTCAGAGCCCCGCCTCCCCGCTCCGGGCCCGGAACCCACCCCAGGCCCGGCCCCTGCTCCCAACCATGGAAATAATTCCATGATCCCATGGGAGGAGGGCAAAGGGCGTCTCCCCTTTCGGGCATGGACAAGGTGACTCTCCCAGCTGCTGATCTTTCTCACCTTCGGCTGCTAATCTGCCTTCCTCCTCCTCCTCCTCCTGACTCTTTCTCTCTCTAGGCCCGCTGGGCACTCGTCCCAAACCCCACACTCCTATCTTACCCATTTTCCTGCCCAGGTTAAAGCACTGGTACCTAAAAACATAATCTTTTCAGGAATTGCATTATCACCCCTTCTGCTGCAGAACTGGCTGTCTGGTTCAGCCTCAATCAGGCTGTAGGTCCCTCTTGAGCCCGGACTGTGGCTTTTTCCTTTCACTTTGCTCCTCGCCCAGTACAAGGGCCATGTGCTCTTGGGCATTTGATACATTTAACTTTTTTTCAGTAATTGGAGGGTAGCCAGGGCAGCCCGGGACTCCTGGGAGATGCAGAGAAGGACTTTTCCCTTTTGGTCTTGGGTGACAACACATGCATCTCCGGTGGCTAGCTGTTCCACGGAGCTAATAAGGAAATTCAAGGACTGATTAACTGATTGTTTGACCAGCTGGTAGGAAGGCCGTGTCCCTCTTGGGTTCTCAGCTTCAGGGGCAGGGTGGGTCGGGGCAGGGCAGGGAGGCCCGGGTCGGGGTGGGGGGTGTCTCACCTTGCCACAGTGACGACATTTCCCATCCTGGCGGCGCCGATGAACCCAGTGGTGCCTCACGAAAGTTGGCTGAAAGACAGTCAGTCCATCAATTGTATTTACTGAGAGTTTACTGTGTGCAGAGCATTGTATTAAGTGCTTGGGAGAGGATAACAAAGTAGTATGACACATTCCCTGCACACAACGAGCTTACAGTCTACAGTGGGAGACAGAAATCAACGGAAATAAGTAAAATTACAGATACGTAGGTAAGTGCTGTGGGACTTGGAGGGAGGATGAATAAAGGGAGCAAGTCAAGGTGGTGCAGAAGGGAGTGGGAGAAAAGGAAAGGAGGGCTTAGTCAGGGAAGGCCTCTTGCAGGAGATGTGCCTTCAGTAAGGCTTTGAAGAGGGGGGAGGATAATTGTCTGTCAAATATGAAGAAGGATGGCTTTCCAAGCCAGAGGCAGGACGTGGGCGGGAGGTCGGCTGTGAGATAGACGAGCCCGAGGTACCGTGAGAAGGTTAGCAGTAGATGAGAAAAGTGCCAGGGCTGGGTTGTAGTAGGAGAGTAATGAGGTGAAGTAGGAGGGAGTAAGGTGATTGAGTGCTTTAAAGGTGACAGTGGAGGGGCCGGAGGCCGGGGGGCAACCCAGAACTAGCCGGCGATGCCCCCTTCTGCTTGTGATCCTTCCTGATCGCTCCACATCCCCTCACTACCCCCCGACCGCCCCGTGGGGTCCCAAGAGTCAGGGGCGACAATTCCAAGCTCCAGAAAGGTCCGGGCGGGTTCCGCACAGGGTTTTTGCCAAGTAGGTGGCCAGAGCAAGCTGTAAGGAGGGGAGACAGAGGGCGGCCCTCACCCCCATTTACAGAGAGACAAGCTGGGACATCGAGAGCAGGGCCGGCCCCAGAGGCCCTTGAAAAGTCCACGGCTGAGCTGGGAGAGGAGCCTGGAGTCCTGCCCCCGGCGATGACTGTTGCCCTGCAGGGTCTTCATACAAGTGTCCCCCCTCTTCGGGGTCACTGCCTCAGAGCCCCTTACATCTCCATCTCTGAGAAGCAGCATGGCACCAGTGGATAGAGCCCGGACCTGGGAGTCAGAAGGATCTGGGTTCTAACCCCGGCTCTGCCACCTGTCTGCTGTGTGACCTTGGGCAAAGCCACTGAACTTCTCTGTGCCTCGGTTCCCTCACTTGTAAAATGGGGATGAGGAGTGTGGCTCAGTGGAAAGAGCACGGGCTTCGGAGTCAGAGGTCATGGGTTCAAATTCCGGCTCTGCCACTTGTCAGCTGTGTGACTGTTGGCAAGTCACTTCACTGGGCCTCAGTTCCCTCATCTGTAAAATGGGGATGAAGACTGTGAGTCTCACGTGGGACCACCCGATTACCCCGTATCTGCCCCAGTGCTTAGAACAGTGCTCTGCACACAGTAAGCGCTTAACAAGTACCAACATTATTATTATTACTACGTGGGACAAGGACTGTGTCCATCTTGATTAGCATGTATCTGCCCCAGCGCTTAGAACGGTGCCTGGCACATAGAAAGCGCTTAACAAATACCAGCATCACCATCATCATCATCAGCGTTCGGGGGAAGCAGCGTGGCTCAGTGGAAAGAGCACAGGCTTGGGAGTCAGAGGTCATGGGTTCGAATCCCGCCTCTGCCACTTGTCAGCTGTGTGACTGTGGGCAAGTCACTTAACTTCTCTGTGCCTCAGTTAACTCATCTGTAAAATGGGGATTAACTGTGAGCCTCACGTGGGACGACCCGATTACCCTGTATCTACCCCAGCGCTTAGAACAGTGCTCTGCACAGAGTAAGTGCTTAACAAATACCAACCTTATTATTATTATTCTCTGTGCCTCAGTGACCTCATCTGTAAAATGGGGGTTAAAACTGTGAGCCTCACGTGGGACAACCTGATGACCCTGTATCTAGCCCCCCAGTGCTTAGAATAGTGCTCTGCACATAGTAAGCACTTAACAAATACCAGCATTATTATTATTATTATTAATAATAATAACCGAGGCCTAACTGCGCCCCCTGGTGGCCAGCAGGGGAGCGGCGGGGGCCTTCCTTCACTCCACGGCAGGCGGAGACACGGGTGGAATCTGTCACTCCTGGGAAGAAAGGTGAACACCTGGGCCCTCCTGGCCTCCACGGTGGTTGAGGAGCCCCGAGGCTGCCTTCCCACCTGTGCTTCCCAGCTGGGATCTTACCTCCCGCACATTCCTGGACCCGGACTCCCGGAAGGAAGGTTTACAGCGGAAATTAATCTGTGGAGAATCAGCGAGAGGAAACTCTGAAACCACTGGCCCGCCTCCTCCTGCCGGAGCCCTCCCCTCACCCCACAGCCCGGCTCCTCCCCTCCCTGCAGCCGGTCCAGAGAGGCTGGGGGCTCCCCAGGAAGGCAGATTCCCCTGTTTATTTTGTTAATGAGGTGTACATCCCCTCGATTCTATTTATCGTGATTATGTCGTCTTGTTTCTGTCCGTCTGTCTCCCCCGATTAGACTGTGAGCCCGTCACTGGGCAGGGATTGTCTCTATCTGTTGCCCAACTGTACATTCCAAGCACTTAGTACAGTGGTCTGCACATAGTAAGCGCTCAATAAATACTATTAAATGAATGAATAAATGAATGAACGGGATGGGTGCCCAGGGCAGCCAGCGGGGCCTCACCTTCTCTAGCTGCTCGATGCAGGGGGTGTGCACGACGATTTTGCAGGCCGCGCATTTTCGACGGGACACGGATTTCTGCTGCAGGTAGGAAGGGCACAGGGGTCAGTGTCACGTGGCCCGTCCGCGCTCCCTCCACCCATCCATCGCCCGGCCCCCGGGAGATGAGTGGCCGCAACCACCGGGGAAAAAAGTCTCCAGCTCTGGCCCCTCCGACTCCTCAGACGAACGGAGCGGGTGACGGTACCGGGGCACACTGTGAGGTGGGGGGAAAGGAGATGCCGGGGGTGGCGGTGGGGACGGAAGAGGGTGGGAAGGGGGATGGCGGTGGTGTCACTGCAGGGCTGCCACAGGGCAGCAGCACTTCCACGGGCTCAGCCCTCCCGGTCTGCCCAGCTGGCACCAGGGGTGCCCACTCACCAGCATCTTGGCCACGCAATACTGTTCCCCCACGTAGCAGAAGTCCCCAGATACGTTGGTCTCAAACCAGATGTGCTCCCCGTAGGCGGCTGCTTCCTGGGGGACCCAGAGGGGGAACGCTGCCGGCTCTGTCCCACCCGGGGGCATCGCGGCCGGGGACCACCACCCGGGAGCGGCCGGTGGGGACAAGCAGAGGAGGGGCTGTTCCGAATCACGAGAGGGGCGGAAGAGAGGGAGCGGGTCCCATGGCCCCACCGTGCCCCATCCCAGAGTGGCTTATTTATTCATAATAATGTCTGTCTCCCTCTCTAGCCTGTAAGCTTGTTGTGGGCAGGGAACGTGACTACCTACTCGGTTACATCGTGCTCTCCCAAGCGCTTAGTCCAGTGCTCTGCACAGAGTAAGTGCTCAGTAAACCCCACTGATTGATAGGGGCACAGCTCCCAACTGGACTCCTATTGCCCTCCAAGGGTGGGGGGTAAAGGGTGAATCCCCACTCCCCGCGCCCGCCGTGGTACTCACGCTCCAGTCGACGGTGCTGCGGATCTGCCGTTCAGGATCGCCGTACAGCGCCCCAGGAGTCGGGGGGGCCAGGTGCTGAAGGCCCGACTTGGCGATGGCTTTCCTGGAAGATAGGGACAGGCTGAGAACCCGGGAGCCAGAGAGGAGAGGGAAAACTCCATCCTTCCTTTCCCTCCCTTCCTCCCTGGGCACCCTGCTGGGTCCCCACCCGCTAGTCCCGGCGAGAAAGCGACTCCCAGCACAACCCCCGTGCTGGCAGAGAACCAGCGTCCGCCCGCCCAGCTGCCGTAGGAGGGACAGGTCCAGCACGATCCCATCCAAGGCAGCTTCCCCGGCACCCGCCCCGTCAGCACTCCGGGGCCCTCGAGCCAGCATACCGACTCTGGACGGGAGGTGTCCGGATCCAGATGTTCCCTAACCCCGGCCATTCTCAGCGGCCTCCCCGAGGCTGCAAAGCCCAACCCTCTGACTTCTTCTCCCGGTGATTCTGGAGGGGTCATTGGTGACGCCCAGCCCCCTCCACCCCGGGCACCCGGCCCGCTGGGAGGAAAAGGCCCCAGACCGTATGCTATTCCCCGGCTCCCCTGCATCCCCTGAAGGGCAGAGGCCCACGGCACCCCGAAGAGGCCAGCGATGGTCCGGCTCTGCCCGGCCCGCCCTGCCCCCCTCGGACATCGTTCTACCTACAAGAGGAGCGGGCTCCAGGCCTCGGGCCCAGCCGACTTGCGCCGCATGGCCACTTGCCGCCTGCGGGACAGGGGGCGCAGGCGGATGGGTAGGAGCGGGCTGGTGGGGGGGCCCGAGCTCCTGCGGGCAGCAGGGCCCAGGGACTGTCCTGAGGACCGGCGCTGACCGAGCTGCCTGTAGTAGCCATGCAGGCCCCACAGTGCCCGGTCGTAGACGGCGTCGGCAGGCAGCAGGTGGGAGGAGCTGTGGCGCCGCAGGCAACGGGGGATCTGGAGGAGGTGCTTGGAGCTCAGCTGATGGGGACGGGAGTTCCCAGGCTCCTTGCCACCCTGGCTATCCTCCTGGGGGGCAGGTGGTCCCGGGCTCCCCGGGGCCCCTGGCTGCTGCCGCTGCTCCTCCTCCTCCTCCTCGCTCATCTGGATGAGGCCGGCCAGCAGCATCGGTGCCGCCAACGGGTGGGCCTCCATGGCGCGCCACTCCCGGCCCCCGGGGTCCCCCTCCTCCACGGCGACCCGGGAGCCGTGGCCGGGGGGCGCGGGGCCAGGGCGCAAACAGGAGTCCCCCGCGCTGCCGCCCAGGAGCTGGCTGCTGGACCGCCGCCGCTGAGTCAGCAAGGTGGAGGGCAGGCCGGCCGGGGAGCGGCGCCGAGCCTTGCCCGTGGGCATGGCCAAGCCACTGCTCCGCCGCTGCCCCTGGGGCCCCGCCCCCGGTCCCTTCCTCCTGAAGTGTCTCTTAAAGAAGGTCTCCATGGCAAGGGCGGCGGCTGTGGGGCACAGAAACCAGAAGCTGTAAGGACCTGTGGCCGCCTGGTGCCCAGGGCCAGGCTGGTCCCTGGTCTCTGCTCCGAGGGCCGGGGGGGAGGGAGGAGGGGAAGGGGCGGAGGAGCTCGGAAAGGTGGGAGTCGTGAGGGCAGGGGTCCTGAACAAGGCGGCCCAGCTGCCCTGGGTACCTTACACGTCTACCCACAGCCCAGGAGTGCAGCAGGGTAGGAAAATGACTAACCCGTCCCCTGCCCATCTCTGGCCACCCGGAGGCTCAGGGCCTGTCCCCAAACCCTGGCCGAAGCCTCGTCATGGTGTGAGGGCGGCGCGGCTCAGCACTCGAGGACCCCAGGGCAGCCGTCAGGGAGAGTATTAAGAGCCAGACAGCTGGGAGGGGCGGAGGCCAGAGGGGCCCCAAGGGACACCCCCCAAACCCTGCTCTGCGGGGATAAGGGACCCCAAATCAGAAATACCGGGTCCCTTCAGGGTACCTCTCCCCCTCCAGCCCACAGCCCTACCTGAAAAAATTTGTCGGGTCCCAAACAGAGAATGGCACAAGAAGGAGACACACAGAGACGCGCCCCTGGGGATCAGGCACCCTGCTACCCGGAGCCCGCCCTGGGCTGCCCAAACAGCGCCCGTCCCTCAGGCGGGTCAAAAGGAAAATCGGAAGGCGCCTCACGGACCCCCGGCTCTCGTCTCCAAATGAGCTTCGTTCCTACCTTCCAAAGCGGTCCTCTCACTGCAGACCCTCAGATTTGATTCACAGACCACCCCCTCAACCCTCCTCAGCACCGAGGGCCGCGAGCAGGTGAGGCCTGCCGGGAAGGGGGTCCCTGGGGGGATCTGGCCTGTCTCTGCTTCCCCGACGGGGCGGGTGGTTCGGACCCTTGATCCTTCCCCAGGCCGGGGTGGGGGCCCAAAGGGCTACGGCAGCGTGGCCGAAAGCCAGCCACGGGACACTTCTCCTGCCCTCCTGCCCCGCCAGCAGCACCCTGTGGCAGCGTGGGAAAGGGGGAGGGGAGGAGCGTGTTCTGGCAGCCACCTCTAGTGAGTCACGGCGACGGTGCGAGCAGGAAGGGAGAGAGACCCAAGGACAGAGCAGCCAAAATGGGCCAGTGCCCCCCACGGGGGCACGGAACTTACCCCGTACGCCCAGGGCAGGAGCCAGGGAAGCATGGGGAGCCGGGTGGGATGAGGGGCAGAGCTGGGGTCTGTCTGGAGTCTACGGGAGCCTCGAGGAGCTGGAGAGGCCGTGGAGGGGGAGGAGGCCCTCTCTAGCTGCAAAGGCAGTGTCTCCTCTCGCACGCGGCGCCCGCTGCACCCACGCCCGCTCGCCTGCCGGCTTTGATCTGGTAACGAGCGTGGCGGCTAGATGGAGCGGGGCAGGGAGCCCGGAAACGGATGAGCTGCTTCTCCGAGGGTCTATACTCTGGTCCACGTCTCTCTTTTTCTCCTCTGGGAGTAACCATGCCAGCCTTAGGGGCCGTGAAGCCAAAGGAAAGACTGCTCTCCCTGCCCCGCATCCCAAGGACCACCCGGCTGGGCTGAGCTCCTGCCCAGAGACTACGTCGTCCATGCCTGCTCCCTGGCTGCCAGGTCGCCTAAGGAGCAACTTCTCTACCCAGAGTGAGCGGCTCATCCGCTACTCCCCTGAAGACCAGGAGGTGGGAGAGGACAAGGGACAATGCTGCTGTTGTCGTTGGGCAGACACTTTGAGCTCTTGTAAATAAATGAAGGCCCTGGGGGAAAGTAACTGTGTGCCGCATCCTCTAGGTGCCAGATAGGACACGCCGTGGTAGCGCTGAGTGGAAGCGGCCCCCTTTGCTCAGGGTGGGGAGGGGGAAACCATTGTCACTGGGTCCTGACTTCAGTCGGTCACCCGGGACAGGTACTCCTGGGCCTGAAGGAGTTGTCCTGGTAGGAGGTGGGCGAGACCGTGAACCCGTTGTTGGGCAGGGATTGTCTCTATCTGTTGCCAAATTGTACATTCCCAGTGCTTCGTACAGTGCTCTGCACATAGTAAGCGCTCAATAAATACGATTGAATGAATGAATGAATGAATGAGAAACTCCGCCCACTCCCCTTCCCCCAACCTACAGGGGCAAGCTGCAGACACCTGTCACATCCTGGCCCCAGAGGCAGTTACTTCTTTGGGGTGGACTCACTGGATTTGAAACTTGCATAGGTGGAGGAGGCCCCTCCTTTGCGGCATCTTAAGGGGCGGAGGAACCCCGGTGCGCCTCACCCTGACATAATCGCTGCCCCCCACCCCCCCGCAACTTCTCTCAGGAGCGGCTGCAGTCCGGGGCCAGAGCAGCCCCGGGCATCCCCTCCCACCTGTGTCCCAACGATCCCAGAGGGGGGCAGGCTGCATTAATGGGGTTCCTGGGTGCCAGTCTGGCTCCTGGCCCCTTGGGCTTTGTCCCATCGCCAGCCAGCAGCCCCCGAGATCTTCCCCTGGGGATCAGCTTTCTCCCGACCCCGACGGTCTGTTCTCTAACAGCCATCCACACTAGAGATTAGTCACCCTGGCTGGCCGCCTGACACGGTGTCACTGGGAACAAAAGGCCACAGTCAGTGACGGGGAGGAGTTAGGCCACAGCCCCCGGCCTCTCCCACCTCTCATTCCACAGAGGGAAGAGGCTGGGGGGGATGCCGGCCTCCCTCGCTCTACCCAACGTTCTGTGGGCCGGGAGACTTTCTCTGCGTGACTTCCTCTGGGTGACTTTCTAAGGCAGGCAGGGTGGACTTCCCTCACAGGATCCTGGGAAACGAGACGGAGGGTGGCACCAGGAAGCCATGCTCAAGAGGGAAGTACCGTCAGGCAAACCGGCCGGGAGAAATGTTCCTTTTAGTGCCCACCTGGCACAGTGCAAAACTCTGGAGCTGCCCCCCCCGGATTCGCCACGGAGGCTGCACAGACTGAAAACCAGGAGCCTCAACCAGGACAGGACCAAGAGTCCTCGGCCACTAACCCGACAGCCCCCCGGGGTCCAGGCCCCTCTTTGTAGGGCCTGGAGTCCCACTCTGGGAACCAGGGAACGGTTTTAAAGCACTCAACTGCCTTGCCCCCTCCTACCTCACCTTGCTATTCTCCTACGACAACCCGGCCCACACACTTCACTCCTCTAGTGCTAACCTTCTCACTGAACCTCAGACTCATCACCCACGTCCTACCTCTGGCCTGGAATGCCCTGCCTCCTTAATCTCAGAAACAATTACTCTCCCTGCCTTCAAAGCCTTAGTGAAGGTACATCTCCAAGAGGCCTTCCCTGACTCCTTTCCTCTTCTCCCACTCCCTTTGGCGTCTCCCTGTTTTGATTCCTTTATTCCTTCCCTTTTCTAGTCCCCCCCAGCACTTATGTATATATCTGTAATTTATTTATTTATATTAATGTCTACCTCCCTCTCTAGACTGGAAGCTCGCTGTGGGCAGGAAATGTGTCTACTGTTATATTGGACTGTCCCGAGTGCTTACTACAGTGCTCTGCACACAGTAAGCGTTCAATACGATCGAATGAATGAACCAGGGTCGGACCGTGGCCGCAGCCGGATGTCGGAGGCGGAAGGTGGGCTCTCGTGAAGGTGTTCCGGGGAGCCCGTGGGGATAACCGCCCTCACCCAAACCTGCTGTCCAGACCCAGCACCACCCCTGCTGCCTCTCCCTTCCCCCTGGCCCTCCACAGGAAGGAAGTTCCCAGCCCCCCAATCCAGGCGTGCAGGGAACCCAACTGGAATTGGAAGTTGCCCCCTTTACAGGCACCAATGGGACGAAGCCAAAGATTTCCGGCTCGCGTGGGGCTCTTCTAGGCCTTATGTCATTTCCAGGGGCCGGGGCCGCTCAGCCGATCCGTCCCCCCTCCACCTCAGCACAGAGGCTGCACACGCTCCCTCCCTCCGCTGCACCCCTATATGTATCGGCTGATACCCTCTACTGTTTGAGCACTTGTTTTCCATCAGATATTTATCTGGTGTCGGTCACCCTTGCTAGAGTGCAAGGTCCCTGACTGCAGGACTCAGGGATTTCTACCTAGGTTGCACTCTCCTGAGTGCTCAGTGCAAGGCTCTGCACACAACAGGTGCTCAATAGATACTATGGCTGCTGGAGCGATCGACGCAGAGTCCCCTGTATGAAAGTTCAGGTTTTCCAGTGCATCTGGGGGACTCTGAGTCCCAGTAGTACCCCGGGCTCCCTCTTGAGCAGGACTGGTCAACACATCATCACGCCTTCACACTTGCCAGATGCCCCGCGTGGTCCCAGAAAGCGAGGGGGGAGTCCTACTCTGTCTCTCTACCGTTCAGCCTGTGGGTCAGAGCAGGCTCCTCATGGTTCCCAGAATTCCCCGACACCGGGTGCTACCCACTTTCTGTTCTTCTGGTCTCCATAGAAATCCCCACCCCTGCTCCGTAATCCTAGGACACTTTTCCTATCTTAGCCGCTGCCTCCTTACGCCTCTAGCAATCTACCTGTCTCCCTGTCTCCCCACGGCTCCAGCCCCCATCCTCCCTCTACCCCAATCCTCTGCACGGGGTGGGGGAGCGGGAGCCGCTGTGGTCCCCTCCCCCAACCCCACTGGTTTACGGCAGCCTCTTCCTGCCTCTCTGTCTCCTCTCAGATCTCGCCTGCTGCACAGGACGCCTAAAGGTCACCCCGCTGGGCGCTGGGGCTGTGGTAAGCCCTAGGGTTCCGGGCTGGGGGTGCTCAAAGGCCCGGACGTGGATCTGGATTCAGATCGGAGTCTCTGGTCCACTTGGACCCGAGGGGCCGATGGCTGGACCCCCAGGGCAGGGCTCGGGACACAGTTCCGAAGGATGGCCTGTTCCGAAGGACGGCCTACAGGAAATACAGCGGGTCGGAGCCGCAGGCCAGCTGGACCCTGACCCTGGGGGCTGGCATCTTGAGGGCACCTGGCACCCTGAGGCCTGAAAAGAATGAGCTCTCAAAACGATCAATGGTATCTACTAGGCACTCACTGTGTGCAGAGTACTGTGCTTGGGAGAGCGTCAAGCCAGATTCCCTCGGAGCCTCTACCGGCTTGAGGATCCCCAATCCTGGGATCCTGTGAGGGGTGGCAGAGGAGCTGGGTGGTGAGGGCAGAGGGACTGCTGGGCCAGAGGGGGTGGCACCTGGCTCCTATTTCTGGACCCACTCATTCCCTTGACAGACAGCGGCAAGTGTGTGGCAGGCGAGAGGCTGTTGGGGGAACGGGCTCCTCGGGTCAACGGGCTAAAGGGGAAGGTCCGATGGCTGGCACCGTCTGGGCCCAGAGCTCTGAACCTAGGGACCGCTCCCACTCGACCCCAGCCTCCCTGCCTCCCCGCCTGCCTCCCCGGGACTCCTAGTAGGTTCTGGGCCCTGCTGTTGGGCCACCTGGAGGCTTCCCTTAATTCCGGCTGGGCTTTTCTCCACCCGGGCGTTAGGGTGGGGGGCGGGGAGCAGGAAAGGGAAGCAGGAATATGCCCAAGAGCAACCACAACCCACCAAATGAAGAACTGAGTCTGGCAGCCTCTGCCACCTCAGCCACCCGTTCATTCCAAGGTGCCAGCCTCCTTCGCACCCTGGTAATCTCAATCTCCAAAGCCCTGCCAAACCCAGACACGCTCCTATCTTTCCCTTGGTCCCTGACAGACATCCTTGCTCCACTACCCACCCCTCTGCACACAGTGAGAGCTCAATAAATACAAACTGATTGACCGACTGATCCCTCCCTAGGTTTGCCCTATGCCTCCGGGCAGTGCAGGTGGCTGTCGCCGGGCACTGTCCTCCAGCGACCCCGGCTGCCCTCCAGTGACCCCGGCCACCCCTGGGACCTGAGGGAGCAGAGTGGACCGGCATGGAAGCCCCAGAGCGGGGGGGCCTGGCTGCCTCTCGGGCCACGTCCCCGAGGAGATGCCGGTTGCGATCCCTCCTCCAGCCAACCAAAGATCCGGGGCCGAGGGGGCGGGAGGAGTCGGGGACAGCGTCTCCCAACTCCGGGTTGGACGGGAGGGTCCCCCTGGCCCTCAAACATCGAGCCAGAAGGCTGGGGCTGAGGGCGTGTTCTCAGGGCCCGGTCTGTGTCATCCTCTCTCGGGGTTGGGGGAGGCTCATCGCAGAGCCCCCTTATCGGCCGCCAGTATCAGCACCAGGCCGGAGGGGCTGCCCCGAGTAGAGGGCAGGAGGCCCAGGGCGGCTGTCCCGCTCCAGAGGCCGGGACCGCCATCCCGGGGCACAGGGCGGTCCAGCGGGCAGCGGTGCCAACGGCCAGGCCTCGGGCAGAGACAGGGGAAGGGAGTTGTCCAGCTGGGCTCATGTTTATCTCGGCAGGCGGACGGGTCCCTTCCCACGCCCGGCCCCAGGGGACCCGGGGGGGGGGCCCCTTCCTTTTCCTTTTCCACCATCTCAGGGTGGGCGGAGGTGTGCCTGAACCCCTCACCACCCCGCAACCCTGGGGGAGACGACCCAGACAGACACGAGAGGGAGGGCGGGAAGGAGGAGGAGAAGTGGGGGTGCGGAGGGGCAGGGAAGTGCAGAGGTCAGGAAAGCCCCTTTTTGACCTGATCTGGAGTGCAGGGAAGCAGGCGGGGGTTCTGGTTCTTGCGGGCGAACCCCAGACTCCCAAGCAGCCGACCTTGCACAGAGCCAGTCCTAGTTTGGAGAGTGAGAGCTGCAGCCGCGCCCCCGCCCCCCCCTCCACCCCCAGCTCTGCCGGCTGCAGCCCACGACAGCCGTTATGAAAATAACCCCGATCGGTAACTGCTGCACTTCCTCTCCCAGGCCCGGGCGTGCGCGCAGGCATACACACGCACACACAAACATTCCCCTGTCCTCCCCGCTCCCTCGCCCCAGAACCCAGCAGAACAGGGCGCTTCCCCTTATTCCTCCAGGGATGGGGTGCCTAGCCTCCTCCCGGAACCCCCTCCACCTCCCTCTCGTCTCTCCCTCTGCTTAGCAGGTTCCCTAACAACCCCAGCAACCTGGGGAGGGGGGAGCGAGAAGGCCGGGAGGCTGCTGGCTTGCGGCCAGGAGGGGAAACCCCTAGTCCAAAGGGCCCGGGGTGCAGACAGGCAGCCTTTCTGCTCTTACCCCGTGGGAAATGAACCCACACTGGGGCTCCTGGAAGGCGGGTGGCAGGGGGAGGAGGGAGGTGGGGGGGTGGACGACGACCCCGACTCCATCTCAGGCGGCGGAAACAGGCCCTTGAGAGGACGGGGCTGCTGCAGAGTGGAGCAGAGCAGACCTTCAGACCCACTGGGCCCACGGGCCCCACCCCTATTGAGCCAGCCGCAGCACCCAGGAAGCCGCCCGACCCCGGGAGCCAAAGCCGGGTCCCAGGCCTGGGAAGCAAGGACAGTGACGGGGAAGCAACGACAGGGAGCCGCTGACTCCCGGGCTTCAGGGGAACCCTTAACGGGAGCCAATATCTGCTCTTCCCAGGCCACCCTCCCTTCTGGACTGGCCTCTTCTCCTCCTTCACAATTTACCGAACCCCTTTCCCTCCCAGAATCCCTGCTCACACAAGCCCGGAGAGCAGTCAGCCAGTCAGTCAATCGTATTTATTGAGTGCTTACTGTAGGTGGAGCACTGTACTAAGCGCCAGAGAGAGAACCATACAACAATAAACAGACACATTCCCTGCCCAAAATGGGCTTACATTCTAGAGGGGGAGACAGACATTAATATAAATAAACTACAGTTACAGTAATAGGCACCAGGGCCTTCTTACCAGCCTCACCACCTCCTTCCCCTCAAATCAATCAATCAGTATTTACTGAGTGCATATCGTGTGCACTCTGTATTAAGCCCTTGGGAGAGTACAATAGAACAGCATTGGCAGACACGCTCCCTGGTCACAGTGAGTTTTTTAGTCTGCCTCCTCCTCGTCCCAAATGCCATAGCCACATGCTGCTCTTACCTGTTCCTGGGATCCCAACACCTTCTACTCACAGTCCTTCTCTGGGCCACCTGCGGCCTCGACACTAAGCTGAATGATCCCACGGACCCAGGTGCGTCGCTGGGTTTGTTTACCCATCTTTTGCCTCTTTTTCGTGTTCCCCAATCCATCCCTCTCTACTGTGAAAAAAACCACCCTCCTCTCCGTCCTCTCTGCTTCCACTCAGCCCTCCCCTCCCCACCCATCCAGGTCTTTCACATTACTGGCCTGAAATTGACCCCCTCCCCAACCCCGGCCAACAACTCCCCAGTGCCAATCCCCTTCTTCATGCAAACCACCTCCTACAGGCAGCCCACCCTGATGCCACCATCCACCTCTCCTTCCTTCCCTTCCCCCAGAATAGGACCAACCCCTCTCCCTGATTTCCGGGCCTTCTACTTTCTAAATGGTTTGGGAAAAGAAGTGCAGAGAGAGAGAGCAGGTTAGGGCCTGGCTCCGGGGCTCAGTGGCCTCTTGGCAGGAGCTGCGTGGACCCTCTCAGGAAGGAAGCCAGGGGATGGCAGAGAGACGTGGCAGCGGGGTGCCTGATTGCGTCCCAGAAGCAGACACCTGCTTGGCCCTTTTCACAACCAACTCTTCTCCAGCAAAATGTCAGAGGCCCAGTGGGGGAGGGGAAGGGGGGTGGAGAGGGCGGGGAGGGGATGGGAGTTGAGGGGGAGGAGGCAATGAGGCAGCCGCAGCAGTATAAGAAGCTGTTAACTGGTGAGGTGCTGGAGTCTCAGCAGCAGAAACCCCAGGGTTCTCAGGCTACTACTTGCAAGCACGCAAGGAGGTGGGTGGCCAAGGGGAAGAGGGTCCCAGAGACACCCCCCAGCAATCCACCAAATCCTTCACATCCCAGCTCTCCTCGGCTTTCTTTCCTTTGATGACTCCCCCAGGAAGCATGAGCCGGCGGCTCCTCTGGGGCTCTGACTCAGGCTCAGGCCCTGGGGCCCCAGCGGCCAGAGGTCACGGGTGGAGTGTGGGGCTTGTGGAGCCCTGTGCTCCCCACATCACTCACCTAAGCTTCGTGATCCTGGAGCCCCCCCAGCTTGCTCTCCTCATCCGGCCACTTCTACCTCTCCGCTCTGGTTCCCCGCCCCATCCCACCCCTGCTCTTCCTTTAGGGGCCCCTCTGTGACCACCAGCACCCCTATGGGGGGGCTGGGTGGCCCTCCACTTAGTCTCCAAGAGAGATGGACATCTTTGTTCCAAACTGCCACTCCTGCCCTCCCGCCTCCAAACCTGTGCTGGCCCCCCAGAGCTCCTTTCAGGCAGCACGGAGGAGAGAAGGGACAGGTTGGGCCCTGCCTCACCTGAGCAGGCAGTCGAGGGGCCAGGTGCCACCTCCCCCCACGCCCTCCCAGACTTTCATGGTTGAATGACAAAGTCATTTCAGGGCTCCATCTGCCCTGCCTCCACTCCTCCCTTAGCCCAGAGGCCGGCTCCTGCTCACCCTCGCACTCCACCCACGCCATCCCCCGGCCCAGAGTGCACCTTAGTTTTCTCTTGGGAACTGAGCCCAGCATCCAGGCTCCAGAAGGGCAGGGAGAGCTGGGGACACCGCCGAAAACCCCTCCGAAGGTCCCCACCACTCTGGCCCGGAGCACTGGAGGGGTACAAGAAGTGAGGAAAGTCTCCTCTGGCCAAACTTCCCAGAGAGGGGACCGAGCAGGGAGGGAAGGAGTTGAATGCTGGGAGCGGGCCAGCTCTCAACCCCACACCTAGTACATACAGTGCCCTCAGTGCTCAGTACAGTCTCTGGCCCATAATAAGTGCTTAACAAATACCATTAAAAAACAAAACAAAACAAATCGCACTTCCCCCAGGACCAGAGGGTAGTCCCTGGGCTGACAGAGAGGCCCCGGCCTCATAGCAGCCCAGCCCCAGGGTAGGGAGGGGACAGAGACTATGGATGGACGGCATCTGTCCTAGCTGACCCTCCCTCCCAGGCTCCTGAAGCCATCGGCTCAGCCTGGCCATCTAGAGAGCCAAAGGGAATTATTCATTAGTGGGTTTGGAAAATGCCAAATAATATCTACATTTCACCTACCCCTCCACCCCCCGAGAATTTCTGGAGGGAAGTAGGAAGGAATGGAGTGAGCTGGATTAGTGTGAGCACAGCCTTCTGTCTTTTCCCGAGCAGGGGCCCAGCCCAACAGAGGGAAAGGAGCGAGCAGGGGCCAAACCCACCCAACCAAGGGGCACAGTCGCTTCACGGTGACTTTCTGGAAATCTGGCAGGTCTAGTTTCTCCTCTTCCCCGGAGAGGCCTGGAAAGATTGTTGGCCACCTTTCTTCAGACCTTTGACCAGGGGCAGGGCGGAGGGAGGTGAGTGCCTTCAGCGAGGGTGGGAATGGGGGCACTGCGGGGACTAGAAAAGGCCAAAAGTCTCAGCCTGAGTTCAGCTGCGTGTGAGGAGAGGAGAAGGAAGGTGCAGAAAATAGCCTCTGGAGGGAGGGTGCCATCGCCCACTCCAGTTAGTGTGTCCAGATCCTGGCGGGAGTTGAGGGGAAGATGCTTTCCTGCAGCCTGCAGGTGGATGGCCCAGAAAGCAGGCCCGGTTCTATGCACAGGCAGCGAGGAAGCGGCAGCTTCTGCCCCACTGTCCCAGAACCCAGGAGCCTCTGTGTGCGACCGGTTCCGGGGACCCCCCGCGGCCCTACAGAAGATGCTCTGGGGAGGTTCTTGGAGACATCAATCACCCCCTGACTGCCCCCCTGCTTTCTGGCTTCGCTCCGCTCTGTCCCCTCTCACGGGTGCTCCCCAGTTGAGTCCCCCAGAACACAGAGTTCTGCTTTAATCAGAACCTCCTCTCCCTTCTGCAACCTTGCTGGAACCCCAGGGAACTGGGACCCAAGGGACCCCCCCCCCCCCCAGCAAGCCCTCCTCTCTCAGAGCCTCCAGGCTCCTCTGATCTGATGAGCAAACACAGGAGCCCTCCCTGAACCAGAGAGGTCAAGGGCCATGTCTTCCTAAAGTGGCAGCCGCATCCCTCCCCCACCTTCATTGGCCTCACCCACTTTCATCGGTCCTCGTGTTGTCCTACCTTCTGCTCCGGGGAAGGCTTTAGGAACCACAGACACTTCCCTTTGGAGAATTAAGCTCTGAGAACCCCCAAGGACCTTTTGCCCCCTACCCAGTCACTGCCTAAAAGGGCTGAGAATCGAAGCTCCAGTTTTGGGGCCCACTAGATTATAAGTGGGCAGGGAAATGTGTCAGTTTATGGTTATATTGTTCTCTCCCAAGCGCTCAGTACAATGCTTTAGTATAGAGTAAACAATAAATACGACTGACTGAGCAGTTCCCAGACCAGCTCCTGCCCTGGGCTCTGAGCAGTTACTGGCACCAAAAGGCACAAGTCCAGCTGGGCCACTGACACCTTGCTGCCATTCACTAACAAAATCAACCAGGATCCCAAAGGAGAAGAATACCTCCTCCAGACAGAGCCCCACCTCAACTGAGCCCCACCTCAAGTTTTCCAGAACTCCACCAGCCTCCCTCTTCCCCCCCATTCAATCCAGGTCACTCTCTGAGGAGCTTTCTGTATCTTCGGGAAGAAGTACTTATTAAGTAGCCGTGGGCACTGTGCTGTAAAAAGTCAAGCAAATCAAAGAGACCTGGTCCCTGCCCCGAAGGAGTTTATGATCTAAAAACAGAGGTGCACAAAGGAGGGCTGGGACAGAGGCAGTAGAGAGATATGCTTCAGGCCTCTGAGTGGCCTGCCAGCATTTCATTAAATAATATCTATTGTGTTCTGAGACATGGATGGCATTGTGCTAGGTGTTAGGCGTTGTCTGGTATTCCCGAGGCTTTAAATCAGCTATTCCAGAGGCCAAGTTGCTCACAGATTTGCTCAGTGGAGAGTGGGGGTGAGAGATTTACCGGCCCTCCCCACTCCGGCCAATCAAGATTCCAAACTGATTATAATAACTGTGGTACGTGTTAAGTACGGCCTATGTAGCACTATGCACTATGTGCTGCTGGAGAAGTAGTGTGGCGTGATGGATAGAGCACGGGCCTGGGAGTCAGATGGTCGTGGGTTCTAATCTCGGCTCTGCCACTTGTCTGCTATGTGGCCTTGGGCAAGTCATTTCACTTCTCTGGGCCTCAGTCCCCTCATCTGTAACATGGGGATTGCGACTGTGAGCCCCACCTGGGACAGGGACTATGTTCAACCCATTTGCTTGTATCCATCCCAGCGCTTAGTACAATGCCAGGCACACAGTAAGCGCTTAAACCAATACCACAATTATTATTATTGTTATATGCCAGGCACTGTACTACACACAGGATGGCAGCGTATCCACCCATTTGGGGATTAGGGACCTGGCCGAATTTACGGGCTCTAGGAATTTGACTCCCTTCAGCACCCCCTGCTTCAAAGTGGAAAGCCATGGTTGAAAAGTCTTTCCTCTGGGCAGCTCCCTTATTCCCACTGTTTGCGACAGAAAGGCCTTTTCCCCAGGAGAAGGTCATCAACTTCCAGCAGGAAGAGAGAAACGGGAAGGGTGGGGATGGCTTCGGAGTTGGAG
The DNA here is from genome assembly GCF_004115215.2 of Ornithorhynchus anatinus. Lineage (NCBI taxonomy): Eukaryota > Metazoa > Chordata > Mammalia > Monotremata > Ornithorhynchidae > Ornithorhynchus > Ornithorhynchus anatinus. The sequence goes on from NC_041730.1 coordinate 22,197,815, forward strand.
AGATTCCGGGTTGGATCCCCTCTGTCCAACAAGGCTAAGCAGAGAGGGAGATGGGACAGCCTGTCAAAAAGTCTCATCTGCCCTCAAAATTCTGGGTGGTGAGCCAGTCCTGGGCATCAAGAGGACTGAGGAGAGGGCAAGAAGGGAGAGAGTACATCCCCAAGCTGCTAAAAAAAGGACAGGGGTGTCTAAATGAACCCTCTCCTCACCTAGAGCTTCCCTTTTTCTGTACTTTTACCACAAATTACTACCCAGGACAAGGCCCTTCTGCTCCATCTCTAATCCAAGGAAAAACAATCCGGTAGCTGAGTTTGGCTTCTTGAACCAGTCCCGCTCAAAACATCAAGAGGAAGCACTGTGAAACTGAGTTCAGGGTGCTGGGTGGGTAGAGGCACATAGCTAATTTGGGGGGAGATGAAGCAGATGGCATCTTTCTCCTCATGGTCAGCACTTAAAGGAGTCCGGAGCAATAAAGTGTCATTAAGGATGACATAGCCCAGAGTCAAGACTGCACTAACCCAATTGGCTCCCCCATGCAAAAGTGGAATGACTGATGCAGAGGCGGGGAGAAGAGGGAATAACAACAGAGAAATATGAAATGTGCCCATCCGGGAAGGGCAGGCTCCTCTGAGTAATGTGCATTACGGCAACTGAGCAAGAAGCGTCCCTTTCCATAAGACTTTCCAATCACGTGTTCCATTATCCCCAACTGCCAACTCACTGCTAAACCCAACGATTCTGGACATTCACTCTTGCACGTTTCTGTTTCCTCCCAAAGGTTTCTGCCTGTTCTGGACTGTCCCCTTGTCTTTTCCCGAGGTACTTATTTCTCAGCCCATCTGCACTGTGGCAGGCCCCCATGCCAGGCTGGTGACGAGCAGGGACGATAGGACACGATGCTACGGAAAGGCATGATGTGGCCCTATAGGTGGGGTAGAGTCCCCTTACAAAGGAAGAAGCATGAGTAGTGGTTTGATGTTGCACCTTCAACCAGTCAGGTGGAGGGGGAGCAGCTCTATCTTCCATGGGTAAGGAGGAGAAGGTGTTCACTGCCTTACCATTTGACTTTCACTGGAAATATCCCACCAGGAAACTCCTGCCCGTCAACAACTGATTAGTTTCCACTCGTCTGCAGCAGCCCAAAGGGCGGCATCCTGCCCCACAGTCCCCGGCAGGCCCAGAGACCCACTGAATCCTCCTGCCAGGGATCAGGGGATCCCCTCTGCCAGATCTGGTCATGGGAACAAGGGGTTCAGATCAAGTCTAATCAGACCACTAGCCACTCTCTCCCACCACACAGTCTATCCACTGGACAAATGAAGCAGACACCCAAAGTGATGGTGATGATGAGCAGCAGTGCGGTCTAGTGCGGTCTGCACTAGCAGAGCACAGGGCCTGGGAATTAGAGGACCTGGGTTCTAAATCCAGCTCCACCACTTGTCTACTGTGTGGCCTTGGGCAAGTCTCTGGGCCTCAGTTACCTCATCTGCAAAATGGGGATAAAGACTGGGAGCCCTCTGTGGTACGGGGACTGCGTACAACCTGATATCTTGTATCTTCCTCGTTGGTAAAATGGGGATTCAATACCTGTTCTCCCTCATACTCAGACTACGAACACTGGTTGGGGCAGGGACTGCGTTTGACTTGAATATCCTCTATCTACTCCAGAGTTTAGAACAGTGCTTGGCACACAGTAAGCCTTTAACAAATACCACAATTATCATTATCTACCCCAGGACTTTGTACGGCGCCTGACACAGAGTAAGCGCTTCACCCGCAGACAAAAAGATGACAATGGCATGTGCTAAGTGCTTAGTATGTGCCAAGTAGTGTACTAAGCGCTGGCGTAGGTCCAAAATAATCAGGCTGGACAGAGTCCCTGTTCCACATGGAGGCTCAAAGTCTTGCAGGGAGGGAGTACGAATATGTCCAGTTGCGAGAACCGGGCTTCCAGGTCTGCCCTCAGACCCCTCTGTCCTCCCCCGGTCAGCAGGGGACTGCAAAAGAACCAGCGGAGACAGCGAGGCCCACTGCCACGGGACGCGGTCAACTAGGTGAAAGGACTGGGGCGGAGTAATCCGAACGGGTCCGAGAGGCATGGCGGGGTGGGTAGAGCAAGGGCCCGGGAATCGGATGGTCACGGGTTCTAGTCCTGGCTCTGCCGCATGATCTTGGGCAAATCATTTCACTGAGCCTCAGTTACCTCATCTGTGAAACGGGGATTGTGACCATGAGCCCCACACGGGACAGGGACTGTGTCCAACCCGATTATCTTGTATCCCCCCCAGCGCTTAGTGCAGTAACTGGCAGACGGTAAGCACTTAACATACACCACGATTATTATTATTAACTCCAGGGGGCTCGTCCTCTGATCCGAGGAGGCTGCCATCCAAGCCGGGTCTTGCCCTCTGCAGGAGGGGTTGCCATCCCATCTGGGAGGCGGACAGGCGAAGGAGTTCCAGGGGGCCAGTTGGTTGCTCCAAGCATCCCTCTTGGCGCCTTACGCCCATCACCCAGGTCCTGGCCAGGCTAAAGTCAGGGCTGCTTATCGATCAAGCAACCAATCAATGCTATTTATTGAGCGCTCAGGAGCGGGAGTGGGCAGTCTTCTGAAGACGTGCCCCCTTGTCCAAACCGCAGAGGCAGTGAGCTACTTAATCTCGGGGCCAAGCGGGCAGCTCCCCTCCGAGCCCAAAGGAGCCGAGGCAGGACGTTCATTCGTTCATTCAATCGTATGTATCGAGCGCTTACTGTGTACGGAGCACTGTACTAAGTGCTTGGAAAGGAAAATTCATTAATCGAGAGAATCCCTATCCAACAACAGGCTCACAGTGAGCGGAGCCGAAGGGTCGGGAGAGGTGGGCGAGCGGCGCTGTCGGTTGGAGATGCGGGGAGGTCGGAGGGCTGGGCTCAGGCGCCAAGTACAAGGCGAGCGGGAAGTGAGGGAACCCGGAGCCTGGGTAGCAGAAAGAGCCCGGGTTTGGGAGTCAGAGGTCATGGGTTCTAATCCCGCCTCTGCCACTTGTCACCTATGTGACTCTGGGCGAGTCACTTCACTTCTCTGGGCCTTGGTCCCCTCATCTGCAAAATGGGGACTGAAACTGTGAGCCTCACGTGGGGCAACCCAATTAGCCTGAATCTCCCTCAGTAATTAGAACAGTGCTTGGCACATAGCGAGTGCTTAACAAACCCATTATGATAATTGCTAAGGAAGGCCCAGCCCTCTGGGTGGGGGAAAGAATCAGAACAGTGCTTGGTACATAGTGAGCGCTTAACAAATACCATTATGATAATTGCTAAGGAAGGCCCAGCCCTCTGGATGGGGGAAAGATGGGGAGTCAGAGGTCATGGGTTCTAATCCCGACTCTGCGTCTTAGCCGTGCGACTTTGGGCAAGTCACTTCACTTCTCTGGGCCTCAGCGGCCTCATCTGTCAGATGGGGGTGAAGACTGTGAGCCCCACGGGGTACAACCTGCTGACCCTGGGCAAGTCACTTTGCTTCTCTGGCTTCAGTGACCTCCTCTGAAAAATGGGATTAAAACTGTGAGCCCCAAGTGGGACAACCTGATGACCTTGGGCAAGTCACTTTGCTTCTCTGGGCCTCAGTGCCCTCATCTGTCAAATGGTGGTGAAGACTGCGTGCCCCACAGGGGACAACCTGATGACCCCGAACAAGTCACTTCGCTTCTCTGTGCCCTGAGTTACCTCCTCTGAAAACGGGATTAAAACTGTGAGCCCCACGGGGGACAACTTGATGACCCTGGGCAAGTCACTTTGCTTCTCTGTGCCTTGAGTTACCTCCTCTGAAAACGGGATTAAAACTGTGAGCCCCACGTGGGACAACCTGCTGACCTTGGGCGAGTCACTTGGCTTCTCTGGTCCTCAGTGACCTCCTCTGTCAAATGGGGGTGAAGCCCGTGAGCCCCACGGGGGGCCACCTGATGACCTTCTATTCCTACCCAGCGCTTAGAACGGTGCTTGGCACCTAGTAAGCGCTTCGTGGCTCAGTGGAAAGACCCCGGGCTGGGGAGTCAGAGGTCATGGGTTCGAATCCCTGCGCTGCACTTGTCAGCTGTGAGACTGGGGGCAGGTCACTTCTCTGGTCCTCAGGACCTCATCTGTCAAATGGGGGGGGGGGGAAGACTGTCATCAGGCGGTCCCCTGGAGCTCCCCCGGCGCTTGAACGGCGCCGTGCACATAGTAAGCGCTTACTAACAGATGCCATGATGATGCTGATGGTAGGAGCGGGCGGCTCACCTGTGTCCGAAGAGGCGGAGTCCCGGGAAGCGCCTCTTGCTGAGGGTCCGGGGCGACCTGGCCGGCTGGAGGCCCTCGGTTTGGTGGGAGGCGGAGGCGCAGGCGGGGGCCTCGGGGCTGCCGGCCGGGGGCTCCATGGGCTAGGACCGGCCCCTAGCCCCGGGCGGGAGGCCGGCGGCGGCGGCGGCGGGGGCGGGCGGCGCCCCGCGGAGCCCGGGAGCCCATGGCGGCTCGGTTCGGCCCGGCTCGGCCCGGCTCGGCCCGGCTCGGCTCGGCGCCTCCGGGCCGGTCCTTCGCTCCCGGAAGTGCCGCAGGACCCCGCATAGCTGCCTGCCCCGGCCCGCAGCGCCCCCTGCAGGCCACAAACGCCGCGCTGCGCCTGCGCACTCCGACCGCCCCTTGGCACCCCCTTCGCCGCGGACCGCCGCGCTGCGCCTGCGCGCTGCGGCCGCCCCTTGTCCTCCCCTCAACGGGGAACACCGCGCTGCGCCTGCGCGCTCCGACCGCCCCTTGGCCCCCCCGCCGCGGAAACCCGCGCTGCGCCTGCGCGCTCCGCCCGCTCCTTATCCTCCCCCCCACCCGCGGAACCCCGCGCTGCGCCTGCGCGCTCCACCCGCCCCTTGTTCCCCCCCCACGCGGAACCCCGCTGTGCGCCTGCGCGCCCCCCACCATAATAATAATGGCATTTCTTAAGCGCTTACTATAATGTTGATATTTGTTAAGCGCTTACTATGTGCAGAGCACTGTTCTAAGCGCTGGGGTAGACACAGGGGAATCAGGTTGTCCCACGTGGGGCTCATAGTCAATCCCCATTTTACAGATGAGGAAACTGAGGCACAGAGAAGTGAAGTGACTTGCCCACAGTCACACAGCTGACAAGTGGCAGACCGGGATTCGAACTCATGACCTCTGACTCCAAAGCCCGTGCTCTTTCCACTGAGCCACGTTACTATGTGCCAAGCAGCCAAGTGGTGGAGGTGGGATTGGAACCCATGACCTTTTGACTCCCAGGGCCGTGCTCTATCCACTACACCATTTTCCTTCTATCTAATAATAATAATAATAACAATAGCATTTGTTAAGTGCTTACTATGTGCCAAGCACTGTTCTCAGCGCTGGGTTAGACACAAGGTCACCAGGTTGTCCCACATAATAATTATTATTATTGTGGTATTTAAGTGTATAAGTATACTGTGTTCCAGGCACTCTACTAAGTGCTGCAGTGGATACAATAATAATAATGTTGGTATTTGTTAAGCACTGATACAGGGTCATCAGGTTGTCCCACATGAGGCTCACAGTCTTAATCCCCATTATACAGATGAGGGAATTAAGGCACAGAGAGTTTAAGTGACTTGCCCACAGTCACACAGCTGACAAGTGGCAGAGCTGGGATTCGAACCCATGACTTCGGACTCCCAAGCTCGGGCTCTTTCCACTGAGCCACGCTGCTTCTCCAAGCAGCAAGCAGGCAGCAGCTGCTTCTACAAGCAAATCAGGCACAGTCCCCTCCTCTCGTGCGACTCACAGTCTCAATCCTTATTTTACAGAGGAGGTAACTAAGGCACAGAGAAATAAAGTGACTTGCCCAAGGTCACCCAGCAGATAAGTGGTGGAGGTGGGATTAGAACCCATGACCTTTTGATTCCCAGGGCCGTGCTCTATCACTAAGCCATGCTGCTTCTATCCAATAATAATAATAATGATAATAGCATTTGTTAAGCACTTACTCTGTGCCAAGCACTGTTCTCATCACTGGGGGTAGATACAAGGTCATCGGGTCATCCCACGTAGATAATTATAATTATTATTATGATGCTTAAGTGCGTGAATGCTGTGTTCCAGGCACTCTACTAAGTGCTGGGGTGGATAAAGCAAATCAGTCTGGACACAGTCCCCTTCTCTCGTGGGGCTCCCAGTCTCAAACAAAGCACTCTTCTAAGTGCTGAATATAATAATAATAACAATGTTGGTATTTGTTAAGCGCTTACTAATAATGATGGTGGTATTTGTTAAGCGCTCACTATTGCAAAGCACTGTTCTAAGCACTGGGGGGATACGAGGTGATCAGGTTGCCCCATGTGGGGCTCATTGTCATCCCCATTTTACAGATGAGGTCACTGAGGCACAGAGAAATGAAATGATCTGCCCAAAGCCACATAGCAGACAAGCGGCAGAGCCGGCATTTGAACCCATGACCTCTGACTCCCAAGCCCGGCCTCTTTCCACTGAGCCACGTTGCTTCTCAATAATAATGATGGCATTTCTTAAGTGCTGACTATGTGCAAAACACTGTTCTAAGCACTGGGGGGGATAGGAGGTGATCATGTTGTCCCACATGGGGCTCACAGTTTTCATCCCCATTTTACAGATGAGGGACCTGAGGCATAGAGAAGCTAAGTGACTTGTCCAAAGTCACACAGCTGGCAAGCAGCTGAGCCGGGATTAGAACCCATGACCTCTGACTCCCAAGCCTGGACTCTTTCTATTGAGCCACTCTGCTTCTCTAGTGCCAAGCACTGTTCTAAGCGCTGGGGGAGATGCAAGGTCATCAGGTTGTCCCGCATAGGGCTCACAGTCTTCATCCCCATTTTACAGTGCTCGACATATAGTAAGCGCTTAACAAATGCCATTATTATTATTATTATTATAATTCGGCAACAGAGACAATCCCCACCCAACAACGGGGTCACTCTCTAGGATAATAATTGTGGTATTTGTTAATAATAATGATGACGATGGCACTGGTTAACCGCTTACTATGTGCCAAGCACTGTTCTAAGCACTGGGGGAGATACAAGGTCAACAGGTTGTCCCACGTGGGGCTCCCAGTCTTCATCCCCATTTTACAGATGAGGGAACGGAGGCACAGAGAAGTGAAGTGGCCTGCCCAAGGTCCCACAGGAGACTAGGGGCGGAGGCAGGATTAGAACCCGCGTCCTCTGACTCCCAAACCCATGCTACTGCCCTGCGTTAAAGCGCTTGCTGTGTGCCAAGCACTATACTAAGCCCTAGGGTGAATAAAAGCAAATCGGGTTGGACAAAGACCCTGTCCCACATGGGGCTCACAGACTCAACCCCCGTTTCACAGATGAGGTAACTGAGGCACAGAGAGGTGAAGTGACTTGCCCAAGGTCACACAGCAGATGCATGGCAGAGCTGGGATTAGAACCCATGACCTTCTGACTAACAGGCCAGTGCTCTATCCACTACACCATGCCGCTTCGCTAGCGCCAGCCCCATCAACGAGTCCCTCCGCCCCCTCCCTCACCCCTCGTTTTCTCCTCCCGACTTTCAGATACGGTCTCTGGCTCCAGCTCTCTCTTGTTTTCCCCACCCCCAGCCTCCCATCCCTCCCACTTCCTCCCCCCTGGCAGCTGGGCCCCGGGACAGGAATTGTCATTCTCTTTTGACAGAGGAAACGCTACTGGGAGGGGAAGTGACTTGCCCAAGGTCACTCAGCTCCAGCCCTCGGGGCAAACTAGCTACATTCAGGGTCAGAGAGAGAAAAGACACCCTGGATGGAAGCTTCCCAGTAGCCTCCCGAAAGCACATGGGCTGCTTTCCAATACCCGCCTCCGAGCTGTAGGTTGGGAAAGGGAAGCAGAAGCGTATTTACTTTCCTATCATGTGGCCCCAGCAGGGCTTTTCAGGACTTGGGAGCCTGGGTTTAGCTCCCCTCCAGCCCCCAACCTCATCTTTTCCTTGTCCACTCCCACTGGTAGCCCGATCTAATCTTTCCCTAGTCCACACCAACTGGTAGCCCTGTGGAGCTGCCTCTGAGTCTGGCTCACTTTGCTTCTTACCAGCCACTTCCTGTGTCACCTTTCACTTTCGCCCTCTCAATTCAGCGGCTCCAGCCAGCTCATTTTCCAGCTCTTCTCATCTACAAACGGCGACACCCCCGTGACCTCTCTCTACCGGAATGACCCGCCGGTTCGCCGCAAGTCCCCGCACACCCCTAGCCCCTGCCCGGTTTAGGAGGTGGCTACTGTTTTCTTCTTCGAAATCCCTGGAGCATCGGCCAGGGCTGGTCATCATCAAATTGACAGGACCTCCAAGCAGCAACTGGATTCGGGAGGAGTGGGAGGAGTTGAGTCACGTGAAGTGACGTGTCTGAGTTTTTCTCTTCTAAGGTACTCCTTCTCTTGCAAACCAGAACCCGGGTCCACTGGGAAATCATAGAGCGTCTCTTTCAGAGTGTTTCTCTGAGGAGTCTAGACGCTGCAGCGGAGGTGCTGGTTCCTCTGTGAGCCCGCCCCAATCCCCGCTGTGAACCATCACCCCCCTTCCTCAAACCCCTCTCCACCACCACCCCTCTTTGAGCTCAACTCTGAAGCACCGCTTCTCTCAGTCTCGACCCCTAAACCTCAGCTCAACCCTCCGGTGCGCCAGGTCACCATTCCCTCCCCGCCGTCCCCTTTTCCAGGAGCTGGGCTGTGAGCCCCAGTTGGACCGGACACCTGGTCACATTGTAACTATCCCAACGCTTGGCACACGTTCAGCGCTCAAAAGATATCGCAATCGTTGTTACTGTTATTATTAGAAACCCGGGAACGGCTCCAGAAATGTCCTCCCTCCTTCGGTCCCCTTTTCAGGGAACCCCTCCACTGGGTTCCCCTCTTAGTTGTGAGGGTAGCCCTGGACAAGCCCCTTCTCCTCGCCTTTTCACGGGCAGGGTGAGCAAAGCAATCCGGCCTAATCCCAGCCCAAGCCAAACGGGTGGTTCTTAAAAGGAAGAGGGACCCTGGGGGACGAGGCCCAGGGCCAGAATCCTCTCTGGGTACGTACCGTGTCTCGGCCCGTGTCTCGGGGGCCTCGGCTGGAATCTGAGGGACATCCCAGGAGCGGTACCGCCACATCTGCCTCAGCTGTCGCTCCCCTTCTCTTTCCCCCGGGGGACCTCCTGCCTCATCCCTAGGGCCAAGGGCCACAGCAGCGGCAGCAGTGGCGGCCGAGACGGCATCTCCGCCTCCCCCTTCTCTGCTGCCTGCCCCAGGCACTCTCATCCTGCCGGCGACTCTCTTCCTCTTTCAGCACTTCCTGAGCTGGGGGCCGAGAAGGCAGGCGGCCGGCCGCCCCGGTGTAAGCAGACCACAGGCCCCGGCGGCAGCGCCTCGTGTGGGGCCGGGGGTGGCCGGCCCGCTGGGAAGTGGTGCAGAGAGCCGGGCGGGTGTGGACAAGCCCACAGTGCGGCGGGTTCCCTGACGGAAGAGGTTGCCCCTGGGGCCAAGGCAGAGGTGGGCGGATGGCGGGTCCTACCTTGGGAGAAGCTGCCTGTCTGGGCTCAGACAGGTTTCCCGCCCCACCCCACCTGGGAGGACAGAAAGAAACAGTCCTCCAGCTGCCGGGAGCTCCCAGGAGCTGTGGAGTCTGAGACCGTCCCCCATTCATTCATTCATATTTACTGAGCGCTTACTGTGTGCGAAGCAGTGTACTTGGGATAGTACAATATGACAGACACATTCCCTGCCCACCGTGAGCTCACACTGTAGAACGGGAGACAGATATTAATATCAATAAATAAAAATACACATAAAACCTCTCCTGTTCCTGTCCCTAAATCAGCTGTCAAGCTTTGCTATGATGGTCACTTTTTCCTTCCCTGCTTCTCCCCATAATAATTATGGTACTTGGTAAGCGCTTACTATGTGCCAAGCATCGTTCATCATCCAATAAGATTTCTCTGACTAGACCTGAGTCTCTGTGTCCCGATCTTCTCTATCTCACCACCTACCCCTTTTCCATGTCCTCCCCCTAGCCTGGTACTCCCTCTCCCTCCATTTATGCCATACTACCATTCCCTCCCCGCCACTCCCTCATCTCCCAAAGCCTTATTAAGGTAACATCTCCTCCAATAGGCCTTCCCTGATTAAGCCCTTTTTCCTCCTGGGTTCCTCTCTCTTCTGTGGGGAGGGCAACTGGTTGGCAGGTCACTCAGCCTATGATCTCAGGCCTTTGCCTCTTCCTCTACTCAGGTTGCCCTCCTTCATTCCCTGGTCCATCTTCTCGGCCTTTGGCTTTCCAGTCTGTCCGGTCAGGGTCTGGTTGCAGCTCACCGACTGGCCAGCCATCCAGTGTGCTGATACTTGTGCAAGATGTTCAGCGGGAAGGATGCTATAGGACCCACCAGCTCATAGCAGTGATGTATCCCTAAGGAAAATCCCTCAATTCCCCAAGCAAGAGATTCGAAGTAGGTGAAAGACCAGGAATTTCCCCTCCCCTGAAGAGCAGTACCCACAACATTATTGTTTTGGAGATATGTGCCCTGTGCCGAGCAGGGAGAGTTCTTGGAATTGGATTCTCATGTGTCTCCCCGCTCCTACATTCCTGCTCCCCTGTCCATTACAGTTCCTACTCCGGACCCAGTCATCCCATACAGAAAAGGAAAATCTGGCACCTAGGAAGGAAAGGGGCTTCAAAAAGAGAGAGAGCAACTTCCAAACAATTGTAATTATTGAGCACATATTGTGTGCAGAGCACTGTACCAAAGAGTACAATATAACGTGTCCCCTGCACACATGGACTTTACAGCCTAGAGGAGTTTAGCCTCCCTCTTCTTCCCGACCCTCTCCCCCCACCCCCACCAACGCTCCCATCAGCTTCCTGAGTGGGCAGGGAGTGTAATTAGTTCAAGTACTGGAGTGTCTCCTAGCAGAAGAGGAGTTAAACAGAGGAAATAGAGTTGGTTTTTTTTACCCTCCGTACAAAGCATCTGGCAATCTGGAAATGCTGAGGCCAGGAAATGAGGCTCCAGGAGGGAAGACAGGAGGCTGAGCAAGCAGGCAGAGTCGGGAGTCAAAAGTAGTGCCAGGCCAAGGTTGGGTGACCCCACCGTTTTGCCCCAAGGGGCCCTGGCTGGGGAGTTTTCCCTAGGGGGGCATTCTCCCTACAACATGGAGCTGCAAACTTCCCTGTTAGCCAAAAGTCAGGTTGCATTTTGGTGCATAATAGAAAAGGTTAGAAGAAAGATGATGATGAAATAATACTTGGCTTCTGTCCAAACGGGGGAAATTCAAGAAGCTTGGGGGAAACAAATAGAGTTTGTTTCAAGTAGTCTGCAGAGACTAACACTTTGCCTGACACTTCTCCGACAACACTTCTCTGACAACACTTCTGACACTTCTCTAGCTCATTAGCAAACCGGGAACCAGTTTGCAACAGCTTAAATTTCGGCTTCCAGTAAACGGTGGTAAAGATGTTGCAATCCGTTCCCCGTGCAATGCTAATGAACCACTGACAACTCAGTTGCTGAGTGATCCTTTGACTCTCTTTGAAATGAGTTTTTGAAAGAAGCACTCCTACAGCTCACACTGTGTTCCCCGATTCCTCCGTTGAGTTCTATCCAGTCACGCTTTAACATACCATGTTCTGGCAAGATTGCCTATATTGTAAATTGTTCTGATTTTCAAGCTCTAAGGGATCTGCTAAATGAAAGGTTAATGTTAAGCACTTACTATGTGACAAGCACTGTACTAAGCGCCTGGGTAGATAAAAGATAATCGGGTTGGACACAGTCCATGTCCCAGGTGGGGCTCACTGTCTCAATCCCCATTTTACAGATGAGGAAGCTGAAGCACAGAGAAGTGAAGTGACTTGCCCAAGGTCACACAGCAGACAAGTGGTGGAGCTGGGATATGAACCCATGACCTTCTGACTCTGAGGCCGGGGCTCTATCCACTGAGCCATGCTGCTTCCAAAGGGTCACCTCCTCATGAGGCCCCTCTCCTTCAAAACACCCACCCCTTCCAATCCATACCCCAAGCATTTCTCTCTGAACATTCTATGTCAGAGGTTTTGTTGTTTTAAAATTTATGTTCTTGTCATGTTCTCTGCTTTAGGTCCACTTCTGTGTTCGGACAATTAATGTCTTTTCTGTCTTCCCCATTAGGTTAGAAGCTTGCAGAGGGCAGGGACCACTTCTTGTTTTCTCTTTTCTTTTTCTTTCTACACCCCTCAGGGCACATTAAAGTGCTCTACCTCCCGGGTTCAATCAATACTGCTAGATGACTGGATGGCAGTCTGAGGCTGAGAGGATCCGAGGGGCTCCAGAGAGTCTAGGGAGTGGGTCACACTGGGAGAACAGGCACAGAAAACATTCCAGGGAGGAACACCGGCATTCATTCTCTTCTCCCAGAGAGACAACGGCTCTGCTTTTCTCATCCTAGAATTAAGTGTGAAGGAGCTGGGCCAGGTGGCCCAGTGCCCACTCCCCAAAGGGAGCCAAACACCAAGGGGCAAACACAGCAGGGAGGGGCTTGCCAAGTTGTGCCTTCACTCAGAGTCACCAAAAGTTCAGCTTCCTTGGGGTGCCCGTTGGTGCCAGCTGGGATTCGGTCTGCTCAGGGTGAAAGGAGAGGACTCCTCTGACTTCTCCAGGGTCACTCATCCTCCCTCCCAGCAGCATGGCAGGAAGAGCAGACGCTTGTCTGCGACAGGGCCAGAAGCACCGTGGCCTGGAAATGGGTGAACATTTGATTAGGCCGTTTCTGGACAGCCTCAGAAAAGTGATTGGGGCTGGGTGGATTGAGCCCACAGGAAGGAATCGAGAGAAGTAGATAACGAACCTTTTCAGCAATCAGCAAAGAGACGGCACTGCCATCCACTTCGGGGTCCCTCATCAAAGAAACTGGACCCTCTGCTACCCAAGATGGGAGCTGAAATCACCTGGTGCCAAAGTCCTCTCTGCTAAGGTTTTTTTCTCTGGAACACTGGATTATGAGCCGACTCAACCAAACCAGTTGCTTCTAGAGGAGGGGCTTCTCAACCAGTGACACTGGTATCTCTTTTGGACTTCCTGGATCAGTAGGTGGTTCTTGGCCACTGACAAAGTCGTCACAGGCTACTGCAATGTTGACTTTCCTAAGGGGGTGTTGGGTACGGCTAACTCTTGAATCTCTTTAAGTGTGAAGAAGTTGGTTGCAGATAAAGTTGGCTTAGTCCCAAAGGTGTTGCTGCTGTTTCTCATTATGGGTTTATCAGTTGTTTTTCTCCTTCCCATTGGTGGTCCAGGAGGGGAGCCACATTTGATCTGAGTGACCCTCTTCAAAGAAAGGTAGGAAATTTGGCTCTGGTTAAGGTCAACTGGCTGGGCAGAGCCACTGTGATGCTCCTGCTTCTAAAATCCCCCAAGTCTCTGAGTTCAGTCATGTGGACAAGTTTGTCTGACAAACCCCAGAAACTGACCTCTTACTGTTGAGGGTAGCTTGGGGAGTTGCTTTTTGATTCCTCCGGTCTCCAACACACGTGTGGCCCTGGTCTCATTTGGAAGAAACTAGACTCTGTCCTCAGCTCTGGCCAGTCAAAGAAAAAAGAGAAAAGCAAGAGGGGGGATGGGATTTGGATCCAAATTCTATAATGTGATTCATATAAGTCTCTGGACCCTCTGGAGAAGCATTCTATGCCAGCAAGATTCAAACATGGCCAAAACGGGTGAGCGGTTTGTGCAACATTGGTAGCGGGAACAGTCCCTGGCAGCTACCATTTTAGAGTTAACGAAGCTAGGTTGAGTGCTTCCTGAAGCTCTATTTTTGGGCCCAGTCTTTTCTGCCCCTGGTCACCTCTCTGCTAGCTCCTCCTGCCCTACTGTCTCAGAGAGCTGATGCCTTAGATCCCTTCTCCCAGCACGAACATAAGAAATGTCGTTACTAGGTCAGACCAATGGTCGACCCAGTCCACTGCGACAACACAAGGATTGGAGGAACAGTGTGATATCGAAGGAGGAACCTCCCTGATATCGATCCTAACATTTACATCTAACATCCTTAGCTAGCCCCTTTAGCTCCCTCACTTTCCCTCTACCCACCCACTACGAACCATATGCCCATGAATTTAATCTCAACCCCCCTTGGACCTAATGATATTTTCTGCTTGCATAATTTCCTACAGGAATATATCCCATATGCTTGCCACCTGCTTGGTGAAGTGCTTCTTTTTCTTTGTTTCGAATCTTCACCCTCTAATTTCAGTGGATGTCCCCTCATCCTGGTGTTGTGGAATTTGGTTTTACAATAATTCCATGTTCTCCCTGTCCGCACCCTTAATGATTTTGTAGGCTTTAATCATATGCATTTGTCATATTCCACCTCAACAACAATTGGCCTCCTCGCTGGCGTCTCTGCCTCCAGCCTCTCCCTGCTTCAGTCCATATTTCACTCTGCTGCCCAGATCGTTTTTCTAAAATTGTTGGTTCTGCGCACATCTTCCCACTCCTCAAAACCCACCAACCATTGCCCATCCATCTCTGCACTAAATAGAAACTCCTTACAATCGGCTCCAGGGTATCAATAAGCTGTCATTCTCCTATTTAAATTTGCTCCTCTCCCACTACCACCCAGCCTGAACAATTCAGCCCGTTACCAAACTACTTATTGTGTCTCGACCTCCTCTCTCTGGTCTCCAACTCCTTGCTCACATTCTCCTTCCTGGAACTCTCTCCCTCCTTCATATCTGACAGACCTCCGCTCTCCCCCTCTTCAAAACCTTAGTAAAATCATATCTCCTCCAAGAAGACCCTTCTGTGTCACCTTAAGCACTCTGATACTCTCCCCGCCTCCAAGTGCTATGCATATATCTTTATGCTCTGCTCCTTCCCCTATCTGTAATTTATTTTAACATCTACCTCCCCCACTAAACTGTAAGGTCCTCAGTTGAGGGTGGGGACTGAGTCTACCAACTCCGTTGTATTCTTGCAAGCACTTATTCTCATGCTCTGCACACAGTAAGTGTTCAATAAATACCACTGATGGATTGATATCCCCTCTCAGCCTGTGTCTGTCCGGACTGAAGAGCATATTATTACATCAGCCTGCCTGGAGCTTGGGGGTTGAATGTAAAAAAGGATAAAGATAGTCAGAAATCTTGGTGGGGAGATGTTGTGGGCAGGATCATATCTACCAACTCTGTTGCATTGTATTCCCCCAAGTGCTTAGTACAGTGCTCTGCACACTGTAAGCACTCTCTAAATATTGTTGATTTAGATGAGAACGTCCCAGAAGAAATACCTTCTGTTGGTGAGGAAATGGCCCTCTCAGTCTGTCTTCCTAAAAGGAGCTTTTGGAGGCAGAGGAAGAAAAGATGAAGAAGTACAAATTTTAAAGGAAGCAATTCTGACCAGTGCTTGGGAGTTTAATTTTTTCATATAACTATTTTCCCTTTATATCACCTATTATCCATGTCCCAAACCCACCATTTAATAGCCTCTCCAGCACTATCTCTTTGGTAAATCCCAAAAAACCCCAGTGATTTTATGGCAGAAGTGAATGTTACACTCAAACAGCAGCATAAAATGGGGTTGAGGACTTGACAGTATCTGCTGCTGCTGCTGTTGTTGAGATCCTCCAAACCCCAACCGCACTCCACGCCCCAGCTCCCTACTCTGGGCACAGGGGAACCAGGCCAGAGAAGGGAGAAAGGTCAGAGAAAACCATCACTACTAATGGAAACAACCACTCAAGCGTACCTTCTGCTCTTTGTAGAACGTCCCCCTGTCCCCAACCCTAAATTAGCCACACTCATACTTGTGGTTAGGATCTCTCTATCAGAAGGGTGAAGGATAGTTTACACACACAGACACAGACACAGGCACGGACACACACACACACTATATATATACTATGTATATATATATATATATCCTTCCTTAAAGTAGCAAATAGCTAATGTGTGATATTTAAGTGCTTACAAGATCTCAAGCAGTCTAGTAAACATCCTGGTAAATACAAGATAAACATAGCAGCCACAGTCCCTGTCCCTCATTGGGTTCACAGCCTAAAGGGGAGGCTTACCTTACCTCCATGAGGAAACTCATACACAGAGAAGTTCACTGACTTGCCAGGAGTCACTCAGCAGGCACGTGGCAAAGTCAGAACCTCTAGATTGTAAGCTCCAGTGGGTAGGGATCAGGTCTACTAACTCTATTGAACTGCACTCTTTCAAGCATTTACTACAGTGCTCTGCACACAGTAAGTGCTCCATGAACACCAGTGATAGATTAAACTCAGGTCTCCTGACTCCCAGGTCCTTACTCTTTCCATTAGGCCATGCTGCTTCTTAGTAGGAATGTCTTTAATAGTATTTATATTTATAGCAATGGTCATAGCATTTATTGAGCACTCGGGAAAAGCATAACAGAAGCGAAAGACATAATTTCTGCCCACAAGGAGTTTGCACTCAAATGGGGGAATCAGACATAAAAATATTGACAATCAAGTGATGAGAATAAATTATACAATCATTATATACTTAAGTGCTGAGGCATTTATATAGGATATATATCTATTAGTATATTTATATAGGACATATTTTTAAATGTGTTTCATATTTAATAAATATGAAAATTCTGGTGTTACTGAAGGGTTGATGTGATTTGATGTGTTCAGATTTAATCAGAGAAGGCTTGTTGGATGTGGTAGAATTTTATGAGGGCTTTGAACTTGGAGAAAACTGCTTGATAAGGTAGGTGTGGGGGTGGGGAGGAGGCGGGGAAAGGTGAAGAACTGTTCAGCCTATGTTTCCCCACTCCTCAAGAACCTCCAGTGGTTGTCCATCCACTTCCACATCAAACAGAAGCTCCTATGAGCTTTAAAGCAGTCAGTCACCTGGTGCCCGCCTACCTCACCTTGCTACTCTCCTACTAGTCAGTCAGCCAGTTGTATTTATTGAGTATTTACTGTGTGCAGAACACTGTACTAGGCACTTGGGAGAGTACAATATAACAACAGACGCATTCCCTACTCACAACAAGCTTACAGTCTAGAGGGGCAAACAGACATTAATAAAAGTAGATGAATTACTGTTATATATATAAGTGCTGAGGGGCTGGAAGAGGGGATGAATAAAGGGAGCAAGTCAGAGTGAAGCAGAAGGAAGTGGAAGCCTTTAAAGTAAAGTCTATATTTTACTATAAAGTTTCGACTGTAAGCTTGTTGCGGTCAGGGAATGTGTCTGCTTATTGTTGCACTGTACTCTCCCAAACGCTTAGTACAGTGCTCTGCACACAGTAAGTCCTCAATAAATATGATTGAATGAAGAGGCGGAAAAGGAAATGAGGGGTTAGTCAGGGAAGGCTTCTTGGAAGAGACGTGCCTTCAATAAGGTTTTGAAATGGGAGAGAGTGACTGTCAGAGACGAAGAGGGAGGGAGTTCCAGGCCAGAGGCAAGGCATCAGCGAGAGGTCGGCGGTGAGATAGATGAGATTGAGTACAGTGAGTAGGTTAGAAGAGCGAAGTGTAATGGGCCAGGTTGTAGTAACAGAGTAATGAGGTGAGGTAGGAGGGGGCAAGGTGATTGAGTGCTTTAAAGCCAAAGGTGAGGAATTTCTGTTTGATGCAGAGGTGGATGGGCAACCCCTGGAGGTTCTTGAGGAGTGGGGAAACATGGCCTGAACGTTTTTATAGAAAAATGCTTCCAGGAGCAGATTGAAGTATGGACTGGAGTGGAGAAATACAGGAGGCTGGGAGGTAAGCAAGGTGGCTGATACAGTAATCAAGGTGGGATAGGAAAAGAGCTTGGATCAACATGGTACCAGTTTGGATGGAGAGGAAAGGGTAGATTTTAGCAATTTTGTGAAGGTCGAACCAACAGGATTTATTGACGGATTGAGTAGGAGGGTTGAGAGAGAGAAGTCAAGGATAACTACAACCCAGCCCGCACACTTCGCTCCTGTAATGCCAACCTACTCACTGTACATGATCTTGTTTATCTCACCGCCAACCTCTTACCCATGTCCTGCCTCTATCCTGGAATGCCAAGCACTGTTTGTGGCTCAGTGGAAAGAGCATGGGTTTGGAAGTCAGAGGTCATGGGTTTGAATCCCAGCTCTGCCATTTGTCAGCTGTATGACTGCGGGCTAGTCTCTTAACTTCTCTGGGCCTCAGTTACCTCATCTGTAAAATGGGGATTAAGATTGTGAGCCTCACGTGGGACAACCTGACTACCCTGTATCTACCCCAGCCCTTAGAACACTACTCTGCACATAGTAAGCACTTAACCAATATCAACATTATTATTATTATTATTATTAGTATTTTCGACAGACAATTACTCTCCCCATCTTCAAAGCTTTATTGAAAGCACATCTCCTCCAAAAGGCCTTCCCTGACACAGACCTAATTTCTTTTTCTCCCACTCCCTTCTGCGTCACCCTGATTTTTTCCCCTTTATTCACCCCTACCTCAGCCCCACAGCAGTTATGTACGTATCCATAATTTACCCATTTATATTAATATCTCTGTATATTCATATACAGTCTCCCCTCTAGACTGTAAGTTTGTTGTGGGCAGAGAATGTGTCTGTGATATTGTTATATTGTAAGTGCTTAGTACGGTGCTCTGCACACAGTAAGATCTCAATAAATAAGATTGGGGGCGAGATAGATATAGAAGAATAGAGAGCTGGATTTAAGTAGGAGGTGGAAGGTTTTGTTTTCAGCTGACTTTTTAGGTTGATACCACACATGGGGCCAGTGATTTAAAAGAACAGTCAGCTATGACTCAGAGATCTCTTTTCTGAGT
Source organism: Ornithorhynchus anatinus (assembly GCF_004115215.2). Lineage (NCBI taxonomy): Eukaryota > Metazoa > Chordata > Mammalia > Monotremata > Ornithorhynchidae > Ornithorhynchus > Ornithorhynchus anatinus. The sequence goes on from NC_041730.1 coordinate 22,216,585, forward strand.
CGTGACTGATAGCTCTGAGCCCATCAAAGTAAAGTTCTAACTGGGATTAGTTTTCTTTGGGCACATTTTCTTGCACTCGACCACTGAATTTCATCTACCACTCATTCATTCACTCACCAGGAAGACCTGAGGTTCACCCCCAACTCCTTCCTGACATTTCACCAGCCGGAAGAGCCCAGTATCATCTGCAAAATAGGAGATTTCCTTGCACACCAGACAGAATCCGACCAGAGGCAGGCGCCGGGTCCCATCATCCACTTAGGAGCCAGAGAGACAGGATGGGGTCTGTCGGGGTCTCAGCTCTGCCTCCTTTTCCAGGCCCCACATCCTCCGGCCCCAAGTAAAGGAACAGCAAGTGGAAGGAGCCTGGGTTTATCTCTTGCTTTTCCTCGCAGCTGGGTCCCTCCTTCTCGCTCCTGCCCGGCTCCCTCCCTCCAGCTTTTGCATTTTTAATTTGGGACAGAATGTGATCTCTGCAGCTTGGTGCTTTATCCTGTTGCTATTTAAATTACAAATCAGCCTCATCTCGGTGTCTCTCTGAGGGTTATTTTTAACTCGTGGTAAATGGCAGCAGGGGAGAGTCAGATCAGGTGCCCCCTTCTGTGAGGATCTCTGCCCACGCAGGCTGCCCACTCCCCCTCACAACTGGCATGGTCCCACAGTGCTCAGAGAGTGGTGGGGAGGACTGACAGGCTGAGGGCACACAGGTGGCAGGTGGATGGGGCAACTCTGGGGGACAGGAAGTCCCTTTAGGGTAGGCCCGCTGGGAGATGAACACAGGGGACGCTGAAGGGCTGCAAGCTCGATGTGGGTGGCGAATGTGTCTATTTATTGTTATATTGTACCCTCCTAAGTGCTTAGTATGGTGTTCTGTACACATTAAGTGCTCAATAAATATGAATGACTGACTGGATGTGGTTGAGCTGTTGCACTCACAGAGTGAAGAGCAGTCCCATCCAGCCTCCCTCATCTAAACTGCCGGCACTTTAAACTCTTTCCAGCTGGGGTGGGTGCAGATGCAGAAGACACCAAGCTATAAACCTCTCCCCTCCTCCTTCCTACTCTTCTCCTTCTCCTATTCCTCCATCTCCTAGGCCCAGAGTCTCCCTGGAATCGACCCCTCTCTGCTTAAACAGCTGGGACTACAGCATTAATAATAATAGTAACAATAATAATTGTGGAATTTAAGTGCTTACTATGTGCCAAGAACTGTACTAAGTGCTGGGGAAGATATAAGATAATCAGGTCCCACTTGGGGCTCACTGTCTAATTGGGGGGAAAATAGGTATTGAATCCCCATTATGCAGATGAGGGAACTGAGGCATAGAGAAATTGAGTGACTTGCCCAGGGTAGCACAGCACGTAAATGACGGAGCCGGGATTAGAATCTGTGTTCACAGTCTCCCAGGCCCATGCTCTTTCCCCCTAGACCACACTGATTTTAGGAACACTAGGAGCTACCCAGCCAGACGGTATGCCAGGGGACATTTCTGGGCTAATGTCACCTTTCAGCAGCCCTCTCAGAGAATATCACAGCCACCCCCACTTCCAAGAGCCCTGTTCTAACCTTCCGCCCACAACACAGCATCCACTCCCTTCCTTCCCTTGCCCTTTCATTTGTTCCTGTTTCTAGAGCACTGGCTATTTGTGAAAAGCTTTTCAGTCCTTGTTAATAATAATCTCTCCCAGCAGGGCAGGGAGGTTGAGCATAGGACAGAACCCAAGTGGAGGCTGGGAAGCTGCTTTGGAGTTGGGGAAGGGGGTGGGGGCAGCCTGCTGGAAGCCTTTAAACTCTGTTCTGTGCTTGGGGACTGGCCCACATGATTCATTTATTCGTTCAATTGTATTTATTGAGTGCTTACTCTGTGCAAAGCACTGTACTGAGCACTTGGGAGCGTACAATATAACAATAGCCCAGCTAGAGAGAACTCCAGGCTTTCTCTGCCCAGGATTATCTGTGGGCTTTTTCCCAAGAGTTGATAGCTTGTCTCTGAGAGAGAGAGAGAGAGAGAGAGGGAGAGAAAGACCACGTGCTCTCAGGATTCCTGATCTGGTATTTTGTTGGAGAACCAGTGTATGTACGTGGGGATCTTTTCAAGATGTCAGAGTCTTGGTTCCATTTTTAACCTTCAAAGTCCTAAGAGTCAGGGGGCAGACCCCTGCTCCTAGAGGGTCCCCACTTCTCTTAGGGATCCCTGATTCTCCTCTCCATCAGGACTGCAGGTCAAGCAATCCTCCCTGGCCCCTGCATCTTGCAGTACAGTCGGTGGGTGAGTGGGTGGGGGCTGTGGGACCCCTCAGGCTTGGTTCTTCTTTTAGTGCTGCCAGTGTTGACCCTTTCAGTGAGGTGAATGTGGGTTTGGGGTGAGCATCAGGGTAGGAGACTCTGAGCCTCACATGGGATGAGGAGTGTGTTCGATATGACTGTCTTGTCTAATCCTGTCCTTGGCACATAGTAAATGCTTAACAAGTAATACAGTTGTTATTATGGGGGCAAAGTCTGACCTTTTCTCTGCTCCCTGGAATTGTCCTCGACTAGCAGTCCTTATCCTAGATCTTGAATTCAGTTCTAGCTCCTGTTCCCATCTCTACCTGCTTCACAGCTAATTCCTTATGTCCCCAAACCTGGCTTCTGATCGTCGCTGACTCCATCCTCGCCTTCTGCCCTGGGTTTACTGACAGCCCTTCCCGTGACTCCTCTTGAAGCTGCCAGGACATTTCCAGGGGCCGGCAGGCAGCTCCTGTGCTGGCAGGCCCCGGTGCCAATCTTCCACCTCCCGAACTCCGTCTGCCCAGCCCGCCCTTCTTGCATTATCCCGCTGCCCCGACTCCTCATTCCTAATAAGGATTCTCCCTCCTTCCTCTCTCTAACCTAGTCTTCAAGGCTTCCTTCATGCAGGGGCAAGGCCTTGGGGCCTGGGGTAATCCCTCCCAGGACAGAGGGGCTAATCCATTATGGATCCCCACAAGAGAGACCTCTCAGCACTGGTCAAGCGAATGGGGACTGCAGATAGTTTGGGAAAGATTTTTCCTAGAACCCCCAGAGAGAACTGGGGCATCCCCTTTGCTGACCACCTGCACCACTACCTAGCTCCCACCCCCTTGTCTCTCACTCTCTGAGGACTTGCTCGAAGCAGAAATTTCCCCTTCATATTACAGCCCCTGAGATACAGTGATCAGATTAGAGACAAGGGCAGAGGACCCCACCTTTTAGTCCAGAAGATGAGCAGTCTGGCTGGGCATGGGAAGCTACTGCAAAGATTCCAGATCAGCTCTTGTAGTTACCATTCTTTCTCGGGACTGAAGGGGGAGGCCTGCCTGGGTCTTTTAGAGGAAATATCCCAACTCAGTTTCTGGCAGAGCTGGGGGAAGGGACTGGAAAGGCCAGCGCAGAGGGGCAGTCGGCTAGGTGAGACCCATAGTTTCCTTCCCCAATCCTTGCCCCCTTCTCAGCCATGTACCTGTACCCAAGGGTCTGGGGAGGCAGAGCGGGGTGGAAATTGAGGATGTGCCTTGGGGACCTGAATATCACAAAGCAAATTCAGTAGTAAATTGTCCGGAAATGATCAGGGGTCTCTGGGGACCCACACTGTCCTGCCCCCACCCCATCTTAGAATGGCAATTGATAGTCAGGGGAACTCGTAATAATAATAGTAATAACGATAATAATGATCACTGTGATACTTATTAAGCCCTTACTATGCTAAGCACTGGGGAAGATACAAGATAATTAGACTGGACACAGTCTCGCTTCGTGTGGGGCACACAGTCCAAGACTCTGTCCCCCTGAAGGATGTTCCCATTTTATCCAACAGGATTGGGGATCCCTCTGGAGAGGTCTGGTTGGACAGGGGGACGGACAGCTGTGTTTTGGAGAGAAGGTGAGCTTTCCAGTAGGGTGTGGGCTCAGCTTCCGTTGTAGGACAGGCATCCTGAGTAGCAGCTTGTCCCCCCGGCTCCTCACCCCACCCCACCTCGGTCTCGGGACCCCCAAGAAAAGCCCTCTTACCTGTAGGACATCTGTTTCCTGAAATTCAGATGCTGGAACTGATCTTCTACCTGAGGGCCCCGGACCGGCTCACTGGCCTCTGCAAGCTGAGGCTGAGAGGACTTGGCCTGGGCCAGGCCCCGGTCCCCCTGCCAACTCCGCGGCCTCACCACCTGGCCCCCCTCTTCCTCCTCCTGCTGCTGCTGCTGCTGCTGCCACTCTCGTTCCTGGGCACTCCTGCCCGGACCGGTCCCGGCACGACCACTCCTTCCACAGGCGCCGGAGCCCGCTCCCTCCCCGGGAGCCTCGGCCATCCTCTTCCCTTCCTCACGGGCAGGGCCCCGTCCGTGCTGCCGACTCTGCCCACCTGATGGAAGCGGCTGAGGAAGCAGGTGGCGGCTCCTCTGGAAGGGAAACGGATTCTGGCGTCCTGCCTCCCTCCCCCCTCGGCGGGCGGCCTGCCGGGGCCGACAGCTCCTCAGACCTGGGAGCAAAGGCCAAGTTCGGATTTCCCTTCCTCTTCCGGTCCCCGGGGCTCAGGCAGGGAATGCCAGGAGCCAGCAGGACACCTGCCTCCACCGCTGCTGCCTGGAGAAGAGGAAGGAGTCTCAGGTCCAGGGAAATGAGAGAAGCTAGCCCCGAGGAGTTAGCAGGGAGGGAGCAGGAGCCAAAGGGAACCGGCCGGCCCGGTGCGGCCTCTTGCTGGTGGCCGTGGGGCCACGAGCGAAGCCAGGAGCCAGGCAGTCGGTCCACGGTGCCCTCCGAGCATCCCCCTCGCCGCAGCTGAACTCGCAACCCAAATCGCCCTCAAGTAGGGAATGAGGTGTCAGCGTGAAGCGCGGAGACGGAGCCGAGCGACCCAACCGGAGCTAGCAAGAGAGAGAGCCGGCGAGGAAGGGGGCTGTGCTACTGTTCCAGCACACTGGAGTGTCACCTTAGAGACATTTACAAATTGGCACTTAACCCTGTGGTGACCAAAGAGGAGCCAGGGCCTGGCAAGCCAGCCTATCCCTCCTACTTCCTGGGGCAACAAAGCCTGGCTCGGGTAGGCGGAGAGCACACCCTCTGCGTGGCAGCAAGGATCGAGCGGGAGGCACATGGCAAGCCCCGTGGGGCACCACCCTCGGCCTGGGATTTCGCCCCGGCAGGCCTCCACGCTCCCCCACGCCCAACCCGCCCTTCCAGGTTTCTGTCAGTCATCGGCCCCCTCCTTCCTGGCTGCTGCCAATCACTCCCACCCTCCCCATCAACCGGCCCGCCAGCCTTCCTCCCCCACTCCCGGCGTGGCATTCTCAGACTCAGGCAGGGGGTGGCTTTGGGAAGGCTTAGCTCTCTTAGCCTCGGGGACCTTCTTAGTTCCAGGAGAATCTGCTGCAGAGGGTTAGAATCAATGAAACCCTGCAACTCTGCCGAGGGTGGGGTCACTTCCGAGCATGTGAGAAACCACCCTTTCTGAACCTCTTAGCCACAGGCCCATGGCTTTCAAGGACTAAAACCACTTCTGGTTTTAATCCTGGCTCTGCTGCTTGCCTGCTGTGTGACCTTGGGCAAGTCACTTAACTTTCTTGTGCCTCAGTTTCCTCATCTGTCAAAATGGGGAAAAGGTACTGGTTTTCCCTCTCCCTTAGACTGTGAGCTCCACGTGAGACCGGGACTGTGTCCAATCTGATTGCACTGTCTACCCCAGCCCTTAGCACACTGCTTGGCACAGAACAAGCACTTAATGTACTCCACAATTATTATTCTTCCTCCCGCTTAGTCTGTGAGCCTCATACGGGAAAAGGACTGTTTCTGCTCTGCTTATATTGGATCTAGCCCAAAACGAGTTGGGTTTTGGGGACGTAATAAGTGCCTAACACACGCCACAATTGTTATCGTTATTACTATTATTATTATAGAGAAGCAGCACAGGCCTGAGAGTCAGAAGGACCTGGGTTTTCATCCTGGCTCCACCACTTGGGTTCTGTGTGATCTCGGGCAAGTCACTTCACGGCTCTGGGCCTCAGTTACCTCATCTGTAAAATGGGGATTAAGAGTGGGAGCCCCATGTGGGTCCGGGACTGTGTCCAATCTGATTAATTTGCATTTAGCCCAGCTCTTAGAACAGTGCTTGGGCATAGTAAGTGCTTACCAAGAACTATTACTATTATTATCATTATTCTCTGCCTCTTTCCCTAGTCTCACTACCAGGTGTTGCCTTCTTCAATCTCAGAGCTGCACCCAGGAAAGCCCATGGTCAGAGCCAACCTAACGAGGTACCGGCTCCCGAGGCCAGAAACTTTCAAAGGCAGGCTGCGTGCCCAGGCAGGTTCTCCCCTGATCAGCGAGCTTTAAATTCTTTTCGTGACCTCTATCCTGCTGGGGCTCAGTACGTCTCCAAGTTGGGCTCAGGGATCAGGTGGGCTCCCCAACCCCTTTCTACTTTCCCCCCTCCCCCAAGGCTTCACCCGCAGTGACAGGCTGGAGCAGGTCAGGACCCCCATCCTTCATTAGCAGGGAATTTGGGGTCACAGCTACCGCTTACACCAAGGCTTACGGTAGATCTGGTTTTGCCATTAATTCCCCCAGATGTATTAGCTGTGTGTTTCCAGGTTACTTCTTGTACAGTTATTTCCTGCCTCTCTCTGTAACCTCACCGGGGCCCTTTGTGTATTATTCCTGTGTCCTCGTTGGTGTGTTCCTCGTGCCTCCCAATTTAGTATCATCTGCTGATTTCATTCCCCTGCTGTCTACTCCCTCTCCCCAGGAGCTCACGCCTCGAGATGAATGGAAGTACAGCCAGCACTGAATTCTCCTTTCTCCAGAAGCCCCTGCCACTCCCCCACCCCATTTAGGGCCCCAGGGCTCTTTCTCCCTCTCTCTGAGTCCTGCTCTGAGCAGAATCTGCCCGCCCCAAACTACCAGCCAGAAACAGGGAAGCCACTTGGCCTGGGAGTCAGGATCTGGGTTCTAATCCCACTTCTGCCACTTGCCTGCTGGGTGACTTTGGGAAGTCCCTTCACTTCTCTGTATCTCAGTATCTTTATTGCTATTGTTCTTGTCTGTCTGTCTCCCCGGATTAGACTGTAAACCCGGCAAAGGGCAGGGACTGTCTCTGTTACCGATTTGTACATTCCAAGCGCTTAGTACAGTGCTCTGCACATAGTAAGTGCTCAATAAATACTGTTGAATGAATGAATGAATAAAATGGGGATTCAATACCTGTTCTCCGTCCTACTTGGATCGGGAGCTCCATTTGGGACATCCTGATTATTCATTCATTCATTCATTCGATCGTATTTATTAAGCACTGACTGTGTGCAGAGCACTGTACTAAGCACTTGGGAAAGTACAATACAATATCTACCCCAGCACTTAGTACAGTGCTTGGCACACATTAAGTGTGCCATGCATACACACATACAGCTAGACTGTAAGCTCGTTGCGGGCAGGGAATGAGCCTGTTTATTGTTATATGGTACTCTCCCAAGAGCTTAGTACAGCGCGTTGCACACAGTAAACTTTCAATAAATATTATTGAATGAATGAATGGAATGAAAGCGCTTAACAAATACCACAGTTGTTATGATTTAGGGATGGGCAACTTTACAACGAAAGCTTTGTTGTGGCTGTTCAGGGCAGAGTAATTGGCCCTAGAAACAGATGCAAGGATGTAATGAGGGAGAGCTTGCTCGCAGGTTGGGCGGGCCGACCAGACTGGCTCAAGAGACAATAGCACACGTGACCTAAGGATGTCCTACCTTGGCTGCCGGAGATTATATCAACAGGCTAAACAACGTGGCGAGGGGGAGATACGTCAACGGTGAGACCGCAACTATGTGCTAGTAAATGGATTAAGATGGAAACATAAATATGAACATTGGACCAGGATTCCTGTCAGGAAGGAGGACTGTCTTGGGACCGGAAAAGAGGCCAGCACCTCAGCCTGCTCTGGCCCGGATGAGATTTCTAGCTCAGCTGCCGGACTCCCTCAGGCCCAGCGGGAATCCCAGTCTGGGATCTGGGCTGAAGCCGTTTTCGGCGGGTGGGGCTGAACTGGGGATTGGGAGCTGGATTCCCCTTGCTCCAGCTGGCTGGAATGATGTCCCCATGGTGAAGGAATCCTGACATCTTGGCATCATCAGAGTCTCACAGCAAACTCTGCTCCACTCTGGATGGGCCCCAAAATGGGGGAAAATAGTCACCTGGAGATGGTCGGGGCCAGAGAGCGGGCCAACAGGACTGAGGAAACAGTGGCGTTTACTGATCCTGCTATTCCGCTGGGTAGGAGCATCCTGAGAACATAGGCAGAGGTGATAAATCATTTTTGCACATAGGTCTCATTGAAGCCTGAAGCCCAGGTGGAGACGGAGGTAGAACAAAGTCCAGCAAAGGCAGTTACAGGCTTGGCAAGTGGGGCGTTTTCACATCCTCTAGCTATAATTTTTAGGCAGCTGGGGATTCATTATGAGCTGGCTTCGATTCAGAAGGTGTAGTTCCGATTCCCTGTTAATAGATGCCGGAGTTTTAGCTCAAAAGTAGAAGATAATAATGTCCCCGGGCAAAGCCAACACTCTTAGCATTTGTAAACGAATCAGACTGATCTGAGAAATACTTCTGATTGGTCTTGTAGGTAAATTCCTGGTGACGCCAAGGTTTGTGGAATGAAACTCTCGCACCCTGACTCCAGTCCAACTTCCCGTCAGAGAAGAGTGAAAGAGCTAACCCTGCTCCTGTGACGACAGTTCTCTTTCTGGCGCAGGGGGTGTACGTGTCTAAGGCTTCATCTTGTTCCCCTAGGCATGGCTGGACTAGGCACAAGGCAAGAGGAGAAAGTAGTAATGAAGGCCAATTTTCCAAAGACATCAGGGCCACGCGGCCCACTGGCCAGTCCATAGTAATTTAGCGAACACTCGTGGGCAAATGCCAAACGGGAAGCTGGAAATAGGTTTTTTTAAAATAATTTTTTAGGTATTTGTTAGGCACTTATTAGACGTCAAGCACTGTTTTAAGCCCTGGCGTAGATACAAGTTAATCAGACCGGATACAGTCCCTATTCCATATGGGGCTTTCAGTCAAGTAGGAGGGAGAACAGACATTGTATCCTCATTTTGCAGTTGAGGAAAGAGAGGCATAGAGAAGTTAAGTGACTAAACCGTCACGTAGCAGACAAGCGGTAGAGCCTGGGCTAGAACCCAGCTCCTCTGGTTCCCAGGCTCATGCTTTATAATAATAATAATAATGTTGGTATTTGTTAAGCGCTTACTATGTGCAGAGCACTGTTCTAAGCGCTGGGGGAGATACACGGTAATCAGGTGTCCCACGTGAGGCTCACAGTCTTCATCCCCATTTTACAGATGAGGTAACTGAGACACAGAGAAGTTAAATGACTTGCCCACAGTCACACAGCTGACAAGTGGCAGAGCCGGGAGTCACACCCATGACCCCTGACTCCGAAGCCCAGGCTCTTTCCACTGAGCCACGCTGCTTTATCCACTAGGCCAGGCTGCTTTCCCAACAGAGAAGCCCCACAAGGAGCTGGAAGCCCAAACCCTTGGAGAGAGTCCTGTCCTCTCCCACCCCAGCTAGCCAGGGAATGCCTAACCATGTCAATGTTACATCATCATGGTGTTAAGAGGCTAGGACTGATTTCCAGTTAGGGTTAGCAGCGTGGCCTAGCAGGAAGGGCCCAGTACTGGGAATTTGAAGACCTGGATTCTAATCCCAGCACTGCCACTTGCCTACTGTGTGATCTCAGACACATCATTTAACTCCTCTGGGCCTCAGTTGCCCCATCTGTCAAATGGGGATTTACTACCTGTCCTCCCTCCCCCTTAGGTTGTAAACCTTTTGGGTCCAATCTGATTTGCATTTACCCTGGCACATAATAAGAACCCGATTAATACTCCACGTATTATCAGGTGGCAGAATAGTGTAGTCAATAGAACATGGCCCGGGAGTCAGAAGGTCATGGGTTCTAATTTCCACTTTGCCACTTGTCTTCTGCAAAAATCACTTCACTTCTGTGTGCCTCAGTGCCCTCATCTGTGAAATGGGGATGAAAATTGTGAGCCCTGTGCAGGACATGAACTGTGTCCAACTTGATTTGCTTGGATCTACCGCAGCACTTAATACAGTGCCTGGCACATAGTCAGCGCCTAACAGATATAATAATAATAATAACTTGTTATCGTCAGCAGGCTCCGGGAGCTTCCTGTGGGCCCGGAACAATTCTCTGTTGTCCACTTGGGCTCCCGTGTGGTTGTTTAAGCTGATGCTGTAGTCCGCTCCAGCAGCAATAGCCTCAGCAGTGGCAGAGTCATAGGAACAGGAATTGGGAGTGAGACCTCCCGAAACCCCCCGCCCCACCCCGGGGTCCTGGCGGTGCCTTTGGGGAAGGCCTTGGGTCCACCCACCCTAGCTGAAGCCGGAAGGTGGAGGCTCAGCTCAAAAGTAAGCCCCTGGACCCGGGCGAAATTCCCTCTCCTCTGAATGAGAAAAGTGCAGAGCCAAGAATTGATGCTGCATCTTTTTTTTTTAATTTTGCTTCTCTAAAGCTTGTGCTGAGCTGAGGGCGGGGAGGGGGGAAGTGAATAAAAAGGCCCGGCGCGTGGGCAGCGGGAGAGCGGGGGAGTGGGAGAGAGGGCCCAGGGCAGAGTGAGCCCCCAGGGTGGCAGGGTGAGGAGGGGCGACAGCAGCAAAGCCCGCACTAACTTCATAAAATACAAAATGGAAAAGAGGGGGTGGGGGTGTCTAAAATACAATATTTTAAGGGATGGGCAATAATAAAAAATAAGGTTCATTATTTACAAACAATTTTTGCTCTTGGTCTCTGTACAGCGGCGGGGAGTGGGGCCCAGTTGGGCCCCCACAAATGGGGCCAGAAAGGGGAGCCTCTGGTTGGGGAGAGTGGTTTTGTTGGCCATGGGGTGGGGGTGGGGACAACACAGTGGTATGTCTGAGGGGGAAGGACGGAGGCAGAGGGGGATCGGGAGGGAGCCCCGAGGGAAGCCCTCCCTCATTGGTCCCGGGGATATTTCGGTCCAAGAAGGCGAAGGGGCTGGACCCAGGCCTCACTCTCTGGATCGATCCCCCAGAAAGGGAAGGGACATGGGAGAAAGGGGCAAAGAGAGGGCGTCCCCTCCCCTTGGGTTCCCGTTGCTCCCCATGGCTGGATTCCCTGGGACGTCTCGAATGCCGTTGAGGACGCTCCCTCCGAAGGGAGGGAAGCAGAGGATGGTCCACTCCCGTCCTGGGCCCTGACAGCCACCCCTATCTGAGACTGCTGATTCCCAGAGAGGGGTGGGTGGGGGGCTGGGGAGGCCCTGACTGGAGGGGGAGGGAGGATGTGATGGTGTCTATGTACACACCAGAGGCCCCCAATGAAACCGGATCTTCTGCCTCAGCTTGGGACTCAGCTGGCCCACGCCTGGAGTGAGAGGCCGGCAGGCACAGTGCCTGGGTGAGATGAGGAGTGAGAAAGGAAGTGAGGCTGTTGGGGAGGAAGGAAATTGAAGGCTCATTCCAAGAGAACAGTCCAAATGCAGCTTGGGTTGGAGAGGGGCTGTGGCCTGGGAGAATTAAAAGGGAACAGGGAGGCAGCTGCTTGGGCCCTGGTGGAGCGGCCCAGCTGAAGGCCACGGGGGGTCAGGCTTTGGCAAGGGGAGAGACACAAATTTCAGCCCTATCAGAGCGGGCAGGACCCTCCCTCCCCTTTCAGCTCAAACTTGGGCCCAGGCTATCTGGCCCGGTACCCAGGACGGGATAGAGGCAGTTGAATCCTTTAGAATCTGAAGAGCTTCCGGTTTCCCAATCTGGGCAGTGGCACAGGACCGTTCCTCTCCACCCAGGGTGAACCCCTCTCACCGACCCAAAGAGTCTTCTCCTTCAAGTCAGTGCTAGCTGGGCGGGTGGGTGGGTGGGTTGGGGAGGGGCAGAGTAGGGCAGAGAGACACTGGGACAGCGAGGGCGGTTGAAGGAGATGGGCATCTTGGAGGCCGGCAGTGGGAGGGAGAGGGCAAGGGTTGACTCAGGGGCAGGAGTAAGGCCCCACACCCTCGATCCCTCTCCCCAGCTGGGAGTCTACGCTGCACTCTGGCGGGTGCTACAAGTACTTGGTCGTGTCATTGGAGTGTTGGTCCCTGTGGAGAGAAGGGAAAGGTGGTTACTGAGGCCTGGGCCCGGCTACTTGGATCCCCTCTCTCTTCAGGACTTCGGTTTCCCTCATTTTCCTCGCTTCTCCCCCTTCCCCAACCCCCACCCTCCCAGACTCCATCCAACATGGCCCCGGCTGGGCCTGCTCAGGGAGATGCAAATCCGGTCTCCACAGAGAGCGGTAGAGGCCGCCAGGCCAGGGCCCAGGTGGGTGAGGAGGGGATCGGTCCGACCCCATATCCTAGCCCTCTCGCCCTTCTGGAACCCGTGGAGCGGCCCGCTCACCTCTCATGGAATCGCTCCTTGGGGTGGGTGAAATCTGGGCCAGTGCGGTTCTGATCCGGTGCCTCCAGCTGGGACTTGCTCAGATACTTGGAGGCCTCGTGCGACCTGGCCAGGTGGCCAAGGGGCTGGAGATCCTGGGCCTGCTGCTCCTCCGGGGATCTCGGCTTGGCCTCCCAGCCCTCGTCCACAGCCAGCAGGGAGCTGTAGCCGTCCTCCAGCGAGCCGGCCCCCTCGTCATAGAAGAGAAGGCTTCGGGATGGCACTGTAAGGGTCGGGGGGGGGCACAGTGACTGAGCAAGGCGCAGCGGGCAGGCCCTCTCCCACCCACGTGCCAGCGCCGGTGGGGATACCAGGGCTGCGGGGTTTCCCCTCGGTCAGGGGTCAGGGAGGAAGTCCATTCTGGCCAGGCCCGCCCTGGGGCCGAGCTCCTCTAGGACCCTCCACCTAGTCCCTCCGACTCAGATGGGCCCTGGAGTCTCCGCTTCCACCCTGAAGCCCGATGAGCCTTCCCCCTCTAGACTGTAACCTCGCTGTGGGCAGGAAATGAGTCTTTATTGTTATATTGTAGTCTCCTAAGCGCTTAGTACAATGCTCTGCACATAGAAAGCTCTCAATAAAAATGACTGAATGAATGAGTGAAAGAGTCGCTGTCTCTCCTAAGCCAGTCTAAACCTGGTGTATCCTAGGTCGCTCGCGACCCTCCACCAAATGCTTAGCACAGTGCCCTTTACAGAGTAAGCTCTCAAAAAATATGATCCAATTGATTGGTTGAAAACAATTGCAGTGGAAGGAAGTAATTTGGGAGCTCTCTTATGCAGGGATTTGGGGGCCAGAGGTCTTCCAAAATTGTAGAAGATTACTCCTAGGAGGCCGAGGGGAAGATTTGTATATAAAGGTTTTGTAGAAAGGAGTTTAAGAAGAGAATTCATTGTTCTTGGTCTCATAGGATAGTGAATTCATTATTCTTGCAAAAGAAGGTGCAGTCTTGTGTTTAGGACAAACTATTTTTTTTAAATGGGACTGCCCCTCTGTTTTGACCACTGCCTCTAGCTTGAGGCAACCTCTCACACTCTCCCTATTTCCCTTTCTCTCCAACATTCCATCAGACAGTGGTATTTGTTAGGCGTTTACTATACGTCAAGCAATGTACTAAGCGCCAGGGTAGATACAAGATAATCAGGTTCCACATGGGGCTCAAAGTCTAAGAAAGAGGGAAAACAGGTATTGAATTCCCACTATGTAGATGAGGGAACTGAAGCACAGAGAAGTGAAGTGACTTGCCCAGGGTCACACAGTAGGTAAGTAACAGATTATAAACCACGTCCTCTGACTCCCAAGCCTGGGCTCTTTCCACTAGGCCACACTGCTCCTCCAAGGGAAAGAGCACTTTACTAAGCACTTTGAGAGAGTACAATAGAGTAAGCTGACACAATCCCTTCCATCAAGGAGCAAGGCACCTCCTTCCCCCAAATGCCTCAGGACGCCCCGTTAAGTCTATCCAAAGTCAGCGTCTAACACCCACTCTGGCCAGAACGTTTCTCCTTGGGTTGAATAGAAATCACTCCTGTGCTCCTCTACACTGCTGGCCATGGTGGAAACCGTCTTTCCTCTGGATCCATTTCCATCCACTTCCTCCCCATGACAGCTGAGGGTCCTGCCTTTCTCATTCTGAGAGCTCCCCAAATGGGAAGCCGTATACTGAATGCAGCTGGTCTGCAGGGCATCTGAGCGGCTGCATCGGGAAAGGTAAACTAGCTATGATATTTATCGAGCGCTTACTGTGCTCAGAGCACTCTTCTAAGCCCTTGGGAGAGTAGAGTTGGTAGACACGTTCCCTTCCCAGAATGAACTTACAGTCTAGAGTGGGGAGACAGATACTAATATAAATAATTTAAGAACAATGGGGACCTTAGGCGTGAAGAGAGGCAGGGACATTAATTCATCCACCCTCCGGCCCTCCCTGGTGCTGGGCCTGATCCCTCCAGTCCTTCCGAAGCCCGGAGAACAACTGCCTCTGCTCCCCCATCACTCCAGACCTCCTTCTCAGCTCAGGACTCCTGCGGGGGGACTGGGAAACGGAACTGGCCTGGGACAGTAGGCCAACAGCGAATGGGAATAAGAAGATGGAGAGGGGCACCCGAGCAGGGCCCGGCACTCACACTGACTGGCTGTATAAATGTTGGCGGCTGGCAGAGGAGTCGCCTTCACTGTCTGGGATACGGAGGAGAAGTCCGGGAGGCACGGCACCATGGAGCCCAGGACCAGGACGAAGCACAGAACCACCACCTGGATCAGAGAAGAAAGGCTGAGCCAGATCCCAAGGAGGAGGGGTAGAGATTTGGAGACAACGGGTCCTGAGGGATACCAGGCCCTTCCCTTTAGGTCTTGGACTCTCAGGGCTTAATTTGGCCTTGACATGCCAGCACCTTTCCGCCCTGGAGCGTTTGAGGGAATGAAATCTTCCACGCTGCCGGGTGGAATGGAACAGATCGTATTGACAGTGCTGCACCAGTTGGTCCCCAAAACAAAGGTGGTCCTGACCAGGGCAGTGTTTCCCCTGTGCTGTGAAGGTAGGTGGTCTGCCCTCTCCAAGCCCCATGTGCAGCTCTAAGAGAACCTGGAGCTAGGTAGAGTTGCCAGGCCTCTGACCCCAGGTGCCAGGGCTATCTCCCAGGACACATTCAGCCTGCATTCATTTAAAAAACTTCACACCAGACCATAGGCTCCCTGGACATGCCTGCTGTGGGCCTTGGATGGAAGCTGCTTTCTCTGGGCGCATGTGGGTGCAGGCAGAATGGAAAATGAGGGAGAGGAACTGGCAGGATGAGGGAAGCTAAAGTGCAAATTTGCTCCCCACCCAAGACAGCTCCCAGGAAATTAGGCTCCAGCTGCAGGGGTCCTGGCTGGGACACTCCCCGTTTCCCTGTCCCTCGACACCTTCTTGCTCCCAAGGCATGAGCAATGGGTCTCTTTCTGTCCATGCAGGCCGCGTTCTTTTGTCCACTGCCCAGGGCTAGAGCTAGACCAGTGCCGCTGGGACAACTGCCGGACTAGAGGTGGAGGAGTGAAAGTGGTAAATTACAACTAAGGAGTCTTCAGTGCTCAGTGAAATGATCTAAAATATCTCTCCTGCCCCCAGGGCTAGAGTGCCTAAAATAGCAGTGCCTCTGTCCCTGCCCTGGTAGCAGCAATGCAGCCTTTGGCTTATTCTCAGGGATACTATGCTTGATGGGCTCTGGCTGGGTCCTGGGGGTGAGAAATTCAGACGTTCGTCCCCACAAGTGGCTTGGGGGGAGCCCAGTGCTGACCCAGGCCAAGGGGAAGTTCTCTCCCCACCGCTGGTCTGGGAGGGGTGAGAGCTGGGGTTGGGGCAGCCGGGAATGGAAATCCCTCCAGCGGCCCAGAAGCCGAGAAACTCGGGAAGGGCAGGGGCTGGGCCCGTCTCGACGGGACCGTGGAGTCCGGCAGGGAGGATGCAAAGCACCTACCATGAGGCAGGTCCCCGTCTGAGTGGAAGCCATCTTGTAGGGTCTGGAGACCTTGCCAGCCACAAGGGCCTGGAGCTTCTGCAGCTGCTGGAGCAGAGTCCTGAGGAAAAAGGGGCAGAGTGAAACATCTCTCTGGGCTTTCTGGTCAAACCTTGCAAGCATCTCTAACCCTGCTGAAGCCTAGCTACCCCTGTCCACCTACCTACAATCCCACAGATCATGGAAGGGAATCGGTCAATCAATCGATCATTCAACCGCATTTATTAAGTGCTTACTTTGTGTGCAGCACAATGCTAAGCGCTTGGGAGAATACAACACAACAGTATAACAGACACATTCCTTGACCACAACGAGCTTACAGTCTAGATGGGGAGAGAGACACTAATAAAAAAAAATTATGGATATGTCATAAGGGCTGGGGTGGGTGGGTAGTGAATAAAGAGAGCAAGTCAGGGCGATGCAGAAGGGAGTGGAAAAAGAGGAAATGAGGGCTTAGTCAGGGAAGGCCTCTTGGAGGAGATGTGCTTCAGTAGGGCTTTGAAGGTGGGGAGAGTAACTGCCTGTCAGATATGAAAAGGGAGGGCCAGAGGCACAATGTGAGCAAGAGGTCGGTGCTGAGATAAAGGAGATCCGTGTACGGTGAGTAGTTTGGTGAGTAGTTCGGCATTAGAGGAGCAAAGTGTGTGGGCTGGGTTGTAGTAGGAGAGTAGCAAAGTGAGGTAAGAGGGGGCCAGGTGATTGAGTGCTTAAAACCGATGGTGAGGAGTTTCTGTTTGATGCGGAGGTGGATGGGCACCACTGGAGGTTCTTGAGGAGTGAGGAATCATGGCCTGAGCATTTTTGTAGAGAAATGATCCAGGCAGAAGAATGAAAAATGGATGGGAATGGGGAGATACAGGGGGCAGAGAGGTCAGCAAGTAGGCTGATACAATAATTAAGGAGGGATAGGATAAGGGCTTAAATTAATGTGGTAGTTTAGATGGAGCAGAAAAGGCAGATTTTAGCGATGTTGTGAAGGTTGAAACGACAGGACCTGTGGGTTGAATGAGATAGAGGAGTCAAGGATAATAATAATGTTGGTATTTGTTAAGTGCTTACTATGTGTAAGGCAGTGTTCTAGGCGCTGGGGTAGATACAGGGTAATCAGGTTGTCCCATGTGAGGCTCACAGTCTTAATCCCCATTTTACAGATGAGGTAACTGAGGCACAGAGAAGTGAAGTGACTTGCCCACAGTCACACAGCTGAGAAGCGGCATGCCAAGGTTACAGACTTGTGAGACATGAAGGATGGTGGTGCTGTCTACAGGGATGGAAAAGTCATAGGAAAAGGAAGAGCAGCTGGCTGCCTGGTGCAAAAATCTCTCTCCAAAGGAACCTGAAAGGTTAATTGATTGTTTGATTAATTCCCAGTGTCCAGTTATCCTTCAGTCCAATCTAATGAATAGAGCACATAGAGTCTCAGAGGACCTAGGTTCTCATCCTGACTCTGCTACTTATTTTTTGCGTGACCTTGGACAAGTCACTTAACTTCTCTGTGCTTCAGTTAACTCGTCTGTAACATAGGATTAAGATTGTGAACCCCATGTGGGACATGGACTTTGTCCAACCGGAACAGCTCACATCTGCCTCAGCGCTCAGTACAGTTCCAGGCCCACAGGGAAGAAGCATGGCCTAGTGGAAAGAGCACGGGTCTGGGAGTCCGAGGTCATGGGCTCTGCCACGTGTCTGCTGTGTGACCTTGGGCAAGTCACGTCATTTCTCCGTGCCTCAGTTACTTCATCTGTAAAATGGGGATCAAGATGGTGAACCCCAGGAGGGACATGGACTGTGTCCAACCCGATGATCTTGTACCTCCCCCAGCACTTAGAGCAGTGCTTGGCATATAGTAAGCGCTTAACAAATACCACAATTATCATTCACTCATTCAATCGTATTTCTTGAGCGCTTACAACGTGCAGACCACTGTACTAAGCGCTTGGAACGTACAATTCGGCACCAGAGAGAGACAATCCCCGCCAACAACGGGCTCGCCGTCTCAGCGACGGGCTCACGGTCTAAACGGAGCAAGCGCATCACGAGTACCATTGAAAAAAGAAGGGCTCTGGGAGTCGGCCAGTTAGTCAGTCGTATTTATTAAGTGCTCAGTGTGTGCCGAGCACTGTACTAAGCACCTGGGAGAGGACAAAGGAACAAATTCACTGCCCCCAATAAGCCTAGGGACACAGTCCCCTCTTTTCGGGGATCGCCAGCTAAGAGCTCCCAATTTAGGTGTCCAGAAGGGTTTCTTGATGAGGAGAAAAAGCTCGGCGAATCTCCACGGAGGCCCGAGTCTCGGGGACTTTAGTAACCTCCTCCCGCAGGCCCGCCCAGCTTGGCCTTGTTGCCCGGGCGAGCTGTCGCCACCAGGCGCAATCCCCAGCACCTCCAGCAGATGGCAGGGCAGCCCCAGAAACCTCTTTCCCGGAGCCTCAGGAATAATAATAATAATAATAATAATAATAATAGTAATAATAATAATAATGTTGGTATTTGTTAAGCCCTCACTATGTGCAGAGCACTGTTCTAAGCGCTGGGGGAAATACAGGGTGATCAGGTTGTCATTCATTCGTTCAATAGTATTTATTGAGCGCTTACTACGTGCAGAGCACTGGACTAAGCGCTTGGAATGGACAAATCGGTAACAGATAGAGACAGGCCCTGCCCTTGGACGGGCTTACTGTCTAATCGGGGGAGACGGACAGACAAGAACAATGGCAATAAATAGAGTCGAGGGGAGGAACATCTCATTAAAACAATAGCAAATAAATAGAATCAGGGTGATGTACATCTCATTAAACAAAATAAATAGGGTGATGAAGATATATACAGTTGAGCGGACGAGTACAGTGCTGAGGGGAGGGGACGGGAGGGGGGAGGAGCAGAGGGAAAAGGGTGAGACTCACAGTCTTAATCATTACTTATTATTATTAATCCCCATTTGACATTAATAATAACATAATAATAATGACACAACATAATAATAATTGTTATTATTATCAATCCCCATTTTACAGATAAGGTAATAATAATAATAATGACGGTATTTGTTAAGCATTTACTATGTGCAAAGCACTGTTCTAAGCACTGGAGAGGATGCAAGGTGATCAGGTGGTTCCACATGGGGTTCACAGTCTTAATCTCTATTTTACAGATGAGGCAACTGAGGCACAGAGAAGTGACTTGCCCAAAGTCACACAGCTGACAAGCGGCTGAGCCGGGATTTGAACCCACGACCTCTGATTTCCAAGCCTGGGCTCTTTCCACTAGGCCAAGCTGCTTCTCAACTGGGACAGGACTAACATTTGGATAAGTGGGTTGCTGCCCTAGGGCCCATCTTCAATAATTCATTCAATTGTATTTATTAAGCGCTTACTGTGTGCAGAGCACCCAATAGAGAGTGACAATCCCTGCCCACAAAGAGCTCACAGTCTAGAGGGTTAATAATGATAATAATAATAATAACACAACAACAATAGCTTTTGTTAAGTGCTTACTAGGTACCAGGCACTTACTAAGCACTGGGGTGAAACAAGCTAATCGGGTTGGATACAGACCCTGCCCCATGTGGGGCTCTCAGTCTCAATCCCCATTTTGCAGATGAGGTAACTTGAGGCCCAGAGACATGAATTGACTTGCCCAATGTCACACAGCAGGCAAATGGCACAGCGGGATTAGAACCCACAACCGTCTGACTCCCAGGCCCGGGCTCTATCCACTACACCATGCTGCTTCAAGGGAGCCCAGTCTCCTGCCCGAGGTCCAGTTGGAA
This sequence comes from Ornithorhynchus anatinus, assembly GCF_004115215.2. Classification (NCBI taxonomy): domain Eukaryota; kingdom Metazoa; phylum Chordata; class Mammalia; order Monotremata; family Ornithorhynchidae; genus Ornithorhynchus; species Ornithorhynchus anatinus. The sequence continues at coordinate 22,236,287 of NC_041730.1, forward strand.
CTACTGTGTCCGCGGCAACCGGAGTGGGTGGGAGATCACGCTTAGTGGTGGTGGTATTTGCTTCCCTTGCTCTGTCAACAGTTCCCAGAGGGAAGGTTTTTGGGAGCATGTAGCGGGGAGGGGGGGAAGGCCCTAGGAGGGGGGAGCCTCTATCGGGTCGTGTCCCCAGGACTCCATCTCTCCATCCACGGCGGCGTTGGAGTCAAGGAGGCCTAAATTCGCACCCTTAAGGTCCGGCCCGATCATCTTAATCCACTTCACGTTTCCAAGGCTGTGCCTCTGAGGGTGCAGACCCTCCCCCACGGTGGGGTTGGGGGAAACAGTGCCTACCTGTTGGCATTCTCCAGGGTCTCCACCTTCTTCCACAGCTCGTTATTTTCTGACGTGAATGTCTCCACCCTGTGAGCACCAAAGAAGCACGAGGCTCAGGGTGACGGGTGTGATCTGCACCCCAAATCCCATCCACTGAAACTTCAGGCCCTTCCCCCAGAGGCCCCTTCTTCTCTCCTCAGCCCCAAGATTCCAGGGCCCAACTCTCCCCAACTGGCCAGGGAGGATGTGGCTGGGATCAGCAGAGATTTGCTGTTTTATCCCACCCACCCCTCCCCAGCACAACCCCCCACCTTCCTTTCTCAAAGTTCTTACTTTTTCTCGAGACACTCCACATATTCCTTCTTCTTCCGGCGGCTCTCCTGAGCAGAGATCTAGTGGGGAGGGGGAGACACCCAAAGGGACCGTCACTCACACTCTCATCGAGCCTGGTGCCCCGGCACGCCCTGCCTGCCACCCACTGCCTGGGCAAGGCTAATGTCCACTCAGCCGTCCCAAGTCCCTCACTCTCACTGCCCTCCTGAGTTCCAGGAAGCTGTGGGAGTCCCCTCTCCCGGAGGAGAGACCCCTACTTCTGGAAATTCACTGGACAACATACCTGGCCCTCTCCCCTGCCCCATCAAGAGCCCAGGTCCTGATTCAATCCCGACCTGGGAGTTTAAGGTCCCCAGGCTCGGTACCTTGTTCTTGATTTTCCTTCGGACTCTCTTCAGCGCTTTCTCCTCAGCTTTGGTGAGGGGGAGTTTGGTGGGGATGGGGTAGCCCTCGGCGATCAATGTCCGCTTCTCCTCCTCCGTCAAGAGCAGAGGTCCTGATGTCCCCTGTAATTTCTGAGAAACAAGAAAGGGAGCCCCTTGGGCAAGGCTGCTGACACCTCCCGATCTTCGCCCCTGACTCTGGGACCTCAGTCAGATACCCAGCCCGCATCCTGGAATGTTTACTTTGGAATTCTTGTCCTCCCTTCATCATTCTTCATCTAATTCTGGGGCCATGACCACCTTCACATCTCTCTCAAAAACTCTTCTTGGGTTCTTGCTCGGGCCTTCTTAGCTGGGACAACCTCTCTGTCCACCCCCCAAATTTCTTTCCATCCTCCTTCAGCCAGCCCCAATCTCTCCACCTGGCATGCACAGACACCCACACTCACACACACACAACCACACACATGCACAGTTTATTCTCTTGAGGGGAATAAGCCCTCTACTTCCTGGACTCCTTCCCAGGCCTTCATGAGACCACAAACCACTGTTTATTCTGGGAAAGCATCAACAGACACTGGGAGGAGAGGGGACAGTGGGACCAAAGGCTCTCCTGGGGTTCTGGATCTGGGACCCCAGAGGAGGAGCTCAGAGGCTCACTTAAACAGACTACTGATTCCCCTTGCTCCCGCCCCTCCATTTGGATGGTCACAGGTCCTGGGCCCTTTGTAATGTCAGGCTCCTGCCGCAGAGTCTCCAAACCTGCTCCTTAGTCACCTCTTCCACAAGGCCTTGCCAACAACTCTGATCTTGTCCTGCTCTCCCTGCTGCCCCAACCCTGAATGCGCCCAGGGTTGTTCCTGAGGACCACGGCCTTTCCATTCCTACCCCGTTTCCATGGTGCTAGTTGTCATGGCACCCAGCACTCAGGAAGGCCTGCTAGTCCTCAATGAGCACTTGTGGGGTCCTGGGGAAGGGGGGTACCTGGAGAAGTCCCCCATTCCTCCCTCATGGCCTTCCCGGATCCTTACGTGAGGGGCCGTGAGTAGGGGGGAGGAAGAAATAGCTGTGGATGAGCGAGCCGTGGGGCGGGCTGGGCTGGAAGGAGGCAGGGAGCGGGGACTCTGAGATCCATCACTGTCGCTGCCGTGACTGCTGGGGGGTGTCGGAGGCATCTGGACCAGGTCCTCTGTGGGGAAAGACAGAGAGATAAGATGGGGGAAGACAGGTAAATGCAGTCCTGTCCCTGCCATCTCCAGAAGCCACCCTCCCCACGGGTGAACAGCTGCTCCCAAACCCATAGCATATACTGCCTTCGGAGAGAACTATTTTCCATTCTTTTTTTGTGTGGAAGGTCCAGAGGTCATAGAACCAGTAGAAGTCATAGGAGGGATGAGGAATTCCAAGCCTGTTCATCTCCCCAAGGCCCACCTGCCCCTTCCTAGCGTTGGAAGAGCTGTATTGAACCAATTCCCCCGAGCAGTCCTGGCACAGCCAGATGTGTACAGGTGGCACACAATGAGGGATCAAGAAATACTCAGCAAGAACAACCCCAGAAGAGGCAGCAGGGACACGGCCTAGGCCCACAGCTCCTAAGGCCAACAGACTAAAGGAAAAATCAAAACAGTTGGCACTTGGATTTTCTTGGTCCCTTGCTGGCTATGTTTTCCAGAGCTTTCCAAGGGCTGCTCCTCAAGAACGTTCTCTTTCTATCATCATCATCAATGGTATTTACTATGAGTGGAGCACTGTGCTAAGCTCTCGTGAGAGTACCATTCATCAGAGTTGGTAGACATCTTCATTGCTCAACTAAGCAATGAGCTTAGTCTAGAGATGAGCTTACCTCTAACTTATCTTTCTACACCCTTTTGTCTCACCCACCCATCCTGCTCAAGGGCAAAGAAAATAGTAAGATTGACCCTGAGAAAGGAAAGTTGTAGACGTGGGGATGGGTGATGGAGGAATCAATCAAACTAGTGTTTTCTGAGCGAGGATTTTCTGTGGTCAGAGACTGTACTAAGTGCTTGGAAGTGTATAATAAAAATAAGATGACAAGGCTCCCGCCCTCAAAGTGCTTACAAGGGTGAGGAGAGGGAGTAAGTAAAGGCAAGTAATCAAATCGAACGATGATATTTATTGGGTGCTTCCTGGGTGCAGATCACTGTACTAAGTACTTGGGAGAGCATAGTACACTAGAGTTGTTAGACACAGTCCCTGTCAACAAGGATATTAAATAAATAAATTACGGATATGTAAGTAAGTGCTGTGGGACTGAGGGGATTATCAAGTGCTTAAAGGGTACAGATTCAAGTGTGCAGGCAAAGCGGAAAGGAGAGGGAGCAGGAGAAATTAGGATTTAGGGAAAGCTCCCAGCACCCAGAATTAGGCCAAATAAACTGTAAATGCTGAGTGTTTTTGAATGAGGAGTAAGCAGAATGGAAGCGAGACAGAAGAATGAGTCCTAGGGACGGTCATTGGAGGGATTGGGTTAGGTTGAGAGAGTGGACGAAAGTGGGAAGGGTCATATGGAAGGACAGAGGTTACACGGAAGCTAGGGAGGGCTGATGGACGACTGGCAGTCAGACAGAGAGACGGGAGAAATGAAGTAATAGCGGGGTTGGCAATTTGGATGTTGGTCCAGGCAGTCCTGGAGGATAATATAATGTCTCCAGGGTGGGCAGCAAGATGACTGCCTGGTTAGCTCCACCTCCATTATGCTTCCAACCCCATCCGAAGAAGGCTGGTTGGACAGGGCCTGTCCTCCCTCCTCTTGGCGGAAGAGGCCATTTTACTGGAGAAGGTTGAGGAAAAATTTGCAAATTCTGACCCCCTGAGGCAGGGTGAGCTCAATTTCGGCCACAAGAGAGATCGGCTGCAATCTTTGGATCATTGGAGTGGTTTGGTCTTTATTTTGTTCATTACTGTAGCTTTCCACTGGTTGGTCTTGCAAATTGAATTTTTCTATGCATGTCTTCTCCCTCTCACTCCTTTAGAATGTAAGCTCCTTATGGACAGAGATAGTGTCTTTCTTTTAACTAGGCTCTAAGCTCCTTATTAGACTAGCAGCTCCTTGAAAGCAGGGAGCATGTCTTCTGATAGTTTTGTACTCTCTCCCTAGGGCTCAGTACAGTGCTCTGCACACAGTAACCACTTAGTAAATACCATTGATTAATGGATAGACTATTGGAGGAGTAAACTAAATTCTAGAGAGTTGGGGTGGGGAGCAGACAATAGCTCTCCTTCTCCTGCTACCCACCCCACCCAGCACAAATACCCACCCCAATCCTGAACCTTCCCATGTCCAAACCCTCAGACATGTGCATTTACTAACTGTTGTACTTTCCCAAGTGCTTTGTACAGTACTTGGCACACAGTAAACACTCAATAAATACCACTGTTTGGTTGTTTGTAACATTTCTAGAGCACAAGTCGGGCTCTGCACACCATAGATGCTTAATAAATGATTGATCTCTTGAGCTATAACTCATCTCTAGACACTCCACTGCAGGAAACTCTACCTTAGAAGTCTGACATCTTGAGGATTTTTCTCTACCTATTGGCAGGGGTAGAGCATTGATTGGACTTTCCCAATCCAGAGTGGAGAAGGGGGGAGCGAAGAGTGTACGGAGAAGGGATATGAAGGGAAGATGAGAAGGATGAATAACGGTAGCATGAAGAAGTTGGCCAGATAAGAGAGCAGGCTGAGGTTTAGAGGATGAGAGTGAGGCTAGGGGAGGAGTGTATGAATGAGTGGCAGATGCGATGGATGGACTGTGGGTAGTGAAATGCCAGTTGGGGCTACAGGGATGGGGCTAGGTTGGCTGGAGAATGGGTAAGGTGACTTTAATAAAGTGCCCATCATTGCCGTGGAGTGCACTTGGTCAATAAATCAATCAGTCATATTTACTGAGCATTTACTGTGTTCAGAGCACTATACTAAAGGGTTTGGAGGGTTCAAAAAAACAGAGTTGATAGACATGTTCGCTGCCCATGATGAGCTTACAGTCTAAAGGGGGAGACAGACATTAAATAAATAAATTACAGATATGTACATAAGTGCTACGGGGTTGAGTGAGGGGGGAAAAAAAGGGTGCAAATCCAAGTGTGAGAGTGACTCAGAAGGAAGTGGGAGAAGAGGAAGAGAGGACTTAGTCAGGGAAAGCCTCTTGGAGGAGATGTGCTTTTAATAAGGCTTTGAAGGTGGAGAGAGTGATTGTCTGTGGGATATGAAGAGGGAGAGCATTTCAGGCCAGGCGCAGGATGTGGCTGAGGGGTTGGCAGCGAGCTAGACGACAAGATCAAGGAACAGTGGGTAGGTTGGCATTAAAGCTGGTCTCAGCTCCTTACCTGGTGTCCCATTAAGGAACTGATTCGCCTCTCGGGGCTCCGCCTTGATCACTGGTGGTAGCGTCATCTCTACTGTGGCCTGCGAAAGGGGAAAAACATCTGTCTCCCATCACCCCCAGCTCAGCTTCCCCCAAATCTGCCCCAGCGGCCAGCTCAACTCCAGCCTCCTCCTGCCCCAACCAGTCCATCCCCTTCAAATCCCCTGGCAGCTGGCAGATCCTGGAGCCCTGAGCCTTCACCAAGTCTTTATCTTTGGGGAAACCACAAAAGACAAACAGATGGATCCATGTGGAGAGGGGAGGGGCAGGAATGTCAAGCCAGGCTGAGGAGTCATTGTGGATCAGAAAGAAGGCCTCACCAGCAGCTTCCATCTTTGCTGCCTATAAACCAAAGTAGGGCCCTTCCTCCTCCCCCTCCTCCTCCTCCTCCTCTCTTGCCCCTGCTTGTAAATAGACCCAGGCGTGCCCTGGAATCTGCTACGCAGGGCAGACCGAGGGCAGGGGGTGGTGGGAGCAATGCTGCCTCTCCTTTGATCTGCTGCAATCGGACCTGGAAGCTCATCCACAGGGTTTGGTAAAAAGTCAGTCCTGCTCCTCCGACTCCCCCACCCCTCCCCACCTCCAGCCCCCTCATGCAGAACAGATGTTTCCGATAAAATGGGATTAGTGGTTAATTGAAGAGCACTTTGTTCCCAGCCTGGGCGGACTCCCCTTCCATGCTGACCCTCCCCCTTGAAGGTCTCAGGGCCTTGGACATTAAACAGAGACCAGGCACTTTATTAACCCAGCTGAAGTCTTCCCTTGGGAAGAACTCTGGCCCTTAGGAGGGAGGACAGAACATACACAAACTAGGTCCTCTCCTCAAGAGTCGGTTTCCTCCCAATCCCTCTTCACGACTATGGAATTTATTACATACTCGTTCTACGCTAAACCCTGGCAGAGATACTGGGTAAACAGAGACCCCGTCCCTGTTCTACATGGGGTTCACAGTCTAAGAGCTAGAGAGCAGGCATCTCACACCCATTTTACAGACAAGGAAACTGATGCCCTGAAGAGGCTAAGTGACTTGCCCAAGGTCACTCAGCAGGTCAGCGGATGAGTTGGGATTAGATTCCAGGTCTCCTGATTCTCAGTCCTGTGCCCTTCCCACCCGCTGCCTGCAGCGGTTGAATATTCTTAAATCAGAAATCAGAGGAAAGGGAATTAAGTTCTAGACAAATCTAAGTCTTCTGGGTCCTAGTGGATGGGTGAAGGCTTTGGAGTGACTGGGAGGCAGTCAGTCAGTCAGTTCCTCACATTTATTAAGCACTTACTGTGTGCACAGCACTGTACTAAGCGCTTGGGACAGTACACTATAACAATAAAAAGACACATTACCTGCCCACAATGAGCTTACAGTCTAGAGGGGCAGTCAGACATTATCATAAATAAATAAATTGCATATATGGACATAAGTGCTTTGGGGCTGGCAGGAGGGATGACTAAAGGGAGCAAGTCAGAGTGGCGCAGAAGGGATTGGGAGAAGAGGAAAGGAGGACTTAGTCAGGGAAGACCTCTCTGAGATGTTCCTTCAATAAGGCTGTCAAGGATGGGGGAGAGTAATTGTCTGTCAGATTTGAGGAGGAAGGGTGTCCCAGGACAGAGGCAGGATGTGGGCAAGAAGTCAGTGGCGAGATAGTCGAGATTGAGGTACAGTGAGAAGGTTAGTGTTAGAAGGAGTGAAGTGTGTGGGCTGACTTGTAGTGATGTGAGGTAGGAGGGAGCAAGGTGATTGAGTCCTTGAGTGGGAGTGATGGAGAGGGAGGGAGCGAGGCCTGGACCGGACTGGCAAGCAGCTCTCTATCCCTAAGCCTGGCGTGACTCCAGTCCTGCTGGCTCTGTTGGGGGTCTGAACCCAACCAGGATGAATTCTGCTGAAGGCCCATATGATTCTCCTGATTAGCAAGCTGGACCCTGCCTCAGGAGCTGGAGTTTGGACTCCCCAAGTGATTCATCTCTCTCCAGGCAGCACGTGGAACGTCTATCATCTCAGAACTACCTTGGGAAATTGGCACTCTATATCCACCCAGAACCAACCCACACACTCCAAAGTGATGTCCCGTGGCCGGAAATCTGCAGTGCCTGATCTGCCAGAGCGGGGCCTGGCTCCATCGGCTGGTCTTAGGTTTAAATCAGTGGATGAGTAGTTCGGCCTCCTGCAGGGCTGAGACTGGGGCAGCTGTGAGATGACTCACATCCCTCCCAGGGTGATCTCTTGGGACCCCTTCTTGGAGCCTTATACTATTACAGTCATATTAGTGTGCAGGTTTAGGAGTGTGCTCTTAGTACAGTGCATTGCATTCAGAAGCTGCTCAATAAATACCATTCCTCTTTCTTCGTCTCCTCCTCCACTTGCTATTACAATTCCCAGAAATGACCACATGACAGAGAGGCTGCTGAGCTTGAGCGGATTTACCCCGGCACATGCTCAATCCCAAATCCTTGAAAGTCATTTGGGCCTGGTCAGAAAATAATTGTCAGCCTGGATCCAGGTCCCACATTCTTTGAAAGTGACTAGACACCTGAACTCCTTAGGTGAGGAAGGACCAAAGGGGTAGGACAGAGAAAGAGAGAGGAGAAAGGGAAAAGGAAGGGAAGAAAGAAGGAGGAGGCAAAAGAACAGAGGGACAGGGAATAAGGAAGACTCTAAAGCCAGAGGTCGGACACACCCCAACATTGCAGATCTGTCCCACCACAATCAAGATGTCTGGCCTCTTCATACTCATTGGACTTAATCTGCCCCTGGAGTTTCAACCACAAGTTTCCACACTTTATAGACAGATAATTCTGTCTGATAAAAGGGAAAATCTTTGGGTAGAAGCCAAGGTGGAACACTTCCGCCTAGAAGGGTAATAATAATGTTGGTATTTGTTAAGCGCTTACTCTGTGCCGAGCACTGTTCTAAGCACTGGGGTAGATACAAGGTAATCAGGTTGTCCCACGCGAGGCTCACAGTCTTAATCCCCATTTTACAGATGAGGTAACGGAGGCCCAGAGAAGTTAAGTGACTTGCCCAAAGTCACACAGCTGACAAGTGGCAGAGCCGGGATTTGAACCTATGACCTCTGACTCCCAAGCCCGTGCTCTTTCCACTGAGCCCGGCTAGAAAAATTCCCATCTTACAATGCACCTGGAAAAGCTCCAAGGGTGTGGGGCTTCTGGAGAAGTGGTTCCCAGGGTCAGAAGTGGCCTGCATAATGGTAAAAGAGCCTGAGAGGAGTTGGAGCCTGAGTGCCATCCAATCAATCAATCAATAATATTTATGGAATGCCTACTTTCCTCTGGCTTCTGCTTTCGAAATGGATTGATTCTAAGCACTTGGAAGAGTTTAACAGAGCTAGTTAGTCACGGTCCCTGTCCTCTAGGACCTTACCTTCTGGGAGCAGGGTAGGCACTAAAATCGATTTACAGGGGCTGTGTATGAGGTATGAAGTAGTGCCTGTCAAAGGGCAGGGGCTGTCTCTGTTACCAATTTGTACATTCTAAGTGCTTAGTACAGTGCTCTGCACATAGTAAGCGCTCAATAAATACTATTGAATGATAAGGTTGATAAGACAGGTATATAAATGCTAAAGGGGGTTGTGAGTTCACAGGTGCTTGGGTAGTACAGAGTGCTGAGGTGGGAAGGTCTCACCTGGGGAAAGTAGAAATGAGTTGGGGAAGGTCTCCGGGAGGAGACAGGATTTCAGGAGGCCTATGAGAGCTCCAGACAATCCTTTTTGAAGCTCCTAGCCGGTCAAAGAAATATCAGCCATTCATTTGGATGTAAAAGCAGCTGCTGGGCCCCCTGGGTCCCTGTCACAGTCTCTGAGTTGCTCTCTCTCTTTCTCTGCTCTTCCACTGGAGCTGTCCTCCTGGATCCAAGAGCTCCCGAAGGAATGAAAATCATTCATCTTTTTCAGTGAAGTTGGATGTCCCCCTCCCCCTTTTCAGGACCAAGGATCTGGAAGTTTGTCAGAACCCCAGGAAGTTCCAAGCCTAGGAGCTCAACCCCACAAGAGCCTGCTTGAGCCCGAATCTACGCTAGCCAATCAACCGGTGGAATTCATTGAGCACTTACTGTGTGCAGAGCACTGTCACTCATTCCTCGTAGGCAACTTTAGTTAGCTGTGGACTCACCACTCACTGGGAGTTACAACCCGAGCAATTCTATTAATAATGATTTGTTATTTGTTAAACACTTACTATGTGCCAGTCGCCATACTAAGCGCTGTGAAAGATATAAGCAAATTGGGTTGGACACAGTCACTGTCCCATGTGGGGCTCACAGTCGCCATCCCCATTTTACGGATAAGGTAACTGAGGCATGGAGAAGTAAAGTGCCTTGCCTAAGGTCACACAGCAGACAAGTGGCAGAGATGGGATTAGAACCCATGACCTTCTGACTCCCAGAACCGGGCTCTACTAGAGTCAGGTCAATGGTCCACCCAGCCTAGTGGTCCCTCCAGCACAGTGCCCTCTCTCTCTGACAGTGTCAACCATGTTACCATGCTTGATTGCACCAGAAGAAGGTCCAAAATGGATTTCTTTTTTGGCTGGAGATGAGGATGGGAGGGTTCTAACTGGCTTTGTCCTAGTCAGACAGGGTCATTCTCAGCAGAGACCAAGAAAGTGAACAAAATCTCATGTGATTAAGTCCCTTCCATGGGCTGGGAATGCGAGGACTATTCCATAATTTGGACAGCTAGGTCAGTTTGACGTTTAGTCAAACACCTCTGAAGACACTGTTGACATGTTCTGGTGGAGTAACACCAGAGTTATTTACCCCTAATGAGAACCTGGCCTCAGGTTCTCTCCTAGAATAATAGAAGCTGGAATTTGAAACACTTTCATTTTTTCCAAATTGCTGAACTTTTACATCAATTAATTAGTCTCTTGGTGAGGGGCAAGCATTATTAGCCCCATTTTACCGCTGAGGAAATTATGACACAGAGAAGTTAGGCGTCTTGGCCAAGATCACAGAGCAGGTCAGTATCAGAACTAGGATTAGAATTTGGGTTACCATAATTCCCAAACCCAGGCTCTTCCCTCTAATCCACCCTGATTTGGCTATTTCACAGAGTGAAAGGCCCTTCCTTCCCTGCTGCAAACGTTTTCAAAACTAACTGGGCTTCAAAATTCTATTCAGCTCATAAAATTTGGGTTGGATCTATTGACGTTTCCACCACCTATCCTCTCCCCATCCTAACCAGCTCCAACCCCTTCACCTATTCATCACCTGGGGTGGGAGGATACAAGCCTCTGCTCGTGGTAAAGGCAGTCAAGGATTCCCTGCAGACAAGGAGTCCTCTAAAACCTAAATCTAGTGGGAAATGGAGGAAAGAGGCAGAGAAAAGTTAAAGCAAATCGAGTTTCCCTGCCTTAGGTCTAATGGCCTCCTCTGATGTTTTCTCAACCCTAGACACTTGGGTTAGTGCTGATTTTCATGGCTTTTCTGGAACAGCAATTCTCATATTCATTAAGAATAACAACTGTAACCCTGCTCAGTCCTTACTATCTAGTCCCCACTCAGTGCTGCCAGGTCAGAAGCCAGGTCTCTCCTGCTCTCTGGGCCTGTCTGGCCAGGACACAGTGACCCAGGTCATTCAAATCCAGGACCTACTTATTTCCTGAATTCCCCAGGTGGTGGGGGCCAGTCAGACCAGGCCTTTCTTTCTCTCTCTCTCTAATTCTCTCTCTCTCTCTCATTCTCTCAGTCTCACTGTGCTTTTCCAATAGCTCATGCTCTGCCATCTCTAAAACCAGTTCTGAGCTGGTGGAATCCTCGAGATCCAGATTATTCTTCTGAAAGAGGGGTACTTCACTGGTCCCCCACCTCCTACCCCCTTTCTGTCAACAAAGGCTCTAAATTGGTGGGTTTGGAGTTGGAATGGCAGAGCAGTGGGGTGGTGGGGTGAGGAGTGCCTAACCAATTCATTCATTCATTTGTATTTATTGAGCTCTTACTGTGTGCAGGGCTCTGTACTAAGTGCTTAGGAGAGTACAATACAACAATAAACCGACGCATTTCCTGACCACAACGACTTACTTCATCCTTCCCCATCCCTGCTGCTCCTTCCCTTCTCTATCCTGACAACCATTCACTCACTTAATCAATCAGTAGTATTTCTTGAGCAACTACTGTGTTCAGAGGACTGTACTAAGTGCTTGGGGAGAGTACAATAGAATGAAAAGACATGATTTTTTACAACCTAGTGGGAAAGGCAGATACTAAAATAAAATGTAGATATAAGGAAGATGAAAATGGAAAGATGGGTATATGAATAAGTGCCTAAACAGTAGAGTATGTGAGTCAGTAGTGACAGAAATGTGAGAAGGGGATGCAAAAGTGCTGAGGTGTTAGTTGGGAAGGCATGACCTGGAGAGAAGAAAAATTAAATGAAGAAAGCCTCCCACATTAAGTGGGATTTCAGAAGGGCTTTAAAGGTGGGGAGAACTCTGGTTTGGTGGATTTGAAGAGGGATGAAGTTTCAGGAAGGAGGAAGGATGTGAGAAAGGAGTTGGAGGCAAGAAAGACAAGTAGGAGGCACAGTGAGTAGATGAGCTTGAGAGGAGCAAGGAGTTTGCAAGCTGGGGTGTAGAAGAGAGTCAGCAAGAAAGAGGGAGAGAGCTGATAGGACCTCAAAGCATAGTCAGAGGTTTGTGCTTGATATAGAGAAGGAGAGTGAACCACTGAAGGTTTAGTGGCATGGGGAGATGTGACAAGAACAATGTTTTTGAAAAATGATCCAGGCAGCTGTGTGAAAAATGGACTATTGGAGAGGGGAGAAACTGGAGATAAGTACTACTGGATCAGTGAGAAGGCTGATAGGGTCAGTGGTATTTATTGAGCACTTACTAGATGCACAGCACTATACTAAGCACTCGGGAGAGTACAGTGCAGCAGAATTAGCCGACACTTTCCCTGCCCGTAATGAGTTTATAGTGTAGAGACCAGCTTACAGTCTAGTGAGATATGATGAGAGTCAAGACCAGGCTGATGGCCATTTGGAAGAAGAGCAAGGGGCAAATCTGGAAAATGGTATAGAGGGAAAATAAACAGGGTTTGACAACAGACTGTATGTGAGAGTTAAAGAAGAGCAAGGCATCAAGGATAACATCAAGATTGCAGGTTGCAGAGTCAGGGAGGATAGTAGTGTGGTCAACTCTGATGGGAAATTTAGTGGAGGGGTGGATGTGGGAGAGATGAGGTGACATTGAATTTAAGTATTTAGATATGTTGGGTTTGAGGTGCCAGTGGGACACATGGGTAGAGACGTCCTGGAGTCAAGAGGAAATACATTTTTGCAGAGGAGGTGAGCGGTCAGAGTGAGGCAGATAGATTTATGGGTCATCCATACACAGATAATAGCTGAAGCCACGGAAGCTGATGAACTCCCTATGAGAGTGACTATAAAGTGAGAAGAGTAGAAACTCAGAGCACAGCTTTGAGAAACACTCACAATTAGGGGATGGCAGGTGAAAGGGGAGAAAATAAACTGAGAAGGAGAGGCCAGAGAACTAAGTGAACTGTGTCAGAAGAAACTTTTAGGAGAAGGGGGTGATTCACCAAAGTCAAAAGCAGCTGAGAGGTTAAGGAGGGATAGAATAGAGTCCATATGACCTTTGACAAGCAGGAGGACAATTGTGACCTTGGAAAGTGAGACTTCAGGTGAATGAAGAAGGCCAAAATCAGATCATAGTGGGTCGAGAAGGGAACTGGAGGAGAGAAAGTGAGAGCAGCAGATGTATACACAACCTGGAGTTTGGACAGGAACAGGAGTAGGGAGGTGATTAAATAGTTGGAGTATGCAGTGGGATACAGAGAGGGCTTTTTAAGTCTAGGGGAGATGGGCGGGTGAAGGCGGGGATGAAGGCAGAGGGGAAGGAGCCAGTAGCCGGTCAGCAGTTCAAGATGGTCTCTTTATACTCCAGGCTCCCTACCACACTCCTCCCTCTAGATTGTAAACTCCTTATGGGCAGGGAACAAGTCTACCAACTCTGTTGTATTGTACACTCCCAAATGCTTAGTATGGTGCTCTGCACAGTATAAGCACTCGATAAATACCACTGATGGATTGATGGTTCAGGAAGTTAAGTCAGTCACTCTTTGGCCTGTTCTCCAAGCTCTAGGCTGCAGAATGCTGCAAGGCCCTGAGATGATCTCAAAACCCAAGAAAGCCCCCATATTTAACTATATTTATTAAGAGCGTACTGTGTGTAAAGCGCGGTGCTAAGCGCTTGGGAGAGTACAATATAACAATAAACTGACACATTCCCTGCCCACAAGAAGCTTACAGTCTAAAGGGGGAGACAGACATTAATATAAATAAATCAATTACAGATATGTACGTAAGTGCTGTGGGGCTGGGAGGAGGGATGGATAAAGGGAGCAAGTCAGGATGATGCAGAAGGGAGTGGGAGAAGAGGAAAGGAGGGCTTAGTAAGAGAAGGCCTCTTGGAGGAGACGTGCCTTCAACAAGAATAATAATGATTATGGTATTTGTTAAGCGCTTACTAGGTGCCAGGCACTGTACTAAGTGCTGGGGTAGATAGAAGCAAATCGGGTTGGACAGAGTTCCTGTCCCACATGGGGTTCACAGGGAGGTACAAACCAGCCCTGAGTGGGCCCGGCCACCCCCTCCTCCCCTACCTCATCCCTCCCCATTCTCTCCTCTGGGTGGAGAGAATTTCACACTTACCTCCTGGGGGACAGGCAGCCTGGGCAGTGGGTTCAGGTTGAGCAGGGGGGCTGTGGGGGCCGCCAGTTGGGTGGCACCCGCCAGCTCGGGTGCCAGGTTCTGCTCCTGCTTCACCATGATGGAACACAGCTTGTGCCCCAGTGACCACACACCATTCTCCAGCTCTGAGGACATAACCAGAACAGACATTAATTCTAACCAGGGGCATGGGGGTGGCCTCGGGACTGGAGGACAGTGGGGGAGAAGGGAGATATGAAGAAATAGAAGGAGGGACAGAGGATAGCCCTCAGTAAAGGGGTGGAAGACCCTCTAACCCTCCTGCCTCTATGAGCTCCTCTGATGATGTCAATCAGAGCAGTAATAAATTGCACAATTTAAGCTTGTGAATTGGTTGCACTCTGAGTCTTGACAGGTGCCGAGGACACTAGAAGGCACTAAAAGGTGGAGAATGATAATAATAATAATAGTGTTTGTTTAGCACTTCATTCATTTATTCAACTGTATTTACTGAGCGTTTACTGTGTGCAAACTACTGTACTAAGCACTTGGGAGAGTGTGATATAACAATAAACAGACACATTCCCTGCCTACAGTGAGCTTAAGGTCTAGAGGGGCAGACAGACATTAATATAAATAAATCAATAACAGATATGTACTTTAGAGATATGTATTAAGTATGCAAATTACAGATATGTACATAAGTGTTGGGCAGGGAGGCGGGTGAAGAAAGGGAGCAAGTCAGGGTGATGCAGAAGGGAGTGGGAGAAGAGGAAAGAAGGGCTTAGTAAGGGAAAGGTTCTTGGAGGAGATATGCCTTCAATAATAAAAATAATTATGACAATTATGGTATTTGTAAAGCATTTACTATGTGCCAGGCACTGTACTAAGTTCCAGGGTAGATACAAGCTAATCGGGTTGGACACAGTCCCTGTCCCACATGGGCTCACTGTTTTAATGTCCATTTTACTGATGAGGTAACCGAGGGACAGAGAAGTTAAGGGACTTGCTCAAGGTCACACAGCAGACAAGCGGGATGAGATCCCACGACCTCAAATGGCAGAGGAGGGATTAAAACCTAGGTTCTTCTGATACCCAGGCCTAGGCTCTATCCACTAGGCAGAAGAAGGGTTAGCGTGGGGGCTGGCACAGGGTGGCGTGTGGTGGAAACTTGGATTGGGTGCATGATCCCAGAAACCCCTGCCGCTTCTCCCTCAGGCTAGCCAGGAAACAGGGAATCCTGATCTTAGCTCCTTTGGAGAGGGGGAGCTGGGCCGGCTGGAGGGCTGCACCGATCTCCTTCAGAGCCTCCTTCCTGCTTGCTCTCCAGCGCTGTAGTTGTAGCTCTGATTGGCCTTAGCCCTTGAAAAGCACTTAGTACCATGCTCTGCAGTAAATGCCATTGATTGATTGAAGCAGCGTGCCCTAGTGAGAAGCAGTGCGAGCTAAAAGAAAGAGCACAGGCCTGGGAGTCGGAGAATTTAGGCTCTAAACCCAGCTCCGCCGCTGGTCTCCTGGACGGCCTCTTTAGGTTTCAATTTCCTGATCTGTAAAATAAGGATGCAAAGCCTACGCCCTCCCTCTTAGACCGCAAGCCCATGTGGGACTATGTCCAACCTCATTGTCTTGTACCTATCTCTTCACTTAGTACAGTACTTGGCACATAGTAAGTGCCTCACAAATACCACAGTTATTTCTATTAGCACAGGACAGGAGAGGCAGGGGAAGGGTTGGGAGAAACAGCCCACAGCCCTCAGTGCCAAGACCAGGAATTTAAGATTGGCCCAAGTACCCAGTAATACGACTGACTGACTGACTGGGAGACAGTGAGGGAGGGAATCCCTGAGGACCCCTCTAGACTTAGAAGAAGCTGCTTAGGAGAAGCAGAGTGGCTCAGTGGCAAGAACACGAACTTGGGAGTCAGAGGACGTGGGTTTTAATCCTGCCTCTGCCACTTGTCTGCTGTGTGACCCTGGGCAAGCCACTTAACTCCTCTGTGCCTCAGTGACCGCATCTGTAAAATGGGGATGAAGACTGTGAGCCCCACGCGGGACAACCTGATTACCTTGTATCTACCCCAGCGCTTAGACCAGTGCTTGGCACATAGAAAGCGCTTAACAAATACCATAAATATTATTTTTGTTATTATTATTGGACTGTAAGCTCCTTGTGAGTAGGGAATGTGTCTATTTATTGTTATATTGTACTCTCCCAAGCACTTAGTAATAATAATAATACGATTGTATTCGTTAAGCGCTTAATCATGTTGGACACAGTCCGTATCCCACATGAGTCTCACAATATTAATCCCCATTTTATAGATGAGGTAACAGGCCCAGAGAAGTTAAGTGACTCGCCCAAGGTCACACAGAAGACAAGTGGCAGAGCCGGGATTAGAACCCAGGTCGTTCTGACCCCCAGGCCCATACTCTCTCCAGTAGGCCATGCTGCTTCCCTGCTTCCTCCTCTCCTGCTTCGAGTAAAAATAGGAAGAAGAGATGAGAGTAAGCAGAGATTCTCAGCGGTTGGCTTGTCCCCGCTCCTCTATCTAACCCTCTCCTGTTCCTCCTTGTATCACTGGGAACTGCCAGCCTCCAGGAACTACTTATGTGGTGTAGCCAGTGCTGGCATCTGTAGCATCTGCCCTCTTCCCTGCAGATCCCACACTTCTGACCCCACCAAGCAAGAGATTGGCCCGTGGTTGACCCACCAGTGGGGAGGGGAACAGGCAGAAACATGGGAGCCCCAGGCAGGTACAGTGGGAGGGACAACGTGTATCGAATCCCCAGTCACAGAGAAGTTAAATGACTTGCCCGAGGTCACTTGGTATAGTGCTTGGCCTATATTAAGTGCTTAATTATTATGAATATTAAGAAAACCATGCTATAGAACTCAGTCAGAAATCTGTCCCTTCCTTCTCCTCAGGGCTTTGGCGAATGACTCTAGGGAAGGAGAAGAAGGAAGAGGAGGAGAAGGAACAGGAGCCTCAGGTCATCCTAGGGCTCAGAGGACACCCACTCACTCCCACAAATTATAGGGCCGGGCTGGGGCGGCCTCCAAGCGACTGCCCCCTACCAAGCGCCCGCAGGCAAATGGTTTTAAAAATAATCTCTGGGTGGCAGAGTGGGGAAGCCAGTGGAGCCTGGCGGGGCCTGCCACAGGCAGGGAGGGTCAGGGTCCGGAAGAGGAAGTGGGAAACTTGCCTGGAGATAGAAAAAGCCT
Organism: Ornithorhynchus anatinus; assembly: GCF_004115215.2. NCBI lineage: Eukaryota > Metazoa > Chordata > Mammalia > Monotremata > Ornithorhynchidae > Ornithorhynchus > Ornithorhynchus anatinus. The sequence continues at coordinate 22,253,600 of NC_041730.1, forward strand.
CAAAGGGAATCCACCCCCTTCCTCTTGGAGAGTAGTTGCAGAGGCAAACTCTACAACAGCCCAAGGGTTCCTCCCACCTTCCTCCATGGCCTGGGGATCACTGCCAGTGCCAGGAGCCGTGGGCACAGAGCCACGCGGGCGCAGCACAGCCCAAAAGCCCCAGAGCTGAACTGTCCTCCTAGGCCAGGAACCTGTCTGAAAAGGAGTTCAACTTAGAGTGTTTGGTTAAATGGGTCCTCTTATGGGGCATTCACCCAGCTCTGTTATTAATAATAATAATGGAGGTATTTGTTGATCACTTACTATCCCTCCTACTTAGACTGCCTCCCTCCCATTTAGATTGGAAGCTCCATGAGAGACAGGAGCTGTGTCTCACATGATAAACTATATTTCTACCCCAGTGTTTAATAATATTAATAACAGTGATAATAATAACTGTGGTATTTGTTAAGTGCTTACTTTGTGCCAAGGACTGTACTAAGTGCTGGGGTAGATACAAGATAATCGGGTTGGACACAGACCCCGTCCAACACTGGGCTCACAGTCTCATTCACCATTTTACAGATGAGGGAACTGAAGCACAGAGAAGTGAAGTGACTTGCCCAAGGTCACATGGCAGAATAGTGGCAGAGCCAGGATTAGAATTCAGGTCCTTCTCACTCCCAGACCCGTGCTCCAGCCACTAGGCCACACATGCTTCTGCTTCTCTGCTTAAAATAGTGCTTGATGTATAGTAAGCACTTAACATATAATAAAATAATAATAATAACAATAATAATGATACTAGTATGTGCCAAGCACCATACTAAGTGCTGGGGTAGATACAAGATAATCAGGGCAGATACAGTTCCTGACCCAAATGGGACTCACAGTCCAAGTAGGAGACAGGCATTAATAATTATGGTATTTGTTTAGTGCTTACTAAGTGCCAAGCACTGTTCTAAGCACTCGGGTAGATACAGGGTAATCAGGTTGTCCCACATGGGCTCACACTTTTAATCCCTATTTTACAGATGAGGTAAATGAGGCACAGAGAAGTTAAGTGGCTTGCCCAAAGTCACACAGGAGACAAGTGGTGGAGGCAAGACTAAGACCCACATCCTCTGACTCTCAAGCCCATGCTCCTTCCACTAAGCCATGCTGCTTCACTGAACCCTCATTTTACAGATGAGGAAACTGAGGCACATTTAAGTGACTTACCCAAGGTCACACAACAGACCAGTGGAGGAGTCAGGATTAGAACCCAGGTTCTCTGACTCACCAGCTCTTTCTACTAGGCAACAATGTGTCTCTGTTCGGCTCTAGCTCTGTAGTGCACTATCGCCATCATCCATGGTATTGATACCATGACTGATGGAAGTGATGGTATTGAACTGTGTACAGAGCACTGTACCAGGCGCTCGGGATAGTACAAAACCCCTTCCCAAAACCTTCTCAGGGAAAAGGAAGAAAGGGAGAACCGGGATGTTCTGACATCCCTAACCCAGTAGAGGAGTCTGCCATCTGACGCGTGGGCAGTGTCTGTGGAGGGTCTCTCCCCACCAGTCCAGGCCCAACACTCACCATTGGGATTGTCCTCCGTCTTGACGGGCATGAGGGGGCTCTGGGGGGCTGAGTCCCCACTCAGTGAGTAACTGTGCTCGGCCTGGATGCCCGGGGTGGGTGGGTCCAGTTCCATGTCCAAGAGAGGGTTCTTCTCGGCGAGAATGGGGTCATCAAAGAAGCTGCTGAAGAGGTCATTGGAGAAATCCTCCATGTTCTCTGAGAAGTGGTCCAGGTGATCAGAGAAATGCTGGCAGCCAGAGAGGGAGGGAGGAGAGAGTGGGGCGGAGGGGCAACAAGAGAGAGAAGATAAATTACCTGGAAATCAGACCACAACAAGATTCCTTCCAACAAGGTTGCTAAGGCCTCAGAGTGGGGCCCGATTGATTGATTAACGATGGTATTTGTTAAGTGCTTACTATGTATCAAGCACTGGGTAGCACTGTTCTAAGTGCTGGGTAGATATAAGACTAATAATAATAATGTTGGTATTTGTTAAGCGCTTACTATGTGCCGAGCACTGTTCTAAGTGCTGGGGTAGACATAGGGGAATCAGGTTGTCCCACGTGGGGCTCACAGTCTTAATCCCCATTTTACAGATGAGGGAACTGAGGCACAGAGAAGTTAAGTGACTTGCCCACAGTCACACAGCCGACAAGTGGCAGAGCTGGGATTCGAACTCATGAGCCCTGACTCCAAAGCCCGTGCTCTTTCCAATGAGCCACGCTGCTTCTCAGCTTATCTGGTTGGACACAGTCCCTGTCCCACATGGGGCTCACAGTCTTAATCCCCACTTTACAGATGAGGAAACTGAGACGCAGAGAAGCAAAGTGACTTGCTCGAGGTCACGAAGCAGACAAATGGTGAGCTGGGATTAGAACTCAGTTCCTTCTGACTCCTAGGTCTGTGCTCTATCCACTAGACCATCCTCCTTCATCCTTGACACAGGAAAACAGGAGCGGAGCATGGCAGTGGCTGATGCTAATGAACGTGACCAGCCCCTGTGCCTATCATTGCCCATCGTGTCTTCCGGGGGGTGACCTAGATGGGCAGCGCCCAGCCTGCCAGTTGCCCCAGGAGGCGACGCTTGCTCCTGACAGAAGACCACCCTAGGGCTCATGGGCCTTGAGGCAGCCGAGCCAACTGCAGCAGAGGTACTTCTGGCCCTGTCTCCTTCTCCTGATAATACCTTTAACTTGACTAAAACTATACTTATGCTGAAGAACTTTCATATCAAGTATCTCATTTGTCCTCCCAATTTCCCTCTGAGGTAGGTAGGGTTGGGAGCGCTGTGGAGAAAGAGATGCTAATTGTCCCCATTTTGCAGGTGAGAAAATCGAGGCCCGGAGCGGCTCAGTGACCCAGCACAGCTGAGGCTGTGAATCCCCAGAGGTCAAGTCTCACACACTTTCCATTAAATGACATTCTCTCATCAATCGATCAGTTGTATTTATTGAGCACTTACTGTGTGCAGAACACTCTACTGAGCACTTGGGAGGGTAAGAGTGGGGTCTGGAAGTCAGAAGGTCATGGGTTCTAATCTCAGCTCCGCCACATATCTGCTGTGTGACCATGGACAAGTCACTTCACTTCTCTGTGCCTGTTACCTCATCAGTAAAATAGGGATTGAGACTGTAAGCCCCATGTGGAGCAGGGACGGAGTCCAACCAGATTTGCTTGTATCCATCCCAGCGCTTAGTACAGTGCCTGGCACATAATAAGTGCTGAACAAATACCAAAATTATTACGAATTATCATTATTATTAGAGTTGGTAGATACATTCCCTGCCCACAATGTCAGCAGCAGCCAATGTTTGCTGAGCGTCTCCAGGTTGACTGGCTCTGTGCTACAGCTTACGATCCCCGGCTTCAAGTGTTTTCATAGTTAATAAAGAAAAGATACCAAGTCTGTACCCGAGCACGGTGGCCAAAGGCACAGTCTCCCAGCACCTCAATCAATCCAGCGTATTTATTGAGTGCTCACTGTGTGCTCTGCACTTTACTAAGCACTTGGGAGAGTACAACAGAATAACTTAGACACATTTCCAGCCCACAACTAGCTTACAGTCTAGAGAATGAGTTTACAATCTAGAGGGATCAAAAAAGGGAATTCGATCTTGAAGTCACCGGAGCACCAAGACAAGGAGTGGGTCCAGGGAGGGAACCAGGGAGCGCTGACTGGCTCCCTGCCATCCCAAGCCTGGACACCTTGCCTCCCTTACCCGGTGGAGGTGGTCCAGGTCCTCTCATTCTACACCTTGAAAGTCTCCAAGAAGCCTTCCCTGACTAAGCCCTTCTCTCTTTTCCCATTCCCTTCTGCGTTGCCCTGTCTTGCTCCCTTCATTCATCTTCCCTCCCAGCCCCACAGCACATATGTATATATCTATATCTATAATTTATTTATTTATTCATTAATTGATTTATGTATATTACTGTCTGTCTCCCCCTCTAGACTGTGAGCTTGCTGTGGGCAGGGAATGTGTCTGTGGTTGCACTGTACTCTTCCAAGTGCTCAGTACAGGGCTTTGCACCCAGTAAGCACTCATTTTGTACAACTGAATGAATACCCAGGAACAACAGGGTCCAGGCTACCTTGAGGCTTCTAGTCTGGCTCTGCTCCCCCAAATTAAGTCCCGCCCAGGCAGGTGGATCCCAGGAAGGGGATGAGTATGTGGTTTCCCCTGATGGCCTCGGGTGGATAAATGTCCGGGCTGTAGCAGGGAGCAGTTGGGAATGTGAGTGGTGGAGACAGGAGAGGGGACAGGAGAGGGTAAGGGACCAAGGGAAGACACCCTCTGGGAGTCCAGAGGAAATCATGGAGGATAAGACTACCGTTCTCAGAACCCAGCCCCCGTCCACCATGCCCCATCACTCTTCTCTCTCTTCCCCTTCTCAGAGTGGCCCCCAAGGGAAGGGCTAGAGGAACAAGAATGCCATGATTAAGGTAGTTCAGTGTCTGTCTGGGGATAATGGTTAGGAACTAAATGGCACCAAATGCGGAGGACAATGGTTCCACGACTAACACCCTGCTCCAAATTCTCTGCTCACATCCCAGGAGCCAGCAGCCAAAGTCCCTTACCCCAGTCAAACACAGAGCTGGGTTGAAGACAACAGGGCATGTGTGGACAATGGGCCTTGGCTCCTCAATTGCCCTGGCACGGACGTATTCTCGCCTTTGTTGTGAATCTGACTTCAAAGGACATCAGCGGGGAAATAATCTGGAGAAGGAAGGAGAGGCTAACAGGAGTCATATGCCCCAAAGGCCATCTAGCTGCAGGAAGTTGGACTTGTGGGCTAGAGGAGCGAAGCAGTCCAGGAGGAGCAGGGCCTTCTGCGTCAATTGACTGGGCTCCCTCTGGAACTTTCTAGGGAGTGGTAGATTGTAAGCTCTTTGAGGGCAGGGATCATGCCTTCATCGTCATCATCAACATCATCATCAACTGTATTTCTTGAGCACTTCCTAATGTGCAGAGCACTGTACTACGCACTTGGGAGACTACAATGCAGCAGAGTTGGCAAACACGTGCCCTGCCCACAACAAGCTTACAGTCTAGAGCACGGGCTTGGGAGTCAGAGGTCATGGGTTCTAATCCCAGCTCCAACACTTGTCTGCTGTGTGACCTTAGGCAAGACACTTTGCTTCTCTGTGCCTCGGTTACCTCATCTGTAAAATGGGGGTTAAGAGTGTGAGCCCCACGTGGGACAACCTGATTACCTTGTATCTGCCCCAGCACTTAGAACAGTGCTTGGCACATAATAAATGCTTAACAAATACCATTATTATTATTATTAGAGAGAGGGAGGCAGGCACTAATATAAAGAATTTATAATATATAATTTAAAGCTATGTACATGAGTGCTGTGGGGTTGAGGTTGGGGTGAATAACAAATGCCCAAAGGTCACGAATCCAAATGCACAGATGTCGCAGAAGGGAGAGGGAGCTAGGGAAAAGAGGGCTTAAGTGAGGTAGGAATCTTGGAGAAAATGTGACCTTCTACTTTTTCCGTCTGTTCCCCAAAATAACTAGCATAGTGCTCTGCATGCTATGGACACTTAATGCTGTTGATTCTGACAGCTCTGCCTGTCAGTAGCTGAAGACCTCAGGTGTGTGGACAGGATTGTTATTCCAGCTCCAAACAACCTAAGGAGAAAGGAGAATGATCTGTGTAACTCTTATCTCCAGTCCCTTTGTGACTTGAAATATGCAGGGGAGGACGAGGAGGAGAGGAAGGAGAAGGAGGAGACGGAGAGGAGAAGGAGGAGGAGGAAAAAGGAAAAGGGGACCCCAGACTCAAAAGAGTCCAAAGTCAACACCTAAAGGCACCTAAAGACAGTAATAGTGGCAGCATTTATTGAGAACTAACTGCGTGCTACACTGTACTAAGTGTTTGGGAAGTATAGACTAACAGTTCCCTACCCACAAGGAGCCTACACTCTACTGGGAGCTAAACATAAAAATATTTACAACTAGAGAGGTCGAAATAAATCAAATAAATAACACATATACATGAGTGCTAAGGAGGATATAAATAAATTCATAAGTGCTAGAACTGGCTGAAGGGGTGATATGGGTTACCGTGGTGGAAAATGAAGCAGGGAAAGTTTGTTGGAGGTGGTGGGGTGAGGGTGGGGGAGAACTGTGGTCTGTCTGATGTCAGATGTGGGAGGAAAGGAAGGAGGGAGTTCCAAGCCACGAGCGAGAGGACGGAGGCGGGAGAGCCGAGAGCAAGGTACGGCCAGAAGGTTGGCTCGGAAGGAGCCGAGATAGAGAGCCCCAGAGCCTGGGCTCTTGATGATAACAACAACTCCCCTGAATCCTCACATTTAAAACACCCCCCTGAATGTGGAGCAGTGAAAGTTGGGAGTCAGGTGCTAAGGCATTTAGCAGCCAGCCTCCTTGGGAGACAGTGGCTCCATCTCAGGCGATAAGGACCCGCCAAACCGCCTTCTTGGGGACCGGGAGGGAGGTGAGCGTTTGGGGACGTTCTCCCTGGGGTCCCATCTCCAGGCGAATAGCCAGTTGGGAATCATATGCCGGCAGTCCCGAGGAAGAGCCTGAGACAGCCCACCAGAAGTGCGTGCTTCAGTCACCGGCTGGGTTCCACCCAACCCTCCCCTCTCCCGCTAGCTCGATGCGGCAGCCAAGCGCTAGTACAAGACAGGTTTCCAACACTGAGCAAGCAGTCAGCCATTGGGGAGGGGGCAGCCAAGGGGCAGTGGCCCCTACTTCCTCCCACTGGCTGAGGCTCTACACCTCCTCTTCCTCCATTACCCAGGGTAAGCATAAATGATAATAATAATTGTGGTATTTATTAACTGCTTACTATGTGCCGAGCACTGTACTAATCACTGGCGTGGATGCAAGCAAATCCGGTTGGCATAAAAGACGCCAAGGCCTAGCATAACTGACTTTATGCCCCGACCCCTCATATGATCAAACTAATGCCAAAGCTGCACTTCTTTCCGCCTTCCCCTGGCCCTCGCCGGCCAACTCTAAAAGCTAAAGTCCAGTCCATCTCCATTTTTTTTTTAAAGGCATTTGTTAAGTGCTTTCTGTGCACTGCACTGGGGTAGATATAAGATAGTCAGGTTGGACACAGTAGCTCACAGTATTAATCCCCATTTTACAGATGAGGTAATTGAAGCACAGAGAAGTGACTTACCCAAGGTCACCCAGCAGACAAGCTGGGATTAGAACCCAGGTCCTTCTGACTCCCAGGCCGTGCTCTATCCACTAGACTACACTGCTTCTCCTTCACATGAGGGCACAGTGTGGATCCTAAATCAACGGGTATGTCTCTGGTACCCTTTTCTCTCTTCCACCTCCGCTCCCACCCCTGGACCCAGAGAGTAGGGGGAAAACCTGGGGGCAAAGGGAAAATCTCAGAACCTGGCATGGACTCTTTTTCCAAGGATATAGTGATGCAGAGGGTGCTGATAGCCCCAACCCTTATAGGGATCTATTTTCCCTGACAGCGACCTGGGAGTCCTGGGGTTGAGAGAGGAGTATAGACAGGTACGTCAGACACGATGAACCTGGCAAAGTGGGAAGAGAGTCTGAAAGGAGGAGGGTTAAATCGCAGGAATGGGAGCAGTAACTCTGCCATGTTGGTGTCATAAAACCTATTTGGAAGTGGGAAATAGGAGGGCTCTTCTCCATCCCACATGTGAGCCTAGCGGGGGTTTCCTTTAAACCCATTATTCTAGGTGTCCACCCCATGCTCTCACCCTAAGCCGTAGTTGCTTCCCTCTTTCTATAGGCAACCGGGATCCCACCAACACCTGAGCTCAACACCTCATATCCAAAGTCGCCGGCCCCAAAACCAGATCTCTCTTGAGCCGACGATATCTGAGGATGGGCTCGACGTCCTCCGGCAAAGGCACTACCGTCTGCCTTTCCCCAAGGTGAACTCTCTCTCCCCTCACCCCCAGCAAGTAGAGGCACTGACTCCCCCTTCCCAACCCCAATTCTCCCCCTTTCCCAAGAACAGACACCCCCTCTCACGACCCGAAACACAGACATTCCTCTCCCAGCTCCCAGGCGTCCGGCCAGACTCTGCCCTCCGGGTCTGTACAGATCACACTGGTCTGCCACTTTCAGGGCTTGGGGTCCCAGCTTGGAGGCGAGGGAAGGTGGGGGTTTGGAGTACAGAAGGCTGGAGGGACAGCTCGTCTGGGCAATGGGGTGGGAGAAATCAGGAAGGAAATATTATGATTTTTGTTCGTCTTTAAATATTTTTCCTACAGACTTGCCAACATAAATCTCCCTTCCCAGCTATGACATGTGCAGCTGCCGACTCTGCTTTCCTGAAGGAATGAACTCCCTCCCTCTCTCTCTCTGACTCTCCCCCCAACCCTGCATCTCCCCCCTCCCCCATCTCTCTTTTCTGTTCTCAGCCCAGCGAACCCCTGGCCCACAGCCTCAACCACATTTCTCTCCCCTAACTATGTGCTGAATCGAGGTCCCACGAACGTGGGAGGCCCCGAGAAGCCCGGCCCCGGCCGAAGGAACACGCAGTAGGTCACCCGACATGGCTGGACGTGGGACTTCACTGCACAGCTGCCTTGCATGCATACCTGGCTCGCACGCATACCTGCGCGGCAGCAGCCTCGTCCCACCCAAGCGGCCCTGGGCCTGTCAATCAATCGATCAATCAGTCAGTGGCATCTTCTATCTCCAGCGTTTGGCACAGAATAATAATAATTATAACTGTGGTATTTGTTAAGCGCTTACTATGTGCCAAGCACTGTTCTAAGTGCTGGGGTAGATATGAGGTAATAAGGTTGGACACACTCCATGTCCCTCATGGGGCTCACAATCTTGATCCCCATTTTTCAGATGAGGGAACTGAGGCCCAGAGAAGGGAAGTGACTTCCCTAAGGTAGTAAGCGCTTAGAGAAGCAGCGTGGCCCAGTGGAAAGAACCCGGGCTTGGGAGCCAGAGGATGTGGGTTCTAATCCTGACTCTGCCACTTATCTGCTGTGCAACCTTGGGCAAGCCACTTAACTTCTTTGTCTCTCAGTTCCCTAATCTGTAAAATGGGAATTAAGATTGTGAGCCCCACGTGGGACCACCTGATTACCTTGTATCTACCTCTAGGCTTAGAACAGTGCTTGGCACAGTGTAAGCACTTAACAAATACCATCATTATTATTATGATTATTATTCACAAATACCACGATGATTATGCTACTATTATGATGAATCAAGCCCTTCCTGGGGGAGAAGGGTGTACTAACCGCTTGGGCGAGTACATAACGTCTTTCCCCACCGCCCACCTTCCGCTGGGATTCGTTCGTTCATGCGACCGCGTTGATTGAGCGCTCTTAGACGGTGAGCTCGTCTTGTAGCCTGTGAGCCCGTTGTGGGGCAGGGATCGTCTCTGTTGCTGAAGTGTCCATTCCAAGCACTTAGTCCAGTGCTCTGCACATAGTAAGCGCTCAATCAGTACGATTGAATGAATGCATACTGTGGGCAGAACACTGTGGGAAGCGCTTGGAAAATACAATTGAGCAATAAATCCCTTTACAGTCTAGAAGGGGCTCTGGTGAGAGTCTGAGTGGCCCCGCACCACCCCGTTGGTGGCCCCGGGCCCTCGCCCCCACGTTTCCCCTCCCCTTCCCCTCAGCACTGTGCTTATTTGTACATATATTTTCCTATTTATTTTGTTAATGAAGTGTATATCTCCATGATTCTATTTATCTTGATGATAATTATGGGATTTGTTAAGCGCTTACTATGTGCTGAGCACTGTTCTAAGCGCTGGGGGAGATACAGGGTAATCAGATTGTCCCACGTGGGGCTCACATTTTTTAATCCCCAGTTTTACAGATGAGGTAACTGAGGCCCAGAGAAGTGAAGCGACTTGCCCAGGGTCACACAGCAGACAAGTGGCGGAGCTGAGATTAGAACCCATGACCTCTGACTCCCAAGCCCGGGCTCTTTCCACTAAGCCACACTGCTTGACGATGTTGCCTTGTTTTTGTTTTGTCCTGCTTTGCTTTGCTGTCTCCCCCGTTTAGACTGTGAGCCCGTCACGGGGCACGGATGGTTTCGATCTGTTGCCGAACTGTCCATCCCAAGCGCTTAGTACAGTGCTCTGCACATAGATTGGTGTACATCTCCATGATTCTATTTATCTTGATGATGCTGTCTTGTTTCTTTTCTATTCTGTTTTGCTTTGTCGTCTCCCCCCTTAAGACTGTGAGCCCGTCTTTGGGCAGCGATGGTCTCTGTTGACCAACTGACCGTTCCAAACGCTTAGTCCAGTGCTCTGCACAAGGAGAAGCAGCGTGGCTCAGTGGAAAGAGCACGGGCTTGGGAGTCAGAGGTCACGGGTTCTAATCCCGGCTCTGCCGCTTATCAGTTGTGTGACTTTGGGCCAGTCACTTCACTTCTCTGGGCCTCAGTTCCCTCATCTGTAAAATGGGGATGAAGACTGGGACAACCTGCTCCCCTTGTATCCGCCCCCAGCGCCCAGAACAGTGCTTGGCACATAGTAAGCAGCGTGGCTCAGTGGAAAGACCACGGGCTTGGGAGTCAGAGGTCATGAGTTCGAATCCCGGCTCTGCCACTTGTCAGCTGTGTGACTGTGGGCAAGTCACTTCACTTCTCTGTGCCTCAGTTACCTCATCTGTAAAATGGGGAGTAACTGTGAGCCTCACGTGGGACAACCCGATTACCCTGTATCTCCCCCAGCGCTTAGAACAGTGCTCGGCACATAGTAAGCGCTTAACAAATGCCAACATTAGTAAGCACTTAACAAATGCCACCATCATCATAGTTTGGTGTATATATCCTTGATTCTATTTATCTTGATGATGCTGTCTTGTTTTTGTTCTGTTCTGTTTTGCTTCGCTGTCTGTCTCCCCCGTTTAGACCGTGAGCCCATCACAGGGCAGGGATGGTCTCTATCTGTGGCCGAACTGTCCACCCCCAGTGCTTAGTCCAGCGCCCTGCCCATAATAAGCGCTCAAGAAATGCTACTGAATAATAATAATGATGGCATTTGTTAAGCGCTTACTATGTGCAAAGCACTGTTCTAAGCACTGGGAGATAGAAGGTGATCAGTTGTCCCACGTGGAGCTCCCAGTCTTAAATCCCCATTTTACAGATGAGGTCACTGAGGCCCAGAGAATAATAATATTGTTATTTGTTAAGTGCCTACTATCTGCAAAGCACTCTTCTAAGTGCTGGGGGATACAAGGTGATCAGGTTGTCCCATGTGGGGCTCACAGTCTTAAATTCCCATTTTACAGATGAGGTCACTGAGGCCCAGAGAATAATAATATTGTTGGTATTTGTTAAGCGCTTACTATGTGCAAAGCACTGTTTTAAGCGCTGGGGGATACAAGGTGATCAGGTTGTCCCATGTGGGGCTCAGTCTTAAATCCCTATTTTACAGATGAGGTCACTGAGGCCCAGAGAATAATAATAATAATAAAATTGTTGGTATTTGCTAAGCACTTACTATGTGCAGAGCACTGTTCTAAGCGCTGGGGTAGATACAGGGTCATCAGGTTGTCCCACGTGAGGCTCACAGTCTTAATCCCCATTTTCCAGATGAGGTCACTGAGGCCCAGAGAATAATAATAATAATAATGTTGATATCTGTAAAGCGCTTATTATGTGCAGCGCACTGTTCTAAGCGCTGGGGAGGATACAAGGTGATCAGGTTGTCCCATGTGGGGCTCCCAGTCTTAAATCCCCATTTTCCAGATGAGGTCACTGAGGCCCAGAGAATAATAATAATAATATTGGTATCTGTAAAGCACTTATTATGTGCAGCGCACTGTTCTAAGCGCTGGGGAGGATACAAGGGGAGCAGGTTGCCCCCCGTGGGGCTCCAGTCCTTCATCCCCATTTTCCAGATGAGCTCACTGAGGCCCAGAGAAGTGAAGTGACCTGCCCACCGTCACCCAGACGACAAGCGGCGGAGGCGGGACTCGAACCGGCGACCTCCTACTCCCGAGTCCGGGCTCTTGCCGCTGAGCCACGCTGGAGGAAAGTGAGCACTCAATCCATCGTCGAGGGGGCGGGGCGCTCCAGGCAGCGCGCGGAGGGGTAAGGGCCGCGGGTGAGGCGGGGCGCCGATTGGTGGACCGCGGGCGAGGCGGGACGCCGATTGGTCGGCTCCCCCGGGCGCCGGCCAATGGGAAGCGGCGGCGCCGGCCGGCCGGGGGATCCCGAGGAGTGCAGGGTTAGGACGGAGAAGCTCGGAGGAGCTCGGAGGGAGCTCGGAGGGGGCTCGGGGGAGCTCGGAGGGGGCTCGGGGGAGCTCGGAGGGAGCTCGGAGGGAGCTCGGAGGGGTTCGGGGGAGCTCGGCCCGGTGATGGGGAGAAGCCGCCGGGCTCGGGGGAAAAAAGAGCCCGACCGTGAAAGGCCTAGGCCGGGGGGGGGGGGGGGGTCTAATCTCAGTCCCCTCATCCCGGTTTGGCTGCTTGCCAGCTGTGTGACTTTGGGCAAGTCACTTAACTTCTCTGTGCCTCAGTTACCTCATCTGTAAAATGGGGATTAAAAATTGTGAGCCCCACATGGGACAACCTTATTGCCTTGTATCTCCCCAGCGCTTCGAACAGTGCTTTGCACATAGTAAGCGCTTAACAAGTCCCAACAATGTTATTATTATCTGGAAAATTTGGATGCAGACTGGGAGCCTCACGTGGGACCACCTGATGTCCTTGGATCTCCCCCAGCGCCTAGAATAATAATAATAATGTTGGTATTTAAGCGCTTACTATGTACAGAGCACTGTTCTAAGCGCTGGGGAGATACAGGGTCATCAGGTTGTCCCACGTGGGACTCACAGTTTTAATCCCCATTTTACAGATGAGGGAACTGAGGCATAGAGGATAATAATCATGTTGGTATTTGTTAAGCGCTTACAATGTGCAGAGCACTGTCTAAGCGCTGGGGGAGATACAGGGTCATCAGGTTGTCCCACGTGAGGCTCACAGTCTTCATCCCCATTTTACAGATGAGGTAACTGAGGCACCGAGAAGTTAAGTGACTTGCCCACAGTCATCCAGCTGATAAGTGGCGGAGTCGGGATTAGAACCCATGACCTCTGACTCCCAAGCCTGGGCTCTTTCCACTGACCCATGCTGCTTCTCTGTGCTCTGCACCTAGTAAGCGCTTAAAATATACCAACATTGTTATTATTATTAATCCCCCACCCCCAGCGCTTAGAACAGTGCTTGGCACATAGTAAGCGCTTAATAAATGCCATTATTATTATTTGCAGCGTGGCTCAGTGGAAAGAGTACAGGTTTGGGAGTCAGAGGTCGTGGGTTCTAATCCCTGCCCCACTGCTTATCAGCTGCGTGACTTCATTTCTCTGACCCTCAGGTACCTCATCTGTAAAATGGGGATTGAGACTGTGCCCAACTCGACTTGCTTGTATCTATCCTAGGGCTTAGTACAGTGCCTGGCACACAGTAAGCACTTGACAAATACAGTGTTTAATTGTTATTATTATTATTGCTCCAGCCCGCCTCTCCTTTCTGCCCTCATATCCTCTTCCGCTCTTTCCTATTCTCTCCTTCTTGCCCCCTTTCCTTCTCCTTCCTCTTCTCCCCAGTGTGACTGTTTACTGTTACACTGTACTCTCCCAAGCACTTAGTACAGTGCCCTGCACACAGTAAGTGATCAATAAATACGATTGACTGTCTTTCCTTGCAGGACAGGCTCTTCTTGCCGCCAAACTCCACCCTTTTCCTGGGAGGGCAGCGGGCTCTGATGAGGAGAAGCAGGAAAAGGAGCTTCTCCTGTCAGGGAAGCAACAGGCAGGGGAGAGCCCTTTCCACTCAGGTTTTAGTCTGCATTAGTGAATCCAACAGGCGATTCCAGGGCCGTTCCTCATAAACACACCGTGGGCCCATTTTGTGATCTTCCCCGGATCGCCTCCCTGATCCCGTCGGACTCTTTCCCAGTCAGGGCTGAGGCGGGACAGAGGCGGGAGACCAGGAATTAGTTGGGCCTGAACAGTGCCACTCTGAGATTCCATGTCAACTATGATTCTTTTAAGAGCCCCACATAAGCTTCCAGCAGTTGGGTTTTTTTTGATGGTATTTGTTAAGTGCTTACCGTGTGCCAGGCACGGTACTAAGCACTGGGTTAGATTCAAGATAATCGGGTTGTCCACACTCCATGTCCCACACAGGGCTCACAGTCTTAATCCCCATTTTACAGATAGGTAACTGAGGCACAGAGAAGTTAAATGACTCACTCAAGGTCACACAGCAGATAAATGGCAGAGCTGGGGTGAGAACCCACAGATCCTCTGACTCCCAGGCCTAGGCTTTTTCCACTAGCTCACATTGCTTCTCTCTTACTTGGCCACTGCCCCTCCCTGTCCCCTAACCTCCGGTATCCAGTCACACAGGCATTTTGCTAAACCTAACTCGTGCCCTCTCAAGAGGAACACACTTCCCCACCATCACTACCAAGGTTCATTCACTGCAACCTTTTTTTTTTTTTTAAATAATGGTATTTGTTAAGCGCTTACTATAGAGAAGTAGCATGGCTTAGTGGAAAGAGCACGGGGTCGAGAGTCAGAGGACGTGGGTTCTAATCCTGGCTTCACCACTTGTCGCTGTGTGACCTTGGTCAGGCTGCTTAATTTTTCTGGGCCTCAGTTCCCTCATCTGTAAAATGGGGATTAAGACTGCGAGCCCCACGGGGGACAACCTGACGACCTTGTATCTACCCCAGTCTTTAGAACAGTGCTTGGCAACCAGTAAGCACTTAAATACCATTATTATGTGACAGGCACTATACTAAGCGCTGGGGTAGGTACAACGTTGTCGGATAGGTCACAGACTCTGTCCCCCATGGGGATCAGTCTTGATCCCCATTTTACAGATGAGATAACTGACGCCCAGAGGAGTTAAGCAGCTTGCAGAGGCCACACAGCGGACAAGTGGCCAGCTCCTTTTGACTCCCAGGCCCACGCTCTAGCCACTAGACAACGCTGCTTCTCTCCCTGGGTGATGGAGGAGCCTAGAAGCAGATGGGACTGGCATAGCTGAAAATTCTCTGCTCCTGACCTGCAGTCCCCTGCTGGGATCCTGAGGAGAACCGACCGGCCTGCATTCCTGGGCAGTTACTTGACTTGTGGTCATTGGACATGCTGTTGCTTCATTTCTGGACTGGGAGGCCTTGGCCTCCCCCTGGGGCCACAAGACTATCTGAGTCATTGAGTCTGAGGCTGGGGAGGCAGTAGGGGATAAGGAGGGTGGGATAATAACAGTCACACAGCTAAACTAACATATACCCCAGTGGGGGAAGCCAAAAGGTCTATGCCTGGTAGCTATTTTCTACCCTCTGACTGACCAAAGGATAATCTGAAGCAGGATGGAGCGAAGGAGCCAACAGGAGCTATAGTGGAGAGTCTGGAGGAGACTGCTTTACTTCTGGGACAGATTGATGGCCTAGAAGCGGCGTGGTCATCTTGGCTCCGCCATTTGTCTGTGTGACCTGGGGCAATTTACTTCACTTCTCTGTGCCTCAGTTACCTCTTCTGTAAAATGGTGATTAAGACTGTGAGCCCCATGTGGGACAGGGACTGTATCCAACCCGATTTGTTTGTATTCATTCATTCAATCATATATATTGAGTGCTTACTGTGTGCAGAGCATTGTACTAAGCACTTGGAAAGTACAATTCAGTGCCTGGCACAGAGTAAGCGCTAAACAAATACTATTATTATTATTATTACTCAAATTCGGATTAGGGGAACTAGTGGAGAGGCTTTTCCCTTTGGGTTGGGTCTTTGACAATATTTAGACTTCTTTGGAGGGGTGAAGGAGGTGTGAGTTTCTGAGCACCCAGAGCTACGTTCCAGGCCCGGCCTCCCCTCTCTGTTTCCTGGAAGATCTAGTTTACAGGGAAAGGCAATCCCTTGACCGATGTCTCTAGAATTAGGAACCCACCTTGCTGCCCCCCTCTTTAGCATTCCTGAATAAGGGAGCTCATCTCACTCCACTCCCCATCCCCTTGGGTCCCATTGAGGGCAAATGCAGAGTTCTCCCCCACCCCCCAACCCCCCAAATCCCACCCCGCAGAGCCCAGCTGAGAGAATAACCAAGAATGCTGTTCATCGCACACACACACACGTACTCAGAAAACCCTGACCACACCAAGTCGTGTGAACTGAATCACGGTGTCCTGTAGCGCTCAGCTCAGCTGAAGGCCACGAGCCAGACACACATGGGGCAACAATCTGGACTCCCGCCCAGGAAATGCTTTCTAAGCCAAGATTTTAGGCCTTGATCCTGGCCCGAGTCTGCTAAGCCTGACTTGGGTCCAATTTGTCTCCCTCCGACCCTTCCCTGTCCCCCAAGCACAGGGTCTGTGAACTCCTTCAACTGGTTGGAGCAAGGGGCCAGAGCAGGAAATGCCGATAGTGGCAGGTTTTGGCAGGGCTCTATTGTATTGTACTCTCTCAAGCACTCTGTGCAGGGCACTGTACAGTAAGCAGTCAATAAATATCACTGAGTGATTGCTTTGTCCTATTCCTTCCCATCGCCACTCAGCAGGGAGCCTGTTGAAGCTTGATCCAGGGGGACTGGCATCAACTGGCCAAACCCAGGTCGCTTTCTATTATCCAGTTGGAGGGCCGGGCCAGTCCTGGAGGGAGCGATGGGACAGTGGGAGAAGGGGCGTGGCGTGGAAATGGACTTTTTCTTCTTTTCCTGGGGTTTGGAACAAAGGCCAAAGTTGGAAGGAGTATAAGAGGTGAGAGACAAAGTTTTTCGCAACATCCACTGGACCCGGGGATCGCTGGGGCCTAATGCCCCAGGAAACAACCAATCCCTCCCCATGCCTTCCTAGTGGAAGATACCTGCCCCTTACCCTTATCCTGAAGAACAAGCTGAGAGGTTCCCTGTCAACTCCCTCCCACAGACAAAGCTGGAGCCCCACCTCCTCCAGCCAAGACCCCATCCTTGCTCTGGGCTCCTATGTCAGACTTGGTTTATCCCTTCCCAGCACGGCTGCAATGTAGACTTAGTACAGAGTTTACCCCCAACTCTCCCTGGAGAAGCAGTGTGGTCTACTGGATGGAGCACAGGCTTGGGAGTCAAAAGGACCTGGGTTCTAATTCTGGCTCCACCACTTGTCTGCTGGGTAACTTTGGACAAGTCACTTCACTTCTCTAAAGCCTCAGTTACCTCATCTGTAACATGGGGATTAAGACTGTGAGGCCCACGTGGGTCATGGACTGTGTCCAACCTGCTTACCTTATATCTACCCCAGCGCTTCGTAGAGTGACTGCACAAAGTAAGTGCTTAACAAATACCATAAAAACAAAAACCACCAAAACAAGTCTCTCCCTGGACACCTGGGCAAGCTTTGGCCTTGGGAGCTTAGCCAGTTTTTTCTTTTCACTTTGGTAGCCTCCTTTGACATCCACTAGCCCTGTTGGCCCTGCCACAATCCAAACACCAACTCTTTGGGAGCCAAACATATCGAGTCTAGCGTTGTGGGCGGGGAATGTATCTGTTTATTGTTACATTGTACTCTCCCAAACGTTCAGTACAGTGTTTTGCACACAGTAAGCTCTCAATAAAAATGACCGAATGAATGAGTGCTCTGCATATGGTGAGTGCTCAATAAATACGATTGAATGGACAAGGAGAAACTGGTGTAAGAAGCAGCTTGATGGTACAAATAGTTGCAGACCACTCTATTGTACTGTATTTTTCCAAGTGCTTAGTTCAGTGCTTTGCACCCAGAAAGGACTCAGTAAATACCACTGATTGATTCACTTCATTGAGACACAGCTCCTTATAATGGGGACCCAAGGACTGTTTACAGGAGGGGATTTGAACGAAAGCTCAGAGAAGTGTCGAAGAAAAGATGGTTGACTAAAAGCACATCATTCAGGCTCCTCTAAGCTGCCTGCACGGGCCTTCTGCACTCTCCTTGGGCACCCTGAGAAGGGAAGGACCCCTTAGCCCCTCGACTATGTGGGAAGAGGGAGCAAGACCCCGTGACGATTTGGGGCTCTAACATAGCCTGCTTCATCCTGTGACCCAGCAACCACCAATATCATCATCATCAACCATATCATGGTCAACGAGAAATAATAAGAAGAAGAAATAATAATAGTAATAATTATGGCATCTGTTAAGCACTTACTACCTGCCAAGTATTAAGCCCTGGGGTGGATACAAGCAAATTGGGTCAGGCACAGTCCCCGTCCCACATGGGGCTCACAGTCTCAATCCCCATTTTAAAGATGAGGTAACTGAGGCAAAGAGAAGTGAAGTGACTTGCCCAAGGCCAAACAGCAGATAAGTGGCGGAGCCTGAATTAGAACCCATGACCCTCTGACTCCCAGGCCTGTGTTCTGTCCATTATGCCATGAGTGCCCTCAAGGGCCCTAGCTCTGACCAAGGTGCTAGGCAGGCAGCTCCTGAGGAGGCTGGACAAACTTTCTGGGGAATTCCAAGCTACCCATCTCTCTTCCCACACCCCTCCCTTTACCCAGTTCCTCAGATGGAAAGGTCCTAGTCATTATGGGGTCCATCCCTTCCCCCAGCTGGCCACAACTCCCAACACAGAGGACAAAGAAGGACAACCTGACCCCAGCAGGAGTTTTCAGCAAATCAAATCTTTGCTTGGGGGTAGCAGGAACTAAAATTCTGGGTGACGCAGGCAAACACACCTTGGGCCCTTTCCAGGCAATAAAAGTTGTTCCGGGTTGACCGTGAAGGAGGTCAAAATTCTCTGCTAACAGTAACAATAATTATGATATTTGTTAAGTGCTTACTCTAGGCCAAGCACTGCATCATCAATGGTATTTATTGAGTGCCTACTATATGCAGAATACTGTACTAAGCATTTGGGAGAATACAGTACGACACAGTTGCCAGACCTGTTCCCTGCCCACAGTGAGCTAACCGTATCTAGACTGTACTCGCTTACACTGTCCGGGTTAGATATAAGATAATCAGGTTCCACCTGGGGCTCAACGTCTAAGTAAGAGGGAGAACGGGTACTGAATCCCCATTTTAAAGATGAGGGAACCGAGGCACAGAGAAACGAAGTGATTCGTTCAAGTCACACACCTGACAAGTGGGGGAGCTGGGAGGAGAACCCAGATCCTCTGACTCCCAGACTCGTGCTTTATCCACTAGGCCGTGCTAGTAACTCTGCTTCTTGGGATCTCCCCCTCCTCTGTCCTCCCATCTGTCTGTTGTCCAGTGTCTCACCCAGATCTCTGACCCGCCCCTGTTGAGTCTGTGAGTTCCCTGGCTTCTCAGGCTCCTCACCGATTTGGCTGAGCTCCTCTATAGGGAGATTTATTCTCCAGCCCAAGCGGGTTTCAGGTCCTGAGTTTCAAGCCCGGAACTACAGCAGGAATCCCTGGGGTTGGTCCCAAGTGGTGCAGGAGCCCTGGGGGGGTGTTACACAGGATTGGAGGAGTCAAGTGACGTGCCCCTCTCTTCTGGTTTCCACCCGGTTTATGGACCGGACAGATTTCCCTGTCAGTCTTGTCTCCTTTCTGTGCTGAAAGAGCAGGTTGGGGGTTGTGCGGGAGAACTAGATCTTATCATCTCCTCTCCGGGTTCTTCTTCAGTTCCTTTCCCCGGACGCTGCTGAGTCCGGTTCTGTCTCCTTGCCACTCCACCCCAGTCTTCCCTTGCTCTGTGAGAAGCTGCACCCTGGAACTTGACTCTCTCAAAAAAGGGTGGGAAGCAGCATGGTGTAGTAGATAGAGCATGGCCCTGGCAGTCAGAAGGCCACCGGTTTCATGCTGTGTAACCTTGGGCAAGTTACTTAAGTTCTCTGGGCCTCAGTTACCTCATAATGATGATAATAACAATTATGGTATTTGTTAAGCACTTACTACGTGCTGGGCACTGTACTAAGCAAGCGAATCGGGCTGGACACAGTCCCTGTCCCACATGAGGCTCACAGTCTTAATCCCCATTTTACACTTGAGGTAACTGAGGCACAGATAAGTGAAATGGCTTGCCCAAGGCCACACGGCAGACGAGCGGTAGATCCGGGATTAGAACCCATGGCCTTCTGACTTCAGGCCTGTGCTCTATTCACTACGCCATGCTGCTTCTCTTCATCATCATCTTCTTCTACATCTGTAAAATGGGGATTGAGACTGTGAGCCCCATGTGGGACAGGTTCTGTGTTCAACCCGATTTGCTTGTATCCCCTCTGGCGCTTAGTACAGTGCCTGGCACATAATAAGTGCTTAACAAGTACCACAATTATTATTATCATTTTAGGGAGCCACTGCTGCTTTGGTGGATTTTGGGAGCTTCTCCCCAAGGCCCTGAGCCAGCTGGAAGGAACTCTCCGGACCACAGCTAACCGGCCAGGCGAGGTGCCAGGGTTTGGCTGGAATCCCCCAGGACCCTTCCCTTTCCCCCACAGGTGCGGTATTCTTGTTTTCAGAGGGGTCTCCTGTCTGGTTTGACTCTTCCTTTGGTTTTATTTTTGGACGGAGTAGAATATAGAATATATTTTTCTTTCTACTTTGGGTATCTCTATCCAGGAGAGTACAGTGCTCAGGGACATCAGCTGCCTCCTCAACCACCTCCAGCTGTGATGCTGAAGTGTCTCTGGGTTCCGGCCAGCCCATCCCTGCTCTCTCTGCTGTTCCTGCTTTCCAGGCCTCAAGAGGCTCTGCTAGGCTCCAAGGGAGAGAGAGAACCCAGCCCGAGCTGCCCCTGTAACCCAGTGGAATTGGAAGGTTGGAGTCCAACTCCCCCCTCCAGACAAGCACAGCTGTGCTTGCCGGTTTCTGCTCTGGCGGGACTTCTGGCCAAAACTTCCCTCTGAGCCCCTGAGCAAACAGCAAGGATGTGTGGCTAGGAGAGCCCAGCAGGGAAGCTTTGAAGCCCTGCCACTTCCCATCACCCTGAAAACTTACTAGGGTAAACAAAGTCCGTTAGATGCCACATCCCTAACCATGAGGATGGGTCTCCTGGAGAGCAATCATCAAACGGCTCCTGCAAATATCCTGTTGCCCCGAGTATGGGTTGGGTGAACCACTGATCTGAGCCAGGACTGACCTTATTTAGGGTCCTAAGTTCTAAGACAGTTCCTTTCTTCAGAAAAATGTATTCACTAATATCTCCCACTAATAGCTTCCCTCTGTCCCTGTCCAAATCTGAGAGACCTCCTCTCTCTCTCTACCCTCCCCAACTCTCCTGCCATGTCCAAACCAGCACCCCGAGACTCCTCTAGACCCTAAGCTCATTATGGGCAGGGAATGTCCTCCCCCAGGCACTTGGTTACCGTGCTCTGCACACCGTAAGTGCTCAATAAATATGATTGACCGATTCACTAATCTGAAACGGGGGAAATCAAAGCAGAGTGAGAGTGAGCCGGAGCTGGGAGGCGGAGGTGACGTCACAGAGGGGAGAAGCCCGAAAGCCCGAGAGCCGGGCCAGCTGGGTCTTTTCCAGCAGACCCAGATGTCTCAGGAATGTGCTGAGCATGGAACTACCTCGCTGGTCTTCCCTCTTTCTTCCCCAGACCCTCAATCCCTCCCTTCCTTCCCTTCCCCCTACTTCCCGTCTTTTCTCTTTCATCTCTTCTCCTCCTCACTGGCTCTCCTGGGTAAAAGCCAAACTGAAGCCTCCATGCTATGACCACTTCCCTGCCCCCTCTTCCAAGACAGCTGCCACTCAGACCCCCACTGGCCGTGGGGAGCCAGAAGACACCTTTGTAGGACACGCTTGGCCTCCTCCTCTCTGCCCATAGCTCAGGCCCAGGCCCAGGCCTAACCCCGGCTCCGGGAGGCTGGTGTCAATGACCCTCGGCCAAGACAGTCATGTCTCTGAGACATTGCAGGGAAACACACGCTAAGTAATATTCAATACAACTGCCTCAATGTGGAACCTATTCTAGCCCCTAGGATGGGAAGAAAAGGAGGCAGGTAGGACAGGGCTCAGTGGAAAGAGCACAGGCTCGGGAGTCAGAGGTCATGGGTTCTAATCCTGGCCCTGCCACTTATCAGCTGTATGACTTTGAGCAAGTCACTTAACTTCTCTGTGACTCAGTTACCTCATCTGTAAAATGGGGATTAAAACTGTGAGCCCCACATGGGACGATCTGATTACCTTGTATCTACCCCAGCGCTTAGAACAGTGCTTGGCACATAGCAAGCACTTAAATACCATTATTATGAATAATAATAATAATTATTATGTTGTTGGTATAGCACTTCCTATCTGCCAAGTACTGGGATATATACATGAAAATAAGGTGGAAGACAATCCCTTCCTACTTGGGGCTCAGAGTCTGAAAGCAGGATAGAGAAGGTATTTAATTCCTGTTTTACAGATGAGGAAACTGGTTCTCAGAAAAGTTAAGTGATTGCCCAAGGTCAAATAGCAGGCAAGTGGCAGAGCTGGGATTAGAACCCAAACCTTCTGATTCTCAGACCTGCGCTTCTTCCACTAGGCCACATTGCTTCTCTAAACAGCTGAAGTTCTCATCCACCTTGAAGAATGGCGAGCCCAATTTTGGGGTTTGGGGGAACCCCAGGGACTCTGGAGGAGAAAAGAGAGAACAGAGGGGGGTTGAGAAAACAGACCTGATCTCAACAGCCAGGTGGCTGAAGCAGCTGAGGGGTTTCATCAGGGTGTTTCTTTCCCTGTGTGAGGGTTGGAATCAGAGGCCTGTGGAAGAAGGACAAGGAAGCCTTCTGGCTTCGATTTCTATCTGCTTTGCTCTGGTAGGTTTCAAAGCTCTTTACAGACCTTGTGGAGCTGCAAGTGCAACCAGCTCAGCTAAGGACTGGAACAGGAAAGAAAAAAGCCTGAACCCTGATCATGGAGGAAGGAAGGGAAGCAGCGTGGCCTAGTAGATTGAGCATGGGCCTGGGAGTCGAAGGGACTCGTTTCCAAACCCAGCTCTGCTGTGTGACCTTTATATGTTGTGTGGCTATTTAACTTCTCTGTCCCTCAGTTTCCTCATCTGTAAAATGGGGATTCAATCCCAATTCTCCCTCCCTCTTAGACTGTGAGCCCCATGTGGGACGGGGACTGTGTCTGACAGGATTATCTCATCACCCCAAAGCTTAGTATGGTGCTTAGCACATAGTCAATGCTTAATAAATACCCTTCTTATTATTAGGAGCACCGATGTCAGAGTTCTAACAACCTTCCTGGCCAGGGCTCAAGCTGGTGGGCCCTGATCAATCAGCCAATCATATTTATTGAGTGCTTACTGTGTGTCCAGCTTGGGAGAATACAGTGTAACAATACAACAGACACAAAGCCGCCATGATAGTAGGGTCCTTAGGGGACATTTCAGCCGTCAGAGGGTTTGGCCCATAAAGGGTTGTAGCCCTGGGGTCTGCTTACCGACCAGCTTGCTGCAGCTCTGAGAGGCTCCGAACATTGATGAGCCAAAGCGGAAGGGCTTGGGACGTATGGTCCAGCCTTCTGGATCAAGCCAGAGCAGAGGAGGATAGGCTTGACCTCCCCACGACCGTCCTCTCCTCCGACAGACTAAGTGGTGACCTTCCTCCCCGGACAGGGTCAAGGAACGCATTAGAAAGGCCCTGGGCTTGCAGAGGGGCCGGGCCGCATACCCAGGCAGGCATGAGAGACTTCAAAGCTCCCCAGCTCCTCTGGGCAAGATGGTCGAAAAACACCACCCAACTATTGCCCTGCACCAGCTGGCTGGGTTGTGGGAGACAGCTGGAAGGTAAAGGCCGCATCGAGCGCCTTCTGCCCCACCAGGACCCCAGCTTAGAGATGACAAGTCCTGAGGGTTACCAGGGTTCAAGAGACTCTACACTTGTTGAGTGGGATTATCTATCCCTAGATCTCAATCTTCTCTGAGGCTCTATCCCTTCTCGGGTGGCGGAAAATGCCACAGTCTTTCATCCTATGTATGCCCCATTTGATGTCGGGGCCTCAGACCCTAGGGGAGTGCATTAAGTGAAGAGCAGGATGCTCAGCTGGCAGTGGGGGGGGGGGGGTCTGGCTTGGATTCCCATTCTCCTCTTAATAGAGCTGCGGAGCCTGAATCCTCTGTGGAGTTTGGAGGAATTCATGGCAAAGTCAAGCCACTCGGTGGTATCGAGCCCCAGGAGGGCTAAGAAGAGGGTGGGGGTGAGAGGTCTTTATGAGCTGGGCTAAGCAGATAGGAACAGTCCAAGCTGAAGAATGGAAAGCGGAGCCCTGCCTCACGAGCAGAACAGCTTCCACCCAGGACAGGGAAGCTCCCCGGTCTGCCCTGTGGAGGTCCTCTCTGCCGGGCAAGGAGCTGCCTCCACTTCCTTGGGACTCTGGCATGTCTTTCAGCTGTGCGGGATCACCAGAGTAGAGGGGCAGCGGGAGCTTCTGGCTCCCGAGATCGTGCACTGTCAGTAACTTTCAGAGCCTGCAAAGTCTGCTCCGAGGCCCAGGAGTTGTCTCCAAGGGGTCTAATCCAGGTCCCTCACTGCTCTGGCCCTTTATTCCTGCTTCTGCCACTGACTCCGTGGGTAGCACAGGGCAGAGCACACCCTCACCTGTCTCTACCTCAGCCATCCCCATCTGCAGAAAAGAGTTCCACACCCCAGCCTCCTTCACTAGGGATCTAAACTTCCAAATGCTGATTGGTAAAAAAAAAATTAGCCATTTGACACCATGAGATGTCTACAGTGATTTGAGGGACTTGCTGGAGTCCAGAGGTGGATTCTGGAGACCACTTCTTATTTTCTCTTTCTGTGAGATCGGGGATCTGAGTTCAGGACAGGTCATTCTTTCCTATTTAGAAGTCAGAAGCATAATATTGATCCGTACTCACCTCGCTACTCTCCTACTACAACCCGATCTGCACATTCCACTCCTCCAATGCCAACCTACTCTTCGTACCTCCATCTTGTCTATCCTGTCACTGACCCCTTGTCCTTGTCCTCCCATGGGTCTGGAACTCCCACCAGCTTCAAACAACTCTCCCCACCCTCAAAACCCCCTTAAAATCACACTTCTTCCAAGAGGCCTTCCCTGACTATGCCCTCATTTCCTCCATCTGCCCTCCCCTCTGATTTGACTGTGCACTTAGCTGTGTACCCCTTAAGCACCCTAGTCCTACCGTATTTAAGTACGTATCCTTCTACACTACTCTGTCCCCTATCCACAATTCATTTTAATGTCTGTCCCCTCTTAAAGACTGTAAGCCCTCTGTGGGCAGGGATTGTGTCTACAGTTCTTATGTATCGTTCTTTCCCAGGTGTTTAGTACAGTGCTCTGCACACAGCAAACTCTCAATAAATGCCATTAATTGATGGGTTGACTGATGACAGAATAGCACAGGTGAGTTAGCCGGGCTCCTGGGGGCTTTGCAAATGACAGGCTATTGGCCGTATTCCAGTGTTTGGAGACTGCCTTTAAACACTCACCTAACTCTGCTCCCATTCGGGAGAGCAGAGTTGTTAATGTGACCTTGAAGAGATCTTTTCCCACCCCATTACAACTGCATTTCAACACTGGAGAGAACGGGTTCTGCTCAGGGTGGCCCAAGGACCCTTCGGGGCCATGGAAACAGAGATGGCGTGCCACATGAAGCCCACCAAACTTGGCACTGAAAAAGAACCCGTCACCACCCGTTAGTGTCCAGAGCCTTCCGTCCCGGGTCCCCCTGAGCTGGAAAAAGTGTGCAGGCCATCGGGCAGAGGCCATCCCCAAGCAAGAAGCTTTGAAACACCAAGAACAGAAAGGGCTTTAGAAAATGTTCCTTTGACATATTTAATTTGAATGTCATAGCTCAGGGCCACACCCTACCCCCGAGCTTCTTCCAAACTCCCTGGCTCGCCTCCTTTCCCCTGGGACAGCCAAGGCCCTGCCACTCACACCGGCAGGCCGGTTCTCTGCTCCCACAAAGTTACGCGATGTTCCTGCCAGCTCTGGCGGGCCAGACTCAATTCCAACCGCCTGTATCAGCAAACCTTGGCCCTCTCCCTGTTCTCGGATCTGCCCCTCACAGAGTAGTGTGTTTAAGGAAGGGTCTCGGATCCGATCAACACGCGAGTGTGCTGCAAGCGTCGTCTTTGGTGGCCGACTTCCTGGAAGCCTACAGCGTGCATAGGAGGACAATCTGACTGACTCAGAGAGGAGAGTGTTCCCCTTCCCCTCCTATTCTGGATCAAAGCCCCAGCAAAAAAACCCTATCAATCTATTGCCCTGCCCTAGCTGGCCAGGTTGCAGGAGAAAGCTGGAAGGCAAAGGCCCCAGCCCCTGCACCTTCTGCCCCAACAAGACCCCAGCTTAGGGACGACGAGTTTCTGAGGGTTATTAGGGTTCTTGTGACTCCAGACTGATTGGGTGGGATCTCAGGCCAGTGGGCCCCAAGCCCCAGAAACAGCTTTGTAGATATAGACTCCCACCTGGAACCAATTCTGGACTCACCCACAACCCACTTTTCCCAATCCCTCCACAGAGCTGCAGGGATGGTTTTTGGAAAAGACTATTTCTACTCCAACCCTACATCTCCTGAACGCTTCCCCTTTCCTTCCAGCATCCCCCTCATCTCTTACTGAGGGATGGTGGCAATGGGTGGGGGTGAGGGACGTTGACAAATGTGGGGGGGACCTGCTCCAACGTGGCACATCCTGGGTATGGCCTGAGACCCTGCCAGTTCCAGGTCAAGAGAGACTGCCAAGTAGCAGGGAATGCCGCAACTTTGGCAGGAAGGGGCTCCTCACGCAACCACAGACCTCCTGCTCCACTGTAAGCTCTTTGATGGCAGAGATTATGTCTACTAACTCTATTGGATTATATTCTCCAAAGGGCTTAGTACAATGCTCTATATTACAGGAAAAGTGGTCAATGACTACCAATGATTGATTCAGAAAATCAAGCGGTTCTGAGAACAAGAAACCCATGGGTATGTGTGTGTGTGTGTGTGTGTGTGTTGGGGGAGGAGAGGGACCTTCCTTACACCCCAGTGAAACAAAATCCTGAGCACTTTACAGCTTGTTGCTGGCCCTCGAAGGTCAAACCGAGGAAGAAGAAGGGAGCGAAACAGACCCATGGGCAGATGCAGAAATCCAGTTCTCATTAATGACGTGTGGGCTTGGTGGGGATCAGGTCAAGAAACAAGGGGAAGTTCCACCTCCTTTGGGAGCACACTGGCCAGTGGGAAGAACAGGGAAGCAGTGGCTTGACTGAGCCGACTGAGGACGTGGGCAGGACTCTGAAGGATTGAAATCCCAGTGTGGACAAGTCGGCCGGAGGGGCCTTACCTGCTACAGTGCTGCATCGCCTGCTTTTCTCATTTCCCTCAGGTAGCTCATGGCCCAGCACTCTCTTCTCTCCTCGTCCTGGCTCGATTAGGCACTCAGAGCAGAGCATCCTTTTCTGAAGTCACCAACCCTTCAAACTAGAGCACCCTGGGGTGACTGGCCCTCGAAACCCCATCCCAAAGATCGACTGAGCCCATTGCTGTCTGGCCCCCGGTGGGGGGGGGGGGTCCCTGCCGATTGTAGCACAGGGGCAAGTGTAGAAGATGGCCTGACTCCACCATGAAATCAGCAGGAGGGCTCCTCCATTGGTAGGCAGTGTCCCGGCCTGACTTCGTGGCCGAATCTGGTTCCAGATCTGCGACGGACCATCAAGAGACAAAGAACGCTATCGAAGCCCGAGGTCTGAACCCCGAAGGAGTAGCTGTATGATCTTGGGCAGAACGATTTCTTCCTCATAAACCCCTAAACAGAGTCCCATCCCACAGGGGCAGAAATAAAAGGGACACACACGGTTAGCTCAAGAGAAGCTGCAAGAGGAAAAAGAGTTGAAGGCGCAGTGTTCTTCAAACTTAGTCCAGCCCCTTCCCCTGGGCCGATACCCGGATACCTGTGACCCTCACATCCTCAAGATCCCTCTTCCTTGTCCTCCACCCATCTGCTCTGAGGTTAATTAGTTTACTGTGCAAATATCTTTGCCAAGGAGCTTCCTGCTACTCCCCTCTAAAACAACAACTTTCATTCCCTCCTTACCACACTGCAAACACCGGCCAGCAGCGGCCTCCAGCCCCTGCCAGCTGCTTTCTTCCCCGATCTTGGAGGCGATGCCCTGTTTGGAGGGACCAGAGTGGGCATAATGTCCAGCCAGCTTACCCAGCAAGGCACCCAAAGCACTGAGGGATGAGATGCAGATTCCCCCGTGCTTGCCAGTAGCCTAAAGGGAGCAGCAGCAGGAGTAAGACTGGGGAAGCCGTACTATCGACTGTTCCAGGTTTCTTTTCTACTCTCACTCTAGATCCACCTAAAGTAAATCACGCCCGACATGCCGGCTGTCTACCGGCTTTATCTTGAGAGAATCTCTTTGAATTTCAAATCCGGGACCTCTTCTGGGGTGAGGATGGGGAGAAGGGCATGATGATCGGTTAGGGTTTCAATGGGCTTTGGGACTTGGTATCATTTAAAAATCGTTGCCCCTTGCCATTTATATTCCCATCTCCAGGGTAGCTGAGCTGTGCTGACCTGCTCTGAGACTCGCAGATCTGTAGGTGTCCCAGCCCGGGGCTACATGCTTCTGCAGGGTGAAGTCTTTTAGGTCGTAAGGAGTATAGCTTTGACATCATGAGGTGACGCTGAGGTCCAAAATTTTAACAACCTGCTGGGCAGTGGCAACTCAGCTGGGGTGCATAATTAAACGGATCAGCAAGGGCTACGACTGACTTAGTTTCCTCAAGTTACAGATTTAACCTGGCCCTCGCTTTCTCCTGACCCTGCTCAGAAGACATTTAATTCCTAGTGGTAATGAGAACCTTGTCTCCACCGGGGACCTCCTCCTGAAGAAGAAAAGGAATCTACACAGTATAAGCACTTAATAAATACTACTATTACGATTACGCCTTCTCCTTGACGTCCCTACTACTAATAGTAGTGGTACTCCTTAAGCGCTTACTACGTTCCAGGCGCCGTACTAAGTGCTGGGATAGATGTGAAGTAATTGTGTTGTACACACTCCCTGTCCCACATAGGGTTCAAGGTCTTAATCACTTCTACCCAGTGAGTGTCTCAGCGCTCATAAAACTGATATCATTTGGAGAGCTGGCCGTGTCACATCTGCCAAACTAGCACATTTCCCCTCCCTTCAAAGCCCTACTGAGAGCTCACCTCCTCCAGGAGGCCTTCCCAGACTGAGTCCCCCTTTTCCTCTGCTCCTCCTCCCCTCCCCCATCGCCCCCACTCCCTCCCTCTGCTCTAACCCCCCCTCCCCGTCCCACAACACTCGTGTATATATATATGTACATACTTATTATTCTATTTATTTTATTAATGACGTGTGTATATCTATAATTCTATTTATTTATATTGATGCCTCCTTGTTTTATCTGTCTCCCCTCCTCTAGACTGTGAGCCTATTGTTAGGTAGGGCTTGATTCTATCTGTTGCCAAATTGTATTTTCCAAGTGCTTAGTACAGTGCCCCGCACACAGTGAGCACTCAATAAATATGATTGAATGAATGAATGAATCTATAATTCTATTTATTTATACTGATGCTATTGATGCCTGTCTACTTGTTTTGTCGTCTGTCTCCCCCTTTCTAGACTGTGAGCCCGTTGTTGGGTAGGGATTGTCTCTGTTGCCAGATTGAACTTTCCAAGTGCTTAGTACAGTGCTCTGCACACAGTGGCGAGTGCTCAATAAATACAATTGAATGAATGAATCTATAACTGTATTTATTTATATTAATGCTATTGATGCCTGCCTACTTGTTTTGTCGTCTGCCTCCCCCCTTCTAGACTGCGAGCCCGTTGTTGGGTAGGGATTGACTCTATCTGTTGCCGAAGTGTACTTTCCAAACGCTTAGTCCAGTGCTCTGCACACAGTAAGCGCTCAATACCTAGGACTGAATGAACGAATGGAGCAGGGAAGCCTCATGGAAAGAGAACTGGATTTCAGGAAGCGTTCCCATCAGAACAACTCAAAGTCGGTCACTCCTTGGCATCTCATTTTTCTGGGTCAAAAAGTACCTAGAGAGTGGGCTTCTGAATCTGTTGCGCTGAGTTTCCGTTAGCCCAAGCCAGCCGTTTTTGCCCCGGTTTCTCTGGCAAGTCACACTCCTTCCTTTCCCGTGCCTCAGTCTCCCCACCTGCAGCACGGAGAGGCCTTCTTCTGGGCAGAGCAAGTGGCTATCCTAGAGGGGTGGGGGTGGGTAGGGGTTCTGAGAAGCAGCGTGGCTCAGCGGCTTGGGAGACAGAGGTCCTGGGTTCTAATCCCGGCACCGCCGCTTGTCAGCGGTGTGACCTTGGGCAAGTCACCTAACTTCTCTGAGCCTCAGTTCCCTCATCTGGAAAATGGGGATGAACACCGTGAGCCCTACGTGGGACAACCTGATTACCTCGTATCTACTTGTCAGCTGTGTGACTTTGGGCCAATCACTTCACTTCTCTGTGCCTCAGTTCCCTCACCTGTAAAATGGGGGGTAAGACTGTGAGCCCCACGTGGGATGACCTGATCACCTTGTATCCCCCTCCAGTGCTTACAACAGTGCTTGGCACATAGCAAGCGCTTAACAGATACCAACATTATTTTTTATTTTGATTCTGCTTTGGTCCCTCGGTGAGCAGTCCCCCGGCCGCCCCAGGGGGAGCGGGGACCCTCCCGGGCTCTGAGATTTCCGAGCCACGCTGCTTCTCTAAGTGGAAAAGAGCCCGGGCTTGGGAGTCAGAGGTCACGGGTTCGAATCCCGGCTCTGCCACTTGGCAGCTGGGTCACTTCTCTGTGCCTCAGTCCCCTCATCTGTAAAATGGGGATTAACTGTGAGCCTCACGTGGGACAACTTGATGACCCTGTATCTACCCAGCGCTTAGAACAGTGCTCTGCACAGAGTAAGCGCTTAACAAATACCAATGTTATTATTTCTCTGGGCAGGTCCTTTCGGAGCGAAATATTTTCTCCCGCGATTGAGCCCACCCCCCTCCGTCCCCGCCCCGCCCGGAGGCCGCGCCAGCCCCGGGGAAGACACGTTTCCTTAGGACCGCTAGGCCCCGGGGGCTCGGGGGGAGGGAAGGGGTGCCAGTGGGCGGTGCCAGCCTAGTCCCCGGGGCTCTTCCTCCTCGTGCCCCAGGCAAGAGGGCATTTGCGCTTAGCCCAGTGCTCCGCACATCGTCAGCGCTCAGTAAATACTCCCGAAGGAATCTGCGCCCAGCCAGTCTCCTGCCCTCGCCCTGGGCGTGCGGGGGGAGCTGCTCGCAGGGAGGAAGGGCGAGGGTGCCGGGGGTCTTGGGGGGGGGGGGGGGTGCGGGAGCGCTTAGTCCAGTGCTCCGCACATCGTAAGCGCTCAGTAAATACTCCCGAATGCATCTGCGCCCAGCCTGTCTCCGGCCTTCGTCCTGGGCGTGCGGGGGGCTGCTCGCAGGGAGGAGGGCGAGGGGGCTGCAGGAGGGTTTAGTCCAGCGCTCCGCACATCGTCAGCGCTCAGTAAATACTCCCGAAGGAATCTGCGCCCAGCCAGTCTCCTGCCCTCGCCCTGGGCGTGCGGGGGGCTGCTCGCAGGGAGGAAGGGCGAGGGTGCCGGGGGTCTTGGGGGGTGCGGGAGGCCGGTCCGGAGAGGGCGCAGGGAGGAGCGTTAAGGGCAGGGCTTTGTTCCCAAAGGGCATGATGAGTGGGGAGGGGGCCGGAGGCCGCGGAGGGCAGGGGAGCAGACTCGCCCCCCCCAGAGTGACCCCCGCCCACCCAAGCTCATCGGGGACCCTCTCCAGCTGTGTGCGCTTCGCAGCGCCCCTCCTCAAGGCGCACCCCTCTTTCTCTCCCCCCTTCCCGCCCCCGACGGTGCCAGGCCGGCGACCCCCGCCCCGGGGGCGCATCGCCCCGTCCTTACCGCGCTGCTCAGGAAATCCGCCTCGTTCAGGTCCCCCAGGTCCAGAAAGCTGGAGCCGGGGAACAGGCGGTCGGCGGGGAAGGGCTCCAGGGCGCCGTCCATGGTGCCCGGGGGGGTGTCCGGGGGGGTGTCCGGGGGGCTGTCCGGGGGGTGCCCCCCGGGAGGTGGTGCGGAGAGGGCGGCCCGGCCCCCTCCCCTCCCCTCCGCTGCCACCGCCCCCCGGCCCCAGCCAGGTGCGGCCCGGCTGCCCTCACTCCAGCGCTGCAGCGGGGAGGGGGGGTGCCCGGGCCCGGAGCCCCCCCAGCACCCCCGGGGACGGGGCCCGCCGACGGCGCGCAACGTTCAGCCGAGGGCGGCCGGCCGCATCGCCCTTCCACCCCGTGGCCAGCTGTAGTCCATGGGGAGCCTGGGGGGCCCGGCCACCGCTCCCCCTGCGCCCTGCCTGTCACTTTCCCTCTCCGAACTGGGGAAGCCCCAGCTCCGCCGGCTGCCCGGCGGGGCACGCCCCCTTCCTTGTTATTCATGAGCCCTCATGAATATTCAACAGCGGGACCTCCCCCCCCCCCCCCTTCAATAACGTTGCTATTTGTTAAGCGCTTACTCTGTGCAGAGCACCGTTCTAAGCGCTGGGGTAGACCCAGGCGAATCAGGTGGTCCCACGTGGGGCTCCCGGTCTTCATCCCCATTTTACAGAGGAGGTCACCGAGGCCCAGAGAAGTGAAGTGACTCGCCCACAGTCACACAGCCGGCAAGCGGCCGAGCCGGGATTCGAAGCCATGGCCTCTGACGCCAAAGCCCCTGCTCTTTCCACTGAGCCACGCTGCTTCTAGCTACATCCATGGCTGTGATTGGATCCCCTCGCCTCCTCTCTCTCCCAGCTGAATTGGTTCATGCCTTCAACAATAATGTTGGTATTTAATAATAACGTTGGTATTTGTTAAGCGCTTACTATGTGCCGAGCACCGTTCTGAGCGCTGGGGTAGACCCAGGGGAACCAGGCCACAGTCTTCATCCCCATTTTACAGATGAGGTGACCGAGGCACCGAGAAGTGAAGTGACTTGCCCACAGTCACACAGCTGACACGTGGCCGAGCCGGGATTCGAACCCATGACCTCGGACTCCAAAGCCCGGGCTCTTTCCACTGGGCCACGCTGCTTCTCAATCGTACCCGTGGAGCGCCGGGCCTTGTGCTGAGCACTGAACTAAGCGCTTGGAACGTACGATTCGGCAACCAGGAGAGACCATCTCCACCCCATAACGGCCTCATTCATTCATTCTTTTTTTATTGGTATTTAAGCGCTTACTAGGTGCAGAGCACTGTTCTAAGCGCTGGGGTACATACAGGGTCATCAGGTTGTCCCACGTGAGGCTCACCGTCTTCATCCCCATTTTACAGATGAGGCCACTGAGGCACAGAGAAGTGAAGTGACCGATTTGTACAACCCATGCGCTCTGCACGTAGTAAGCGCTCGATAAATACTCTTGAATGAATGAAAGTGACTTGCCCACAGTCACACAGCTGACGAGTGGCAGAGCCTGGACTCGAACCCATGACCTCTGACTCCCAAGCCCGGGCTCTTTCCACTGAGCCACCCTGCTTCTCTAATTCATTACGATTCATACGATTCAATACGATTCATTCGGTCGTATTGGTTGAGCGCTTCCTGGGTGCAGAGCACTGGACTAAGCGCTTGGAATGTACAGTTCGGCAACAGAGACAATCCCTGCCCAGCATTCATTCATTCATTCATTCATTCATTCATTCGTATTGAGTGGGCACTTACAAGGTGCAGAGCACTGTCCTAAGCACTTGGAACGTACAATTCGGCAACCAGTAGAGATCATCTCCACCCAACAATGGGCTCATTCATTCACTCATTCGATTGTGTTGATTGGGTGCTTACTCTGTGCAGCGTGGCTCAGTGGAAAGAGCACGGGCTTTGGAGTCAGGGCTCATGAGTTCGAATCCCAGCTCTGCCACTTGTCGGCTGTGTGACTGTGGGCGAGTCACTTCACTTCTCCGGGCCTCAGTTCCCTCATCTGTAAAATGGGGATGAAGACTGTGAGCCCCACGTGGGACAACCTGATTCCCCTGTGTCTACCCCAGCGCTTAGAACAGTGCTCGGCACATAGTAAGCGCTTAACAAATACCAACATTATTATTATTATTATCATTATGTGCAGAACACTGGACTAAGCGCCTGGAACGTACAATTCGGCAACCAGTAGAGACAATCCCTGCCCAGCATTCATTCGTTAATTCAGTAGTATTGATTGGACGCTTACTGCGTGCAGAGCACTGTGCTAAGCGCTCGGAATGTACAATTCGGCAACCAGTAGAGACAATCCCCACCCAACAATGGGCTCATTCATTCATTCAATCGGATTGACTGGGTGCTTACTATGTGCAGAGCACTGTCCTAAGCGCTTGGAACCTACAATTCAGCAACAGATACAATCCCTGATCAGCATTCATTCATTCAATCATACTGACTGAGCGCTTACTAGGTGCAGAGCACTGGACTAAGCGCTTGGAACGTACAATTCAGCAACAGATAGAGACAATCCTTGCCCAACAACGGGCTCACAGTCTAAACGAACTCACTCTGACCTGAGCCAGAAGTAAGGTTGATTTAGAATAATAATAATAATGATTATGGCATTTCATGAGAAGCAGCGTGGCGTAGGGGAAAGAGACCGGGCTTGGGAGTCAAAGGTCGTGAGTTCTAATCCCGGCTCCGCCACTTAGCTGTGTGACTTCGGACCAGTCACTTCACTTCCCTCTGCCTCAGTGACCTCATCTGTAAAATGGGGATTAAGACTGTGAACCCCACGTGGGACAACCTGATCACCTTGTATCTACTCCAGCGCTTAGAACAGTGCTCGGCATATAGTAAAAGCTTAACTAATACCCACATTATTATTATGATTATTATTCATTCCTTCAATCATAAGTATTGAGCACTGTGTGCAGAGCACTGTACTAAGCGCTTGGAGAGTACAATTTGGCAACCGATAGAGAAGATTCCCTATTCAACAAGGGGTTCACTGTGACTGAAGCCAGAAGTAAAGTTGATTCAGAATAAAAATAATAATAATTATGACAGTTCATTCATGCATTCATTCTTTTAATTGTAAGTATTGAGCTCTGACCGTGTGCAGAACACTGTACTAAGTGCTTGGAAAGTACAATTCAACAACCAATAGAGACAATCCCTACCCAACAACGGGCTCACTCTGTCCAGAGCCAGAAGTAAAGTTGAATCAGAATAATAACAATAATAATGACATTTCATTCTTTCACTCATTCATTCATTCAATCATGTGTGATGATGATGATGATGGTGGTATTTGTTAAGCGCTTACTATGTGCCAAACACTGTTCTAAGCACTGGGTGGGGATACAAGGTAATCAGGTTGTTTCACTTGGGGCTCACAGTCTTAATCCCCATTTTACAGATGAGCTAAATGAGGCACGGAGAAGTTAAGTGATTTGCCCAAAGTTACACAGCTGGCAAGCGGCAGAGCTGGGATTAGAACCCATGACCTCTGACTCCCATGCTCGAGCTCTTTTCATTGAGCCACGCTGCTTCTCTAATTATATATTGAGTGCTGACTGTGTGCAGAGCACTGTACCAAGCGCTTGGAAAGTGCAATTCGGCAGCCGTTAGAGACGATTCCCTCCCCAACAATGGGGTCTCTGTGACCGGAGCCAGAAGTAGAGTTGACTCAGAATAATGATAATAATTATGACATTTCATTCATTCATTCGATTGTGCATATTGAGTGCTTGCTGTGTGCACAACGCTGTACCAGGCGCTTGGAAAGTACAATTCAGCAACCAATAGAGACTATCCCTCTCCAACAACGGGATCACTGTACCCGGATCCAGAAGTAAAGTTGACTCAGAATAATAATAAGAAGAAGAATTATGGCATTTCATTCATTCATTCATTTGTATTTATTGAGCACTTATTGTGTTCAGAACACTGTATTAGGTGCTTGGAAAATACAGTGCAGCAATAAAGAGAGACAATCCCTGCCCACATTTGTTAAGTGCTTACTATGCGCCAAGCATTGTACTAAGCGCCGGGGTGGATACGAGCCAATTGGGTTGGACACAGCTCCTGTCCCATGTGGGGCTCACAGTCTCGATCCCCATTTTACAAATGAGGGAACTGAGGCACAGAGAAGTGAAATGACTTGCCCAAGGTCACATAGACAATGTTCTTGTCTGTCTGTCTCCCCCGATTAGACTGTAAGCCCGTCAAAGGGCTTCACTAAGGAAGAAAAGTTGGCACCTGGGCTCATCGTGGCACTTGGACACATCATTCAAGACAGGTCTTTCAATTTTCAATTTCTATTCCGTCGGGAGATGGGGCTTTATATCCTCTAGATGCCGAGGTGAATCTGCCTGTGCCAGGCCCTGTACGACATAAAGTAGGCCCCAGTGGCTCCTTAGCCCCCTGCCCCCACCCCACACACCCCAACAGTGCTTTAGGGCACTGGGGAATGGCTTAAGGTTTGGGACTCAAAAAACCTGGGTTCTAATCCTGGCTCGGCCAATTGCCTGCTGTGTGACCACGGGCAAGTCACTTAACTTCTCTGTGCCTCAGTTTCCTCAACTGATTCAACACCTGTTCTCCCTCCTACTTAGACTGTGAGCCCCATGTGGAACAGGCACTGTGTCTGATCTAACTGACTTGTACCTACCCCAGCACTTAGAATTATGTTGACATATAGTAAGTGCTTAACAAATACCATAAAAAAGTTAGGTAAGTCTAGGCCATTATTTCCTAAGCGCATAACGACTCCTGTTCTGTGCATCAGGAAAAAAAAAAAATCCCCAAACTAAGTCCCAGTACCAAAGAGTGTCCCTGTGGAAACTTCATGTCAGTTTAGGAGAGTTCTGGGGAGAACACAAGGGATTGGCAGCTTGGGGTGGTCTTGGGCAGACCTCGGCCAAGTCTGGATAGCTTCCAATTTGGGATCTTGGGAAGCTAGGATTTCCCCAAAGTTTCCTACTTTTTTATGGATTTCAGATTCTTATGCAGAATTTTTGAGGCTCTCCTGCCTGCCACTCTGCACCGCAATCTGTCTTGAAGCTGACGGGGTCTCCGAGGCATCTCATCCCTGCAGAGAAATCCCTAGACTGGTAGCCGAGCTGAACCCAGCCTAGTTTGGAAAGCCTCCATCACAGGTGCCAACTCTGAGCAAGGGCACAGACCCCCTTGGGCTCCAGTAGGTAAAGGAGGCTCCCCAGCTGCCGCGTGTTAAAATAAGCCTCATTGGTGACCAGTCTTAGTGACTTATGCCACCCCTGGTATAAGGCATCATAATAATAATGATGGTGTTTGTTAGGCGCTTACCATGTGTCAAACTCTGTTCTAAACACTGGGGTAGATATAAACTATTCAAGTTGGACACAGTCCCCGTCCCACGTGGGTCTCACAGTCTTAATCCCCGCTTTACACATGAAGTGCCTGAGGTACAGAGAAGTGAAGTGATTTGCCCAAAGTCTTACAGCAGACAAGTGGCAGATCCGGGATAAAAACTCAGGTCCTTCTGACTCGCAGACCCATGCTCTATCCACTAGGCCATCCTGCTTCCATCGTACGCTTCCTCAAGAAGCAGGTCTCTTCCCGGGAACCTTCCACCTACTGAATGGACAACTGGTATACAATTACTCAGTTAAGTGGCCTGCCTTCAGCCAGGGCTATAAGGAAGCCTCTTCTAGAGAAACAGCATGGCACAGCGGCCTGGGAGTCAGAAGGTCATGGGTTTTAGTCCTGGCTCTGCCACTTAATAATAATAATAATATTAATGTTGGTATTTATTAAGCGCTTACTATGTGCCGAGCACTGTTCTAAGCACTGGGGTAGACACAAGGGAATCAGGTTGTCCCACCTGGGGCTCACAGTCTTAATCCCCATTTTACAGATGAGGTAACTGAGGCACAGAGAAGTTAAGTGACTTGCCCACAGTCACACAGCTGACAAGTGGCGGAGCAGGGATTCGAACTCATGACCCCTGACTCCAAAGCCCGTGCTCTTCCCACTGAGCCACACTGACCTTGGGCAAGTCACTTCACTTCTCTGTGTCTCAGTTACCTCATCTGTAAAAGGGGGATTGAGACTGTGAGCCCCACGTGGGACAGGGACTGTGTCCAACCCGATTTTGCTTGTATTCACCCCCACGCTTAGCACACTGCCTGTCAGGTACTGTGATTACTATTATTATTATTCTATTTTTCTGGTACAGGATGTAGTTCCAGTCAGACTGAAGCCTTCCAAACCTCTGATTCCAAATCTCTACAGTTCTAAAGTTTTTGATTCCTCTCCTACAATTACCCGGTTCTGCCCCGCAATTACATTTGGGTAGAAGGCAGGGCCTTTTAAATTAGTGATCGCAACCCCCACTCCAACAAAGAAGCACTGCCCCTTCCACTTCCTGCCTGTCACCCCTCCCGTGCTCCCTTCCCCCTCCCCTCCCCCAGATCCTGGAACACTCCAGCAGGAAGCACACCAGTGTCTTCAGACCCATTTTCAGACCTGTTCTCTGACCTGTTTGTCCCAGGTTCTAAAACCCGAAGGGGATTAGTTACACAACAATAGGAAATGTATCTGGTGTCTTGTCTGCAGTGGAATAAACTGGGCATCATCTCCAAAGAGCGGATTGGCTCCTCCAAACAATCAGCCTGACACAATCCCTCTCTGGCTCAGTCCATCACCAACCTTACCCAGTTCTAAGCTGAAACTTAATCTCTTCAGAAGGAGATAAACAACGTTGAGGCACCTGAGCAAACCAAAGTGTTTTCTGAAAAGTACCTACTTCCTTGGGAGCACCTACATGTTGCTTCCTACTACCTAGAAATCATTAATTGGACTAAGTCTTGCCTTCCGCTTGTGATTTAATGAGCACAGGAACCACAGGACTTAAAGCGGTGAATATATGTCACAGGAGATATGTATGTCACCAGAGGTGCTCTACGAAGCTGTTCTAGTTTTACTTCTTCGTGTGAGCTCGAGGTGCTTATGGGTGGAGGCAAGAGAAGGTTGGATAAATGCAGGATGTCTGTGAACTTGCCTCAGGCAGGGTCATTATAAACCCTGGGCAAGAGAAGGTGCTCCCCTGGGCCCTGCACCCTTCCTTAGAGGGCTTTTGATCAATCAACAAATCAATGGTGTGAGGAGCACTGTACTAAACGCTTGGGAGAGCACAACATCCCAGATTTGGTAGACACGCTCCCTGCCCACAAGGAGCTTCCACAGCCTAGGCTTTATTGACTGTGGATGGAGTGTCAGGGGAAGAAGTCTTGGGTCAGGGAGGATGGATGAGCCTCAGTTCTGAGAGTTATGATCATTATTATTAATAATAATAATTTTCAGGGTCACACCTGAAGAGTTTCCAGGACTCTGCCAGTCTCGTCTACGGGAGGGAGAGTCAACTAGAGGCAGATCCATTCCACTCCTAGCTTGGGCAGCGGCTAGAAGTGGAAGACAATCTGCCACAAGTCAAAACTCACCTGTGCTGGGCAGCAGCGGCGTGGGAGAGAGTCGAGGGAGGAGACTCAAGTTCACTCCGTGGAAGGAGGCAGTGGTGAACCCCTTCCGTACTGTTACCAAGAAAACTCTCTGGATCCACTACCAGAACGATTGCAGATGGAGGTGGGGCTTTCTGGGAGAGATGTTTCCTTGGTGTCGCCATGGGTTGGAGACGACTGCATAAGACAAGACAATTTTTTGAGGACTTATGGTGTGCAGAACATTGTACTAAGTACTGGGGAGAGCAGAACAGAAGAGAATTAGTGGACACATTCCCTAGCTCACAATGAACTTACAGTGTAGAGGGAATAAATAAAAGAGGAAGATGCCGCTCAGCCATACTCTTGACTTTCGTTGTCCTCAGGCGCATCATGGCTCCAGCACTCCTGTTGTGGGGAGTGCTGGGAATTTTTTCCGGACCACAGATTTTCTGGATATCCAGGATCCATAAGGCTGTCCTGAAGCACAGTGTGTCTCACTGTGTCTCACTGTGGGCAGAGAATGTGTCTACCAACTCTGTTATATTGTATTCTCCCAAGTGGTTAGCACATTGCTCTGCACACGGTAAGCGCTCAGTGAATATGATTGATTGATACCTTCTTTAGCAGGTGAGCATGTTTCCTAGGGCGAGGCAGAAGAGAACAAAGGAGACCCCGGGTCTGAGGTTAGCTGCAATGTGTGCAGGAATTCCTTGCAGCCTGTGCTGTAATTACAGACCCAGGCACTATTTAAGTGATTGGGCAAGATTATATAGTTTCAGATAAACAGGATTACAATTTCCTCTCTTTCCTGATTCTTACCCAGGTGAATACCCTGGGAAACCACTTAAAATAATCCTGCGGAGACATCCTGGTCTCAGCATCTTCCATGGAGTTTCCCTGACACACAAGGACTCCCAAGAGATCTTGCTCTCTAACCAGGGGACGGGACTGGGGAGAGAAAGCAGTGAGAGATTGTGTCCATTCCAAGACAGAGTGAGCTGGTGTCCTCACTCCAAAGCTGCTGAAAAGAAAAAGACTGAGATTCTGTTTTCTGCCTCTTCCACTGTACTCTCTGGAAACTCCCCAGCACACAGTGGATGTTAAATAAATATGACTGATTGATTGACTGATTGATAAAAGGTAAAGATGAGGCCCTGAGGCAAGCACTTTTTCCTTTGGGTGTGGTCAGAAAATTGTCCTTTCTCAGGGTACAGGATGTTCTTCCAATGTTCCAAAAGCAGCATGGCCCAGTGAAAAGAGCCCGGGCCTGGGAGTCAGAGGTCCTGGGTTTTAATTCTGAATCCGCCACTGGGCTACTGGGTGACCTTAGTGAAGTCACTTAACTTCTCTGTACCTCAGTTTCCTCATCTGTCAAATGGGGATTCAATACCTATTCTCCCTCCCACTTAGACTGTGAGCCCCCTGCGGGAACCTAATAATCTAGTATTTTCCTCAGCGATTAGTAAAGTGTTTGGCACGTAGTAAGGATTTAACAAATGCCACAATTAATGCTACTATTACTATTGCAGTTGTTAGCTTCACCCTGAGAGCCAACAATTCCCCAGCTTCCAAGACTTAGTAACCAACTTATTCATCAGTCACCTCAGTCCCTTTCTTCCCACCTCAAGTTTTCTGGTCTGACCTGGCTCTCCTCCACTCGGTGACTTTGGAGCACAGTCTGGGGTGTCTGTCCCCGCTCCCGCCTCTTCTTGGGACTCCTCATAGGGAGACTCCCTGGCATCCAGCTCAACACGTGATTCCTTCCTCCAAGCTTCCAGTTGTCACTGTTGGAGGTGGAAGATGGGGCTGAGTGGAGCACTTGCACCTGGATTTGCATCTTCTATTCACCCCTCCATCAGCACTTATGAACGTATCCATTATTCATTTATTTATATGAAGGTCCGTCTTCCCCTCTAGTCTGTAAGCTCGTGAGCAGGAAACAAATCTATCAACTCTATTATACCGCACGCTCCCAAGTGCTCAGTGCAGCGCTCCGCACACGGTAAATGCTCAGTAAATGTGATTGATTGATTGATTGAGCAGCGCTGATGGTTGAATGTGCCTGTTAACTTTGGGATCCTCCGCACTGGAGGAAGGGGGCTGCCTCCCCACTCTACCCTCTTCAGCTCACTCTCAGGTACAGAAATGAAACCTCAAAGCCCAAAGTCAGGCGTGGGGGTTGTAAACAGGAACGAGAACATCTGGAGTCGCTGCACACA
Source organism: Ornithorhynchus anatinus (assembly GCF_004115215.2). NCBI lineage: Eukaryota > Metazoa > Chordata > Mammalia > Monotremata > Ornithorhynchidae > Ornithorhynchus > Ornithorhynchus anatinus. The sequence goes on from NC_041730.1 coordinate 22,295,190, forward strand.
ACACCCTCGGCACCAGCTTGGGAACGCACAGGAAGCAATCATAAACTGTCCAACTGTGAGGCCAGGCCTAATGCATAGTCACCCCAGCCCAGCTCTGTGACGCAGGAGGAGGAAAGAGCAGAGATAAGCTTTCTGCTTGTCTCCGGGAAATGGCATCGAAGGTTAAGCGGAGAAAAAAAATCAGCGTTGTGCAGTGTGGGCTCTGACTCAGAGGAATGGTCGGAGGTGCAGGGGACCTGTTGGGCCTCAGTGAGGAAAAGGAACATGCTTCCACCTATGTTGATAGACATCCTCAGGTCTAATGTTATAATCCCACCATAGAATTTTGGAAAAGACTCGAGGGATAGAGCGGGCTTAGATCAAGAGAAGAGACTCTTTAGTAGCTGCAATAAGATTTATTAAGCTCTTATGTGCAGTACATTTTACTAGACACTGGGAAAGCATACAAAGGTAGGAATTGGACATGGACCCTGTCTCTTGAGGGGCTTATACAATCTATGAGTATAATAGTAAAATAATAATAATGGTATCTTTTAAGCACTTAATATGTGCCAGGCACTATACTAAACCCTGGTGCAGATACAAGGTAATCGGATTGGACACAGTCCCTCATGGGGTTCAAAGTCTTCATCCCCATTTTACAGATGAAGGAACTGAGGCGTGGAGAAGCGAAGTGACTTGTCCAAGTTCGCACAGCAGAAAAGTGGCAGAGTTGGGATGAGAACCCACGTCCTCTGACTCCCAAGCCCGGGCTCTTGACCCTAAGCCATGCTGCTTCTCTTGGGGGGGAGAGGGGACTGGAGACAGATGCAACAGGAATAGTGAATCATTAAGACACTAAGGTGGTAGAAAAGACAAGGACAAATGCACAATATGCACAGAATAAAAACAAAAGCCACAAGTGTGCCATGCGCAGAAAGAACAGAATTTCAGTCTCCTGGTGGCTCAGAGTCCAAGGCACACCCAAAGGAAGCCACAGCAAAAGCTACTGCAGCCGCTAGCCGTCTGAAGGTTTTGTGGAGGTCTCTCCGGGCCGGGAGCTCAGACCCCTACACCTAGACCCCAGGTACTAGGAGACTTAAGTCCAAGGTGGAGTGATATTTACACTAAGGGGCAGATAGGTAGGCAGGTAGGCAGGTAGGTAGGAGTGTCGTTGAGAAGGTCAACCAAAGTAAACCTGGCTTGTTTGCCTGGATCCTAAAGGTAAAAACACTTTGGCACATTCAAACAGGAACTTCTGTGAAATGAAAACAAATTCATCCTGGAGATTAGAATTACCTCCGGCAAATGGCTCAGACCAGACTGGGCCTTTGTTCTCTTCTCTTCCCCTTAAAATGGACTCAGCCAGTAGAGAACTGGCAGCTCCCCCCTCTCCCCGTCTTGGCAGGGGCACTAGGGGCACCGGGAGCACCATTCTGCTGAAGTGTGTGCCGCTGTGCCAATTATGGGTGAGAACAAACTAGATGGTGCTTGGGGGGTCCTAGATGTCTCCTCTGGGGGTGTGAGTCTCAGAGCCCTCTCCGGCCCGGGACCTGCCACACTACCCCCTTGGATCTTTCCCTTGGCTTGTCTGCCCCTAACCGTCCTGGGGCGGGGCCAAGGGGAATTGGATGGCAGAGTGAGCGGGGCAATCTTTCCCAGACCCTAGCCAAGAGGGGACCACTAATGCCAGGGGAGTCAAGCCCAGCTAGTTCAGGTAAAGGTGGCATTGCTGCTGCCCTGAGGGTAGCGTGTCCCCAAACTGCTGAAGGCAATGGGGTTCAGCCACCCCTTGCCCCCCATTTCCACTGGTCTAGCAGCCATCACCCCTCCTGGCCCCCTTCCCCACTACTTCTCCCCCAAAGATCGGGACCACCGCCCTCAGGGAGCTGGAGTCGCAGGGATCCCTCCCCGCCCGGCCTTCATACCCCAAAACCTTCCTCGGCTGGTGGCACTGGGTCTCTTCACCCACTGCAAGGCCCTGCTCAGGGGATGGTCAGCCCAGCACCCTCGGGACTGGTGGTTTTGTCCAGCCAGGAGGAAGCTGTGGAGGGTGGAGTGGAGAAGGGGGGGACAGGAGGAGGGAGCCGCAGCTCATGACGATCGCCCACCTCCTCTCTTGGTGTGGCAGGTTCCCATGGGCAGAGCGCTGAAGGCTGCTTGGAGGCTCGTGTCGTTCAGCTGCTGTGACGACGAGATCCCCTGCCAGTCTGGGAGAGAGTGTCGAGTTCCCCCTTCTGCTTCCTCTATCCTTCTCCCCTCTGGTTCTGCACCTCCTTCGGCCCGTTCCATCATTAAATAATCATGATGGTGAATCCCGGCTCTGCCACTTGTCAGGTGTGACTGTGAGCAAGTCACTTAACTTCTCTGTGCCTCAGTTACCTCATCTGTAAAATGGGGATGAAGACTGTGACCCTCATGTGGGACAACCTGATTACCCTGTATCTACCCCAGCGCTTAGAACAGTGCTCTGCACATAGTAAGCGCTTAACAAATACCTACATTATTATTATTATTATTATTATTTTTTTTGTGAAGTACTTTCTTCATGCCAAGGACGGGGGTAGATACAAGATAATCAGATCCGACACAGCCCCTGTCCCACACGCGGCTCACAGTCTAAGAGGGAGGGTGAACAGGTATTTTACTTCCATTTTACAGATGAGCAGGCCAAGGCATAAAGAAGTTAAATGACTTGCCCAAGTCACAGAGCAGGCAAGTGGCAGAACTAGGTTTAGAACTTAAGTTTCTTGATTCCCAGTCTGATGTTCTTCCCACTAGGTCACACTCCTTCATCTCCTCTCTCTAGTAGTAAGAGCATTTAACAAGTTCTTATCGAGTGCAGAGTACTATAATCTCACCCCTCCACGTCATGCCTGCGGCTGGGGGGTTCTGCCCTCCAACCCTTCCTGCCCTCCTCCCTCTCCCACTCCTCGAGGCTACGGTCTTTTTTTCTTTAAACGGTATTTGTTAAGTGGCTTACTATATGCCAGGCACTGTACTAAGCATGGGGATAGGTATAATATAATCAGGTTGGATACAATCCATGTCCCTTGTGGAGCTCACAGTCTAAATCCCCCTTTTACTGCTGAGGTAACTGAGGCACGGAGAAGTTAAGTGATTTGCCTAGGTCACACAGCAGACAAGTGGCAGAGCTGGGATTAGTACCCAGGTCCTTTGACTCCCTGACCTGTGTTCTGTGCAGCGGGCCGAACTGCTTCCCATGCTGTTTCAGAAGTGCGGCTCAGTGGAAAGAGCCTGGGCTTCGGAGTCAGGGGTCATGGGTTCGACTCCCGGCTCTGCCACTTGTCAGCTGTGTGACTGCGGGCAAGTTACTTAACTTCTCTGTGCCTCAGTTACCTCCTCTGTAAAATGGGGATTAACTGTGAGCCTCACGTGGGACAACCTGATTACCCTGTATCTACCCCAGCGCTTAGAACAGTGCTCTGCACATAGTAAGCACTTAACAAATACCAACATTATTATTATTATTATTTGAAGAAGTTTAGGGACCAAGTGGTCTGGAGTCCTGCAGAGCACATTGTGCCAAATGAAATGGAAAACTGAGATTGACAGTGGGACACTGGAGAGGGGCTTACAGATGTTGGGGAGATTTCTCCTCCAGGGAAAGGATAGGAGTCCTCTCCCTGAGCATGGTAAAATCGCAAAGCTTCAGAAAGATTTCTGGAAAAGGATCTTGGGGAAGGCCCAGAGAGCACTGGGGCGGAGTTCTTCCTATTCAACTTCTCTGAAGTCTTAGGTGTCCCGGAGTCTAGGATTGCACACTTCACCCCCACCACCCCCCTCCCCTTCCACCTCCCCCGCTGTCTTTTCTTGGGAGTTATTTCAGCTTCTCCTTCCCTGAATTTCTGCCCCACTGATATTTCCCTTTGGGCACATCCCTTCCACTGGAGGAGTCTGGTTTGAAACTCCACCTCTTTCCTGGATGGCTCTCACTGGTGGCTTTAAAGTGACGCAGCATTCTGTCCTGCCTCTTTATATACTTCTTTCCCTTCCTTAGTCCAAACATCCCCAGCCTCCCCTTGGCCATGAATCAACTTGGTCAGGGGAAGTACAGCCTCCTATTGGTTTCTTAATAATAAGGATACTCATTAGGTGCTCACTCTGTGCCAAGCACTGCACTAGGAACTGGGTTGATAGAAGATAATCAGGTTAGACATAGTCTCTGTCCTGCGTGGGGCTCACCGCCTAAGTAGGAGCTAAGGAGACTTGTCCAGAAAGCAATTGTATTCTCTCTGTGTGTGTGTGTGTGTGTGTGTCTGTGTGCATATATGTGTGTATGCATGTATGTGGCTGAGACAGGGAGAGACAGAGAGGGCAATGCTTAGGCAGTGAATGACTGGGGAAGGGTATCTCCCCCTCCCCCCGTATGTACAAGCAGATGTGCATTGTGTGTTCGCATCTGCAAACCCTCTTAGTTATAGACAGTTTAATTTAGGCAGAGGTGGGTATTAGTGCATGTGTCTTGTCTAGTTGTGTGGACCTATATCAGCGGGCACATACCTTTGGGGTGTCTGCACTCTTTGTTATCAGCCATGCTGGCGTGTGTGATCGCAAACCCCCACACCGAGGCCTGGTTCCCAGCTTGCTCCAATAGGCAGTGGGAACGGGGGAGGCCGCCTGGAATATTAATTGCGTTTTGCACGTGGCTGAGCTCCATGAATGTGGTGGTTGGAATGAGCAGCTTAATGCTATGCGGAGAATGAAGGGGAAGCCACAGGCTGAGGGCTCCCTAGGGCTTATATAGCCTTAGAGGCCAGGAAATCGGGGCCTTCAGACTCAACTGGAGAAGAGCTCCAGAGACGGAGCTGACAAAGGGATAAGGGGAGAAAGGGAGCAGCTCGGGATGGCAGGATAGGCCGGGGAGTCGGTCAGTCAGTCAGTCAGTCGTATTTATTGAGCTCTTACTGTTGTGGAGCACTGTACTAAATGCTTGGGAGAGTACAACATAACAGTGAACAGGCGCATTCCCTGCCCACAAAGAGCTTACAGTCTAGAGTTGGAGGGGAGACTTTCCCTGTTTGCTCTGGGACCAGGTCTGTAAACTTGGATTCTGGCCCTGGAAAGCATCAAGAAGCAGCAGTGTTGATCTCAGGGAGCCCGGGCAGGTTGACTGGGGATCAGGGAAGAAAACTACGGTTCCAGGACTAGAGGGGTACCTTTTCGTCTGGTGCCCGGAAACCCAGAAGCAGCGTGGCTTAGTGGAAAGAGCACGAGCTTGGGAGTCAGAGGTCGTGAGTTCTAATCCTGCCTTCTCCACTTGTCTGCTGTGTGACCTTGAGCAAGCCACTTAACTTCTCTTTGCTTCAGGTACCTTATCTATAAAATGGAGATTAAAACTGTGAACCCCACATGGGACCCCCTGATTACCTTGTAACTAGCCCAGTGTTTAGAATAGTGCTTGGCGCATAGTAAGTGCTTAACAAATACTGTCCTTATTATTATTATTATGGTTTCCTGTGGATTTTGAATCCAGCAGGTGGAAGAGACAGAGATTCACTTTTTTGTCTCCTCTCTGAGAAGGTGGAGGAAGAGAAAGGTGAAGGGATCCCCTTCCAGCTGTTTGCTACCTGTTACTGGAGTGGTAGTCCCGCGGAGTAAATGGAACTGTGGCTGCACTTTTGACTTGGCAATCCAGCGATGGGGAAAATGTACATTCCAGACACTCCTAGAAAAGCTTCTGGAGACTTCAGGGCCTAAGAGCTGAGAGATGAGAGATAGAGACAGATAGAGAGAAAGATAGGTACTGAGAGAAAGTCACCCTCACACACAGAGGAGTTGGGGCACACTCTGGATCACACCCCAACCCCTGGGGTGAGAGAACCTGGGGCCCAGAGGACAGTTCATCAACAGTGAGGCCAGCGCCAGAGCTCTGCGGTCAGAGGGAAGAGTCAGGAATCAGATCTTCTCTTCTTTGTCCACCAGGAACGAGGGTAACCAACTAAAGGGAGAAAGGAGGATTTTTGAAAGTTTAAAGGAGGAAATTCCTGGGAGAATTAAAACTTCAGCCAATTTGGGAAAGTGGATCAACAGAGCAAAGAAAAGAGTGTAAAGGATCCAAATCCACCGGGAGAGGCGCCAAGGAGGAAACCAGTTCAGAGCAGGAGAGGCTTGGACAACGGGGTGAAGGGGGCACCACAGCTGGTGTGGGATGGGTGGGCACAGATTTTCTTTTCCCTCCTTAACACCCGGCCCAGAACGGTAGCCTGGGAGACTTGGTTAAAGTCTGCCGGGCTTGGGCCTCTGCCGGCCTTGGGCTCAGGTCTGTCCCTCCCGGCCCCACACGCCTCCCAGACGGTCTGTGTTGATTGATCGAATCTCTTGGGTGATGCAGGTCTGGTTTATGAGTCAAGGCTGGGGGCCGGGAAATGGGTCCGAGGGGCCGGGGGTGGGGTGAGGGGGAATCGGGGGAGCCGGACACAGGCGACTAAGGGTTAACCCGCTCTGGTTTTGTATATGAAACGGCACCAGAAGAAAAGTGCAGACTAGCAATTGAGCCATGTCTCATCCCAGTTCAAATGACATTGTCTGAGCCTGCCCAGGCCTCGCCCCACTGTGCTAATTACAGACCTTCCACGGGGGGCGGGGGAATGGAGATGAAGAGGAGGAAGAGATCATCATTACAGCCTCCTGGGCTGCGGGGACAAAACCCCAGTATAGTGGCCATGGGGCGAGGCTCCGAGAACGCCTGCCGGGTAACCTCAGGGTTCCTGAGGAAACCCGGCTGGGGAAGGGTTAAAGCTTTGGTGGGGCAGACGGTTGGGTCAGTGTGGGGTCTCGGGAGGAGCTGGGTGGTTAGCTGCCCAGTGGAGGGGTAGGCCAGGCCGAGGCCCTGCTGAGGCCCATCCTCAGTAATTGCTTTGGAAATCCAAGTCCCTGGAGCAGCGGATCCGGTCTGGACCCCTTCAGCCTCCCGAGGTCCTGCCCGCGACTCGGGAGAGTGTTTAACCCCCCGGTGCTCTTTCCAGAAAAGCAAGGCTCGGCCTGTAACTGTGGTCTCAGCCCCGGGCGCCACAGGACCTGAGAGTGCGGCTCTCCTTGCGGGACAAGAGCAGAGTCCGCCTTCTGTAATCTTTCATTCAGCTTCAAGAGGGCGGCTTTGATGTGGGGTCCCCTCGGAGGAGAACCACGGGCTGGGATGCTGGAGCCGACTCCACTCCCGCCCCTCGGACCCACACTGTGGGCGGGGGTCCCTCCCCGGCCGGTCATCCTGGGGCCTCTACCGCGACCCCGTCAGATAGGTCAGGATCATCTGCTTTTGCTCTTCAAGCAGAGGGAGACTTCAGAAGCCAGTGGTGGGTGGTACGCCTAGGTGCTTCCAGGTGCAAGAATACAGAGGTGTTTCCCTGGTGTGACTAAACATGTAACATGAAAAGATGCCTGACCTGTGCATGAGCGAAGCATGAGCATGTCCGTAACACAGGCTCCGTTTTAGCACCTTCCAGAGGAAAGGGTCTCCCCGAATCCAAGGGTCCAACTTTTTCCCAAGGCAAGGCCCAAGCCCACAGGGCTTCTGACATTTTTTTATGGTGCTTATTCAGGGCTTACTATGTGCAAGGCACCGTACTAAGCGTTGGGTAGATACAAACTAATCAGGTTGGACACAGTCCATTTCCCAAATGTGGCTCACAGTCTCTATCTCTATCTGTTGCCGAATTGTACTTTCCAAGCGCTTAATAGAGTGCTCTGCACACAGTAAGCGCTCAAAAAATATGAATGAATGAATCCCCATTTTATAGAAGAGCTAAATCCCCATTTTGTAGAGGAGGTAACTAAGGCACAGAGAAGTGAAGTGATTTGCCCAAAGTCACACAGCAGATAAGTGAAGGAGCTAAGATTAGAACCCAGGTCCTTCAGATTCCCAGACCTATACTCTATCCCTTGGTCCATGCTGCTTTCTCTGAGTTCCCCATGAGCTGGAACCTCTCCCGACTGATCCATCAGTATTGCTCCACCTCAGAGCAGCGGCATAGGGTAAATCCTTCCTCCCATCAGCATGTATCTGGTATTTGTCTGGTACAATTTATATTATGCTCTCCCAAGAGCTTAGTGTAGTGTTCTGCACACAGTAAGTGCTCAATAAATCCCATTGATTGATGGATACAGATTGGTGGGACTCATGAGCGGTAACGTTTCTCCTGGCAGCTGCTCCTGGCCAACTGCACAGCCCTTCTGGGGTGGTGGGGGGTGAGGGGAAGACTGGGAAAATAATAATAATAATAAAAATCATTGTGGTATTTCATAGGCACTGGCGCAGATACAAGGTAATCAGGTCGGACGTAGTCCCTGTCCCTCATGGGGATTGTAAGGAGCACGGGCATTTGAACCCCATTTTTACAGATGAGGAAACTGAGGCTCAGAGAAGTTATGACTTGCCCAAGGTCACCACACAGCTGGCATGAGGCAGAACCGAGCTTGGAACTTGGATCCTGATTCCCAGCCCTGTGCTCTGTCTGCTAGACTGCAAGGGAGCCAGTTTGTCTTTATTGCAAATGTAGGTTGGGGATGTGGGGCTTGTGAGAGAACCCCACTTTCTATATACCCTTTCTCCCACCCTCCAGGCCCTGAGGGGTGGTCGCAACCAGTGGGGGCCCTGCAACCTCCGCTCGGCCCTGCCATTTAGAACCCACAGAGGCTAAAGCTGGCCCTGATTTTTTTAAATTATGTCATTTGTTAAGCACTTCAAATGAGTCAAGCACTGTACTAAGCACTGGGATAGATACATAAAATAATCTGGTTGAACACAGTCCCTATACCACACGGGGCTCACAGTCTTAATCCCCATTTTACAGATGAGATAACCAAGGCACAGAGAAGTGAAGTGACGTGACCTTGGGCAAGTCAAATGACAGATCCGGGTTTGCAACCCAGGCCCACTGACTCCTAGGCCCGTGCTCTATCCAGTGGGCCCACGCTGCTTCTCTAGGCCACACTGCTTGCCCTGATTATCCCGGGGTGAGCTCAGAGACAACCCATAGCCTCCGTTCCGCTCCTAGGCCTCTGTGTGAAACTCTCAGCCTCTTCTCACCCAGAGGAAGGGCTAACTGCGAGTTCTGATGATGGCTGCTTTTCCAATCTGCTCCTGGGCCTATCTGAGGGCAGGGTTTGGTGCGGGGAGCGATGGTCTCTGTCTCTGTCTCTGGGCTACCGACTCCAAGCCAGGAGAACGATCTGAGCCAGACGAAACTCTCCCCTTCCCTCCTGAGATGGGCCTGGGCCTGAGGTGGCGAAGGATTTGATCTGCTTTCCATTAAATGATTTCCGGCCTGCAGGGTGAATTTTATTTGTGCTTTCTCACTCAGGCAAGAGCAGGGAGAGAAATTTACCTTCTGGCCTTTCCACTTACCTCTGTTGACATTTCCACTCCACACGGCTCGGGTGGGGAGGGCTGACGTCAGGCGGCTGATTAACAGTTCAAAACGGCTCTGACTCACCCGCGAGCGGCAGGATGAAGGATCCTTCTCCTGGCTCTTCCTTTGTCAGGCGTTAGGTTTTTTTTGGGCTTTTTAATTTTTTTTTAAATAAATAAAGCGAAACCTGACTCACAACTTGAGGGAGAACGCAGCTCAATCTGAGCTCCAGCCGGCATCGCCATGGCAACCGCTCCATCCGGCACACTTGAAAATGTCATTATCAGCAGCTAAGATGAATCCTCCTCCTCACCTCTTGGCAGCTGGAGCCACCGTGGCTCCTCCAGTCTCATGATGGACTAGGAGTTTCAGGGGCTCTTCCTGGGGCTCCCCCAGGGCTGGGGGAATGGGAGGGGAAACACCCCGCTGTCTGGGCAGGAAGTTGGACATCCCCCTCGCTCTTAGACTGGAGGCACGTTGGTGCTTTTCGGGGAGAGGTGTTGAGTGGTTTCGTTCTTGGGGGAGACGGCAGGGAGATCCTTGGGTCCCTAATTGGAGCTTTAACCCAGAAGTGCCCCTTGGTACCATGAACTCAGCCCAGAGAGAGCTTGGAGAGGGCCCTGAATGCAGGAGGGACCTTGGAAAGGGAGGAAGCACCCACTCCCCACACACCTCGCCTGGTTCTTTGCAGCTGGAGAGAGCCCCTGCTCCTCCATCTAAGAAGACTCTCACGTTACAGAAGGGAAGAGGGGCACAGTCTAGAGACAAGAAAGACTGGGATTGGGTGTCTTTCCTGCCCAAGGCCAGCATGATTGATCCGTGTAGCTGAAGGTCTGCTCCCCTAACACTACCGGACCCAGTCAGAGCTGGTTGGGATCCAGGATTCGGTGAAGGCAGTGGACAGGAGGTAGGGCCTGATAGGGGGATCGGTGAAGGTGATTGATTAACTGGTAGGGTTACATCCTCCCCACACTCTGTCTCCTGGACTGTGAGCTCACTGTGGGCAGGGAATGTGTTTACCAACTCTGTTGTATTGTATCTCCCAAAAGCATTGTACAGTGCTCTGCACACAGTAAGTACTTGATAAATACGATTGATTGCCCTGGATCCGTCGCAGCCCCTGTCCACCCCTCAGAGCGGGAAGCAGCTGGAAACTCTAATACAGAGAATGCCAACTGGGAAAGAACAGGGAATGACTGGGACCCTGAATTCTGAAAGGAAAAATCTTGGGAGACCATCAGAAGGAAATTAACTGATGCAGCCAAGAGCAATCAACAATAAATTGATCAATGGTATTAAGCACTTTCCATGTGCAGAAAACTGTACTAAATCTCTTGGGAGAACACAACTCAACAGAGCCCTCAGGAGCTTACAGTCTCGGGGGAAGAGACAGGCATTAAATAAAAATTACAGATATGTACATTAAGTGCTGTGGGGCTGAGGGTGGGGTGAATATCAAGAGTTAAGGTACAGACCGAGTGCACAGGTGATGCAGAAGAGAATGGCAGAGGGCACAGGCTGAAGGTATTAGGTAGTGAAAGCCACATTTGCTATTTTATGACCAAGAAACAAAAAGGCTCATCTTTAAATTCACAGTTGCAAAGCTCTCCAACCGCTGACAATAATGTCGATGGTATTTGTAAGCACTTACTTTGTGCCAAGCTCTGGGGTAGATATAAGATCATCAGATTGGACACAGTCCCTGTTCCACACGGAACTCACAGCTTTAGAGGGAGAACAGATATTTTGATCCCCATTTTACAGATGTAGAACCTGATACACCAAGAGGTTAAGTGATCTGCCCAAGGTCTCACACCAGGCAGGTGGCCGAGTCGGGGCTAGAACCCAGGCCTCCTCCCTCTTAGTCCTCTGCTCTTTCCACAAGCCCACACTGCCTCCCCATTCTTCCGTTCACAAAACTCTTTCCCACTGTTGATAATAATGCAAAAATTTTGCAATTTGGGAAATTGAGGCCAACAGGATAGAATCAGTGGTGTTTTTAATAATCATAATAAAAATGATGGTATTTGTTAAGTGCTTACTATGTGCCAAGCACTGTTCTAAGTGCTGGGGTAGATACAAGGTAATCAGGTTGTCCCCCGTGGGGCTCATAGCCTTAATCCCCATTATACAGATGAGATCACTGAGGCACAGAGAAGTTAAGTGACTGGCCCCAAGTCACACAGCTGACAAGTGGCAGAGCCGGGTTTAGAACTCACGACTTCTGACTCTCAAGCCTGTGCTCAAGCAAGCCACGCCGCTTCTCAAGCCACGCTTACTATATGCAGAGCACTGTACTAAGCGCTTGGGAGGGTTCGATCCAGCAGAATAGGTTGACACGTTCCTCACGGAGACCAGGAATTCCGAGCTGCTCAATTTGTCCTACCATAAACTCCCAGGCCTGGGTGAGGTTCAAGCACACCCATCCTCCTCCTTCTTCACACATTGCCAGGACCAGCACACTCTGGAATATGACATCTGGATGGAGTGAGCAAGCCACATGTCTGGGAAAAGATGCTTTAACCCCTTGCTGGTGAAACCCAGAGGACTGGAAATTAGACCTCCGGACCCAAGATCTCGCCGAGACACCGAAGAGGCCTTCCACCCCCCCAGTAAAGACTGAGATTCCCAACATAGAACCATTTCCTGCCTCCTTCTTCCTTCTTTCTTTTAGACTGTAAGCTCATCCTCTAGATTGTAAGCTCACTGTGGGTAGAGAACCTGTCTACTGACTCTATTATATATAAGTGTTTAGTAAGGTGCTCCTGCACATAAGAGAAGCGCTCAATAAATATGATTGAATGATTCCCTATAATCCAGCAGAAGCAGTAGCATAAGAGGAGGGAGAGGGAGAAAAGGCCACCGGAACGTGCAAAGATGAGCTGGTTCATCTCTAGAACCAGGGGTAAGAGATCGTTGCCAGCAACAGGGGAGGGAAGCCAGCTTAAATCACTAGCAGTAGTAATAGAAATAGCCACATGTCTGCTGTGTGACCTTGGGCAAGTCACTTAATTTCTCTTTGCCTCGGTTCCCTCATCTGTAAAATGGGGATTGAGACTGTGAGCCCCACTTGGGACCAGGGACCGTGTCCAACTGATCTGCTTGTATCCTTTCCAGAAGATAAGCAGCATGGTTTATGGAAAGAGCACAGGCTTGGGGATCAGAGGTTGTGGGTTCTAATTCCGACTCTGCCACTTATCAGCTGCGTGACTCTGGGCAAGTCACTTGACTTCTTTGGGCCTCAGTTACCTCATCTGTAAAATAGGGATTAAGACTTTGAGCCCCACGAGGGACAACTTGTTTACCTTGTATCTACCCCGGCGCTTAGAACAGTGTTTGGCTACGTAGTAAGTGCTTAACAAATACCATCATTATTATTATTACTTAGTACAGTGCTTGGCACATAGTCATGACTTAAATACCATTATTAGTAATAATAAATAATAATAACACATAATAGTATTACATGTTCCTTAGGGGTGAACTGGACACTTTAGGGCTCAAAAGCTTCTCTTGTGTGCAGGAGCACCTTATTAAATACTTTGGAATGTACAATATATAACAGAGTCAGTAGACAGGTTCTCTACCCACAATCTAGAGGATGAGCTTACAGTCTAAAAGAAAGAAGGAAGAAGGAGGAGGCAGGAAATGTTATATGTTGGGAATCTCAGTTTTCACTGCAGGGGTGGAAGGCCTCTTGGGAGTCTCGGCGAGATCTTGGGTCCAGAGGTCTAAAATCTCTTCCACTTGTCAGCTGTGTGACTGTGGGCAAGTCACTTTACTTCTCTACTTTACTTACTACTTGAGAAGCAGCGTGGCTCACTGGAAAGAGCACGGGCTTTGGAGTCAGAGGTCATGGGTTCGAACCCCGGCTCTGCCACTTGCCAGCTGTGTGACTTTGGGCAAGTCACTTAACTTCTCGGTGCCTCAGTTCCCTCATCTGTAAAATGGGGATTAAGACTGTGAGCCCCACGTGGGACAACCTGATTCCCCTATGTCTACCCCAGCGCTTAGAACAGTGCTCGGCACATAGTAAGCGCTTAACAAATACCAACAGTATTATTATTATTATTATTCTCTGTGCCTCAGTTACCTCATCTGTAAAATGGGATTAACTGTGAGCCTCACGTGGGACAACCTGATTACCCTGTATCTACCCCAGCGCTTAGAACAGTGCTCTGCACATAGTAAGTGCTTAACAAATACCAACATTATTAAAAAAGCCTCGAAGAAAAGGGTGCTGTTCAACCACTGACACCCCAACTTCACTTCCATTCCAATAAGTGGGGAATTTGTAAGCGGCATGGGTTGTCCCAGTTAAGCCCATTTCATCTGGCCAATGCTAGGCTGAGCTCATGGGCACAAGGTCAGAGGTCCAAAGAGTGGGCTGCTTTATGTGTGTCTCCTGGCTGGTTTGGAGTTCAGACTGGAGGCTAAAGTGGTGATGTGGTGGTATTGAACTCCTACTCAAGCCATGTCTGACCAGGGCCAGAGGCCTTTCTGGCTAGCGACACGAAGGGACAGAGTCTGGGTCTGTGGGGGAGACACGGAGAGAGAGAAGGAGGAAGAGAGAAGGAGAGGGAGAGAGAGAGAAAGAGGGAGACAGAAAGAGAGAGTCTGTGTGTGAAAAAGCCTGAAATGTTATTTTTAGTAGGTTAGTATATTCATTCATTCACTCATTTTTATTGAGTGCTTACAGTATGCAGAGCACTGTCCTAAGTGCTTGGGAGAGTACAACAATATTCAGACACATTCCCTGCCCACATAGAGCTTACAGGCCAGAGGAGGGGAGACAGACATTAATGTAAATAAATTAAAGATATGTTCATAAGCGCTATGGGTCTGGGAGGGGAGATGAACAAAGGGAACAAGTCAGGGTGATGCAGAAGGGAGTGGGAAAAAATGAAAGGGGGGCTCAGTCAGGGAAGGCCTCGTGGAGGAGATGTGCCCTCAATAAGGCTTATAGTCGGGTGGAGTAATTTTCTGTCGGATTTGAGGAGGGAGGGTGTTCCAGACCAGAGGCAGGGTGTGGGTGAGATAGATGAGATAAGGGAGAGTGAGAAAGTTAACTTTAGATGTGCGAAGTGTGTGGGCTGGGTTATAGTAGGAGAGGTGAGGTAGGAAGGGGCAAGGTGATTGAGTGCTTTGAAGCCATTGGTGAGGAGCTCGTGTTTCATGTGGAGGTGGCTGGACATCCACTTGAGTTTCTCGAGGAGTGGGGAAACATCTCCTGAGTATTTTTCTAGAAGCATGATCTGGGAAGAAGGGTGAAGTATGGACTGGAGTCGGGAGAGAAAGGAGGCTGGGAGGTCAGCAAGAAGGCTGATGCAGTAATCCAGGAGGATAGGATGAGTGATTGTATTGACATGGTAACAGTTTGGATGGAGAGGAAAGGGCAGATTTTAGCGCTGTTGTTAAGGTGAGACCGCCAGGATTTAGTGACGGGATGAATATGTGGGTTGAATGAGGTATTCGATCCCCATTTTAAAGATGAGGAAACTGAAACATAGAAAAGTGAAGTGACTTGCTCAAGGTCTCACAGCAGGCTAGTGGTGAAGTCAGGCACCCATTCTCTCTGCTAGGCTAAACTGAAACTTTTTTGATAAAGAGTACCATCCAGTGGGAACATGTCTACCAACTCAGTTATATGGTACTCTCCTAAACACTAAATGCTCTGCACACAGTAAGAGCACAATAAATACCATTGACTGACTGATTGAAAGCAGCTTTGAAAGCCCAAGAAATTCCTGTGAACAGTTTTATTCCATTCTAAGAAGCCCCCGCCCCTCCCCGCCCATCTCCCCTCCAGAGGACCCCTTTTACTGGGGCTGAACAAAGGACAACCCGCGTGCCTCCTTGCATAACTAAACCCATCGAACAGGAGAGCATGAGGCCAAGATTAGTGTGGTCTGTGGAATCCTGAAATCCCAAGTCTCCAGGTGAATTTACAAATCACTGGTCCTTATTGGCTGCTTATCTTGTGCAGAGCTTAAGCGCTTGGGACGGTAAAACACAGTTGAGCTGGTAGACACCCATCCTTGCCAACAAGGAGCCAGACAATCAGGCAAATGTTTGTCGTTCCACTGAGCTGCTGCAGACACCCAGCCTGAAGTTCCTCTTCCAACGGGGTCCGCGGGATGACGCTTCCCTCCCCTCCCGCAATTGCTAGGGTGAAGATCCGTCTCTCCGAAGCAGGATGGACAGAATCGTATCTCCCCAACTGTTAGAGCTCTGGGAGGGTTGGGACTGCCAGTCTAAGTGCCACCCAGGTGGATGCAGTGCACAGACTCGGAATCTCTTCCTCTAGCACTAATGAACTGGGGAGCGGGGAGGTGGTGGTTTCTTTGCTTCATATTAGGGCTGGGCGGACACAGGCAGAAAAGACAGCCAGTGCATTCATGTCTTTTTGGCCCGGCAACCCTGGGGAAGTGACCACTGGGCCAATTCTGAGTATCCTCCTCCCTCTCCTCAGCCCAACCACCAATACTTATGGACTGCTACCAAAAACTCCCCTCCGAGTGTTTACGTTGGCATCTCCATGGGAACCCTAGAGAAGAAGCAGCACGGTCTAGAGGATAGAGTACGGGCCTGGCAGTCAGAAGGACACGGGTTCTAATCCCGGATCCTCCACAAGTCTGCTGTGTGTTGTTGCGCAAGTCACTTCTCTATGCTTCAGTTACCTCATCTGTAAAATGGGGATTAAATCGTACTCCCTCTTATTTAGCCTGTGAGCCCCATGTGGGACAGGGACTGTGTCCAATCTGATTAACTTGCAACACCTCAATTTAAAACAGTGCTTGGCACACGGTAAGCACTTTACAAGAACCATAATTGTTGCTATTATTATTATTATTATTTTTATCTGGCTATTCAATTTGACTGCTGGCTGTGGTCAAAACAGGAGCACAGAGGAGCTTATAAACTCCTCTGGAGTTAGCTGGAGATAACTCACTGACACTGTGTTCAGGAATTACCTTGAATGAATCCTGTCAACCACTCGCCAACTTTCCACCAAGTCCCCCCCATAAACAGGGACTCTCGGTAGGCCCGGTATCAGCAGAGACACGGATGGGGCTGCTGTCGTCCCCGACTGGCCCTGGTCCTGGCTTCGGTCCTGGCCCTGGCCCTCTGTGAGTCACTCTTCTGGTTTTTCTCTCACCCTTTGGTAGTGGCTGCCGGTGTGCTCTCCTCCCAGCCCAGCTGCCTAGCCGATTATTTTAGTCTCGGATCACCCAAGCCCCAAACTGCAATTACTCCCTGACCTCAATGGCTCCTTCTGAAAATAACATTTGGGTCAAAAAAGCCTCTGTCTGGTGGGCCGGTTTTCTAACTAAATGGTTAAGGAATGGGTGTGGGTGGGGAGAGAGAATAAGGGAGTGGCGCGAAGGAGCAAACAAGAGGCAAGACCCAGGAGAAGGAGAAGGGAAAGGAAGAGAGGGAGGAAGGTGGCGGGGGGAGACCACCGGAGGAGAAATCTCAAAATTGCAGAAAATAGCCTCCGGAGATGGAGAGGCCCCAGTGGTCAGGCCCGAAGTGGATGGGAGGGAAAGGGGTTTTCTTGCCTCCTGCTGCAAGGATTTCTTTATCCTCCATGTAGAGAGGAAAATCCTTCCTCCTACCTGCACACAGGTACCTCTCCGAGGAGCGGCTGGAGCCCGGGTGCAGGAGAGACCTGGCGTCAGCCTCTGGACCGGTGGCTCGGTGGGTGCAGCTGGCCGGTAACCCCAGTATGGGAGGCCAGGGCCCCTCTCCCTCCAAATTCCAAGTGCTTGGGAGGGTACAGTAGAGGCAAGACACAGTTTGTTTGCCCTCCAGGAGCTTAAAATCGAATGAGGGAGACAGACAGGCACAGAAAAAAAAAATCAACCCTTCCAAAATATTGATTTTTAAAATCAATCAATAAATGATATTTATTGAGGCCTTGCTATGTGCAGAGCACAGCATTAAGTACTTGGGAGGCACAACCTAATTAGCAGACACATTCCCTGCCCACAGCAAGCCTACATTCTAGAGAGTACAGCATTTGACTCAGTCTCGTAGTACGAGTCTGGAATTGTGATTGCACCCACCCTTTTAAGAAGTAATAATAATACATGATAATTGAGGTATTTTATTAAATGCTCAGAATATGCCAAGCACTGTCCTCTATTAAGCGCTGGGTTAGATACAAGATGACCAGACACAGTCCCCGTTTATTTATCCCTAAATAGTGGTAGTAGAAGGGAGAAAAAGGTTCTAACAGGTAAAAATACAAATACAAATATATCAGGATGAAATAACTGAATACATAATTTAATGTGCAAATAAGTCTATATCTGTATTCAAGTGATGTGGGTCAGATTGAAGAATGGAAGTGCTAACAGTGGCTTCTAGGTGGACAAGTCTAGGGTGATGTGAATTAATTGATAAAGGCTTCTTGGGATATTAGGAGGGCTTTGAAGATGGGGAGAGTGGCGGGTTTGGCATTTCAACTTCGTGATTGTTATCGTAATCAGTTCTTGAGGGTTTATTCCTTGGAGTGCCGGTAATAAGCATAGGTTAGTTAACAGAGAGGATGAGAAAGACACAGTCCCTGGCTCTCAAGGAAATCAAACCATGAAGGGGGAAAGGAGCAGGATAGATGTGGAAAGAAAAAATCAATGGTTCAAAATAATTCACTTTTAAAAGTATAGCATTTGACTCATTCTCAAGGTACAAGTCTGTAATTGTGCCTGCACCTGCCCCTTTTAAACTCCTCACTCTTGGCTTCAAAGCTCTCTATCCCCTTGCCCCCTCCTACCTCACCTCCCTTCTCGCTTTCTACTGCCCACCCCCTACACTGCGCTTCTCTGCCACTCACTTCCTCATGGTCCCCCGTTCGCGCCTGTCCTGCCATCGACCCCTGGCCCACGTCCTCCCGCTGTCCTGGAATGCCCTCCTTCCTCACCTCCGCCAAACTAATTCTCTTCCCCCCTTCAAAGCCCTACTTAGAGCTCACCTCCTCCAGGAGGCCTTCCCAGACTGAGTCCCCTTTCCCTCTGCTCCTCCTCCCCTTCCATTCCCCTCCTCCCACCCTCTGCTCTTCCCCCTTCCCCTCCCCTCAGCACTGGGCATATTTGTATATATTATTTATTACCCTATTTATTTTGTTAATGATGTCTATATCTCTATGAGTCTATCTTGATGATGTTGTTTTGTTTTGTTCTGTTTTGCTTTGCAGTCTGTCTCCCCCGTTTAAACTGTGAGCCCGTTACTGGGAAGGTATTGTCTCTGTTGCCCAGCTGTACATTCCAAGCACTTAGTATAGTGCTCTGCACATACTAAGGGCTCAATAAATACTATTGAATGAATGAATAATACTAAAAATGATAATTGTGATATTTATTAAGAGCTTAGTATGTGCCAAGCACTGTCCTAGGGGAGATACAGGATAGTCAAGTCAGACAGTTCCAGTTTTACAAGGAGCTCACTGTCTAAAGGAGAAGGAGAGCAGATATTTAATTCCTATTTTACAGATAAGGAAATCAAGGCACAGTGAAGTTAAACGACTTGCCCAAAGTCGCACTGGAAGTTAGTGGCAGAGCCAGGATTAGAACCCAGCCCAGGTCCTCTGACTCCCAGGACCCTGTTTTTTCCACTAAACCAAACTGCTTCTCCAGCAGTACTAAAAGGACGAGACTAGAGTTCATTAAGCACCTACTGAAGTGGATGCTTGGGAAACATTACAAATATAAGGATTTGCCGTGGTCATTGGCCACCGAGGGGCTCAAAGTCTAACAATAAATCATGTGTGTGTTGGGGTGGCTTGTGACAGCTACATAAGGATAAAAATGACAATCTTCCACCCCTCCTGACAAAGCAACACAAAAGACGACCAGGACAATGATAAATACAAAAATAGAAACAAAATAATAACTGTGGTGTTTCTTAAGGGTAGAGACAAGACAATCAGGTCTCACATGGGACTCAAAATCCGAGTAGGAGAAAGAAAAGGATTGAAGCCCCATTTAGCAAATGAGGGAACTGAGGCACGGAGAAATTAAGTGAGGCACAGCGAAGTTAAGTCAAACAGGAAGTAGTGGCAGTCTGGATTAGAACCCAGGTCCTCTAACTCCCAGGCCCCTCCTCTTTCCACTAGGCCACATTGCTTCTCTAAAGAATAGTAGACTCCTGTGGCCGCCCACTTTGAGAGGAAGGGCAAGTCTGGCGTCGCCCAGACCGTGGCAGTGGCTACTGAAAGGAGGGAGGAATCCAAGCTAAGTTTTTCAGTGGCTCCAGGAGCAGGAAGGTGAGGGTCCCTAAAGTAAGAGGAGGGTAGTTTAACAGGCCAAGTGTCAGGGCAGGCTTCAGAGGGTAAGCCAAGAAGGCAATTGTCTAAGAAAGTCATGGGAACGCCATGGGGTGGCCACGATTAATAGTATGCTCTCCTGTATTCTCTTTCTCCCTCTTTTTAATTGTATTTATTAAGAGAATACTATGTGCCAGGGACTGTACTAAGCCCTGGGGTAGGTAAAAGATAATAATAATAATGTTGGTATTTGTTAAGCGCTTACTATGTGCCAAACACTGTTCTGAGCACTGGGGTAGACACAGGGGAATGAGGTTGTCCCACATGGGGCTCACAGTCTTAATCCCCATTTTACAAATGAGGGAACTGAGGCACAGAGAAGTTAAGTGACTTGCCCACGGTCACACAGCTGACAAGTGACAGAGCCAGCATTCGAACCCATGACCTCTGACTCCAAAGCCCGGGCTCTTTCCACTGAGAGCCACGGAATCAGGCTGGTCACAGGCCATGTCCCACATGGGGCTCACAGTCTTACTCCCCATTTTAAAATAAAAAATAAATGGTGGTATTTGTTAAGCACTTACTATGTGCAAAGCGCTGTTCTAAGCGCTGGGGGAAACAAGGTGATCAGGTTGTCCCATGTGGGGCTCACAGTTTTAATCCTCATTTTACAGATGAGGTAACTGAGGCACAGAGAAGTTAAGTGACTTGCCCAAAGTCACACAGCTGGCAAGCGGCGGAGTCGGGATTCGAACCCATGAACTCTGACTCCCAAGCCCGGGCTCTTTCCACTGTATCATGCTGCTTCTCCTTTTACAGGTGAGGGAACTGAGGCCCAGGGAAGTTGAATGTCTTGCCCAAGATCACACAGTAGACAAACGGCAGAGTCGGGATTAGAACCAGTTCCTTCTGACTCCCAGGCCTGTGCTCTATCCGCTAGACCACACGGCTTCCCGAATGCTTCATACAGTACTCTGCCCACAGTAAGCACTCAATAAATACCACTGATTGATTGACAACTCGCTGCCTCGTCTAGCTGGAAGCTATGCCTTTCTAAACCGGGATCCCAGAGCGGGGTGCAGTGGCTCTGGAGCAAGGGGGTGGAGTTAGGGGTCCCCCAAGAGAAACCTACCCCACAGCATTATAGAATGATATACAGAATGGGCGGAAAAGGGTGGGTGTCAGATTCTTCCCAGGTTCAGGGCACCCAAGTGTCGACTCCAGGAAGAATTGGAAATGTGTAGTCTTAGTAGGGGGAGGGAGAGAGAGTGAGCCTCTCGAAGCACTTAACAAACCAACTCCATAAACGGTGAAAACCAGTCACTGCCTATTCAGGGCTTCGGAGCCTGCTGGGCTCCGCATTTCAGAAGTGGAAAAACGGTGGCCTTTTCTCAGGCAATCAGACACCAGCAATCCACAGCAATCAGATAGAAGATAGCATGTTAAGTTATGCCAGAGGTGGTGTGCCAACCACTGGCTTCAGCTGGGGCTCCGAGCCTGCTGGATATTAGAGACCTAATAGGGCCATTTCTAGATTTCACCCAGAGATCCTAAGTTTCCATCTGTCCTGCTTTAACAATAATAATAATAATAATAATTATGGTTCTTAAGTCCTTACCATATACCAGGCGTCATATTAAGCACTGGGGTGATAAAAGCGAACAGGGTTGGACACAGTCCTTGTCCCACATAGGGCTTACAGTCTTCAACTCCATTTTACAAATGAGGTAACTGAGGCACAGAGAAGTGAAATGACTTGCCCGAGGCCAGTCAGCAGGCAAGTGGCAGAGTTGGGATTAGAACCCACGATCTTCTGACTCCCAGGCCCGTGCTCTATCCACTACTCCATACCGCTCCTCAAGGTCTCTGAGGTTCTTTGGGCACCAGCAACCAGAAGAGGTAATCAATAACTGCCCTATGGGTTACAACACTTACATCCACTTACATCCAGCACTTGTAAAGTAGCTAGGTCTTATTGGGCCCACTTTACAAATAGGATCAAAAATAATAATTGTTGTTAAGCACTTATTATGTGTCAGACACTGAACTAAGCACTTGTTGTTGTCTTATGCTGTCATGTTCCACCCATAGCGACGCCATGAACACACCTCTCCAAGAACTCCCCACTTCCATCTGCAATCATTCTGGTAGTGTATCCAGAGTTTTCTTGGTAAAACTATGGAAGTGGTTTATCACTGTCTTCTTCTGTGTAGTAAACGAGTCTCCACCCTTGACTCTTACCCATGCCGCTGCTGCCCAGCACAGGGGAGTTTTGACTTGTAGCAGATTGCTTTCCACTCACTAGCCACTGCTCAAGCTATTCATTCATTCATTCATTCATTCATTCATTCAATAGTATTTATTGAGCTCTTACTATGTGCAGAGCACTGTACTAAGCGCTTGGAACGAACAAGTCGGCAACAGATAGAGACAGCCCCTGCCGTTTGATGGGCTTACAGTCTAATCCGGGGAGACGGACAGACAAGAACGATGGCAATAAATAGAGTCGAGGGGAAGAACATCTCGTAAAAACAATGGCAACTAAATAGAATCAAGGCGATGTACATTTCATTAACGAAATAAATAGGGTAATGAAAATATATACAGTTGAGCAGACTAGTACAGTGCTGAGGGGATGGGAAGGGAGAGGGGGAGGAAAAGAGGGAGATGGGGGGAAAAGAGGGTTAAGCTGCAGAGAGGTGAAGGGGGGGTGGTAGAGGGAGTAGAGGGAGAAGGGGAGCTCAGTCTGGGAAGGCCTCTTGGAGGAGGTGAGTTTTAAGTAGGGTTTTGAAGAGAGGAAGAGAATCAGTTTGGCGGAGGTGAGGAGGGAGGGCGTTTCAGGACCGTGGGAGGACGTGGCCCAGGAGTCGACGGCGGGATAGGTGAGACCAAGGGACGGGTAAACCTCCTGTAGTCATGACTGGTAGAGTACTGGAAACTCTCCAGGTACAACCCTGAGAGGGGGTATTAAGCACTAAGGTAGGTAAAGGCCAATCAGATTGGACACAGTCTCTCTCCTACCTGGGGCTCACAGTCTTAATCCCCATTTTGGAGATGAGGGAAATGAGGCACAGAGAAGTGAAGTGACCTGCCCAGGGTCACACAACAGACAAGTGGCGGAGCTGGGATTAGAACCCAAATCCT
This sequence comes from Ornithorhynchus anatinus, assembly GCF_004115215.2. Classification (NCBI taxonomy): domain Eukaryota; kingdom Metazoa; phylum Chordata; class Mammalia; order Monotremata; family Ornithorhynchidae; genus Ornithorhynchus; species Ornithorhynchus anatinus. The sequence continues at coordinate 22,317,951 of NC_041730.1, forward strand.
TCTCGACTCCCAAGCCTGTGATCTATCCTGCTTCGAAAAGCTGCTTCAAAAAGTATGAAGGAGGAAGAGATTTACAAGGTAATCCAGTACAGGGATCTGACAGCAGGGCTCAGATTATTATCATCATCAGTGGTATTTACTGAGTGTTTACTGTGTGCAGAGCACTGTTTAAAGTGCTTGGGAGTACAAATCAACAGAGACGATTTCCCACCGCCGCAAGGATTTTACAGTCTAGATATTATGCCATCAATCATTCAAAAGTCTTCACTGAATTCCTACTGCAAGCATAACACTGGGAAAGTACAATAGAATTAGTAGAAAGGATTCCTACCCTCAGGGAGTTTACAACCTAGCCAGAGGGAAGGACATGCTAATGAATTACAGAGAAGAGGAACTAATAGAGGATAGGTACATAAATGCTAGGGATATGTTTTTGACAAGGTTGAGTATCCATTTGCCTAGGCAGCATGGAAGTGCCGAAGTGGCAGGATGAAGGACATTAAGTGGGGAGACTCGAATTAAACGGGGGAAATCCTCCTGGAGGAGATGTGATTTAAGAAGGGCTTTGAAGACGGGAGAGCAGTGATCTCCCGGATATGAAGAAGGAGGGAGTTTAGGGTGTGAGCAAGAGGTCACGTGGTGAGAGAGATGAAGGTGGGACACAGTGTAGTGAGAGAGAAGCATGGACCAGTAGTGGAGGAGAGAGCCGATTGAGTGACTTGAAGCCAATAATCTGGAGTTTCTGCTCCATGTGGAGAGGAATGAACAACTATTGACCGGAGGGGAGCTCTGTGCAGCATGATGTCTAACTGGGCTTAATCCAGTCAAGCCAGATGGCTTGTCTATTCCAGATGAGAAAGCATTTAGATGAGGAGGCAAAAGAAAGTAAAGAGACCTGTTTAGAGTAATGGATCTCCAGTCTCACTTTTGGGCTCTGACCATTAATAAAATTTCTTCCCTAATTAACTCCAAGGATCAGCGGTATTTTGGACTGGGGACTGCAGAATAAGCAGGGGCTCAGAAAGGGAGATGGACGAGGCAGCCGGGGAGGGGTGTGCTGGCAGGAGAGTGCCCAAACGATTCTACCACTGGGCACAGAAGGCCACACGCAGATGCCAACAACTGGGGGCACGGGAGTTTCTGGGTATCAATACCTAAGGCCCAATTCAGAGGGGATCTGGGGAGCAGACATCAAATAATAATTAATAATGATTCCAGTATTTATTAAGTGCTTACAATGTATTAAATTCTGCAGGGGGAATGCAAGCACATCAGGTTGGACGCAGTCCCTGTCCCCCGTGGGGCTCACCGTCTCAATCCCTATTTCCCAGTTGAGATAACTGAGGCCCAGAGAAGTGAAGTGACTTGCCCAAGGTCACCCAGCAGACAAGCGGCGGAGCCGGGATTAGACCTCACGACTTTCTGACTCCCAGGCCCGTGTTCTATCCACTAGGCCACGCTGCTTCTCAAACATAGCTCTTGGGATGTGCTCTGAGTGGTTTGGGCCTCCTTATTTTTTGATTATTGGGTCAATCAGTCAAGTCAGTGTCTGGGGAGGGGTTTAATTAAGCTCAGATCATGCGGCGAGAGCTGCCAGAGCCCCCTCCCACTGGCCCTGCCTCACACATCTGGAGGAAAGCTTCTCTGAAGAGGCCAAAGGGGAGGAGCAGCTGTGTGCATGTGCTTGGGGCAGGGAGCCACTGAGCCAGGGCTCAGCTCCTGGAAAAACATTGCAAACTGTTGCATCAGACAGCATCAGGAACGGCCAGGGTTTCGAGGAAGATAGAAGAAGTTCAAGATGGTTGGTGTCGGCTGCTGCCTGGGAGTGGCCTGGGTCACTCAAGTCGATTTTGCCCCGGGGAACCCGATCCTCTAATCTAAACCTTAAGCTTGAGGCAGAGGGATTATAAGAATGGTACTTGTTAAGCACTTACTGTGGGCCAGTACTGTGGGTCTTACAGCTCTGTTCTAAGCGCCCGGGGTAGTTACAAGCTAATCAGGTTGGACACAATCCCTGTCCCCCATGGGGCTCGTACTCTTAATCCCCCAGATACAGATGAGGTAACTGAGGCCCAGAGAAGTTAAGTGACTTGCCCAAGGTCACACAGCAGACAAATGGCAGAGCCGGGATTAGAACCCAGGTCCTCCAACTCCCAGCCGCGTGCTCTTGCCACTAGGCCCTGCTCCTTCTCTCACAGGAGTTCTGAAGGGGTGAAGCCACATTCATTTTACAGAGATATTTGATTTCTTCCCAAACACCGAAGCCTAAACGGGAATTCTCCTAAGGAATTTCTCGCTCTCTGAAATGGCAGTTCTGACTTCCTCCAGTGGGCTCTACTGTTGACTCCTCAAATAAAGCTGAGATGGTGGGGCCTTAATCCGGGAAAAGCCCCAGCCAGAATGACCAGGGGTGACCTCAGGACACCGCTGAACAGGGCTGCTGTTTCCCACTGAGGCGGCAGCCAATATCCTAGGGTTGCTAATGGGCACCAGAGCTCTTCGTGGGATAGTTGCAGCCAGCTTCTAAGGGACTGGAGGAGTAGCAGGAGAGGAAGTTTAGAAAGAAGCTTAGCTGTCAGGAGCTTTGATTTGGCGTGAACCTTCATAGACACAATACCGTTTTCTGTGCTAATACCAGAAAAGGCATTTCCTAGATGCCAAAAGTTCTGTTCTTTCATTTCACTCTCCCGTGCCTGAGAACGGAGAGAGATCATTTGGAGGAAAACCATATGCAGAGTATACATGAGTGCTCTTGGAAAAGGATTTCATGGTCTTTGCTTCTGATCTTATTTAGACCTTGATTTCCCCACTTACAAGTTAGGGAGGCCTCCCCTGGTTTAGAAAGATCAATTAATCAATCAATTATATCTGTTGAGCGCTTACTGTGTGCAGAGCACTGAACTAAGCACTGGGAGAGTCAATATAACAGAGTTGGTAGACACATTCTCTATCCACAATAAGCTTAGAGTCTAGAGTGAGGATATCAGCGTGGCTCAGTGGAAAGAGACTGGGCTTCGGAATCAGAGGTCATGGGTTCGACTCCCAGCTCTGCCACTTGTCAGCTGTGTGACTGTGGGCAAGTCACTTAACTTCTCTGTGCCTCCGTTACCTCATCTGTAAAATGGGGATTAACTGTGAGCCTCACGTGGGACGACCTGATTACCCTGTATCTCCCCCAGCGCTTAGAACAGTGCTCTGCACATAGTAAGTGCTTAACAAATACCAACATTATTATTATTATATTATTCTAATTACTTCTAAAAAACAGAGTGGAAAAAAGAAAAAAAAATTATAAAGTTTTACCGAGTCCCAGGAGTGAGTTAGGTATGATCCAGAGAGGAAAGGCATTTTAGTCAGGATAATAATGTTGGTATTTGTTAAGCGCTTACTATGTGCAGAGCACTGTTCTAAGCGCTGGGGTAGATACAGGGTAATGAGGTTGTCCCCGTGAGGCTCACAGTCTTCATCCCCACTTTGCAGATGAGGGAACTGAGGCACAGAGAAGTGAAGTGACTTGCCCACAGTCACACAGCTGACAAGTGGCAGAGCCGGGATGCACAGTCTGTGACAGAAACACATAATAAGTCAGCAAATAGTTTACTTTGACTCTACAAGTTTTATGTCACAGGTGGTTATATAACCAATATCGTGGTAGAGCAGATTTTTAGTATTATTTTTCTTTTCAATTTAAAGTGGACTCTAGGTGTCAATCAGAGCATGAAACTAAACCTGGTTCTTGCCCACGGGATAGCTATGTAACAGCTACTTTGCAAAAATATTTTTTGAAATGATTCAAACACCTCATTAAATCTTCTTTTCTGATTTTAATCATTCCTTAGGAACTAACCTCGTGTGAAAGCTTGGAACTTGAAGGCTCATCTGCTTCTCCGCTATTTATATGTAAAAATTAAGGGGACTGTAGTAATAGTTTAAATATGGGAATGATAGTAAAAGTTATATTTGGGCAATTATAATAATAGTGGCATTTGTTAAGCATTTACTATGTGCCAGGCACAGTACTAAGCAAGAAACAAGCAAATCGGTTAGGCATAGTCCCTGTCATTCATTCATTCAATCGTATTTATTGAGTGCTACTATGTACAGAGCACTGTACTAAGCGCTTGGAATGGACAGTTCGGCAACAGATAGAGACAATCCCTGCCCCAAAATGGGATCACAGTCTAAACCCACATGGAGCTCACAGTCTCGATCCCCATTTTACGGTTGAGGTAACTGAGGCCCAGAGAAGTGAAGTGATTGGCCCGAGGTCACGCAGCAGACAAGTGGTGGAGCCGGGATTAGAACCCATTACCTTCGGACTCCCAGGCCTATGCTCTATCCATGATGCTTAGGCTAAACCCACCTAAGGCTTTTTTCATAGACACTTCAATTTCACTTAAAATTTATTTTTCATCTGAGACTAGCACAGGAAGCCCAGTGAAGTAAATCTGCACTTAGGTGACTCTCAAACTGAGGCAGAGACTTTCATTTTTTAGGCCCTCATTGTAACTACATAAAGTCTGAAGTGGCAGCAAGAAAGCAAAACGAGGACAAGCAAGGCAAGGGGAAGACAGGCAGAGAGAGTAGGGGAATGCAAGAACACAACAACAGAGGTAAGACTTCAGGGACAGATCGACAGGGAACTAGTCTACCAGTGCTGTTGGATTGTCTCAAGCGTTCAGTACGGTGCTCTACACACACTAAACTCTCAATAAATATCACTTATTGATTGATTAATTGACAGGAAAGAGCAGAGGCAACACATGGTAACAGTAAAAGAGCAGAATATTGGAGTCCTAAAAAGTGAGAAGATTGAGGTAGCAGAAAAATAGCAAGAGAAAAATTTGAGAGGAAGGTAAAGAGACAAAAAGTATACGAATCCAAAACTACCTGTCGCTGATTATTGTATTTTCACATTTTTTACATATACAGTAAATTTCATCCTTGGGTTCTTCTAGCATCTCCTACCATCATCTACCATCAGCTCACCTCATGTGATCTGAAAAAGTGTAGATTCCTCCCAAAGTGCCTGACTCACTACTTGGGAGGAAACTTGAGCAGTGGGTTAATTGGGCTCCCAGTGACAAGTTATGGTTTATACTGATTTTCTTATACATGGCTTGAGGGTTAGATATTCATTCAATCGTATTTACTGAGTGCTTACTGTGTGCAGAGCACTGTACTAAGTGCTTGGAAATTAAAACGCAGCAATAAAAAGCATTTTTAGGGTAGTTAAAAAACAGAATCCTTTTTCATTCATTCATTCAATAGTATTTATTGAGCACTTACTATGTGCAGAGCACTGTACTAAGCGCTTGGAATGTACAAATCGGCAACAGATAGAGACAATCCCTGCCCATTGACGGGCTTACACTCTAACTGGGGGAGATTTCTGCCCGACTCTGCTGCAAATCATTTAGCATACTGATGGGCATTCAAGAAATACTGATGATGTGACTGGTTAGTTCTGATTATCCTTGACTTTCTTATAGCAGAATATCAAAGGCAGTGAGAAGCAGTGTGGCTTAGTGGGAAGAGTTAAGGAGGGAGTCAGAGACCTGGGTTCTAATCCTGACTCTACTTCTTGCCTGCTGTGTGAGCATGGGCAAGTAATAATGATGTTAATAATAACAGTAATAAAAAAATTGTGCTACTTGTTAAGCATTGACTATGTGCCAAGCACTGTACTAACCACTGGGGTCAATACAGGATTATCAAGTCAGAAACATCCCCTGCCCTACATGGAGCTCCTATTCTAGAGAGAAAGTAGAGCAGGTATTGAATCCCCATGTTACAGATGAAGCAACTAAGACCCAGTGAAGTTAACAATAATAATAATGGTATTTGTTAAGCGCTTACTATGTGCCAGGCACTGTACTAAGTGCTGGAGTGAAAACAAGCAAATCAGGTTGGACACAGTCCCTTCCCACATAGGGCTCATAGTCTTATTCCCCATTTTACAGATGAGGTAACTGAGGCACAGCGAAGTGAAGTGACTTGCCTAAGGCCACACAGTAGACAAGTGGAAGAGGTGGGATTAGAACCCATGACCTTCTGATTCCCAGGCCTGTGGTCCATCCACTACACCATGCTGCCTTGCCCAAGATGGCACAGCAGGCAAGAAGCAGAGCCAGGATTAGAACCGACGTCCCTGACTCATTCCACAATGCTTCTAAGGTCTTTTCTTATCTGTACCTCAGTTTCCTCATCTGCAAAATGGGTATTCAAAACCTGTCATCCCTTCCTTTCAGACTGGAAGCCCCATATGGGACAAGGACAGTGACTAACCTACTTCTCTCGTATCTACCCCCGTGCTTAGCACAGTGCTTGGCACGTAGTCCGTGCTTAAACTAATACCATGATTTTTAGGATTAGGAGCCGAGACGAAAGAGCATCCTATGTGCCATTACATCCTCCCGTCCGTTATCTCCAGCCTTATCCCTTGATCCGATTCAGGCAACTCCCATTTATTCCAAACCCTGGCTTCATTCGGCAGTTAACTTCTCTGCGCCTCAGTTACCTCATCTGTAAAATGGGGATGAAGATTATGAGCCCTAGGTGGGACCACCTGAGAAAAGCAGCGTGGCTCGGTGAAAGAGCCTGGGCTTCGGAGCCAGAGGTCATGGGTTCTAATCCCGATTCCACCACTTGTCTGCTGTGTGTCCTTGGGCAAGTCACTTAATTTCTCTGTGCCTCAGTTACCTCATCTGTAAAAATGTGGATCAAAAGATGTGACCCCTACATGGGACAATCTGATTACCCTGTATCCACCCCAGCACTTAGAATAGCGCTCTGCACATAGTAGGCGCTTTAACAAATACCATAATTATTATTAATCCCCGCTCCGCCGCTTGCCAGCTGTGTGACTTTGGGCAAGTCACTTCACTTCTCTGTGCCTCAGTGACCTCATCTGCAAAATGGGGATTAAAGCTGCGAGCCCCACGTGGGACAACCTGATGACCTTGCATTCCCAAGCGCTTCACAAATACCAACATTATTATTATTATTCTATCTACCCCAGCGCTTAGACCAGTGCTTGGCACATAGTGAGAGCTTAACAAATATCATTATTATTGTCCCCAGGTGAAATAGGTCATAGCCGACTGCAGCTGACCCCTTTGGGGGTGGGGTGACTGTTGAATACCCACCCCAGGGGCTTTTCTGCTACGCAAAGCGTTGGGCGACCCCTCGTCCAGGCCCAGGGCCCTGCAAGGAGGCCTCGGGCCTCGGTGGGGCAGCGCCCTCTGCCGGAAACAGGGGGGGCAGGCCCGGCCCCCGAGGCTCCCCCCTCACCTCCTTTTTTCTAATAATAATAATTAAAGTACTTATTAAGCACTTCCATTGCTCCAAGAACAGTTCTAAACACTGGGGTAGATACAAATTCATCAGGTTGGACCCAGTCCATGTCATTCATTCATTCAATAGTATTTATTGAGCGCTTACTATGTGCAGAGCACTGTACTAAGCGCTTGGAATGCACAAATTGGTAACAGAGACAGTCCCTGCCCAATGACGGGCTTACAGTCTAATCGGGGGAGACAGGTAGGCAAGAACAATGGCAATAAATAGAGTCGAGGGGAAGAACATCTCGTAAAAACAATGGCAACTACATAGAATCGAGGCGATGTGCATTTCATTAAGAAAATAAATAGGGTAATGAAAATATAGACAGTTGAGCAGACGAGTACAGTGCTGAGGGGAAGGGAAGGGAGAGGGGGAGGAGCAGAGGGAGATGGGGGGAAAAGAGGGTTAAGCTGCGGAGAGGTGAAGGGGGAGTGGTAGAGGGAGTAGAGGGAGAAGAGGAGCTCAGTCTGGGAAGGCCTCTTGGAGGAGGTGAGTTTTAAGTAGGGTTTTGACGAGGGGAAGAGAATCAGTTTGGCGGAGGTGAGGAGGGAGGGCGTTCCGGGACCGAGGGAGGACTTGGCCCGGGGGTCGACGGCGGGATAGGCGAGACCGAGGGACGGTGAGGAGGTGGGCGGCGGAGGAGCGGAGCGTGCAGGGTGGGCAAGGTGATGGACAGCCTTGAAGCCTAGAGGGGCTCACACTCTTAATCTTGTATCCTTGTATCCCCCCAGTGCTTAGAACAGTGTTTGGCACTAATAATAATAACAATAAAGATGGCATTTGTTAAGCGCTTACTATGTGCCAAGCACTGTTCTAAGCGCCGGGGGAGATATGAGGTCATCAGGTGGTCCCACAGGGGGCTCACAGTCTTCATCCCCGTTTTACAGACGAGGTCACTGAGGCCCAGAAAAGTGAAGTGACTGGCCCAGAGTCACACAGCTGACAAGTGACGGAGGCGGGATTAGAGCCCATGACCTCTGACTCCCAAGCCCAGGCTCCTTCCACTAAGCCACGCTGCTTAGTAAGTGTTTAACAAATGCTATTATTATTATTAATCCTCATTTTTTACTGATGAGGCTTGGAGAAATGAAGTGACTTGCCCAAGGTCACACAGCAGACAAATGGTGGAGCTGGTATTAGAAGCCAGGCCCTTCTGACTCCCAGGCCTGTACTCCAGGCACTAAGTATTTGTTCTGCTCTTACTGTAATAATTGTGGTGTTTGTTAAGCACTTACTATATGCCAGGCACTGTACTAAGCGCTGGGGTGGGTACAAGCAAATCAGGTTGGACACAGTCTCTATCCCACTTGGGCTCTCAGTCTCAATCCCCATTTTACAGATGAGATAACTGAAGCCCAGAGAAGTGAAGTGACTTGCCCAAGGTCACACAGCAGACAAGTGGCGAAGCTGGGATTAGAACCCATGACATTCTGACTCCCAGGCCCGTGCTCTAACCACTACGCCATGCTGCTTCCCTAGTGCACCAGGCGCTGATCTAAGTGCTGGGGAAGATGTAATCAGGTTGGACACAGTCCAGTCTTTATCCCCATTTTACAGATGAGATAACTGAGGCCCAGAGAAGTGAAGCGAGTTGCCCAAGTTTACACAGCAGACAAGTGGAGGAGCCGGGACAAGAAACCAGGTTCTTCTGACTTTCAGGTCTATGCTCTACCCATGCTGCTTCTTCCCTTTCCCCAGAGCCCTATTCAGGCCAACGCCCCCACCCACCCAGAGCCTCCCTGCTCCAGGTTCAGCAGTAAATCAAACCTGCCTTTGCGGCGGACGGGCCAGGATTCACCTCGGGGCAGGTGCTCCCCAACATCATCAATGGTATCAATCAAGCTCTTACTCTCCACAGAGTCCTTTATAAAGGGCTTGGGAGAATACAATATAACAAATAGATGTGACCCCTGCCCATGATGAGCTTATAGTCCCCAGGCCTCATTTTGGTCAACCAAGACTCAATCAAACAATCAAGTGTATTTATTGAGGAATTATTGAATGCAGAGCCCTGAATTAAATGCTTGGGAGAGTACAATATAAAAGAGTGGATGAGATCACTGCCCACAATGAGCTTATAATAATAATAATTTTGGCATGTGTTAAGCACTTACTGTGTGCCAAGCACTGTTCTAAGTGCTGGGTAGATACAAGGTAATTAGATTGTCCCACGTGGGGCTCACAGTCTTAATCCCCATTTTACAGATGAGGCAACTGAGGCCCAGAGAAGTGAAGTGACTTGCCCAAAGTCACACAGCTGGTAGGTGGCAGGGCCGGGATTAGGACCCACGACCTCTGACTCCCAAGCCTGGGCTCTGTCCACTGAGCCATGCTGCTTCTCATGTAGTTTCCAGGGGTCAATCAAGACTCAATCAATCAATTGTATTTATTGAGCAATTAATGTGTGCAGAGCACTGTACTAAGCGCTTGGGGGTGTACAGTATAATAGAATAGATATGACCCCTGCCCATGAGGAGTTAGCAGTGTACGGGGGAGACAGACAGTAGAATAAATTACAGCTGGGGAAATAGTACAGTATAAGGATATGAACGTAAGTGCTATGAGCCTTGGAGGATTATCGAAATAATAATAATATTGTTGGCATTTGTTAAGCACTTACTACGTGCCAAGCACTGTTATAATCACTGGGGTAGACAGAAGGTAATCCAGTTGCCCCACGTGGGGGGGGGGGGGTCATAGTCTTCATCCCCATTTTACAGATGAGGGAACTGAGGCCTAGAGAAGTTAAGTGCACAAGGTCACACAGCAGACAAATGGCGGAGCCAGGATTAGATTCCCAAACCCATGCTCTTTCCACTAAGCCACACTGCTTCTCATAAAGCTTAAAGGGTATGCTGCCAAGTGCATAGTCATTCATTCATTCAATAGTATTTATTGAGCGCTTACTATGTGCAGAGCACGGTACTAAGCGCTTGGAATGTACAAATCAGTAACAGACAGAGACAGTCCCTGTTGTTTGACGGGCTTACAGTCTAATCGGGGGACGGGCAGACAAGAACAATGGCAATAAATAGAATCGAGAGGAAGAACATCTCATTAAAACAATAGCAAATAAATGGAATTAAGGTGATGTACATCTCATTAACCAAATAAATAGGGCAATGAAGATATATACAGTTGAGTGGACGAGTACAGTGCTGAGGGGATGGGCTGGGAGGGGGGAGGAGCAGAGGGAAAGTGGGGAGAAGCGGGTTTAGCTGCAGAGAGGTGAACGGCGGGGGGGGAGAGGGGTAGATGCGTAAGGGATGGTGTATAGGGGAAAGGAGAGCTTAATCAGGGAAGGCTTCTTAGAGGAGGTGCAGTGCATTTCTCCTTGATCTTTTGCCTCTCACTTTCCTTTCAGCCCGATGGCATTTATTAATCCGTAATAAGAGAAGCAGCGTGGCTTAGTGAAAAGAGCTCGGGCTTGGGAATCAGAGGTCGAGGGTTCCAATCCGGACTCCGCCATTTGTCAGCTGTGTGACTTTGGGCAAGACACAAAACTTCTCTGACCCTCAGTTACCTCATCTGCAAAATGGGGATTAGGATCGTGAGCCCCACTTGGGACAACATGATAACCTGGTATCTATACCAGCGCTTAGAACAGTGCTTGGCACATAGTAAGCACTTAACAAATACCATCATCAATATTATAATAAATCCCTGATTAACTTTCTTATTCCAAAGCAGCTGGCTTGCCCTCCTGCCACCTTGTTGAGTCCATAGTTCAATAAGAAATGGCCAATAATAGAAGTTTACCGAAACCTATGACTTTTGGTTTTTTTGTCCTTCTCATGAGCACTGTTGAATTTATTTTACTTAGTCACTTCTAAAACAGATTGCTAGACTTAAGGTAAAGTTAAAATGTATGTAAAATATTTAGTCTTGAGCCTGATATGTTTTCACTTAGAAGTTAAATAAATTAGAGAAGGGATCGTGACTACTTACTCTACTGTACTCTTCCCAAGCTCTTCGGATAGTGCTCCCTGCACAAAATAATCCCTCAAGGAGCAGAAGTTTCCTCCACAATTTATAAAAACACACCCATCATTTGGGCCGAAGGATTTACAAGGAGAGACTTTACTGCTAAATTTAGCGTGGATCATAAACAGTTCATAGACAATAAAACCAGTGTAGGCAGGGATTCTTTTTATTGCTGAATTGCACTTTCCAAGCGCTCAGTATAGTGCTCTGCACACATTAAGCGCTCAATAAATACGACTGAATGAATGAATTTGCCCTTTATTCACTCCTCCAACAGCATTTCCGTACATACCTGTAATTTATTTATTTATATTGATGTCAGCCTCCCCCTCTAGACTGTCAGCTCGTTGTGGGCTGGAAACGTGTCTGTCAGACTCTCCCAGGTGCTTAGTGCAATGCTCTGCACACAGTAAGCGCTCAGTATATACGATTGCTATATTGATATAAGGCTGGGAAAACAGCAAGGCGTTTCTCCACTCCCCGAAGGCGGAAAAGCAGCGGAAGAGATATCCAAATCCTGCACAAGATCCGCTCCCTGAGGCCTAGGCCTCAAGCCTCTTTGCACAGCCACCTCCTGCCTCCAAGGAAAGTCCGGTCATTGCCCAGGACTCCACGTGGAGATTCCAGGCCCGAAGAGGAACCTCGCAGAGCCATATGTTTCTTCCTGGAATAACCAACTAGTCAGTAATCCCGGGCACATTCCCTGCTCTTCTCAGCAACTGCAGTAGATGGGGCCAGAGGAGAGGGAATGCTCGCCGATGACCTGGGAATGAAGCAGGATGTTTGGTTCTTCCCATGTCAAGGGAGCTGTTCCTCTGGGCCACTTGCCGCTTGCCAGGTTGAGGCTGAGGCTCCTTTCTTGAGCGACTTTGTGCGCTACCCACAGGATCAGGGAGGAAAATGAGAGAAGCCAACTTTTCCTCTCCAGAAAACTGGCTCTCGCCCCCAGAAGGCCTTCCCCAAACCCGTGTGTTTGGGAGGCTGCTCTCTCAACTGCCCAATCCCCTCTAGCTCTCTCTATTTTCTTTATTTCTGCAACCACTCCACATCGGTCCAGCACAGACACAAACACTGCACAAAGAAAGAGGGATCCTGTTGACTGCAGAGTGTCCTTAATAGGAGGTCACTTCGCGGGGCCCCAGGTAGTGTGTTTATTCGTATTAATAATTGGAGGGGGGGTGCTGGATGTTGGATTCATTTTGCGAGAATTATTGACTTCTGGGAGCAATGTTTTCACTACCATCATTTTCTTGAACTCTTTTGAGATCTGTGATTTACTTTAATTTTAAAACAACCTTTGGGAAACAAAATATTAACTTTCTAGAGAACAAAACTCCCCCTGATTTGTGGAGAAAGTTTTTTTTTTTAATTTGGCACCTGATCCACAGTTCAACCCAGTGTGTTCTGAAAGGCATCGAATATCTCTGTTCTCCTTTCATATATTCCAGGCAGACGACACATAACCTACACATAGAATTCAAAAATTTAACTTTTAAGTGAAAACATATCAAGCTCAAGACTAAATATTTGGCTAGCAGTCAGAGAGAGGCATCGATCAGGGGACAAATTCAGGATTCTTGAGCCTGTTTCCTGCATCTGCTATTGATTGGCTGGACAACTTTTGATCTATTTGTAAAATGGAGATAATAATCCTTGTTTTACTAGGGGGAATGACAATTCAGTAATGACTGATTTAGAATGGTACAAAATACTCTATTATTGCTCTTATTATAAATGATATGCTATTGATAATGTATAATTTATTACATCTTAATAATTAATATTACTATTTATCGAGAAGCAGCATGGCCTACTGGAAAGAACATGGACCTGGGAGTCAGAAGGTCATGGGTTCTAATCCCAGCTCCACCGCTTGTCTGCTGCGTGTCCTTGGGCAAGTCACTTAATTTCTCTGTGCCTCAGTTACCAAATCTGTAAAATGAGGATTATGACTCCGAGCCCCCTGTGGGACATGGACTGTGTCCAATATGATTAGCTTGTATCTACCCCAGCACTTAGAACAGTTCCTGACACACAGTAAACATTTCTCCCCCTTTAGACTATAAACTCATCATGGGCAGGGAATGCATGTACCAACTGTGTTATATTGTACTTTCCTAATGTAAGGATCCAAAAGCAAGACAATGAAAAAATAGGATAGGAAGAGCATCGATTCTCTTGAAATGTGGTGTAGGAGAAGGCTTTTGTGAATACCATGGGCTGCCTGAAAAACAAATGGATTTTAGAGCAAATTAAACCAAAGTAGTCTTTGGAAGGCCAAATGACTCAATTTAGATTAGCATATTTTGGACATATCATCAGGAGGACTAATTCTCTGGAGAAGACACTAATGCTCGGAAAGGTCCAGGGAAAACGGGGAAGAGGCAGACCGGCAGCTAGATGGATAGAAACCATAACAATAATAACAGAGAACCATTAGCAAGGTTACAGATCATGGCAGAAGACATGACGTTCTGGAGAAAATATGTCCATAGAGTTACTGTGAATCAGAAATGACTCGATGGCACCTGATAATAATTATAATAAAGTTCTTAGGACAGTGTTCTGCACAGAGTAAGTTCTCAATAAATATGATTAGTTAACAAACGCCATAAAAAGTAATAATAATAATGACACAGAAATGAAAGATCCAATAACATATATCCAAGGAGTATTATCCCATTTTTACAAAATAAGAAAATGAGACACACAAAGATGAGTCATTTGTCCAACGTAATATGTCAGAGGCAGAGATAGAGAAAGAACCACAAGAGGGCTCAGTCTTTTCCTTTTTTTTAAATGGTATTTGTTAAGCGCTTACTATGTACCAGGCACTGTACTAAGCACTGAGGTAGAGACAAGCTAATCAAGTTGGACAAAATCCATGTTCCAAATGGGACTCACAGTCTTAATCTTCATTTTATAGATGAGGTAACTGAGGCACAGAGAAGCGAAGTGACTTGCTCCTGATCACACAGCAGACAAGTGGTGGAGCTGGGATTAGAACCCAGGGGCTTCTAACTCCCAGGCCAGTGCTCTAGCCACTAAGTCACGCCGTTTCTCATTCCCCATTCTAGAGATACCATCCATCGAAATGATAAATCTCAGGGCAAGCTGATTTGATCGAGACGTAATATGATATTGAGGCCAGTAATTTCTAGACATTCCACATCCCCATTAGAGAGGTGACTTTGGATCCTGAGACCATCAGAGAAAACAATGACAAAATACTGTTTATAGCATCACCGTTTCTCTCTCTCTCCATAGCTACAACTATTCCCCTAAAGGAATTTAGAAATGAGATGTACTAAGAGGCGATGTGGTAGAGATTCAAACCAAGAGGAATGTAGGAAAGGCCATATGGATACTCCAAACAAAAGTGTCCTCAAATTAGAATATTCGGCATTGATTATTATTATTACTATTATTGCTAAGCACTATGTGCCAAACAGTACTAAGGGCTGGGCTAGATACACAACAATCGGGTTGGACACAATCCTTGGCCCACATGGGGGTCACAGTAGGAAGGAGTACAGCTATTGAATCCTCATTTTACAGTTGAGGGAAGTGAGGCACAGAGAAGTGAAGTGCCTTTCCCCAGGTCACACAGCAGGCAACTGGCAGAGTCAGAATTAGAACCCAGATCTATGACTCCCAGGCCTGTGCTCTTTCCACTATGCTGCACTGCTTCATTTAGGACTGAGATGGGAATCAACAGGACCTGATATTATTCCTGGGGTACCTGGACCACAGATCCTCCTCAGAGCACAAAGTGCTTTCACACTGAGTGTAACAAGATTCTTAATAATAATCTGTTATTGATATAAATAGGTTATTACATCTTAATAATACATTTTATTATTTATTGAGAAACAGGATGGCCTAATGGTAATGGCCCTGGGAGTCAGAGGACAGGATTCTAATCCCAGCTCTGCCACTTGTCTGCTTTGTGACCTTCGGCAAGTCGCTTAATTTCTCTGTGCCTCAGTTACCTCATGTGCGAAATGGGGATTAAGACTATGAGCCCCATATGGGACATGGACTGTGTCTAACCTGATGAGCTTATATCTATCCCAGCCCTACTGGAATATTGTCCCTATTTTACGGATGGAGAGACAGAGAAGTTAGGTGACTTGCCAAGATCACACAGCAAGTTAGTGGCTGCTGGCACCGTACAAGAACCAATCAAATAATCAATCAATATAGTGATTGATATTTCCTGCCTCCCACTCTTATGTTCTATCCACTGATCTAACCGGCTGCCTATTTGGAAGCTTCAGTCAAAAGATACTGACTCATAGTACAGTGCTTAGCATGTAGCAAGCCCTTAACAAGTGTCATTATTATTATTTCTATTATAAATAGCAATATTAATAATAATAATGAATTAGGCTAAGTAGTCACTGAAGCTACAAAGCCCTGGGCTGAAGAGTTCAACCCCTCTGGCGTGTTGGTTCAGCTTGATGCTGTGACATTAAGAAAAAAAGATTGAGATCCATCTGTTTGTTCAACCAAGATCAGGTCAAGGAGCCAAAATCCTTTCTCTCCTGTATATATCTATACCTATATATATGTGTGTGTGTGTGTGTGTGTGTGTGTATAGCTGTTTATTTATTATTATGTATTATATTAATGTCTGTCTCCCCCCTTGACTATGAGCTCACTGTGGGCAGGGAATGTTTCTGTTGTAATAGTGTACTCTCCCAAGCACTTAGTACAATGCTTCGCACACAATAAGCGCTCAATAAATACGATTGAATGAACCTGCTCCTAGCGTATGTGCAGAAGAGGTGTGTGTGGGTACTCACTCTCCTTATTCTGTCCTACTCATCTCTAGTCATCTAAGGGCCAGGAGTGACCACCGCAGAAATGTCAAAAGGCCAGAGGTTTCTTAATTAGACCAGCACTCCCGACTCCACTGAGTGGACGGGGTGGTCCCGAGCATAGAGTTGTGGATGCAGCATGGGCTTGGGAGCCAGAAGGTCATGGGTCAGCCATGTTTCTGCTGTGTGACCTTGGGCAAGTCATTTCGCTTCTCTGGGCCTCAGTTACCTCATCTGTAAAATGGGGATTGAGACTCTGAGCCCCATCTGGGACAGGGTCTCTGTGCAACCCTATTTGTTTGTATCCACCCCAGCACTTAGTACAGTGCCTGGAACATAGTCAGTGTCAAACAAATACCATTGTTATTATTATTCAAAGGAATATATAGGAAAAAACTCACCCAGCAGATGTCTCAAAGCAGAACCATTGCACTTTCCAGCTGTGCCAGCTTTGAAACTTCTCAGATGGTTGAGAGCCAGAGTTCATGGGACAACTTCATTTTCCAGGTTAGGCTCACTGATTTTTAATTTTTTTAATTTTTTTTTTTAGAACCAGTTCAAACCTCCCTTTGCTGTTGGTGTGTTTCTGTTCTTAGTGGGTCTGACTCAACTGGATCCTGGTCTTTTTCTTAAAATGGGGACCACTAACTTCCAGGCCCATGGTTTTTCTGATCTTTATTAAAAATGAAGAGTACTAGGGTTTTTTTATGGTGTTTGTTAAGCACTTATTATGTGTCAAGCACCACTATAAGAGCTGGGGCAGATACAAAATAATCAGGTTGGACACTGTCCATGTCTCCCATGGGGCTCACAATCTTAATCATGGTATTTATTAAGTGCTTACTATGTGCAGAGCACAGCACTAAGCTCTTGGGTTAGTAAAATAAAATAAATGGTGGTATTTGTTAAGCGCTTACTATGTGCAAAGCACTGTTCTAAGCGCTGGGGGGTACAAGGTGATCAGGTTGTCCCACGTGGGGCTCACAGTTTTAATCCCCATTTTACAGATGAGGTAACTGAGGCACAGAGAAGTTAAGTGACTTGCCCAAAGTCACACAGCTGGCAAGCAGAGGAGCTGGGATTCAAACCCATGAACTCTGACTCCCAAGCCTGGGCTCTTTCCACTGAGCTACACTGCACTACAACATAATTAGCGAACACGTTCCCTGTCCATAATGAGCTTTCAGTTTAGAGATGAGTTTTCAGTTTAATCCTCATTTTACAGATGAAGTAACCGAGGTGGGGTTCCAGCTGTTCTCTGGAACTTCCTAAAGGACACAGACTCCAGCTACCTGCCATTGAGCTGGAGCAGAATTCAAGTGTTGTTTTTCCTTCCCCCTTTTGTTTTGTCTTTTCTTTTGCTGTCGAGTCATGTCTGACCATAGCAACGCCATGGACACCTCTCCCAGAACGCCCCACCTCCATCTGCAATCGTTATGGTAGTGCATCCATTAAGTTTTCTTGGTAAAAATACAGAAGTGGTTTACCACTGTCTCCTTCCCAGCAATCAACTTGACTCTCCACCCTCAACTCTCTCCCATGACTCTGCTGCCCAGCACAGGTGAGCTTTGACTTGTAATGGATTGCCTTCTAGTCACTTGCAGCTGCCCAAACTGGGAATTGATTGGATATGCCTCTACTTGACTCTCCCTCTTGTAGTCAAGACTTGTAGAGTACTGGAAACTCTCCAGGTGTAACCCTGAGAGGTCCCCCCTTTTAGGCAAATTGAATAATAATAATGATAATAATAATAATGTTAATAATAATAAATGGTGGCATTTAAAGCACTCAATCAGCTCACCCCATCCTACCTCTCCTCACTGATCGACTACTCCAGCCCAAGCCTGTACACTCCACTCCTCTAGTGCCAGGTTACTCACTGTGCCCCGATCTCGTCTATCTCACTGCAGACCAACTTCCCACATCCTTTTTCTAGCCTGGAACTCCCTCCCAAACGTATATGCCAGAACACCACTCTCCTCATTTTCAAAGCTTTATTAAGGTCTCATCTCCTCCAAGAGGCCTTCCCTGATTAAGCCCTCTTTTCTCCGGCTCACTCTCCCATCAGCGTCATTTACACCCTTGGAGTTGTGACTTTTGGACATTTGATATTAGCCCCACCCCCAGCCCCACGACACTTACATACATATCTTTAAATTATATATTATGAATTACTTACTAATTTATAGTAATGTCTGTCTCATCTTCTAGACTGTAACCTCATCATGGGCAGGGAACATAACCCTAATTCTGTCATACTCTCCCAGGTTTACAGTGCTCTGCACACAGTAACTAGTAAATACCATTAATTGATTTCTCAAGTGCTTATTATGCGCCAAGCACTGAACTAAGCACTGGGTGTAGATACAAGATAATCAGGTCCCACATTTGGCTCGCAGTATAAGTAGGAGGGACCAAAGATCTTGAATCCCCATTTTGCAGATGAGTGAACTGAAGCAAAGAGAAGTTAAGTGACTTGACTAGGGTCACATAGCAGACAAGTAGCAGAGTCAGAATTCTCTGATGCCCAGCCCGTGCTCTTTTCATTAGGCAAGGCTGCTTCTCAAAGATGCGAACTTTAAAAAAAACCCAAGGAACTTATTTTTTAAAGAGAAATCTAATCAGTTCATTATTGTTCCCAGTTATAAGTTTGGTTAAACTGGGTTTTTGCAGAACTCATAATTTAGCTCTTATCTCACAGCTTTCATCTTCAATGTCCCATTTTTCCATAAATAGAAATGCTTTATGAATTTCATAAACTTGCAATGAAAACAGTTTGGGGGGATTTATACCTTTGCTGGGACAACACCACTGAGTTACTTCACAAACTAGGAAGTGGAAACTGGTTATAAACTGATTCAATTACTTTCACTGCCAAGGCTGTGTAAGATGTAACATATTAAAATAGAATTAATTGGTGAAAATCTAATTAGACATTTAAAATTATTTCTGCTTAACTGAATTTGGGTGTTAATTGGTAACAGTTAAGGAATTTAAAAAAAAATTAACCTGGACAATATCCATTTCAAAAAGGAACATAGTGTATATTTTGTGTGCACTCCCTGGTGTGTCCTATTGTGTGTACACCTCTAGGCTAAGAGGGGAAACTATCTTTGTCCCCTTCATCTCCATATGGGCCTGTCAGGGCCAGGTTGGTCTTTAGGGTTGAAGAGTTTTCTTTTTCTTTTTTTTTAATGGTATTTGTTAAACACTTACTAGGTTCCAGGCACTGTTCTTAGCACTGGAATAGATACAAGATAATCAGATTGGACATGGGATTCACAGTCTTAATCCCCATTTTGTAGGTGAGGTAACTGAGGCACAGAGAAGTTGCAACTTCCATCAGCCTGGAAGGCCCCATCTGTGCAGACTGGGGACTGTTTTTTGCGAAAAACTCTTTTGTCTCTTTTTTTCTCATCCTGGACTGACCCTGGTTGGTGAACATTAAAAATAAAGAATTAGAAATACCGCATCTGCAATCTTTAATTTTCTTTTGGCCTTTTCATCCCTTCAAAAAAGACTTGTTACTTAGATCCCTGGACGGAGAGTTGGGAGAGCTGAATTTCAGCTCTGATCCGTGCACTGTATCACTTTGTGATTCAGTTTCTCCATGTATCAAAAGGGAAAAAAAAAACCCAACAGCCCAGGAATGAACATTGGAAGGGTCACTGCTGTGGTAAATTCATTCAATCATTTATTCAATCGCATTTATTGAAGCTTACTGTGTGCAGAACACTATACTAAGTGCTTGGGAGAGTACAATACAGAAATAGTCACATTCCCTGCCTACAAGGGGCTTACAGTCTTGAGTGGGGGAGGCAGACAGCAGTACAAATAAATAAAATTACAGATATGTACATAATTGCTGTGGGGCTGGGAGGGGGGAAGAGCAAAGGAGGACATTCCAGGCCAGAGGCAGGATGTGGGCTAAGGGTCGGCAGTGAGACAGGTGAGATGGAGGCACAGTGAGAAGGTTAGCACTAGAGGAGCCAAGTGAGGTGAGCATGAGGGGGTAAAGTGGTGGACTGCTTTAAAGCCAATGGTGAGGAGTTTTCGTTTGATGCGGAGGTGGATGGGAAACCACTGGAGTTTTTTGAGAAGCGGTGTGACATGTCCTGAATGTTTTTGTAGAAAAATTATCCGGGCACCAGAGCGAAGTATGAAGTGGGGAAAGACAGGAGGCTGGGATGTCAGCAAGGACGCTGATGCAGTAATCCAGGTGCATTTTAAACATCTACAGTAATAAGGCATTACAAAAAGATGGAAAAGAAAGGAGACAGCTCCCTGGAAGAAATTGACTACTTAAAGCTAACCTGGTAGGGAGAGTGATGCAGAGGGAAAAGCCTAATCAAAGAGGGCGATTCTCTTGTCTCACCAGGTAGTCTGGACCATGCCCTTTAGGTATGAGTTCCTGCTTTATAAAGAAGAATAAGAGTGTCCACTTCCTTACTTGCTTGAATTAACTGTTGGGTCTCTCTACCATAAAAGAGTCATTTGTTATTTATTTATTTATAAAGTACTTTTTAAAGTATAAAGCATTTACTTTATAAAGTAAATTTATTTGTTAAATGCTTACTATGTGTCAAACACTGTTATGCACTACGGTAGGTACAATTTAATTAGGTCAGACACAGTCCCTGCCCCCACACTGGACTCATGGTCTAAGTAGGAGGGAGGAAGAACAGGTGTTGAATCCCCATTTTACAGTTGAGGAAACTGAAGAAGATAGAAGTTAAGTGACTTGCCCATTTGGGAGGGTCAGAATTAGAACCCATAACTTTCGACTCCCAGGCCTGGGCTCTTTCCACTAGGTCATGCTGCTAGGTCCTGTAAGTGTTATTTCAGTTCTTCTTGCATTTTTTTTTAAAGTGGTATTTGTTAAGCTCTTACTATGTGTCAAACACTGTTCTAAACTCTGGGATTGGTATGTTATTCAGGTGGGGCGCCCTCCCTGTCTCGCATGCGACACATAGTCTAAGTAGGAGGGAGGTTTACCAGCCGATGCCTCCTTGCATTGGAGGACTTCCAGTTGGCCAGGACAGAGGGCAAAGGCCAAAAGAGTGGAACTTAAAGAAAAGGTTCAAAAGCACCGCCTTGGGAACTGAGCAGGATCGACTATCTTTCCCCACAGATCAGACAAATTCTCACGGTTAGAACTTCCGGGGGGTGGGGTTTCAGGGACATTTGTGGGACCAAACAAGGAGTGAGGCGATGGTGGAATTAGGCAGCAGATTCATCCTTCCATGCTGGAAAAATCTGTGCTACCCAGTGGGTTAGCGCCTGAATACCCTCTGGGGTAGTTTGACCCGGATACTGAGGCAGAAATGTTGGACCTGATGGAAATCAGGAAAGGATTAATGTGGCAAAAGGGAAAATCAAGCAAAGAAATAAGAGATTCTCTGAGGTCATCGGAGGCCTGCGGTAATGAAGAACAAACCTGAAACTTGAGGAAGATGCACTACATATAAGAAGGAAAGGACCATGGAAAAAAGCCCCAAGGAACCATGAAAATGGATTGTTGATAAAATACCAAGAAAAGAATTGCCGACCTGTGAGAAAGGCTCCAGTCCAACAGTTTCAAGAATTCACCAACCCCTTCGAGTACACAGGTAAACTGTGAGGGGTGGTGGGAAGGGGCTTGGGGAGAAAGGGCCTAAAATTCACTGAAACAATAGCAAAAAATCCTTTTTGTTGTTGTTGTTGCTTGAAGTCGTCAGATATTGCAAAGACAACATCAGACACCCTCAGACCCTTGTTTTCAGGAAGAGATTACATGCTTATATTATCGCTGCACAGTCCCATTCACATCTACTTGTGGAAAAAAAAGAAAACTGAAGAAAAGTTAAGTGAATTAAACTATTGGTAGGAGATCTGCAGTCAAACCTTTAATGTTTTTTTCCCCTTTAAGTCACTGGATCATCTTTTTCTCTGTGCCAGTGAAAGGTACCTCTCTCCCCATGCCTGCCTAGAAGAACAGCCCCAGGACTTTCCTGATTGAACTAATGTCTTAAGAAAACTTTAAATTTGAAAAATAGAGACAGACACCTGAGATGTTCAATCTGGTCAACAGGGGAACATTCTTTTTTCTCTTCCAAGACTTCTGAGAGGGGAAAAAAAATGCAAAAGCTTTGAGTTTCAGATTAGTTGGCATTTGAAACCTTGAACTGTTATCGCGGGCATGAATGCATTTTCTTGGGAGGAGATCACAGTTCAACTTGAGAAGCAACGTGGCCTGGTGGAAAGAGCACAAGCCTGGGAGTCAAAGGACCTGGGTTCTAATTCTAGCTCTGCCAAATGCTTGCTATGTGACCTTGGACAAGTCACTTGACTTCTCTCTGCCTCAATTCTCCCGTTCTTCCTCCTCCTTAGTCCGTGAGCCACATGTGGGACAGGGACTGTGTCTAACCTAATTAACTTGTATCTCCCCGAGCACTTAGAACAGTATTTGACACTTAGTAAGGGCTTAACAAATACCATAAAAAAACTAAAAACTTGACTCCATGATATCCCGGGCATTAGCTTTAGCAGAGAATGATAATGAAGGAGCAGGAAAGCCAGGCCCACATACGAATGGGAAGCAGAGCCTTTCAGGAAGATGAGGTAGCTTGTCTCTCTCTTTCCAGGGAGATGGTCATGCCAGGGGCAGAGGAGGACACTGAAAGGATCTATATTTCACAGAATGCTGAAATAACAATGAAACCAACCCACCCTGTGTGTCAGGTGGGAAGACAGGTGGAGTGGTTTGCTATGGCTTTGCAAATGGACCAGTGGGTTGGGGAAATGATGTCATTCCTGGGAAATGCAGACAGAGAAGACAGCTTTCTGCAGACAGTCCCAGAGAAGAGTCAGATTCTCCCAGCCAGATGGAAAGAAGGAGACAACAGAATTGGCGATGGTCAGATGGGGACACAGTCTATCTAAGGAGTGGCTTATCCTCTCAGTGGGATGTGAGGGTCATTTTCTTCTCAGATGAAAAATTGCGGGTATCATTAATGCAGCAACCCAGAAGGACCTGGTTTCTAATCCCCACTCCACCACTTGTCTGCTGTGTGTGACCTTGGGTGAATCACTTTACTTCTCTGTGCCTTGGGTGTAACTCATCTGTAAAATGGGGATTAATCAGTCTATCAATCATATTTATTGAGCACTTACTATGTGCAGAGCAATCATGATAATAATAAATAATAATAATTGTGGTATTTTTTAAGTGCTTACTATGTGCCAGGCACTCTTCTAAACTCTGGGGTAGACACCAGATATTTGGGTTTGACATAGTCTCTGTCCCACATAGGGCTCACAGTCTTATTCCTCATTTTACATATGAGGGAACTGAAGCACAGAGAAGTTAAGTGATTTGCCCAAAGTCATTCAACAGACAAGTGGTGGAGCCAGGATTAGAGCACAGTACTAAGTGCTTGGGAGAATACGTACAACAGATTGAGACTGTGAGTCCCATGTGGGACATGGACTGTGTCCAACATGATGAACTTCTGTGTACCCCAGCATTTAGTACAGTGCCTGGGACATAGTAAGTGCTTAACAAATAACATTGAAAAAAAACAAAACTGGGATCATTTCATGTGGAGAAAAAAGCAAAGTTGAGGGTTTACAACTGTTTTACAAGAACCTTAGTGAAAGGTTAGTATTTGGAGCAATCAATCAATTGTATTTATTGAGGGCTTTCTGTATGCAGAGCACGGTAAGCCTGCTTGGAAGAGCACAAGACAACAGAGTTAATAGACAGCTTTCCCAATAATAATCAGCTGGTCTTCCCTTTTGAGGTACAGGCAAGCGAAAATGGGCAGCAGGAGATTTTAAGGCTAGACGAAAGTAAGAACTGCCTGAGAAATGGTGGAAAGGATAAGGCCTAGAGGCTCCACACTCAAAGTAGGACTTGTGGTGGTGGGAAGTGGATTTAGGTGTTCAAATATTGGACTCGCTGTCTGGTAACCCACAAGCTCTTGCAATGCAGGGAAGGCTCAGCTTCCTCGCCACCACTTGCTGCTCCTGCCCTCATGTACTGAAGATCCAGGGTGGCCTAGTGGTTAAGAGCGTGAGTCTGGGAGTCAGAAAGATCCGCCACATGTCTGCTGCGGGACCTTGGGCAAGTCGCTTCACTTCTCTGGGCCTCAGTGACCTCACCTGTGAAATGAGGATTAAGATTATGAGCCCTTTGTGGGATAAGGACTGAGTCCATCCCAACTTGCTTGTATCCACCCCAGCTCTTAGAACAGTGCACATAGTAAGCACTCGATGCATACAAGTATTATTATCCAGCCACAGATCTGAGTTTGGGACACCACTCTTCTGCCAACCGCTTCGTGGAGCTATGCAGGGTGCTGCTGGATGGAAGTGGGGACCATGCAAGAGCTGCTTAGGGGTAGAATTGGTGTTCCTCTATGCTGTCTGAGGTCCCAAGATAGGGGATGGATGGTGACAAATTGCGTCTAACTCCCCGTTCTTCCCAGCCATAAGGAATTCCCACTCAGGGCATGCTGCCAGTTTGGGAAGGGAGTGTGTTCACGCTCCGTTCAAACACCATCATATTGGTTTGTTAAATACAGAGACAAGGAACCAAAGGACACCTCTTCCCTGGAGATCTTTGAGAAAATGAGAGTTTTCCATAAATTTAGAATAATGTAGGTGTAGCACTTCTTGGAGACAGGGGACTAGACTATCCCTGGCCTAGATGACTTCTTCAATTTGCCTCTACATGCATGATTTTATTATTATTTTTAATAAATGTGGTATTTGTTAAGAGATTACTATGTGCCAGACACTGTATTACGTACTGTAGTGGATACAAGCAAATTGGGTTGGACACAGTCCCTCTCCCGCATGGGGCTCACAGTCTCAACCCCAATTTTACAGAGGAGGTAACTGAGGCACAGAAAAGTAACGTGACTTGCACAAGGTCACACAGCAGATGAGTGGCAGAGCAGGGATAAGAACCCGTGGTTGATTTTATCAACTGTGGTAGAATCATATCAAACGTGTCTACTCAACTTGCTATCAAGTGTGATGGTTTTAGAGCAGTATTAAACATTGACAAGGAAATCCTAAAGGCAATTTTTTTATGGTATTTGTTAAGTGTTTACTTTGTGCCAATCATTGTACTAAGCACTGGGGTAGATACAAACTAATCCAGTTGGACACAGTCCATTTCCCACATGGGGCTCATAGTCTTAATCCCTGTTTTATACATAAGGCAACTGAGGAACAGCAAAATGAAATGACTTGCCCAAGGTCCTATGGCGGACAAGTGGTGGTGCTGGGATTAGAACCCAGGTTCTTCTGACTCTCAGGGCCTTTTTTGATCCACTAGGCCCCACTATTTCTCAGATGTCTCTGTGCAGCTTATTTACTGTGATGATCATAGAGCAATATTAAATATTGATAGGGAAATCCTAATAGCAAATTGAAAAAAATGAACAAAACACACTTCTATCTTTGTGGCCTCGGTAATACATTGTGCCTTACCCAGCTGCAGTAGGAGGATTTGATACTTTTACCTGTGTCGATTCAGCACAATAGACTCGATAGTGTTAAAATGAACCGGTACTGCCAGAAACTTTTGCATGAGATTGTGTCCTTGTGTGGGCCTCTTGTTTGGCTTGGAGACTGCTTGACTGACATTGCTCTCTGGAAGAGTTTGTTGTCTACTCTGTCCTTGTCACACTGTTGCCAAAGTGTCCAGCCTCTGGGGATTGTTGTGAGAATTTCTGAGCAGTCGGTGTGGGAAGGGGCGGGGGGGCGGTGCATTCAGGAAGCCAGGTGTCCCCAGCTTCCAGCCCCCATTGCCCCTTCCCCCCACACCCTGCCTGACCTCAGCCCTCTGGAAAACAGAGGGCTCAAGTGGAAAGAGCCCAGGACTGGGATTCAGAAGCCCTGGATTCTAATTCTGGCTCTGTCACAGGTCTGCTGTATGACTCTGGGCAAGTCACTCCACTTTTCTATGTATGTTTCCTCATCTGTAAAATGGAGATTAAATCCTGTTTCCCTCCCTCCTTAGATTCTGAGCTATATGCTGTGGGGTGGGGACAGGGTCCAACCTGCTTATATTATGTCTACCCCAAAGCTTTGCACGGTGCTTATCAGATTTCACAGTTATTATCTCCCAGTGCTGCATCAGCCCCTGAGAACTCATCTCCCCATCTCAACTGTAATCTCTTTTTCCTGACTCCTCAGTTCCCTTATCTGTAAAATGGGGATTCAATACCTGTTCTCCCTCACACTTTGACTGTGAGCCCTACATGGGACAAGGATTTTGTCCATCTTGTTGATCTCCTATCTACCGTAGCACTTAGTATGGTGACTAGCACATACTAAGCGCTTAACAAATCCCACAATTATAATTATTAACAATGATGGAATCTGTTAAGCACTTACTATGTGCCAAGTGCTGTTCTAAGTGCTGGGGTAGATACAAAGTAATCAGGTTGTCCCACGTGGGGCTCACAGCTTTAATCCCCATTTTACAGATAAGGTCATTGAGGCACAGAGAAGTGAAGTGACTCAGCTGATTAGTGGTGGAGCCGGGATTAGAACCCATGACCTCTGACTCCCAAGCCCTCACTCTTTCCACTAAGCTATGCTGCTTCTCAATTATTATTATCCCAATTATAATTATTTTAAATATTATCTCAATTATTCTCAATTATTAGGCTGTAAACTCCTTTTGGGCAGGTCTCATGTCTACATGTATGTCTACATGTCTACATGTCTATTGTATTGTACTCTCACAAATACTCAGTACAGTAAGTGCTCAGTAAATACAGTTAAGCGATTGACTGATTGATTGGAAAAACTCAAAATTCAGGCTGAAAATCACAGGGATGAACTAAATTTGAGGCTTCTGCGATCAGCATGGAGGTGGAACTCATGATTCATTTCTCCAAAAATTTTGGTCCTTTTTTTGGGAAGCAATCCCCATTTGTCTTAGGTACGAGCTTAGGGCTCGGTTAATTGCTCCAGGGGTTGGAAAACCAAAATCACAATTTTTACGTAAGAATTTATTTCCTAAAATACCATGCCCCATGCCAACCTGACCTGTACAGACCCTAAGTTCCCATGTAGTGACATTAATGAATCAGCAATTTGAGCCCAGATCTGTTCCTTATTGGGAGGAGAAGAGGCTGAGCCAAGTTCAGGTTTGTGTGGGATGGGGCTTGATGGGGAAATTTCTGCCCCTTTCCTGTGTGAATCGAGTAGCTCTGCTGGTGTGTTGTCCTAGAACAAAGCCTAAAGAGGGTGTGGCCAGGATATGGTGGGAGTGGGGTTGGTTGCTTATTATGAGCAGTCATATGTAGTAATATTACTTATTATTGGCAGTAATATGGCTGCCAATACAGTTGAACTGATGCTGCTGTGGCCAAGGTCAGGCTGGCTCAGAGATATTTCCTAGCAAATCCCAGCTTGAACAGTTGGGAGCAGAAGATGGAGGGAGGAAAGAGTGCTTGAGAAACTCCCCCATTTCCACTTAATGCCTTTAATAATAGAAAAATAATAATAACGATAGGAGTTGTGGCGATTGTTAAGTAGTTACTATGTATCAAGTACTGTACTAAGCACTGGGGTAGATACAAGTCCTGTGGGGCTCACAGTCAAATATGAGGGGAAATAGGTATTGAATTCCCATTTTGCAAATGAGAGAACGGAGGCAGAGGAGTTAAGGGACTTCCCCAAGGTCACAGAGCAGGTAAGTGGAGGACTTGAGATTAGAACCCAGGTCCTCTGACTCCCAGGTCTGTGCTGTTGCCATCAGGCCATGCTGCCTCTCAAGTGTCCTTGCTGCTATATCCTAATTTGGCAAACTGTTGCATTGTATTCATTCATTCAATCGTATTCATTGTGCGCTTACTATGTACAGAGCACTGTACTAAGCGCTTGGAATGTACATATATGGTCCCAAGCACTACATGCAATGCTCTGCACATAGTAAGCTCTCAATAAATGCAATTGACCGACTGATTACGAACTCTATTTCGTTCATCCAACTATATTTATTGAGCGCTGACTGTTTGCAGCGCTTACACTAAGCATTTGGGAGAGTACAACGATAAGCAGACACATTCCCCGCCCACGACGAGATTATTTATACCCTCCCAAGCATTTAGAGCAAAACTTGGTACCGAGTAAGTGCTCAGTTAATACTACTGATTATCAGTTGATTGAGCGACTCCTTGTCTCCTCCAGACTCCAGATGTGATTCAGATCGCTTAGAGCATTCATTCATTCATTCAATCATGGTATTGGTATTTGTATTTGTTAAGCGCTTACTATGTGCCGAGCACTGTTCTAAGCGCTGGGGTAGACATAGGGGAATCAGGTTGTCCCACGTGGGGCTCACAGTCTTAATCCCCATTTTACAGATGAGGGAACTGAGGCACAGAGAAGTTAAGTGACTTGCCCACAGTCACACAGCCGACAAGTAGCAGAGCTGGGATTCGAACTCATGAGTCCTGACTCCAAAGCCCGTGCTCTTTCCACTGAGCCACGCTGCTTCTCTATTTCTTCTCTATTTCTTCTCTATTTCTTCTCTATCATATTTACTGAGTGCTTACTGTGTGCAGAGCACTATACTGAGCGCTTGGAAAGAACATTTTAATTTTAAGCAACCAGCCCCCTCTCCCATCAGTCAATCAATCAATCAATGGTATTTATTGGGTGCTTACTTATAGTAATAGTAATCATCATCATGGTATTTGTTAAGCACTTACTATGTGCCAAGCACCATACTAAGTGCTGAAGACACAAGATCATCAGGTCCCACTTGGGGCTCACAGTCTAAGTAGGAGGGAGAACAGCATTTGAATCTCCACTTTGCAGATGACAGAACTGAAGCACAGAGAAGTTAAGTGACTTGTCCCAGGTCACACGGGAGTACAGAACACTGTACTGAGTGCTTCGGAGAGTACAATATAGCAGAATTAGCAGACACATTGCCTGCCCATAAGTAGGTTATAGTAGTTCACGAGGACCTGGGAGAAAAACGCAAAAGCTCTGGAGAAATTGGGAGGTCAAGGTATTCCAGGGAAATGTTCTAGGTTTGGGGAACTTGGGCTGATTCAGGTGAACCTCTGCAATACTGACTCCCACCCCTCTTCATTCATTCATTCATATTTATTGAGCTCTTGCTGTGTTTTAGAGCACTGTACTGAGCGCTTGGGAGAGTAAAGTATAACAATAAACAGACATATTCCCTGCCCACAATGAGTCCCCCTGGCCACTCCATGACATCATCACATTAGTCTGTTGTTTTTTTGGAGACCCAAAGCTGATGCCCCTGCTTAGTAGGCAATAAGAGCCTGTCTATTTTGCACATATATTTCATTGGGATACATTCTACTAAAAGCTTACATTTTTGTTTTTTTAAGTACTTCCTACTCTCCACTTTCATGTAAAGGAAAGGTACAGGCTGTGCTGTATCTCCTCATGGACATCAAAAAAAGTACCAGAGTTTTCAAAGCAATGATGAGATATCTGTGTAATCTGGCCTAACATTAAAGTCCACAAATTTTCACATTTAATAGGAAAAATAAGACTAAAAAAGTGTCAGGGAACTGTAGGTGCAATAGAGGACTGCCTGCGATGTTGTGAGGGAACCTTATCTCTTGGAGTTTCCTGCTTCGAGTATTCAGTTAGCTTTTCTTTCTGATTTTACAGGAAGAAGGAAATGTGTTTTATCCAAGCCAGGAGGCCTGAGTTGTTCAGCTAGCTCCCTCAACAGGAGCAGGAGGGACATTCTCCTAAGAAGAGAGTTTCTTTATTAATTTTTATGTTTTTTTAAAAAATGAAGCAAGTTCATGCCTTGAAGGATATGCAATATAAAATTCCCTGCTTTTTTTTTTAAAAAAAGAAAGGACAGAAAAGGACAGAATTGCCACTTGTATTCACCCAGAGAACCTCTTCCTTCCAAATAAGGAAAATACGGTCTGCAAAGAGGGGCCTTGTTGCTGAGCCCAAGGAACAAAATAAATATGGCCTCTGGTAAGGATGAATGCACCAGAAGTTCCTCAGTCAGAGGCCTTTCCCAACAAGTGCCTCAACTTTACCTAAGACAAAATTTACTTTTCCTATGGGAATTAAATATTTTTGAGACTTTATGATGATAATAGTAATCATGATATTTGTTAAGTACTTACTATGGGCCACACACTGTACTAAGCACTGGGATTGAACTGATACAATCAGAACAGACACAGTGCCTCTCCTACATGAACCTCACAGTCTAAGGGAGAGAGCAAGTATTTAATCACCATTTTACAGATGAGGAAACTGAGGCACAGAGATATTAAGTGGTTTACCCAAAGTCCCCCATCAGGCAAGTGGCGGAGTTGGATTAGAACCCAGATCCTCTGACCCTCAGGCCTATAGTCTTTCCAGTAGGCCACAGTGATAAAGTTATTATGCAGTACGGCCTTGCTTTTCTCCTTGTATGAGAAATTGCCATTGTTCTTTTCTGCCTGTCTCCCCCGATTAGACTGTAAGCCCGTCAAACGGCAGGGACTGTCTCTATCTGTTGCCAATTTGTTCATTCCAAGCGCTTAGTACAGTGCTCTGCACATAGTAAGAGCTCAATAAATACTAATGAATGAATGAATGACAAGTTCCAACCGTAGTCAGTGTTGTTACACAGTGGTTGGATTCTTCCGTCTGAGACAGGGTTGGCAGGGGGTAGGTATGCGGCGGGTGTGTAATGGGGGTGGGGGCAGTCATTACCTCTTTCCATCTCCTTCTGCCTGTATCCTGCGTTTTCAGGGCAAAACTTCCAGCTAGACTTATATTCGGATGGATGACCCAGAGTCACATAAGGTAAAAAAAGACAAGAAGGCAAAAGTGAAAACAGCTCCAGGCACCACAAACATTAAATACAACAACTCAACAAAGGACAACTTCTTTGTGACCCCAGTGTGGCCGGGACTGTAGATCCTACACTGGCTTTTTCAGCTACACAAGTACTCGCAGGTGAACTTCACGATCAGTTTTGGTCAGTGGTCTTTACTGAGCGCTTACTGTATACTGAGCGCTGTGCTGAGTGTGTGGGAAAGTACAGTATAATAGAGGTGGTAGATTTGTTCCCTGCCCACTACTCTTAGAGGAGCTAAGTTTTCTTCAAATAAATATATATATGCATATATATATTATAATGTTGGTATTTGTTAAGCATTTACTATGTGCCAAGCACTGTTCTAAGCCCTGGAGTAGATACAAGGTCATCAGGTTGTCCCATGTGGGGCTCACAGTCTTAATCCCCATTTTACAGCTGAGGTAACCGAGGCCCAGAGAAATTGTGACTTGCCCAAAGTCACACAGTTGACAAGTGGTGGAGCTGGGATTAGAACCCTCGACCTCTGGCTCCCAAGCACGTGCTCTTTTCATTAAGCCACACCACATAAAGACATACATGTATGTAGTCCACAAAGGCCTACGTGGTCTTCGGATCTTTTCTCATTCGTCTTTATAGGATAACCGTATTTTGTAGATGAGGAAAGTGAGTCAAATAAATTGGTGGATTTTTTTATAGTATTTGTTAAGCACTTAATATAAGCCAGGCACTATGCTTAGCGCTGGGGTAGATACAAGCTAATAAGTTTGGATACAGTCCATGTCCCACATGGGGCTCATACTCTTAATCCTCATTTTGCAGAGGAGGTTACTGAGGAACAGAGAAGTTAAGTGAGTTGCCCAAGGGTATAAAGCAGACAGGTGTCAGAGCTGCGATTAGAACTCAGGTCCTTCTCAGAGTGGTCTAGTGGGTGGAGCATAGGCCTGGAAATCATAAGGCCCTGGGTTCTAGTCCCAGCTCTGCCACTTGCCTGCTCGTCTGTGACCTTGGTCAAGTCACTTCACTTCTCTGCGCCTCAGTTCCCTCATCTGCAAAATGGGGATTAAGACTGTGAGCCTCATGTGGGACATAAACCATGTCCATTCTGATTATCTTGCATCTGCCCCAGGACTTAGAACAGTGTCTGGCAGGTAGTAAGTGCTTATCAAATACCATTAAAAAAACAACAAAAAACCTCCCAGGCCTGGGCTCTATCTACTAGACAACACCACTTCTCAAGTCATGCTGCTTTTCAAAGCCTTTGAGAGATTGGCTTCTGGATGTCAATCAGCAATTGGTTAAATGAGTTTCTATTCTCTTCACAGTTGCCACTCTTGTCAAGCATAAAGTTCAACCTGTCCTCTTTGTCATATGGAGATCCTGAATTTGCTTGGGTTTCCTGTCTCTTTTGGAGCCAGGCACTCATCTCCACTTCAGTAAACCTCTCTAGAGACTTGCCTGAACTGTGAACAGGACATCCACCCTGTTCTGTCAAATGCCAGACAACCTCAGCCTGAGATGAGCTTTCACCAGATTTGCTTTTGGTAACAGGGCTCCCTTCCTGTAAAATCTGGACCTGTACCCAAGTAGCTAGATAGTAGTGATAATAATTATTAAGCACTTAATGGGCTTGGAGTAATAAATGTGTTGTATTTCCTGTCTTTAGTCTGCTGAAAGATAACCAAGATTGTCGGAGAAGGGAATCAGCGTAGAAACTTGCTCCGGCTGCTTTATTTCTAAGTAGATCAGTGAGAGAAACTGAGAATAGAGAAATTGAGAAAAGACAAGATACACTCTATGGAGTAATTTCTTGATGTCGCTTTCATTTTTGTTTTTTCCGAAGTATGTATTTGTACTCTCTCAAGCACCTCATACAGTGCTCTGCACAGAGTAAGTGCTCAATAAATAACATTGAGTGATTGATTGATTTATTGATCATCAATTATCATTTACTGATCGCCCACTGGGACATCAGGATCTATGAGCATTTATAAAATCGTCATTAGTGAGTATTTATTCAGTGCCATGTAAATCAGTGTTCTAGATGCTGCTGTTCCCATCCTCAAGGACCTGACAGACAAGGCCGAGTGGACTGTGTTCAATCTGATGAACCTGGATCTACCCCAGTGCTTAGGACAGTGTTTGGCACATAATAAGCAAAACAAATATAAAATTATTTTATTATTATTATTTGGCGAAAAATGCAATCAACAATAAGTACAGTGCTCTGCACACAGTAAGCGCTCAATAAATAAAATGAATTATTTTATTGAATAATTATGAATGAATGAATTAAGAAGTTCAGAAATTATAAAAATGGGTTGAGGGAAGATTTGGAGATTGAACTGATAGATTGGAGAATGGGTTGGTTAATTTGAGAGAGTTGGGAAGCAGTGTTGCCTAGTGGCTAGAGCACGGGCCTGTGAGTCAGAAGGATCTGGTTTCTAATCCCGGCTCTGCTACTTGTCTACTGTGTGACCTTGGGCCAGTCACTTGACTTCTCTGTGCCTCAGTTACCTCATCTGTAAAATGGGGATTGAGACTCTGAGCTCCATCTGGGACAGGGAGTGTGTCCAACCTGATTATTTTGTATCTACCCTTGGGGTTTAGTACCCTGCCTGGCACATAGTAAGCACCTGACAAATACCATAAAAGAAAAACCTTCCTGGAGGGTTTGGATGTAGCGCACAGGAAGAAAGAGTTGTTTCTTGAAAAATGAGGAACAGATTAGACAAAGGCTTCAAGGCAGTTTCATTCAAAATTATTTATTGAGTGCTTACTATGTGCAGAGCACCATACTAAGCGCTTGAGAGACTGTGATACAACAATAAACAGACATAATCCTTGCCCACAGCGAGTTTACAGCCTGGTAGGGGGTGGGGAGACAGACATTAATAAAAATAAATAAATTACAGATATGTACATAAGTGGGGCTGGGAGCGGGGATGAACAAAGGAAGCAAGTCAGGGTGACAGCAGGAGGGAGTGGGAGAAGAGGAAAGGGGGCTTTAGGGAAGGCCTCTAGCATTGGTCATAGAAAGGCCGTGTAGTCTTTGCCCCTGAGGAGTTTACAATCTTTGTCATCTACTTTACTTACCAAGCATTTCCTCAGTGCAGAGCACCATACTGAGCATTTGAGAGGGTATGACAGCGTTGGTAGACGGGATCCCTGCCTTCAAGTAAATTACAATTTAGCTGGGAAGACAGACGTATAAAAACTGCTAGTAAGGGGAAACAACAGAGTAGGAAGGTATGTACATAAAAATGTTAGCAAGGAGTAAGAGCTGAAGGGGGAAAGTGAGTAACCCAACTCCTTAAGTGACAGGAAAATGTTGAAGTGGCAATAAGAGGGGAAATAGGGTGGGGAAAGATTAATCAGGGAAGGCTGTCTGGAAGAGATGGGGCTTCAGAATGTGATTGTATTATTCCTAGCCTGATTTATTTGTTACTGTTGACAATCTGCATAATAATAACTCATATTCAGCAATGACAATATGCTAGATGATGACACAACAAATTAGGTTTCAATAAGCTTACACTTTGAATTGGTTGTTCTAGTTAAGTTTGGCATTTTTAAGTTTTTATGTTTTGGGCTTTGTTTTGTTTTGGTTTTTTTTGGCCAAAACTTAATGCTTCTATTCTGTGTAAGTTTTGAGTCTCTGCCAGGTCCTAAACAGTTTATGTGTTTGCCTGCCCCCTCCTCAAACTATTCCATCTCCCTGCCATCTTTCTGCCCCAACTAATATTCATGCCTGCTTTTTCCTGGGTAAAGAAATCCCAGTTACTTCAGTACAGGAGGGAGTTGGATGATCCAACCTGCACCAATTGAGGGCAGTGGTTTTAACCCAAAAGAAATCAGAAGCCCACAGGGATCCCCTATGTTGGTTTGGGGTGACAGAGTTCATACCTCACATGCCATGCCCAGGAACGACTAAAATGCCACCCTCAGGCAAAAGATGGTTTCCGAGGCCTCAGAGGTCCAAAATCCATTCCAAATCTCTTACTCCTGCCTGTAGTGAAAGGGAACCACCTCGATGCCGGCAGGAGTTAATCCGCTGACAGCTGGTTATGCTAGTCAAGATAAATAAACACAAGCTATTCGATCCCCTCCAAGAACTCCACAGCAGAAGGAGTGAAGTGCTACAGTTCTGTGACCTGGCTCTCTCTAGCAATGATACTTTCTTGGGAATAATTAATGGAATGGCCCCAAATTAAACTGGGCCATGGCAATATTATGACACCTTTGTGATTTTTTTTTTTGCACAGCTTCCCTGAGTTATGGTCTAATCTTTGTGAAGTAAAGGAGGTAGGGGAATGGAGTCCATCACAGAATCACAAAAAGGAGCAGTGGAAAAGTTATTTTGAGTCACAGCTAGTGCATTTCCTGGGGACCAGTACTATTCTCTGTTGTGGCTCTTTTTGAGAAGTTTCCCGAGGATCATGAGACAAGGCAGCAAAAGGGAAAACGGCAAACAACAAACACAACCGCACAACAAAGGACAGTCTCTGAGTGTCTCTGAGTGTGCCCTAGGGTGGTGGGGACTGTGGATCTTGCTTTGCCTTTTTCAGCTACACATGTGACCACGAGTGAATTGCACTGTCATTGGCCTCGTTTTCATGTATGAAGGAAAACTTCTGTGGGTATGTGTGTACGTGTGTGTGTGCATATGAATAATTATATACTTTTTGTGTATATATATATATATATATATACTCATATAGAGACTTTTTTTCCATTGCTTTGTCCAATCTAGTCATGTCTCAAGCTCACCTCTTCTTGTGGAATGACAATTTCTCATCTGAATCGAAGGTGATTAGCTAGCCTTCCCTGATCCCAGATCCAAAGCTACTACATTTTTCATTTAAACCCATTGTTTTTTGCTAAGTGACTTGATTAGATTAACAGCCCTCCCCCCCACCCCTCCCCTCATGTTTTTATGGTATTTGTTAAGCACTTACGATGTGCAAGGCACTATACTAAGCACTGGGGTTGAAACACAGACCCTGTCCTACATAGGGCTCACAGTCTTAATCTGCGTTTTAGAGATGAGGTAATTGAGGCATAGAGAAGTTAAGTGACTTGCTCAAGGTCACACAGCCGAAAAGTGATGGACCTGGGATTAGAACCCAGGTCCTCTGACTCTCAGGCCTGTCCTCTTTCCCCTAGACACACTGCTCCTTTTATCCCTTCACCATTTTTTCTGTATTATTTGTGGGAGGAATCATGATTCGCAGATATAATCTTAGTTAGCCAAGCTTTAAATATTTATTTCTTTATCTTGAGGATTCCTTTCTCCCCTATTCTATGCCAACCTATTCACTGTACCTCAATCTCATCTATCTCGCCCCCTACCTCTCGCCCACATCCTGTCTCTGACCTGGAACGCCCTCTCTCTTCATATCCAACAGACAATTACTCTCCCTACCTTCAAAGCCTTATTGAAGGCACATCTCCTTCAAGAGGCCTTCCCTGACAAAGCTCCCATTTCCTCTTTTCCCACTCGCTTCTGTGTTGCTGTGTTTATTCGCCCCTCCTTCAGCCCCATGGCACTTATGTTTATTTATTTATATCAATGTCTATCTCCACCTCTGGACTGTGAGCTCATTGTGGACAGGGGATATGTCTACCAACTCTGTGGTATTTTTATATTTTCCTCTCCCAAGTGCTTACTACAGTGCTCTCCAAACAGAAAGCGCTCAATAAATGTGATTGATTGAACACTTAACAAATACCATGATACTACTACTAATTTTAAAAACTCATATTTACTCACTCCAAACAGAATAATGACTATTCAGATCCCCAAATTCTAAAACAAATAGGATATGATCATTCATTGAATTCCACATACCCCATAAGTACTTTGAAAATCACCCCACCCCTCTCCCGACAGCACTTAGGTATATATCATTATACTCTGCCGCTTCTCTCTCTAATTTATTTCAATGTCTTCCTCCTCATCAAGACTGCAAGCTCCATGTGGGCAGGGAATGGTCTATCAAAGCTGTTGTATGCCTAATACCAAGGAAACAGGCTTGAGAGATGGAGAAGAGCTTGAGAGATGGAGAAGATGGGGATGTTATCAACTGTGATGATAGAGTAATAAGGAGGAGATTTGGGGGAGAAGATTAGGAGTTCATTTTCAGATTTATTGAGCTTGAGGTGCTGGCAGGACAGCCACATAGAGATGTCCACACAGGGGAGATAGAACAGGGCTAGCGAGATAGATTTAGGTGACCTTGGCATAGAGGGAGAAGTCGAAGCTTATGGAAGCGGATAAGTTCCAAAAAGAGATTAGTATAAATTGAGATCAGAGGGAGACTCAGAACTGTTTAGGAGGAGTGAGACAGAGATGGAACTGGAAAAAGAGACTAAGGAGCGATCAGAGAGGAAAGAGGGGAATCAAGAGAAAAATGTGTAAGAAAAACCAAGGTTGGATGGTGCTTGCAGGAGAAGGGAGTGGTCCACAGTGTCTAAAGCAGCCAGGAGTCTGCTAAATTTGGTGAGAAGAAGTTCATGGTTGGCCTCGTGGAGAGCAGCTTCAGATAATGTTGGTATTTGTTAAGCGCTTACTATGTGCCGAGCACTGTTCTAAGCGCTGGGGTAGACAGAGGGGAATCAGGATGTCCCACGTGGGGCTCACAGCCTTAATCCCCATTTTACAGATGAGGTAACTGAGGCAAAGAGAAGTTAGGTGACTTGCCCACAGTCACACAGCTGACAAGTGGCAGAGCTGGGATTCGAACTCATGACCTCTGACTCCAAAGCCTGTGCTCTTTCCACTGAGCCACGCTGTTCAGATGAATGAAGGGGGCAGAAACCATACTTTAGAGCGGCAATAAGGAAGCAGCAGCATGGCCTAGTGGAAAGAGCTCGGGTCTGGAAGTCAGAGGACCTGAGTTCTAATCCCCGCTCTGCCACTTACCTGTTGTGTAACCTTGGGCAAGTCACTTAACTTCTCCGTGTCTCACTTCCCTTGTCTGCAAAATGGGGTTTCAATACCTATTTTCTTTCCTAATTAGACTGTGAGCCCCATTTGGGACCTGATTAAATTGTACCTATCCTAGCGCTTAGTAAAGTACTTCAAACAAAGTAAGTGCTTAACAAATACCACTATTACTAAGTAAGTTGGAGGAGAGAAAATAAATGCTTCAAGGGTATACAACTTGTTCAAGGAGTTTGAACAGAAATGGGATAAGTGCTCAATAAATACCATTCATTCATTCATTCATTCAATTGTATTTATTGAGTGCTTACTGATTGATGATGAGACATGGGCATATTTGAAGGCAGAGGGAAAGGAGCCATTAGTGAGCAGTTGAGGAAAGCATGGGTATATGGAATCCATTTTATCCATCAGTTTCTGCCTCTTCCCACACCAAACATTTTACTAAAACTGTTCCAAAGAGCAAAATGAGTGATTTGAATAGCACTTTCTATTTTCCTTTATTCTCTCTCTGGTGGGGTGGCAAAAATTAAAGGGCCAAAAGACAGGCAGCAGGAAGGAGAAGGAGGAGTAGGCTAATCTATGCACTGGATTATCAACACCAGGAATATTCACAGATGCTTCTACGACTTGTTCTGCCTGGAAATAATCTCCGAAAGAGGAAACAAAAGTACAGTGGGCATAGTAATCAAAGGAGATCAGATACTTTAGAGGAAATAGTGTTGGAAAGTAACTTGTATTTCAGCTCTTGCCTCCAAAATGGCTAGCAATGACACTTTAAAAATAACAGACCCTAAAATACCCGTGACATCACACACACTATGCTGACATGCCAACGTGCCAACATGAAAATCATAACAATAATTATTATAGTACTTGTTAAGCTCTCACTTTGGATCAAGCACTGTTCTAAGTGCTGGGGTAGATACAAGTTAATCAGGTTGAACACAGTTCCTGTCCCACATAGGGCTCACAGTCTTAATTCCCATTTTACAGATGAGGTAACTAAGATGCAGAGAGGTTAAGTGACTTGCCTAAGGTCACAAAGCAGAGCCAGGATTAGAACCCACATCCTCTGATCTCCAAGTTCATGCTTCTTCCACTAGGCCATGCTGCTTCTCAAGGCCAGGTTGCTTCTCAAAGAAGCAGAAGCAGAATGGCCTAGTGGATTGAGCATGTGCTTGGGAGTCAAAGAACCTGGGTTCTAATTCTGGCTCTGCCACCTGTCTTCTCTGTGACCTGGGATATGTCACGTAACTTTCCTGTACCTCAGTTACCTCATCTGTAAAATAAGGATTAAAGACTGTGAGACCCACATGGGATATGGACTGTGTCCAACCTGATTAGCTTGTGTCTACTCCCATGTTTTGTACAGTGCCTGGCACAAATTAAGCGCTTAACAAATACATTTAAAAAACCAACAAGGCAGTGTGATCGACTGATGTCATATGACCACAATTTTGTGGAATTTCAACCCATTCAGCCAGAATCAGCCTGAAATTAGGATATTTCTCCTGAACCTTGATCCTCTCGGTCCCTCTAGAGCCATTGAGTTCCCCTCCAGGAACTGTGGGAATTACAATGCCATGCCCAAACTGTGGAATTCGACTGAAGGAATTGTGGTTGTGGGAGATTGGGCACTGAAAGTAAGTGTACCAGACATAAAAGAGTTCAATACCTTATATTTACCTGTGTGGGACAAGTTAGATGAAAGCCAGATTGTCCATTGTAAAAACAGGTTAATGGTCTTCCTACCTCCAAGGCAGTAAAGATATTAGAAGTTTCAGACCTTCACAGACTAAAATAATATTAATAATAATAAGAAGAACAATAATAATATAATGGTACTTGTTAAGCAGTATGTGCAACACACAGCATGGCTCAGTGGAAAAAGCACGGGCTTTGGAGTCAGAGGTCATGAGTTCGCATCCCGGCTCTGCCACTTGTCAGCTGTGTGACCGTGGGCAAGTCACTTAACTTATCTGTGCCTCAGTTACCTCATCTGTAAAATGGGGATTAAGATTGTGAGCCCCACGTGGGACAACCTGATTCCCCTGTGTCTACCCCAGCTCTTAGAACAGTGCTCTGCACATAGTAAGCGCTTAACAAATACCAACATTATTATTATTATTATTACTAAGCACTGGGATAGAGATATAAGATAATCAAGTTGGACACAGTCCTGGTCCCATATGGTATTTGTTAAGCACTTACTATGTGCAGAGCACTGTTCTAAGCGCTGGGGGAGACACGGCGGAATCAGGTTGTCCCACATGGGGCTCACAGTCTTAATCCTCATTTTACAGATGAGGTAACTGAGGCCCAGAGAAGTTAAGTGACTCTCCCACAGTCACACAGCTGACAAGTGGCAGAGCTGGGATTCGAACAGAGCTGGGAGCGATGGGACTGAATCCCCATTTTGCAGATGAGGAAACTGAGGCCTAGAGAAGCTGTGACATATCCAAGCTTACCCAACAGATGAGAGGCCGAACTGGGATTAGAACCTAGGTCTTCTGATTCCCAGGCCTGGGCTCTTTCCACTAGTCTATGCTGCTTCCTAGTAAATCTCTAAATTGGCAGTCAGGGAAATGCTGATAAGTGCATGTGGGGACCACCAGATACTGAGGGAGGGAAGAAGAGAATGGGGTGATGGTGAATGATATTATTTTATCTATTTTTAAAAATGTTTTAATCGGAGAGCCTATTGGCTCACAACCTTATTTCAGTGTGCCTGCACCAACCCAGCCGACAAGAAGGAAATGTGTTCAGCATGCTTCGGTGGCGAAATGGGGCCTGTTGGCACAAACAGACCTGTGGCCGATCTAGGGGGTGTCACTTGTGCATGGCGACAACTCCACAATTGCTGGGGAAGTAGAGCAAGGTCGAGG
Source organism: Ornithorhynchus anatinus (assembly GCF_004115215.2). Classification (NCBI taxonomy): domain Eukaryota; kingdom Metazoa; phylum Chordata; class Mammalia; order Monotremata; family Ornithorhynchidae; genus Ornithorhynchus; species Ornithorhynchus anatinus. Next base: position 22,358,763 of record NC_041730.1, read on the forward strand.
GAGAAGAGGAGGAGTGAGAGGAGAAGAAGGAGGAAGAGCAGGAGGAGGAGGAAGAAGAAGAGAAAGAGGAAGGAAGAGGAAGAGGAGGAGGAGGAGAGGACACCTATAGAACAAGACCTGAAAGGAGACCGTAGGAAATGTTTTCTAGACATAATGAGCTGCATATGAGAAAGAGGACAAAGAAGGAAAATTTTAGTAGAAAAAAAGAGGAAAACAATTAGAAAAGGGAAAAAAACAGCAAGAGAAGAATTAATATTTCAAAGAGAAAAGTAAAAGTCAATAGCAAAACCCTGAAAATAAAGTCATCATGATTGCAAAAAAGCTTACATGACAAAAATGTACTGAAAAAGCAAAGAGCAGAAAAAGCCAATAAAATGACTAAAAAATAAAAATGTTACAATAACAAAATATATAATTTTAAGGAAAAAGTTGAGGGAGATAGCAAACAAAGATAAAGTAAAACTTCTCCAAAAGGGAAAGATAATGAAAAATACACAAGGGAAAACCAAAATGCTTGCAAAAAGGAAATTAAAAAAAGGACAGAAGCTTTGGAAAAAGAATAGTTAATGGCTTTCTGGAAGAAAAGAAAGAATATTTCCAGGGGAGAAAAAAGTAAAAATCCTGAAAAACAAAGATTGTATTAAAAAAATAAGGGTTACTCCTCAATAATTAAGAAATAAAAACAGAAAAAGCTGCAAGAAGAGAGAAAAGGAATATAAATCTGGTCTTTGAAGAGGTAATTGTGTGGTAAAACAAAGCTGCTAGATAGAATAGAACCTGGATAATATTGGCAGCAGAAACAAAAACAGGGGTGAGAAAGTTAGAAGTTTCTCCTGAGGTGGCAAAAATAAAATCTTTAATCTATAGCAAGCATTTGATTAAAAAATAGACATTTGTAAACTTTATTGTGTAACAGAGAATACAATACCTTGAGTTCATTATTACTTTTGCTTTGAGACCTCATTCAGAGCTGCCAATGGTTTTTAGAAAAATTTTACTTTTGAACCGAAGCATTCCATATTTGGTCTCTATCCAAAGGTGAATTGTTTTTGAAATGTTTGAGCTAAATCTGGTCAGATGGTTTTGCTTAGGGAAGTGTGGAAAAAATCCCTTTTCCTTTTTAGAGAAAAAAAAGTATTCAAGCTCCTTTTAAACCTGTTTAACTCATTCAAATCTTCCTGTGTAGGGGACCTCAGCAACACATGAAATCCTAAAGGGTGACGAATTGAGCTAAAATGATTAATGGTTGAAAACAAGCACGGCACAGTCACACGCTATCTTTGTGTCTCAAGTGGCTTCTTCCACAGACAACGGGTTGGGCTCCGGAGTGAACCCAGATGAATACCGACATTATCAGAGAGAATCTCACAGTTTCTCAGATCCAGCCCCTTCGTCCCTTTATGTCTGAGTGTGTATGTGTGTGGGGGTTTAGGTGTGCATGCATACACGCTTGTGTGTAAAAAAGGAATTGTGAATAGCTCCCTTAGCTGACAGAGGGGAATGGGAATCTGGCACTTTTTCCAAAACTCTAAAACTGCTGGTGCTGTTCGTGACATTTTCTTTTTGATTAAAAAGGAAGCAAAGGAAAAAAAAAAACCATAAAAATGGAGTAAGGCCACATTACCATAACAAACAGACAGGAAATGCAAGTGTCAAACCACTTTTGGCAGAGTTAGGTTGGCCCTTCAAGTTCGTCCTGTACATGAGGAGTATTCACAGTTAGACCGCACTTAGTTCCGAAGTTCTTGCAAACAGCTAAGTGGTTTGTATTTTATGCCTGTGGAATAATTGTACCTTCCATAGGCCTTATTTAAGAGTAGAAATACACCAAAGAACATAAAAGCATCCCCCAATATGCTAGAGCAAAGAATGAAGGGGACCCTGTTTGCAAATGAAAGATGGGGAGTGGATTACTTGAAAGTTGGCCAAGGCTATAGGTAAAAAAAAGAAAAAAAAAGGTTTTTTTTTAAGTGTTTGAAACTGAGAGGAGAAAAAGACAGATGTACAGAAGATGGATATTGCAACCTTGGCATCCGGTATTGAAATGCTGCCATTATGGTACCTGCTGAAACTATTATTAAACACGCCCAGGGCTCATTTTATTTTCCAAACACTAATTTTTGATAGGAACCTAGAAGGGAAGAATGGAAACTATAAAAGGCTGATGTAATCAGAGCCCAGTTGCCCATTTAAAGGGTGTTCCAAAAAGGAATATAACTAGAGCCAAGTTTCTCCCAAGCTTCCCAAGCCAGAAAGACCAACTTAAAAGTTGACTTGTTATTTTCTCTAGGTAGCCAATATAGATTACCGAGCTGGCTGTAATGTGATCACAGTTGCTCAAACAAGCCATCAAGCTGGCGTGTTTTATACAAACTGTGAGTGACAAGCACTGTGGAAGTAATTTCAAGAAAGCATTACAGTACGTGCATCTCCCGGTCGCCGGACACAGGCTTATGCGAGGATGTCAGGAGATAATTTAGAGCGTGGAGGGAAACAAACCGGCTAAGATGGTTCTAGGGCTATAGATTCCACCAGCTTTCAGTACATCCCCACCCCGCCCCCATGCCAAGTCAAAGAAAAGTGTGACGCTTTTTCATTCATTCACTCTATTGTATTTATTCAGCGCTTACTGTGTGCAGAGCACTGTACTAAGCACTGGGAAAGAACACTACCGCAATAAAGACAGAAAATCCCTGCCCACAACAGGCATTATCAATGTAAGTGAGGGGTCCTGTAGGATTCTGTGGATTAGACTGTAAGCCCGTCAAAGGGCAGGGACTGTCTCTGTTACCAATTTGTATGTTCCAAGCGCTTAGTACAGTGCTCTGCACATAGTAAGTGCTCAATAAATACTACTGAATGAATGAATCCAGCGCTTAGACTACGAGAGCCCACTTCGTGTTTAGGAAATACTCGACTGTAATTATAGTAATAATAATAATGGTATTTGTTAAACACTTTCTATGTGCCGGGCACTGTACTAAGAGCTAGAGCAGCAGATACAAGCAAACTGGCTTGGATACAGTCCCTGTCCCACAAGGGGCTCACAGTCTCAATGCCCATGTTACAGATAAAGTCACAGAGGCCCAGAGAAGCTAAGTGTCTTGTCCGAGATCAAACAACAAATGGCGGAGTGGGTATTAGAACCCATGACCTTCTGATTCCCAGGCCCGGGCTCTATCCACTACACCATGCACTGTGAGGGCAGGGACCACATCTTTGACTTTTACTGGATGCTCTCAAGCTTCTAGCACAGTGCTCTGCACATAGTAGGAGCTCAGTAAACGCTCTCGATGATGGTAGTGGTGAAAGGAACAAAAGATAATATTAATAATAATGTTGGTATTTGTTAAGCGCTTACTATGTGCAGAGCACTGTTCTAAGTGCTGGGGTAGAAACAGGGTAATCAGGTTGTCCCACCTGAGGCTCACAGTCTTAATCCCCATTTTACTGATGAGGTAACTGAGGCACAGAGAAGTTAAGTGACTTGCCCACAGTCACACAGCTGACAAGTGGCAGAGCTGGGATTCGAACCCATGACCTCTGACTCCCAAGCCCAGGCTCTTTCCACTGAGCCACGCAGATCTGTCAGGTGGCCGAAGACAGCTGATGGAACAAATGGCCAGTTATAACTGCTGTATTGTTGTCTTCCAAGCGCTTAGTCCAGTGGTCTGCACACAGTATGAGCTCAATAAATACTATCGATTGGTTGATCTTGATTGATTTGCCCTCTAGCCAGAATACCGACCACACTGAAAAATACTGATTTATAATCCGGCAAGACGAGCCCTCGTAAAAATTTGTACCAAAGAGTTGAGTGTGAAGACCCTCACAATTTAGCAGCCAGCCTTTAGGTAAACATCTGATAACTACACTTGGCTGAACAAATTCTCATCTACTGCAACTTCTTTCAGATCACACTGACCAAACTGAGGGGCAAGAAGGGGATTGGATGAAGAGGTGAAATGCATTTTGATCGCTTCCACCCTCCAATTCTAAGCCTGGGGTAAAGGAGCCTTGAAAGAGGCCAGGAAGTTAGAGGATACTTCCAAACCAATAGGAGATTATGTAGTGTCTCCCTACTTTCGCCTTGGGTGACCAATCACCCAGTTTTATACTGGACACCCGGTTTTCAACTGGTCTATTCTCTGTCCAATATGAATATTTTTGTTCATTTTATTTCTGGTGGTGTAATATTCAGCTCTCAGCCTTCTTTTTGGCTTTGGAGCACATTGAGACGGGGTGGGAAAGTGTCAAGATAGCCAAGAGAAATGCTCCCAGTTTGGGTGAATTCAACAGAATCGGGCAGACGTACACAAAATGTCGTCTATACGTTATCGTCACCTGACCATGTGTGCTGGGCAACCATGTGACATCATGTGCCTCTTAGTGTCTGGGTTTTTTGAGTGCCTTTGCTGGCCACAATACCTCCAGGATTACTAGACATGCTAGGGCAAGGGTCCTGCTCACTCAACCCTTCTGTTGACCATCAACCTCAGGCCTCTTGTTTGTACAGGACTCTTCAACTGAACCATCTGAACTGCCCGTCTGTTTGTTGGTATTTGTTAAGTGCTTACTATTTGCCAGACGTTGTACTAAGTGCTGGGGTAAATACGAGCTAAAAAAGTTGGACACGTTCCATGTCACACATGGGATTCACAGTCTTAATCTTCATTTTACAGATGAGGTAAAGGAGGCACAGAAAAGTTAAGTGACTTGCCTAAGGTCACACAGCAGACAAGTGGTAGAGCCATGGTTAGAACTCAGGTCGTTCTGACTCTCAGTCCAGTGAGAGTCTATCCACTAGGCCACCCTGCTTCTCATGCTTCTCTTCTGCTATCCCTGGAGGTTATTGTACCCTATCCCCACTGTAGTCACGTTGGGTTTGGGGGACGATACGTGACCCTAATTTCACAGAAACTGAGGTACGCCATTGAGGTTCAGAGCAGAGCTAGATTCAATACCAGGAGTTGGTATTTGTTAAGCACTTACTATGTGCAGAGCACTGTTCTAAGCGCTGGGGTAGACACAAAGGAATCAGGTTGTCCCATGTGGGGCTCACAGTCTTAATCCCCATTTTACAGATGAGGTAACTGAGGCACAGAGAAGTTAAGTGACTTGCCCACAGTCACACAGCTGACGAGTGGCAGAGCTGGGATTTGAACCTATGACCTCTGACTCCAAAGCCCGTGCCCTTTCCACTGAGCCACGCTGCTTCCCTTGCAATCAGACTAAGTGACTGAAGTGCGAATCTAGAAATGGAGGGAGATGTGAAGGGTTAGGAACAGGTTGTCAGGGTTTCAGAATACCTAGGAGGACTAAAGCTAGATAGAAAATAAGGTCTGGGCAGTAATTTGTCATAACATATTAGCAGTTGGACGCTGGGCCCAAGAGGATTCTTTACACTGGGAACAGAGAGCCATGGTCAAGGTACATAAAGCCCTGGACGAGAACAACAATGTTTAGAACAAAACACCACCGCACGAGTAACAGCTCCAAGAAGTGCTGGGATGCATCATCACAACAGGAGATCTGTTGGTTCAAAGCTGCTTTAAACAAACCCCATAGTCCTCCGGGAACTCAGCTAGTTCTCAGAACTGCCTCTTCCTTGGAAAAAACATGGCCTAATGGAAAGAGCATCCCTGGGAGTTGGAGGACCTGGGTTCTAATGCCAGGTCTGCCAATCTCTTGCTGTGCGTGACTTTGGGTAAGTCACTTAACTTCTCTGTGCCTCTGTTTCCTTAACTGTAAAATGGGGATTATTCAATTATTTATTCAATTCAATTGTATTAACTGAGCAATTACTGTGTGCAGAACACTGTACTAAGTGCTTGGAATAAGAGTAGAGTACAATATAATAGAGTAGAGAAGCAGCATGGCTCAGTGGAAAAAACATGGGCTTGGGAGTCAGAGGTCATGGGTTCGAATGCCAGCTCCTCCACTTATCAGCTGTGTGACTGTGGGCAAGTCACTTAACATCTCTGTGCCTCAGTTCCCTCACCTGTAAAATGGGGATGAAGACTGTGAGCCTCACGTGGGACAACCTGATTACCCCGTATCTACCCCAGTGCTTAGAACAGTGCTCTGCACATAGTAAGTGCTTAACAAGTACCAACATTATAATAAGAGTATAATATAACAATTAAATTCCTGATCTCCCTTCTACTTATGCTGTGAGTCTGATGAGGCAGAGGGACTGAGTCCAACCCAGTATCTTCCCCCGCACTTAGAACAATGTTTAACACATAGTAAGCGCTTAAGGAAGACCATAACAATAACAACAATCGGGCAGACCAACTACCTTTATAGAGATGGGCTGCCCTTCAAGGTTTGATGCTATGCCACTTGAGCTTTGCTGTCGGGTTATGATACTTAGCTGTGGATCCCAATGGGCCTAGTTTCTTACCCAGTTAGGCATCAATGAACTATTCTATTAGCGCTAGACTCTCTATGCAGAGGAGCTTCCTACCAAGTTAATACCAAATTTGATCTCTGCTTGGCTCTTCAACATGATACTACTTTACCCAAAAAGCTAATGAAAGAGAATTTTCAGATCCCGCTGATCTTTCCCCCCATTGTAGTTGGTTTGTCTTCGCTGGGGGCAGTGGGAGACGATATTCCCCACTGGCACCAAATATCGTTTGGGGGTTCTCACCACTGAAAAGGGCTATCTGTGACCTAGCCTAAATCCAGATTAAGGGAAAAACCAGAGGGTCAGGTTAGCAAGGATGTGGAGAGAGGGAGAGCCATTTTAGTCCAAAGTGGCCCTAAGAAGTCCAGACCAACTCTGAGTTCTCTTTGGACTAGCAGACCATGGGGATTTCAATCAATCAATCAATCAATTGTATTTATTGAGCACTAACTGATTGCAGAGTAGTGTGCTGAGCATTGGAGAGAGCATAATATAGCAATAGACACATTCTCTGCCCACAACAAGCTTATGGTCTCCAGGAGGAGACTGGCATTAATATAAATAAATTATAGATATGTACTTAAGTGCTGTGGGGTTGAGGGCGGGGTGAAAGGGAGCAAATCAGGGTGATGCAGAAGGGAAGAGGAGAAAAGGAAATGAGGGCTAAAACAGAGAAGGCCTCTTGCAGGAGAAGTGCCATCAATAAGCTTTGCAGGTGGGGACAGTAATTGTCCGTGGGATATGAAGAGGGAGGGTGTGGCGAGAGGTCGGCACTGAAATAGACAAGATGGAGGTACAGTGAGTAAATTGGCGTTAGGGGAGCAGAGTGTGTGGGCTGGGTCGTAGTAGGAGAGTAGTGAGGTGAGGTAGGATGGGGCAAGGTAATTAAGTGTTTTAAAGCTAATGTTTCAGGCAGAGGTGGGTGGGCAACCACTGTAAATTCTTGAGGAATAGGGAGACTTGGACTGAACGTTTTTGCAGACTTTGGTTTTGTGAACTTTTGAAGAGGTTGGGTCCTCTCTAGGTCAGGCTGGAAGATGCTGCTTGGACCAGAGATTTTAGCTCCCGGATCCTCTTTGCACTAAACAGCTCTCCTGGTATCTCACCACTCTGGCCTTACACCCTGGAACTGGATTGGAACTGGTTTAGATTTCCCCTTGGATTCTCTTTTAGACTGTGAACGCCTAGTGGGACAGACATTATATCTGATCTGATTACTTATCACATCACTCTAATAATATCACTCTAATAATAATATTATCTGTGGTATTTGTTAAGCACTTACTATGTACCAAGCACTGATACAAGGTAGTCAGGTCCCACAGGATAAATAGGAGGGAGACCCGATATTAAATCTCCATTGCACAGATGAGGCGCAAAAAAGTTAGCTTGTTGTGGGCAGGATTGTGCCTGTTTGTTGTTATATTGTACTCCACTTTTATTGTGCGACTTTCCAATCCCAAGTCTATGAAATACCCAAAGAAGCTAGGATGAGAATGTAGGTGCTTCTATTCTCCTTACCTGTCAGTGAAAGGAGAGAGGAAAAACATTTAACTCAGTTTTCATTATAACCACCTTTGGACTAAGGGGGCAGCCACTGTCCCGTTTTGTTTGCAAAATTCCACCCCAGCCAAGTTAGATGCACTCTTTCCATCTGCGACTTGAGCACCATTTGCATTCCCAAAAGGTGCAATTAGAGGATAATAATAAGGTGTGATATTTGTTAAGCACTTATTTGCCAGGCCCTGTTTGTAGATAAAAAATAATCGGGTTGGACACAGTCCCTGTCCCACAGGGGTTTCATAGTCTTAATCCTCATTTTACAGATGAGGGAACTGAGGCACAGAGAGCAATAGTAATAATAACAATTGTGGTATTTGTTAAGCACTTATTTTGTGGCAAGAACTGTAGAAAGTGCTGGGGTGGTTACAAGCAAATCAAGTTGGACACAGTTCCTGTCCCGCTTAGGGCGCAGTCTTAATCCCCATTTTAAGATGAAGTAACTGAGGCACAGAGAAGTTAAGTGACTTGCCCAAGGTCACACAGCAGACAAGTGGCAGATCTGGGGTTGGAACCCAGCTCCTTCTGACTCCCACGTCTGTGCTTTATTCACTAGGCCACGCTGCTTCTCTAAGGCAAAGGCTATATCTCATACATTATACCGAATGGATTGGCATCTTGGACTGAAGATGATAGAAATAAGCTATTGATCAAAGGTTATAAAAATACGGAAACCGGGCTCCTGTGATGCTCGCAGACTGAGGGCAACACTAAAGTGCTACACAAATGCAATAACATTTATAACCTCAGGGCAACTGCTCTTTACATGAAAATAAAAGACAATCCCCTGTTTAATTCCACTTTTTCCTACTTCTGCTCAAGTCTCGTTCGACAGGCCTACAGACAGAAAGCTAGGCAATTTAGTCCTGGCCGTGGTGGTCTTTACTGACTCACCATGTCTAAAACTGGTGAACTCTCTGGCAAGCTAAAAAAAAAGCCCAAATCATTTGAACAGATCATCCTACTTCATAAGGCCTATAGTGTTTAATAATGATGGTATTTGTTAAGCACTTACTATGTGCAAAGCACTGTTTTAAGTGCTGGGGGGATACAATAATAATAATAATGTTGGTATTTGTTAAGCACTTACTATGTGCAGAGCACTGTTCTAAGTGCTGGGGTAGACACAGGGTAATCAGGTTGTCCCACATGAGGCTCACAGTCTTAATCCCCATTTTACTGATGAGGGAACTGAGGCCCAGAGAGGTTTAGTGACTTGCCCACAGTCACACAGCTGACAAATGGCAGAGCTGGGATTCAAACCCTTGACCTCTGACTCCCAAGCCCATGCTCTTTCCACTGAGCCACACTGCATTCCATACAAGGTGATCAGGTTGTCCCATGTGGGGCTCACAGTCTTAATCCCCATTTTACAGATGAGGGAACTGAGGCACAGTCTGAATCAGTTTCAGTCCACTGAAATGGGGATGGATGGGGTGGGTTTTTTTATGCTATACATTCAGTCCTATTTATTATTTACTGTGTGCAAAGCACTCTACTAAGCACTTGAAGTGAATCTGATTTGCCTTGGGTCTGTTAAATTGAGCTTCCTGGACTGCTGGATTGTAAGGTCTTTGAGAGCAGGGATCGTCTCTACTGAGTCTATTGTTCCCTCCCAAAAGTTTAGTACAGTGCAGATATCTGTAAATTTTTTATGGTATATGTTAAGTTCTTACTATGTGCCATACACTGTACTAACACTGGGGTAGATACAAGCTCATCAGGTTGGACATGGTCCATGTCCCATGTGAGGAGCCCAGTCTTTATCCCCATTTTTACAGATGAGGCACCTGAGGCCCAGAGAAGTTAAATGACTTGCCCAAGGTCACACAGCAGACAAGTGGTGAAGCTGGGATAATAATAATAATAATGTTGATATTTGTTAAGCGCTTACTATATGCAGAGCACTGTTCTAAGCACTGGGGGAGATATGGGGTCATCAGGTTGTCCCAAGTGAGGCTCACAGTTAATCCCCATTTTACAGATGAGGTAACTGAGGCAAAGAGAAGTGAAGTGACTCACCCACAGTCACACAGCTAAGTGGCAGAGTTGGGATTCGAACCCATGACCTCTGACTCCCAAGCCCGGGCTCTTTCCACTGGACCTGGGGAATCAGAACCCAGTTTCTTCTGACTCTCAGGCCTGTGCTCTATCCTCTAGGCCACACTGCTTCTCTATTTTATCTATTTACATTATTTATTTATATTAGGGTCTTTCTCCCCCATTCGTTGTGGGCAGAAAAGTGTCTACCAACTCTGTTGTATGCTCCTAAGTGCTTACTACAGTGCTCTACCTGCAATAAGTGCTCAATAAACTCAATAAATTCAATTGATTGACTGACTACTCTATTCACAGTAAGGGCTCAACAAATACTATTAATGGATTAAAAACTCACCTGAGCCTCTTTGCCCTTTGTTCATCCCCCTTCCCAGCCCCACAGCACTCTAATTTATTTATATTAATAATAATGTTAATAATGTTGGTATTTGTTAAGCGCTTACTATGTGCAGAGCACTGTTCTAAGCGCTGGGGTAGATACAGGGTCATCAGGTTGTCCCATGTGAGGCTCACAGTCTTAATCCCCATTTTACAGATGAGGTAACAGAGGCACAGAGAAGTGAAGTGACTTGCCCACAGTCAAACAGCTGACAAGTGGCAGAGCCGGGATTCGAACCCATGATCTCTGACTCCCAAGCCCAGGCTTTTTCCACTGAGCCACGCTGCTATTAGTGTCTCTCTCCCCGACTAGAGTGCAAGCTCGTTGTGGGCAGGGAATGTGGCCGTTTATTATTATATTGTACTCTCCCAAGTGCTCAGTAGTGCTCTGCACACAGCAAATGCTCAGTAAATGCGACTGAATGAATGAAGGTTTTCTAGAATTGATGTCCAGGGTCTGTCAGCTCTATCCTCCCTCCTCACTCTGCCCCTGGGAGAGGTTTTGCAGCCATCTGGGTGGGAGGATGGGAAAAGAAGGGTGGCAGAGCTTGCAACTCTCTTTGACAATCAGGTCTGCCCCTTTCAGGATGTCACGAGTGACGATAAATATTTCCTTGGATGGCGGTGGCATCTTCACGGCTCACCCGCTGCGGGCAACCCTCAGAGGCTTGTTTTCTATAAAAATGGGGCATTAAAAAAAAAAGTTTCCCCTGATTCAGTTGAAAAAAAATACCCTTGCCTGGGTGAACATTAGTGTCTTTTCTCCTTCCCATCTGGCAGGAGTGGGTTGGGGACTGGAGATTCAGCTTCTTGATCATAAGAATGCTGGGAAGAAATCTTGTAGCCGTTTCAGTGAGTCACCTGGTCAAACAGGAGCCGCAGGTTTTGGGCTGAAGCAAAGGCTCATGGATGGAGTGGAGATCGTGGGTTCTGGCAATTGCCGATGCACATTGACCCCTGGATCACACCAATCCACTGACCAACGTTTTAGAAGAGTCTGTGGGCTATTTCCTTTGGCCTGTGAGAAGAGGCAAAAGCACATAACTAGCAGAGACTCTCCCCCTACTCCCACTCCCTTTTGCGTCACCCAACCTTCAGCCCCACAGCATTTATGTACATATCCATAATTTAATAATAACAGTAATAATATTTATAGTATTTGTTAAGTGCTTACTATGTGCCAGGCACTATACTAAGCGCTGGGGTGGATATAAGCAAATCATGTTGGACGCGGTCCCGGTCCCACGTGGGGCTCGCAGTCTCGATCCCCTTTTTAGAGATGAGGCAACTGAGGCCCAGAGAAGTGAAGTGACTTACCCAAGGTCACACAGCAGACAAGTGGCAGAGCCGGGATTATTAATGCTCATCTCCCCCCCTAAACTGTAAGTTCCTTGTGGGCAGGGAAAATGTCCGCCAACTCTGTTTTATCGCACTCTTCTGGGTCTTAGTACAGTGCTTTGCATACAGTAAGCGCTCAGTAAATCCCTTTGATTGATTGAAGAGGTCCTGCTTCCCAGGGTGGAGTTCATTTGTAAATTCCTATAACAACATTCTCCAATGCAAGGGGATCCTTTTCCATGACACCTAAAGGCCTCTCGATCTTACCGGAGATGGGGCTGCCCTTCCGTTACAGCTGGGGGAACTGAGGCAGAGAGGGCATACGAGGGATTCCTGCAAGCTCACGGCCAATGGATAGATGGGAGAGCTGGATATGGAAGTCCCGGCCACGCCTCTCTCTCGAGACTGTCACGCCAGCTTATTATAATAACCCCTGCTGTGAAGCCTTCATTGCAGGGATAGACTCTTAACGGTATCACCGTGGCCAAGGTTAGCACACTTAAAAGACTGTTCTTCTGAAAAAAAGACACTTTTGTCAGCCGGCAGTTCTAACCGGTGCAAACAGAAGACGCCCCTACAATCTCGACGCTAATGCTTTCACACTCTCAGTTGGGTACTGCTTTGGGATCCTTTTGGTTTTTGCCCAAACTACTGAGGCGAAGGACTCTGGGATGAAGGGAGCTATCATTAGGCACAGTTAGTGACAAATCTCAGGCTTCAGCTTTTTCACTTGGAAGGGGCCCGTTCCCCTCAGCTTGCTGACGTTTATCAAAAGAAATGCAATATTCGTCCAGATTGAAATTGGAATGAGTTTTTCTTTCTTATTAAATGAACGGCAACGGCACAGTGTACTCGGAAAAAATAATGTTTGTGTTTATGCTAATTGAGAAGCTAGTACTGAAATAAAGTATGTGAGGCTTTGAGACTCATAACACCTGCCCCTCTGAGGAGACATCAGTCCCCAAATGGCTATTGGAAAACACCGTTCTTTTTTTTTTTTCTGAAAAAAATCTCTGCGGGTCAGAAGGGTGTATTAAGTCTTCCCAGACTGAGCCCTCCTTTCCCTCTTCTCCTCCTTCCCTCCCCATCACTCCTACTCCCTCCCTCTGCTCTACTCCCCTTCCTGCCCCACAGCACTTGTGTATAAATGTACTTATTATTCTATTTATTTTATTAATGGCATGTATATATCTATAATTCTATTTATTTACATTGATGCAACTCATGCCTGTCCACTTACTTTGTTTTGTCATCTATCTCCCCCCTCTAGACTGTGAGCCCGTTGCGTAGAGATTGTCTCTGTTGCCAAATTGTGCTTTCCAAGTGCTTAGTACAGTGCTCTGCACAACATAAGCGTTCAGTAAATACGATTGAGTGAATGAATGAATGACTAGCTGAAATAATGCATTACGTTCCTCCTGCAGCAAGCCATAAGTCAACCCCAGATACAGTTCTTAGTAAATACTTAACAAAAACCACAGATATTATTATTAGATACCTAGCTCAGTATCACCCTACAATATTTGACATTTTTAGTGACCAACTAAACATGAGTTGGTAAAACCTGTGAGAGTCTCATTTTTCATTGACTAGAGTCAGCCTTCCACTTGAGTCTTAACTAAGCAGCAGGGAAGATAATTCCAAGAGCAGCCTGGCTGACAGGGAAGCATTGGGCTGACCATTTTTTTTTAATGGCATCCGTTAAGCCCTTACCATGTCCCAGTCACTCTTTTAAGCGCTGGGGTAGATACAAGATAACCGGGTTGGATGCAGTCCCTGCCCCACCTAGGATTTACAATCTCAATTCCCATTTTACAGATGAGGTAACTGAGGCCCAGAGAAGTTAAGTGACTTGCCCAAGGTCACACAACAGGCAAGTAGTGGAGGCAGGCGCAGAACCCAGGACATTTGACTCTCAGACCCATGGTCTTTCCACTAGGCCACACTGCTTCTTACTGAAACCTGGCCACAGTCGGTGCTGCAGATTGAAAGTGACATTCAGAGTGTGGGAGAAAGTTGGAAGGTTGGCTTCTGATCGGGGAAACTTTAAAATATGTTGTAGATTCATTCATTCATTCGATAGTATTTAATGAGCTAGATAATCCTCAAAATGGAAAACTCACTTGCAAAAAATGCAATCACCTGTAGTCAAAGAATTAATAGAAATCTTACCCTTATAGATATCTCCAAGAAGTTCAGCCAGAAAAAAAGAGTATGTGGTAATATTCCCCCTTTACAGATAGGAAGACTGAGCCTCGGTGATGAGGATCCCTAACCAGAAGCTATAAAGTTTCCAACTCCGCAACATGGGGGAGGATGTGTGGGGCTTAGAGGGGTTCAGAAGTTTTATTTGGGGCAATTGAAAACATGTAAAAAAACTAAACATAAGTCATCAAACTTTTCCCCGACATTGAGGTAACTGGTTTTCATTAACGTGGTTAGGATCGGCAGGATGTATTTTAGGGGCTATTAATGAGACTTTGTACCTGGAACACATTTCTGAACTCAGAGTGCTTTACAGACATTAATTATCTCATTAATTTTCCCAACATTACTGAAGGGGGATAAGTGGCAAATAATAACCCATTTTACAGTTGGAGAAAATGATGCTTATAGAGTATAAGAAGCTTGCCCGGATTTATACTGAGGCTTATGGTGGAGCAAAGAATTGAACTTTGGCCTGCTGCCTGTAGTAAAGCCTTGGGTTATACATGCACCCTAGCTGGTATGCAAATAGTTAATTATTACTAGCACTAATGAAAGTCTGTAGTACATTGGGGATCGTAATCCTAAGTATTTAAATTGTTTAATAATGAGATTGATGTTGCTGTCCATATTTTTGACCCAGGCAAGAAGAATATGAAAAAAGTAAACTAAACAGCTAATTATTTTCCATCTTAGGTAGGATCTCTCCTGACTACTTTTTTCCTGGGTTTTGGGCAAAGGAGCTAGTAAATGAGTCTTTGACTAGAATGGATTGAGGGGCCCCTAATCGTTGTTTTATCATTAGAACTCTCAATTCTCCAGGGTTACAGGCCTCCTGCCCCTGAGAAGACTGGGTGGGATTCCCTCTCTCAAACTCAACTGAAGAACAACTAAAGATATCATGAAGACACTACCTCTTTCACTCTTGACTCCTATTGTAAGTGATAAGAGGACAGGTTTGGGAGTCAGAGGACATAGGTTCTAATCCCAGCTCCCCCAATTGTCTGCTGGGTGAACTTGGGCAAGCCACAACTTCTCTGTGCCTCAGTGACCTCATCTGTAAAATGGGGATTGAGACTGTGAGCCCCACGTGGGATAACCTGATTACCTTGTATCTACCCCAGCACTTAGAACAGTGCTTGGCATGTAGTCAGCGCTTAACAAATATCATCATCGTTATTATTATTATCCATTCTTATCCATTCACCACATGACGATAGGAGGGAATCTAATGGCTCCAACTTCTCAGACCGGAGCTCTTCTTAGACATGAAGAATCTGAAAGTCAGAGTGTTACTCCTAACCCGTTTGGAAGACAGTCCTACCTCTGACCAGACTTCCTAAGTCACTGGGATTGTAGAATAAATTCAGTGACTGGTCGGCATATTTCAAAGGGTGGGGTGGGGAAAGAGGAACCTTTTTTTGATTGCAAGCAAATTTTGCCCAAGCACAACAGTACTAAATACAAGAAGCTGTTGGCTGGATCTCCCATGTTCTGCCACTGGCCTGGAACACCCTCCCACTTCATATTTGACGGATGACCACTCTACTCACCTTGAAAATCTCATTGAAGGTACACCTCCTCCAAGAGGCCTTCCCGGACCGGACCCTCAAGTCCTCTTCTCCCACTCCCTTCCACATCACTCTTGCACTTGGATTTCCACCCTTTATTCACCCCTTCCTCTCCTCCACAACACTTATGTACATATCCTCTGCTCCTCCTCCCCTCCCTATCGCCCTGACTCTACCCACCCTCCCCCCCCGCACAGCACTTGTGTATATATGTACAGACTTATAATTCGATTTATTTATATTATGGGTATATTCCTATAATTCTATTTATATTCTATGCTACTGATGCCTGCTGACTTGTTTTGATGCCTTTCTCCCCACTCCTAGGCTGTGAGCCCGTTGAGGGCAGGGATTGTTTCTATTTGTTGCTGAACTGTACTTTCCAAGTGCTTAGTCCAGTGCTCTGCACACAGTCAGCACTCAATAAATACGATTGAATAAATGAATGAATCCATAATTTATTAATATTAATGTCTGTCTCCCCCTTTAGACTGTAAGCTTGCTTTGGTCATGGAATGTGTCAATTTATGCTATATTATACTCTCCCAAGTGCTTACCACGGTGTTCTGCATACAGTGAGCACTCAATAAATAGGACTGATTTACTGATTGATCTCCAAGCTGTTTCATTGCATTGGACTTTTTTTGTTGTATTGGATAGTTAAAAAGGCATTCAGGCCATACACAAGCAATTTAATCTACAGATCTAAGTCCATTTTCTAAAATGTTTTCATTTTAGATTTGGGAGTTATTTGCTGAATTACCACTAGAAATTTTCTTAGAGATCTATGCTATTGATAAGTAGAGTTATTTAAGCATTAGACCATTCATCCACTAGATATTATTAAACACAAATGTAGCCAACTTTTGAATGATAAAAACTACAACAACTTTTTAAATTTTTATTCCTAAACTACACTCATCTTCGGGATTAGCAACACAAACCTGGGATTTCCTGAGGTTCATTTAAACAGTTTTCTGTATATTAAATAATATTTCAAAATAGTCATGGAGGAAAGACCTTTTTTAAAACTCCCTCCTTGAATTTGTATGAATTACCTTCTGTTACTTCTGCCTGTATCTGGCTTTCTGCCAAATTATAAACGCCTAAAGAGCAAAGACATTTTGGATTACTTTTTATACATTTCTCTACAAAGTATCCTGCAAGTGATGTGCTTAATAAATGCTGGGTTCAGTATTCCAATATTTTGAAGTGTAAATTCATGTCTGTGGGATTTCATGTGGAGGAATGCTGGAAAAAAATCCTAGAAGTGGAACTTCACTGGGAAAGCTGGAGTAAGTACTTCAGAGTCCCTGGATTTTAGAGGCAACAATTTGTTGTGCTCATTTAAAGTTCCACCTGCTTCCTTGGCTTTCCCAACATAGTTTTTCTTGAGGATTGTGGTCACATGGGGAGCACAGGTAAGTGGAAAGAATCCAGGTCTTCACATGTCTGTTGTGTAACTTTGGACAAATGACTTATTTTCTCTAGGCCTCAGTTACCTCATCCATAAAATGGGGATTCAGACTGTGAACCCCATGTGGGACAGGGACTGTGTCCAACAGTGCCTGGCACCCAGCAAGCATTTAACAAATGCCACTGCATAATAATAATAATAATGATAATCCTTGTTATGCAATTGGCCTGTTGTTTCATCTCACCTATCTGGGCTTCAGTTTTCCCACCTGTAAAATGAGGATATTACTATCTGCTTCTACAAACCTCCCAGGGATGTTGTGAAGACAAAACCAGATAAATAATGTGAAAAGCCTTTGGAAAAACAGAAGAGCTAGAGTTTTGCAACCATATTCGGTCAATCATATTTATTGAGCGTTTACTGTATGTCGAGTACTGTTTCAAGCGCTTGGGATAGTATAATACAGTAACAAACAGAAACATTCCCTGCCCACAACAAGCTTACAGTGTGATAGTCCTGAAAATTCCTCGATTTCTATTTTCAAGGCTTGGAGCATGCATATTAGAGTTGGAGTCCCAGTGGATAGGCTCCAAGCTTTCATATGATTACAGTCTCCCTCCACCCATCAACCACATCTGGTATAACATGGAAGCATTAAGGGCGAGAGGGATGCACCTGAAGGGAGAGAGTCCTTCCTAGGCATCCACAGGCAATTTGTTCAACTACTGGGCATCGTTACAGTCTACTTTCTGCCATTTCACCAAACCCGTTCACCCAGATTTACCCATCCTTCAAAATATGTAATGTTGTGTTCACTTTTGGCATTCAAAAAAACTAATGATATCTAGGTTGAAAATAAATAGGAATATAGGCATGTGTAATTTTGTTAGGCAGTGTAATGATTATGGTACTTGTTAAGTTTTTACTATGTGCCAAGCACTGTTCTAGGCGCTGGGGTAAATACAAATTAATCAGGTTGAACACAGTCCCTGTCCCACGAGGGGGTCACAGTCTAAGTATAATCTTATTAAAGAGATGACAGGATCGATCAATCAATCAATAGTATTTACTAATCTGGGCAACCATTACTAACGGGCAACCATAGGAAGTTTTTGAAGCGAGGGGAGATGTGAACTGAGCAGTCTTTTTAGAAAAATCATCTGGGTAGCATAGTGAAATATGGACTGGAGAGGGGAGAGATAGAAAGTAGGGAAGTTAAAGAGGAGACTGATGCAACAGTCAAGACTGGTTATAATGGGAACTTAGATCAGCGAGGTAGCCGCTTTGATGGAGCGGAAGGGGTGGATTCTAGAGATTCTAGACATGGTGTGAAGGTAGAACTAACAGGATTTGGTAATCTTACGTGGGTTGAATGAGAGAGAAGAGTCAAGCCAAGGTTACAAGCTTGTGAGATAGGTAGGATGGTGATATCGTCCATAGTTAGGGGAAAGTCTGGAGGAGGCCAGGGTTTGGATGGGAAGATGAAGATGCAGAGTTCTCTTTTGGATATGTTAAGTTGGAGGTGATGACAGCATGGTGCCAGCAGAAGCAGTGTGGCATAATGGATAAAGCAGAGGCCTGGGAGTCAGAAAGTCATGGGTTCTAATCCCAGCTCTCCACTTGTCTGCTTTGTGACCTTGGGTGAGTCATTTTACTTCTCTGGGCCTCAGTTACCTCATCTGTCAAATGGGGATCAAGACTGTGAGCCCCATGTGGGACGGGGACTGTGTCTAACCTGATTTGCTTGTACCCACCCAAGCGCTTAGTACAGGGCCTGGCACAGAGTAAGCGCTTAACAAATACTATTATTATTATTATTATGACAGGGCATCCAAGTGGAGATGATCTGAAGGCAGAAGGAAATGGAAATCTGCAGAGAAAGAGAGAGGTCAGGACAAGAGAGGTAGGTTAGTCTATCATCTGTGTAGAGGTGATAGTTGAAGCCTTGGGAGCAAATGAGTTCTCCATGGGAATGGGTGTAGATGGAGAATTGAAGGGGATCCAGAACTGAGGCTGGAGGGACTCCCTCAGTTAGGGAGGGAGAGGAGGATCTGGAGAAGGAGACGGTTTCAGTGAAGCCAAGGGCAGACAGTGTTTCCAGAAGAAGGGGATGATCCACAGTGTCAAAGGCCGATGAGAGAACAAGGAGGATAAAGGATGGAGTAGAAGCCAATGGATTTGGCAAAAAGGAGAGGGCAGCAGATTGCAGGGGGTCGAGGAGAGAATCGGAGATAGGAGTCATTATCCTTAAAAGGTCACTTTATTCCAATGTGTGTTTTATGGTTTTTCCACCTTGAAAAAGATTTTCTCTATTTTTCAATTTAACTAGGTATCGTTCTGGGTTTTCCATTGATTTATGATATGCTCAAGGTTTCATTCAACCTCTGAACCTTAGTTTTCCCATTCATAATTCAGGATATAAGTATTTTAACTAGAGGATCGTTGACAAAACCATTTAAGAACATTAAAAGGGTACTTTATGTACTGGTTATTGTTATCATTAACCCAAATATGCCCACTACCAGTATTACTAGTTGCAGAATATATTACTATTAATTTGAGTACTGTTACAACTGGCCTCAGACATCATGGCATCCCAGTGGAATTTTGGGAGACACACCAGCATGGTGCACAACAATAAAAAAGAAGCTCCGAGGACCATAAGACGAAGACGCAAAATCAAAATTAGCATCAGGCAGTGCAAAGAATAAGCGTGGCGACATAACAAAAAACAGTTTGTGAATGGTGCAGTTGGAGTTGCCTTTTTAGTCACACGCGGATACCTAGGTGAATTTTTCCTCAGTGGAACAACATCTAATATAAAGGAAGATGTGTATGTGTGTGTGGTGTGCATGTGTATGTATATAGACCGTGAGCTCGCTGTGGGCAGGAATGTGTCTGTTGGTTGTTATATTGTAATAGTGATGGTAATGATGATATTTTTTAAGTGCTTACTATGTGCCAAGCACTGCTCTAAGCGCCAAACTCTCTCAAGCACTTAGTATGGTTCATTGCACATAGTAAGGACTCAATAAATACAATTAAATGAATGAATATGAACCACTCATTTAGAGGTTTTGTTTAAGAAAAACTCAGGAGACCCCCAACTAGAAAATTGAAATGTAAGCTTCAAAATCATTTATCTTCCTAGGTTTTAAAAGGATAGAGATATCATATAATTATAAAATGGGATCTTATTTTTATCCTACGTGTATGTTGATGTCAGTATTTGTTAAGCACTTACTATGTGCCAAGCACTGTTCTAAGTGCCAAACTCTCCCAAGCGCTTAGTATGGTTCTTTGCACACAGTGAGCACTCAATAAATATGATTAAATGAATTAATATGAACCACTAATTTAGAGGGTTTTTTTAAGAAAAACTCAGGAAACCCCCAACTAGAAAATTGAAATGTAAGCTTCAAAAAGTACAGTTCTTTGCACACAGTGAACACTCAATAAATATAATTAAATGAATGAATATGAACCACTAATTTAGAGGTTTTTTTCAGAAAAACTCAGGAAACCCCCAACTAGAAAATTGAAATGTAAGCTTCAAAATCATTTATCTTCCTAGGTTTTAAAAGGATAGAGATATCACATAATTATAAAATAGGAACTTACTTTTATCCTACATGTATGTTGATGTCAGTATTTGTTAAGGGCTTACTATATGCCAAGCACTGTTCTAAGCGCCGAACTCTCCCAAGCGCTTAGTATGGTTCTTTGCACACGGTGAGCACTCAATAAATATGATTAAATGACTGAACGAATATGAACCACTAATTTAGAGGTTTTGTTTAAGAAAAACGCAGGAAACCCCAAACTAGAAAATTGAAATGTAAGCTTCAGAATCATTTATCTTCCTAGGTTTTAAAAGGATAGAGATATTACGTAATTATAAAATGGAAACTTACTTTTATCTTATGTTATGTTGATGTCAGCTTTTGCCATCATGGCAAGCACTTAAATGACTATCACTATACTCTTATTATGGGACTAATTGTTCTTCATTTAAAAAGCAAGATATAGGCTTGACTCATTTAAGGAAAAAATCACTCTCTCTTCCCCCTTGCCTGCCCCAAATATGGGGCCCTCAGACTTTTGGGGAGATAATTCTGACGGCCTGTTCTGAAAATGTCAATATCAAGCTCCAGTTACAGTGGTTAGTTAGTCTAATTTTAAAGCTTCGCATCTTTTAGATACATGAGAATTATAGAGATGTCAAAGCCATGTATTACTACTAAGTGTAATCTTCCGTTGACTGTATCATGACCGCATTTTGGGTTTACTTTCGCAAGATGGTAATAAATTCATTCAGCCTCCTTGAAAAACTCAAAGGGATTTTCATTTTTGGAACCTAAATTTCTCTGTCTTTATTTGTGAACGTTTTTTATAAAGCTCAAAGTGATCACAGGACTAGACATTTTCAATACTGAGCGCAAAGGAAAAATGACAGGATTTTTAAAATTCACATTTTTGAGAAATTAATTTTAATAATAATGGTATTTGTTAAGCGCTTACTATGTGCAGAACACTGTTCTAAGTGCTGGGGTAGATACAGGGTAATCAGGTTGTCCCACAAGAGGCTCAGAGTCTTAATCCCCATTTTACAGACGAGGTAACTGAGGCACAGAGAAGTTAAGTGACTTGCCCACAGTCACACAGCTGACAAGTGGCAGAGCCGGAATAATTTGGCACCTTCAGATACAGGTTGACCATGTTTGTGTGAGGCAAGACTAATAGACAGGTTGAAAATATTCCATGGCATCCACATGCATTTAAGCAGACTTTATTGATAATACATATTAGGCTCCTGAAACTTAATAAATAGCTATAATAATAATTATGGTATTTGTTAAGTCCTTACTATGTGTCAAGCACTGGTCTAAGCGTTGGATCAGACACAATCTCTGTCCCACATGGGGCTCACAGTCTATTAGCAGGATTTGATAGTGCTCTGCACATAGTAAGTGCTTAACAAATACCAACATTATTATTATTATTATTATAGTTTTTTCATAGCAATTCAGCACATATTAGGTTGTTGTAATGGAACAGGGAATTTTTGCATGAATTTCCTGCTAAAATGGACTGGGAATTGCCTACCCTGACTAAGCCCTCATTTCCTCTTCTCCCACTCCCTTCCACGTACCCCTTGCATTAGGATTTCCTCCCTCTATTTACTCCTTCCTCAGCCCCACAGCACTTATGTACATATCTGTAATTTATCTATATTCATGTCTGTCTCCCCCTCTACACTGTAAGGTCCCTGGTGGACTGAGAACGTGCCTACTAACTCTGTTATTTTGTACTCTCCCAAGTGCTTAGTTCAGTGTTTTGCACACACTAAGCCCCAAATTAGTGCTATTGATTGATCGGGGTTGCTGATGGCCTTTCCCTTTCAGGTCTCATCCTGACACCAGCAGGTCAGTAGCGAGGGAAGGGAACAGAACTAGAAGATGGAAAGGACTGAAATGCCAAGTTGCTGGCCAGATGGACTAGTTAAAAAAAAAAAGCTTTCTGGCAGGTTTACAGGTGGAATTATTGATATTTTCTCGTGATTATGTTGTCTTGTTTTTGTCCGTCTGTCTCCCCGGATTAGACTGTAAACCCGTTATTGGGCAGGGATTGTCTCTGTTGCCGAATTGTACATTCCAAGCACTTAGTACAGTGCTGTGCACATAGTAAACGCTCAATAAGTACCATTGAATGAATGAATTGAATGATATGTAGCTCCAGAAACATGAATCCCACCTACAAGTCTCCATCCCTACAATTATTAGGTCAGTGCTGTAGGTTAGATTTGCCCTGCGGAGAAAGAGGCCAAAGATGGGATTTATAATCTGCTTATTTATTTAAAAAGATTTCTTCATAAATATGGCCATGATTCACTCAGGGTGGCCTATTGGAATGTGAGTTCGTTGTGGACAGGGAACGTGTCTGTCAACTCTGTTGTGTTGTACTCTCTCGACTGCTTAATACAGTGCTCTGCACACAGTAAATCCTCAATAAGTACCACTGATTGATTGAGTTTAGAGGTGGACTTATTGATATGTAGCTCCAGAAATATGAATCTCACCTACAAGGCATCATCCCTACAATTATTAGGTCAGTGCTGTAGGTTAGATTTGCCCTGTGGAGATAGAGGTCAAAGATGGGATTTATAATCTGCTTATTTATTTAAAAAGATTTCCTCATAAATAGGGCCATGATTCACTCAGTGTGGCCTATTAGAATGTAAGTCCGTTGTGGACAGGGAACTTCTGTCAACTCTGTTGTGCTGTACTCTCCCGAGTGCTTAATACAGTGCTCTGCACACAGTAAATCCTCAAGAAATATCACTGATTGATTTAGAGGTGGAATTATTGATATGTAGCTCCAGAAACATGAATCTCACCTACAAGAGGCAGCGTGGCTCAGTGGAAAGAGCACGGGCTTGGGAGTCAGAGGTCATGAGTTAGAATCCCGGCTCTGCCACTTGTCAGCTGTGTGACTGTGGGCAAGTCACTTCACTTCTCTGTGCCTCAGTTACCTCATCTGCAAAATGGGGATTAACTGTGAGCCTCACGTGGGACAACCTGATTACCCTATATCTACCCCAGCGCTTAGAACAGTGCTCGGCACATAGTAAGCACTTAACAAATACCAACATTATTATTATTATTATCCCTACAATTATTAGGTCAGTGCTGTAGATTTGCTCTGTGGAGATAGAGGTCAAAGATGGGATTTATAATCTGCTTATTTATTTGAAAAGATTTCTTCATAAATATGGCCATGATTCACTCAGGGTGGCCTATTGGAATGTGAGTTCGTTGTGGACAGGGAACGTGTCTGTCAACTCTGTTGTGCTGTACTCTCCCGAGTGCTTAATACAGTACTCTGCACTCAGTAAATCCTCAATAAATACCACTGATTGACTGATTGAGTTTAGAGGTGGAATTATTGATATGTAGCTCCAGAAACATGAATCTCACCTACAAGGCATCATCCCTACAATTATTAGGTCAGTGCTGTACGTTAGATTTGCCCTGTGGAGATAGAGGTCAAAGATGGGATTTATAATCTGCTTATTTATTTAAAAAGATTTCCTCATAAATATGGCCATGATTCACTCAGTGTGGCCTATTGGAATGTAAGTTCGTTGTGGACAGGGAAGGTCTGTTAACTCTGTTGTGTTGTCCTCTCCCGAGTGATTAATACTGTGCTCTGCACACAGTAAATCCTCAATAAATACCACTGATTGAGTGAGTGGCACAGGGGATCAGGAGACTTGAGGCCTAATCCTGGCTCTGCCACTTTTTTTTTTAATGGCATTGGTTAAGCTCTTACCACGTGTCAGCCACTGTACTAATGGGGGTAGATACGAGATAATAGGGTAGGACACAGTCCCTGTCCCACATGGGGCTCACAGTCTTAACCCCCATTTTACAGATGAGGTAACCGAGGCACACAGAAGCTAAGTGACAGTAGACCAGTGGCACAGCTGGGATTAGAATCCAGGTCCTCTGACTTCCAGGCCTGTGCTCTTTCCACTAGGCTGCTCCTTTCCTCGGTCCAGTCAGTCAATCATATTTATTGAGCTTACTGTGTGCAGAACACTGCACTAAGAACTTGGGAGAGAATAATATAATAATAGAACAGACACATTCCCTGCCCACAACAAGATTACAGTCTGGGGCCGGGGTGAGGGAGGGATTTCTGTCTAATGGGGTCAAGCAGGGCCAGAGAGATGAGAGAGTGACACAGTGGTATCGGGAGCAATGGAGGGAAGAAGCATGGCATAGTGGGTAGAACACATCTTGGGAGTCAGAAGGTCATGAGTTCTAATCCCGGCTCCACCTCTTGTCTGCTGTGTGACCTTGGGCAAGTCACTTCACTTTTCAGGGCCTCAGTTCCCTCATCTGTAAAATGGGGATGGAGACTTTGAGCTCCACATGGGACAGGGATCGGGTCCAACCCAATTTGCTTGTATCCACCCCAGTGCTTGGAACAGAGTAAGAGCTTAACAAATGCCATTATTATTATTGTTTCCAGGCCGAAGGTGGGACAGATAAGGCATCATGTACCCCCAACTGCGGTGTCCGCATCACAGGGAAAACTTGCTAAGTGACTTTTAATAGCTCATTTGACCTTTCTTGGCCTCAGTTTTCTCATCTGTGAAATGGAGATAAAATACCAGATCACCCTAGCAGTGTGGCCTAGTGGAAAGAGCACAGTCCTGGGAGCCAGAGCACTTGGGTTCTAATCCCAGGATTTCCACTCGTCTGCTGTGTGACTTTGGGCAAGTCACTTAATTTCTCTGTGCCTCAGTTCCCTCATCAGGAAAATGGGGATTCAATACCCATTTTCTCTCCTACTCACGTGAGCCGCCAATGGTACCTGATTATCTTGTATCTACTCCCAGTGCTTTGTACAGTGCTTGGCACATGGTAAGAGTTTACCAAATACTACTATTATTATTACCTATTCCAGAGGTCCATTCATAACAAACACCTAATACCATAATCATAATTACTATGGCCGATCTCAAAACACTTCTAGGAAACAGGTTATTTTTTGTATTTTCTAAAAAGTTAAAAGTCTAAAGATGTTTAATGGATGGATTCACCTACGTTATTTAAATCTATGATTTCTTGAAAACCAAATGTTAGTTAACAAGTTTGTGGCCCGATTGGTAACGGAGACCTGGTGATCTATTCCTGGTTCTAACAATGTCTTACTTTGATTAGGGGCAAATGATTTTGACCTGTGGCCTCTGCTATCTGCAGAAAACTGTAATCTCTGTTTACCTCATACGGGATTGGCATGACCTATCCACGTTTGAAAATATTTTGAGGGCTAAAAGTGGCGGGTATTAAAAAACACAGGTGGTGCGGCAGAACATTTAGAAAGAAAAAAAAATCTCAAAAGACTTCTAATATTGTGTTCAATTGAGGTGGGGGTACTCTGTCGTTATTTTGGACCAACCATATATTAAGTGCAGTGGAGAAGAGATAATCTTCCTGATCCGCTGACTAAAAAATGTTACCTATTTCTTTGTTGTAGAAGGAAATTTTAGGGACCTATGTTGTTATTTTACAGGAGATGTAAATTAGAAACTGTTTTTTCTTTTTAAACTCCCCCCCCCCCCCCATCACCCCTGTCGTGGTCTTTGGGAGTAAAGGAAAAATAAAAATACTTTGAATAATAAAAAACCGTTGCCAATCACTAGATTATGCGCGCTGTGCACCGAGATTGCCCTGCTGCCCAAAGCAGAAAAGTACATGCCATCATCTCCTAGAACAAAAGAACTTAGATTAAAAAAAACATGGAAGGGGGGGGGGAAAGGGGGACATCAAATAGAGGTAAGTGGAGGAAAGCAACCTCCTCCACTCCCAGAAGTAATCGTGGGACTCGGTGTGGCTAATAAAGTGGTTGGAGGGTAGTTATTTGGCAAGGGGGCGGAGTAGGGGGGAGGGGGAGCTGCTGCTGCTGGGTGATTGCATGTTGCATTAGACTTGAGGTTGCTGCTGGTGGGGGATTGCATGTTGCATTAGACTTGAGGTTGCTGCTGCTGCGTGACTGCACGTTGCATTAGACTTGAGGCGGCTGCTGATTGCATGTTGCAATACACTTGAGGCTGCTGCTGATTGCATGTTGCATGAGACTTGAGGCTGCTGCTGCCTGCATGTTGCATGAGACTTGAGGTTGCTGCTGCTGATTTCACGTTGCATGAGACTCGAGGTTGCTGCTGCTGCTGCTGCCTGCACGTTGCATGAGACTGGAGGCTGCTGCTGCTGCCTGCGCGTTGCATGAGACTCGAGGCGGCTGCTGCCGATTGCACGTTGCATGAGACTTGCCGGGCGACTGCACGTTGCATTAGACTTGAGGTTGCATCCTCCTCCCGCCGCCCGGACGACGCTCCCCATTGCAATGTCTCCCTCTCTCTCCGCCTTCTCGCCCTGCCTTAAAAACTGCCGCCGCAGCGGAGTGAGTGGTCGGGGCGCCCTGGGAGGGGGAGGAGAGCGGGGTCGGTGCACGGAGCGGATTGCACGGTCCGCCGGTTGCACGGCCCCGTCCTCGCCGCCGCCGCTGCACCGGAGTTTGGCGGCTGCTGCCCTACTTCGCTCTAGTTTAGTTTCACTCACTTTACATCCGGGTTTTTTCCCTAGGCAATGGGAGCCGCAGCACCCCCCGTTCCTTAGGCAAAGTGAAATAAATTCGCCGCACCGAGCCGTCAAGTAGTCCCGCCCGGCCCGGCGCCGCCGTTCGGCCCCGCCGCCTCCCCGCCGCTCGGGCCCGGCCGGGGCCGCCCGCCGTCGCCCCTCCGCGCCCCCCCGGCCCGGGCTCGGACCCCCGGGGGTCCGGGGGGCCCGGGGGGGCCGCGGGGGCGCGCGCGGCGGCGGCGAGCCGGGGGCGGCGGGGACGCGCGGCGGGCTCCCGCGCCCCGGCCGGGTCTGGGCCCGCGCGGAGGGATCCCGGGCTCCGGCGGCGGAGGTGCTGCGGCCCGGGGCCGGGTGGTGAATGGGCTGGTGCTGCTTGCTGCTGCTGCTGCTGCTGCTGGAGGAGGAGGAGGAGGAGGAGGAGGATGAAGAGTTGGGCTTGTTTGTCTCCCATAGTTTCTCTCCTGCTGCTCTGATTTCCCCACTTCGGCCCGGGGCCTGTGTGTGTGTGTCTCCTGGAGGAGGATCCAGTCCCCCCCACCTCCCTCCTTTGCACCCCCCCACCCCCCTTCTTAGGGAAGAGGAGGAAAGAAACAGCCCAAAGAGGAGGAGGAGGAGGAGGAGGAGTGGGGGTGGGGGGGTGGGAAAGAGAAGGGAACAACCTACCATCTTAACACACTAATATTTAAAAAGTGAGAGAGGCCCAGAGCAGCAGCAGCAGCAGCTCCTCCAGCAGCTCCAGCTTCTTCCCCCCCCCTCCCTCCCCATGAAGAAGAGTGCCCTCCTCCTCCTCCTCCTGCTTCTCCTGCTCAGAGTTCCTGCCTCCAGCTGCCAGGGGGGACAGCCAGCCAGCAGCAGGAGGGTGCAGTATCCCAGCTTTTCCATTCTCTCTTCGCCTCACTCTCTCTTTTCTTGAGTAGCTCTGTTTCTCCTCCCTCCTTTTTTTTTTTTCTTCCTCCCCCCCTCCCCTCCTCTCTCTTCCTCCTCTCTTTCTCTCCTCTCTTGTGTGTGTCTCAGGGAGAAGCAGGGACTGCTTGCTGGGAGTTTGTTGGGGGGGGGGGAGGAGGGGGAGGGGAGGGGTGTGTGGGAGGAGGGGAGAAGGGGAGGGGGGGCCCCAGCTCTTGCCAGGACCCTTCAGTCAACTTGGGATTTCAGAAATAACTTCCCCTTCGGGGCGCTCCTCTATGTGCTCTATCCCCCCTCCACCCCCTCCCCCCCCAGCAAAAAAAAAAAAGACAATGGGAAAATCATGCCTTTATTTTTTATTTTTTCCTTTCCACCCCCAGGATAAATTGAAGTAAGTTTATGAGCCACACAGGGAGCTTGGAAACTGGACAGGGAGAAGGGTGACACAGACATCCGAGCTGGGGGGTGGGTGGGCAGGAGATGGGGGGGGTGTCACATTGTGTTGATGGGGGGGCAGAGGGAGGGGTGATGCACTGCACGGGGGGGGGGGTTGGAAGGGACCTTTATTCTCTCCTCTCTGCTTTTCCCGAGGCTGCTGATCGTTTCCTTTTCTCTTTCATCCTCACCCCATGATGCTGTTGTGGGAAGTTTTTATTATGGTTGTTTTTTGGAAAACCATCTTGTTGGGAGACCGAGGGATCTGGTAAAAAAAAAAAAGCTGCGGCTGCTGACGCTGACGGGCTTGTATGTGTGTGTGTCTGTGTGTGTGTGTGTATGTTTTGGTGCATTTGTCTTTGGTGGCCGGAGCAGCGGTGGGGAAATTCCGCTTATTCTTCTTCTTCTGCAACTTGTTATGCTGAAGAGTCTTCCTGCACCCCTCACCCTGGGGCTGGCCTTTCCGCACATGCACACAGCTGACTGCAAGGACACCTTTGGGATTTTTATTTTTTCCTCCCCCTCCTTCGCCCACTCCCGCTGGGGCAATGGGAGGAGGTGCACCTTACCTCCTCCCCCACCCCCCTGCCCCCTGCCCTGCATGCGAATCCCCATCCCTCTGGCCTTGCTCCCCCGCTTTGTAGGGGAGCCCCGTGTGTGGGACTCTCCATTTGGTCCAACCCCGTCGCACGCAGCAGTTTCCAGCCCTCCTCGTCATCTCCTGTTAAGGTTTCTTTATTTTGCCGAGGGGTGCCGTTAGGATTTCTCCTCTCCAAGCCACACTGGCAGTGGTGGGTAGCAGCAGAGTGGCCCTGTTGGGTTTTCAGGGGGTTTGGCCTGGAAATGGCAGAGGCAGATCCCCTCGTCTCCCCCGCCGGGGCCCACCCCGAAAGAAGGCCACAGAAAAAGGGGCAGAGAGGTGCCAAGTGGGTGGGGGGCCAAGAGAGCCGTCTCTAAGTTAGTTTTCGGAGGCGAGGGGAAGGCCCCCGATGGAAGGGAGGTTTCCTTTTCAGTGGTCAATCCGTGTCATCATAGCCCGGTCATTATGTCGAAATATTCTTTGTTTAGGTGGTGAAGTAGAGGATCTCAGATTCTCCCCCAAGTCCAAGGGCCCTGGTCCTTCAAGATGAGCCCCCCCTGAAAGTGTGGCTCCAGGATTTCAGGCCCCAGTTGGGACTCGGGCTTGTGTGGGCCCAGAACTGGCCTTGACAGTGAACTCTGTGGCTGTGCTTTTGGATTTCAAAGATTTGCCCCCTCCCCAGGTGAGGAGGAAGTCGTGTGGGGATCTCTCTTTATGTACAGAAGGCCTGGGGAAGCGGGATATGTGGGGAATTTCTACCAGGGAAGGAGCCGTCTCGCCGTTTTAGAGCTGAAAGTAAGAACTAGATGAATTTGAATTATTGAAAGTTTTTGTTTTGTTTTCTCCAGGCGGTTGTGTACTCTAGGAAGGAAAAGCTTCTCTAGGCCCTCGTTTTCTGGGGGAAAGTAAGGAGATCCTCTTTTTGTGCATCAAGAATGCACGTCAGCATTCATACTTGGAATAAAAAGCCTTACCTTGGAGGAGAGCATCTTAAAGGGATAGCGATGGAGATTTAAATGTACTTTTTCGGTGTTCTGCCGTTTCCTAAAATCGGAGAGTTTACTCACTTGGGACGATGAATGCAAACCAGTCAACTTCACTTTTGAGTTTTGCAGGCCAGCCCAGTGTTGTTTTTTTGTTTTGTTTTGTTTTTGTTTCGCAGTGTTGTTTATTTGGTTCATAGCATTGTAGAGGAACATTAAATACATTTTAATGAGAAATGCTGTTGTTTATATTGGCTTTGGCAAACTCCTTTTTCTTCCTTTTCAGTCAGGCTACTTCATAAAGAATCCACATTGGGGATCTAAAACTAGTAAATTGTAGCTATTTAAAATGCCGAGAAAGAATTTTTAAGTCTCGAGGCCTGTATTCTGGGAGGGTAAAGTTTGTGTGCGGTGAAGCTTGTTTTCATCAATTAAATTTCTGAATTGAAAAGTACTGTGGATGCACAACTTTAATAAAGTACAACAGTGAAGAATTGATTCAAACAATAAGAACTGCCATCAGTTCCAAAGAAACTCACTAAGATCATTTTAGTTTATCCAACTTTTTGCATGTCGACTGGCATTGTTCGGAACGTCTCTCTAAAATACCTGTTTGAGTGCTCTTGCGCTCTTTGACTTGGTTTTTGAAAGAGAAGTAGCTCTTTTAATTTTTTGCCCGGCGTCAGCACGTTTTACTTTTATCTGGACTCAGAGACAGGATTGCATCCTTTTTCAAACTTTATTATGGAGCTGGGAAAATGGAGCTCTCAGCTCCCTCTTTGTTTGAAGAAAGAATTTAAAGTCACAGGCACGTGATTTTTTTTTTTTAAATAAATAAACGAGGGTAGTTAGGTCCTTATTCTTTATTTTGCCAGGATCTAGTGTCTCTGCAAAATATCCTGCCTCTGCTAGTGTGATCGGATTTAAATGTAATCCAGCAGGAGGTGCTAATGCAACAAATGGCTGTACCCCCAGGAAGTTAGAGCATTTGCTTGCAACCCTTTACAATAACACTGGGCCTCATCCAAACAACAGAAATGTTAATATAACAGGTTAATAAAAATATCAGATTATTTTTTCAAGTAATTACCATTTTAAGGTAACTATTTCACACCAGGACTGAGTAAAAATGACTACCTTTCACAAAATTGAAGTATTTCACCAACTTTTTGCCCTCTAATAATATTACACTTAGGAATTTTGTTATTGTAGGGTTGTCAAGGAGTCCCTCATGGTTGCGGTAGAACTTTATGGGCGTAAAGTGCTTCTCTTGTCTGCGGGGTGACCTTGAGAAGCAGCGTGGCTCAGGGGAAAGAGCACCGGCTCCGGAGTCAGAGGTCGTGGGGTCTAATCCCGGCTCTGCCGCTTATCAGCTATGTGACTTTGGGCAAGTCGCTTAACCTCTCTGTTCATTCGTTCAGTCGTATTTATTGAGTGCTTACTGTGTGCAGAGCACTGTACTAAGCGCTTGGAAAGACCAATTCGGCAACAGAGACAATCCCTACACAACAACGGGCTCACAGTCTAAAAGATGGGAGAGAGACAACAAAACAAGTAAATAATAATAATAATGTTGGTATTTGTTAAGCGCTTACTATGTGCCGAGCACTGTTCTAAGCGCTGGGGTAGACATAGGGGAATCAGGTTGTCCCACGTGGGGCTCACAGTCTTAATCCCCATTTTACAGATGAGGGAACTGAGGCACAGAGAAGTTAAGTGACTTGCCCACAGTCACAGGCATCAGTTGAAACTGAGACTGAGACTCTGAGCCTCAGTTACCTAATCTGTAAAATGGGGATTGAGACGTGAGCCCCACGTGGGACAACCTGATTACTTTTTGTGTACTCCAGTGCTTGGCACATAGAAAGCACTTAATAAATACCATTATGATGATGATGATGATGATGATGGAGCTTTTTCCACTCGATTGTTGGCCATGAGTTTTCGATTCTCCCAGCAGTAAAGGTGTCACAAACATATTCTTTTGGAAGGAAAGAGACTATAGATGTGTATGTGTATATGTATGTAGATACACACACACACACACACACACACACACACACATGCACACTTAAGGTTGTTTGTAGAACCCATTAGCAAAAGTATTTGGCTCATAATTTGGGGTCTTTAAACTTTTACAGAAGTACTTTAATAATTTTCTTGCTGCTACAATGTCAGGAAATGTTTGAATTATCAAACCAGGTACTACACTTCAAACTTGGAAGAGGTAACTGAACTAGGGTAGGGTAGAAATTGTAGAATCTTTTTTTGAGTGTCCGTGGACTGTAGAAAAATCACAATAGTGGATATGCATTTATAAATACGCCATTTAAGGTATTTTAAGTTGTACTGGTTGGAGGCAAGATGTTGCTGTGGTTGTTCACTGACCTACCTGTGTGAAAATGAAAATATTCACTTGACAATATCACAGTATCATTTTACCCACTGCCTTGATCTCTCTCTTTTTAGTGTAAGGTGAGTTGGTATCACTGGAAAGGAGTTGCCATTGGGTTAGTAGAATCGCATGTAAATAAAAACTTAATGGCCTTTTAAGACGGTTATAAGACTGTTCTGGACAACTTTGTTAGTATCCCAGAGATAATTCTGTAGGTGATAAGCTAGCACATAGTCTTCCAAATCTCTCGTTGGAATGCTAGTTTTTTCTACATTATAATCAATCGTGAATTGTATTGTAGAGTTTGTCCACATATAGGTGAAAGTTATTTTCATTCTTTGGTTTAAATGCCCTTGGGTACTGTTTTTAAGATTTGTTAAAAGAATGTCAGGGCATTCAAATTGGTTTTAAAATCACTATTTTTGGAAACTTGGCTGTGAAAGTTTTCTCTCGTTCATTTTTTTCCCTCCTTTTTTTTTTTCCTCCGATAATGCCAGAGCGTACCTAGTTGTCACTGCGTTGCGACAGTAGGGCTTCTCTTGTTTTCTGGTCTGCTGACCTTTCCTCAGTGAAGTCTCATAGTTAATGTTAGGGGTATTTTGTGCTCTCTCCTTCCCAGATGCATTCTCTTCTTAGAATTCAGAGTAACAAATGTCACATGGTTATCAATGTAACCCTGTGCTTTGTTTGACTCACTCCCAACTTGTGAAAAATTCTCCTCTAGCATTTGCAAGCCAATTTCAACTAAAAGTGAAATATGGATCTATGAGCAAGAAATAACATTTATCGTGTATATTTGTGTGTGCTGTTTTGTTTCGGAGGAAGTTTGAGTTCAAATATCTGTTCTTTGGTGGTCTATTACAGTAAAACAAAAGATTGAAACCCTGGGTGGCAGGGGGAGTGGGACTCCAAACTTTTTTTTTTTCCCCTCCCCCATCTTACTCGTGGGTCTTTTCTGCAGAAATAATAAGTAAGTTTTAACCTCAAGTTTTATATTTTGTAGTTTTCTCTATAGGCAGGCTCACCGAGGAAGAATGAGTAGTTGGACCATCTTTATACACACAAGTGCACTAAAAGTTGCTAACGCTTAATAAGTGCAGCTAACATTTCCTTTTTATTAAAAGAAACTTATAATAGCAAACTAAAGATGGCAGCTTGCCTTAAGGCTTGATAGAGGTAACATGTAAACATTCAAACTAAAATTAAAGGACATATTAACTTTTCCGTACGACAGGCTGTTGTGACGTAAAAATGAATTAGATAACTTTGACATGTCCTAGCAGTGCGTGTATGCGGAACACGGAATGTGATTTTTGCATTTAATAATTTTTACCTGTGGAAAAATCAAGTTTTAGATGTACAACTTTTGACAGTATCCTTTTATAGCCAACTATATAGAGGGATGCTTTCATTGAGCATACCTGTCTGCAGTTAACACGTCCCAGAGAATAAGTGATTTGTATTGACTTTTCAGGAATTTTTATATCTGCATATGCTTTTTTTTTATGGGCATAGATATTCTTTAGGAGCACGGCAAGGCATTTGTTCAGATCAGCTTTAACAAGTCTGCATCTCTTCTGCTCTGAGAATTTGTAGAGGTAATGTCTAAAAAGCTTGCAGCTTTTTTTGTAAATAATTTCTTAAAATAACATATTTTATCTGCTGTCTGGTTTCCTTGTAATACTATTTCCTACGACTTTCATATAATTTGCCTGATGTGTGCATGAAGCCTTTGATTCAACAGTTCTCTTAGCTGTGGGAATGCTGAAACAGAATTTTTAAGTAAACTTCAGTATTATCATTTCATCAGCCCCAGCCTTAAGCTGGTAGGTAGGTTGACTGCTAGCTTCTAATTACGTGTGAGGGCTAAATAGCATTGTGCCTTTCCAAAGAAACTTTCCTGTACCAGACTGTTCTACAAGGGCGTGAAAAAAAATCCCCAACATATTGCAAGTTCTTTCACTCTAAAAATGGCAGTTAGCAGGCCTTTCATGAAGGAAACTACTCTGCACCTATATTTCAGGATCTGGTGTGGAAATGTCTTCTGGTGTTGCAGCTTTTTAAGTAAAGAAGACATCAGATGCCTGAATGGTTAATCTGGAGAGAGGAAGGGGATGGGGCCAACAGGTTGGTGATCTAGTCTTTGTTTTGACTGTTTGTGGGCCTGGAAAGAAAAAAAGGAGAAGAAGAACTTAAATACAGAAGCCAAAAAGATGGGTTTTGTTTTATTGTTTTGGCTGCATTGAGAATACAAACTGTCAGTACTTGAGGAGAAGGAGCAGCAGAAAGGAATTGATTTTTTTTCTCTGCCGCAGATCCAAGTATTGTTAACCATGTGCATCTCTAGAGCAGTGGACAGTACTTAAAAATGAAGTAGTAGTTGTTCTGTTCAGTTAATTAACCATCAGCACCCTAAACTGTTTTGTTTTAACCCAAACTTTAGGATGTCACAATCATTTTCTGATTAACTGACTGATAGTAACCATGGCAACTACGGTCTCCGGCCTTATGGACAGTACCTTGTATCGACGAGGCATCAGATCCTTTGGTAGCCTGTCACTTTTATGCTGGAATGTAGTAGCGGGTGCCACAGGTGATTTTTAACTGAATTAAGTTACATGTGTGTGCTGGCTTAGCTTTCTCTGTCGTTCGGAGATGTGGTGGACTTTTATTTTGTTGCATGTTGGTGAGGGCGCTGCTGTCTGAAAAGGCTTCCACAATTGCGCTGGGCCTCCCAGCGCTTTAAGCCTTTCCCCGTCCTCTTTTCCTTAGATTTACAAGGGCGATGTGTACTTTAAATTGAAGCTTAAACTATTGAGTTTGGGATCGAAGGTAGTAGAACCTGCTCTTCTTTTGCTTTTTTTTCCTTTTCCCGGCTGCAGGCCTCTCTGAAGAGGCTAACGTGGAAAGCTGGCCTTCCCTCTTCAGAGTTGTAGTCTAGTGTCTTGTGTAGAAGGGCTCTGTCCTCAAGCAGCCATTTAATTTTCAATGAAAGCAGGTTTTTCTGTCTCTTTTTTTTTCCCTCCCCTCTCCTTCTCTCCACCCGCTCTTCCCCCTCCCCCATTTGTGGAGGAAAGAGGAAGGGCAAACTCAGGTCACAGTGCATTTGTAGAGGGAGGGGAATACATTTCCAGATGGATAATATTGGGGGAAGGAGAGTACTTTGTTCACAAATGACCTTTTTGGGAGAAGATTCAGAAAAGTGTCATTTACAATTCGTTTTAACAGAACTAGACTCTAGCAGTCCTGAAGGGAATCCAGTAAATGCTATTTCAAAAGTTATGGGCTACTTAGTCAAGCTCTTCAAAATAGCCATTATTTCTTTTGGACCAGCAAGGGTTTTTTTTGTTTTGTTTTGTTTTTTTACACTTGGTGTTTACATCATTTCAAACATGTCTCTTCGTGCAAGTTTGTTCACATATGAAAAAGGTATTGATTCAGAGAGTGTGTTTGGCATCATATGCTGCCGGGAATATATACTGATCCCCAGAGCACAGAAGAAAGTGGTTGGTTCCCTTGATCAGGACCAGTGTAGGTGTTCCAGTAATGGCCATCAGAGTTGAAATTTGAGGAGTAGTCAGTATTTATTAAGCACTTACTTTGTGCAGAGCACTGTAGTAGGCCCTGGGAGAAAATAATACACTATTGAGAAATAGGCATAGTTCCTGTCCCTCTTAGGGAAGGTGTGTGTGTCGGGGGGTGGGGCCAGTAAAATTTTGTAACCTCGGCACTACAAATCCCAAAATGCAGTGTCTCATTTCAAATTAAGGTCAGAGCAGTGATTTCTGGGATTTGTAGTCTTTCTAAACTGCATCCGAAGCCACTCCTGCTTAATTCAGTTTATTCCATTTTATGTAAATTAGGGGCAAAACACAGGTTCCTTGAAAATTACTAGCAATTTGAGTGAATAAAGTGTGATTGCTCCTGCTGTACCTGTTAAACAGTGAAAAATTTTAAGTGAGGGTTTAAAAACAAAAAATTCATCAAAAGACCAGTTTTTTAGCTGTAAGTTGGATCATAGTTTTTTCCCTGCTGCATGAAAAAGTTGATGCTCACGAATGGTATATTTAATAGCGTTAATGCTGTCTTATCTTTTTGAGTGATGGCATTTTGGCTTAGTACTGTTGAACTGAAAGGCTCTTTACCTCCTAAAATCAAATTCAGAGTACTACTGTGTTGCTTCTAGAGTAGTTGACAGTATCATGAACTCCTAATTCAGTGAACGCATTGGCGTGTTTCTAAGATTGCTCTCATCATATTAAAAGGAATAACTACTTCGAATGGGAACAAATGTTGATTTGAATCTGTAAATTTTAAACTGTGGGAACTTCAAAAACTTATAGCTTTTACCATTCTTGGAACATCATGTTTTATTTCCACTCCAAGCCATTGAAGAAAAGTAAAAAGCATCCCTGTCTTCATTCTTTACAGTTTGGTAAGAAGCTTCACTTGTCATAATAAGACCTTGGGTCATGTTTCTAAGGTGGGCTGTTTTGGGGATCAAGCAGGAATGTTATAGAAGGTTTGGAAAAGTAATGTTTATTTGCAACTGTATAATTTATTTTCATATTGCTTGTTCAGTGAAATCAAGCCTCTAAAAATGAAGTCTTGGAAAAAATCCACCATCCTATAAAAATTTTACCAGGGCTTCTAGCACCTTTGCCAATCTTAGAGCAGTGATGGAGGGGGTGGCCCAGAGTAGCAATACTTGGAAGAAATGAATTACCAATTCTCAGATAAGAACTAATGATTTTAGTTGTAAGGTTTATTTTCTTGAAGGTTATTCCTTTCAAACATTGTCTTATTTCTTTTAGACCCTGGGCCTTTGGAAACTTTGTAATTTGCATGACTCGAAGGGTCCCTTTGGCTTTAAAGCAAAGGGGAGTCCCCCAGAAAAATTGAAAATTAGAAAATTAGATTGTGTTTTTGCAGTAATTAGCATGTACAGGAATCAGGGCAGATTTTTTTATCCTCCTTCCACAGCTCATCTCTAACCTGACTGTTTATTTTCTTGTTTTCCAGGTGCAGGACTCCTGCACATGGGACTCTTATAGGTGCTGGGTGGATTTAAGAGGAGAACAGAGCAGTGCCTTTAGTTGCAATTGCTTTGACACTGATTTGCATGATAAATCCACTGTAAAAATAGTAACCTTTTCCATACATTTTTTTTTAACTATTTAGGCATATTAGGTGCTATTAGTTCCTCTTAGAGGTATTGAAGGTTTATTGTATCCAATTTGTTCCATAAAATAAGTAATTCTACAATTTTTCAGCTAATCAATAAAGAGGGCATTACAGAGAGAAAATCGTATTTATAAGACAGTATTAGAAAGTGAAAGCGTCCAGTAACTGACCAGTGCAAATACAGTCTACCCTGGTTGAACTGCTAATGTGAAAGCTTCACGGTTTTGTATACCTTCATGTTCTTCCCCTTACAACATTGAGTTAAATGTGTGTTTGGAAGGGAGAATTAGGATTATTAAACTCATGCAGTTCCCTGCAAGAGCCCTATGGGTTACCTTGCCTCTGTCAGAGTGGATTAAGCACAAAGTTTCTGCCTACATGATGGATGTCCAG
Source organism: Ornithorhynchus anatinus (assembly GCF_004115215.2). Classification (NCBI taxonomy): domain Eukaryota; kingdom Metazoa; phylum Chordata; class Mammalia; order Monotremata; family Ornithorhynchidae; genus Ornithorhynchus; species Ornithorhynchus anatinus. The sequence goes on from NC_041730.1 coordinate 22,396,723, forward strand.
GGCAGCGTAAATGACCAGGGTCAGTGTAAAATATCACTGCCCTTGTATATGGAGGGTTGACTCTAGCCAGGAAGGTAATGTAAAGGTAGAAAAGTATGTTACCGTAGAAGAATACCCAAATCAGATTCAAAGTGAATGCTTCCCGCAGCAAACAGAAGGTAGCTGTTTGTATGTTTTGGTGGCTCATTTCAAATAGACCCCATGAAGGGTGTGTTATGGTATATTGGTGAATGCTGCAATTCATTTGGAGGTATTGATATTAAGTTGCTGAGGAAAGAAAAACTTAAAAAACACAAAACACAAGTCCAAAAAAGAAAATCCCCACCACTACAGTGTTTCATCACTTTTTAATTATATGGAACCCACAAATATATAATTATATATTCCTGAACAATTTGAGTGGGAGCAGAATTTTTAATATTTGGCAAGTCATGAATTATTTTCAGTAGGTTAGTGTCATCTGTTGTAGATTTTGAAAAGTCCTCAATGTGCTGTGTAACTGAAGCAGAAACGTAAGTTAATTGTCAAAGTGTTTCACTTCCTAGAAATCGCCACCACCTTCACAGATTGCAGGATTTCTCCCTTTATTTTTGGTCAGAGTGAGGATTTGGTCAGAGTGAGGATTCAGAACCATTGACAATTGAGGCCTGAAATTTTGGAGAACTAAGGGCTAAATTTTGGTCGGTCTCTCTGCAATTCAGAGTAGATGTGGCCAGCCTGAGGAACTTCGTCATCAGACCTTACCTGAATGGGCCAACATTTTAGGGGTTAGTTAGCTGACAGCTAACACAAAGAGAGGTCTGCTCAAAAGTGGTGCTTGCATGAAGAAAGAGCATACTCTGTTTGTAAGGACAGTGCTCTTGACCATTTGAGTCATCCATCTGAGGAACTTTAATTCGGTAGCTCTTTCTGATAGATTTGTCCGACACTTTCTGCCAGGCTTGGCTTCTGTCCACCTTCCGTGATGAGGAAATTGTTTAAAAATGTCAGTTTTGGGGAAACGTTCCCTTGCCGTGACTGTTTCTTAATGGTCATCCATCCTATTAGTTTATTCTTTGAGCTTACATTTCCTTGTTTTTTTAATGTTTCCACTTTTGCAGAGGGGATTCTGAAGTTTCTTAGTATTTTATTTCATCTAGTACTCACCTTTCCAAATACTAGACAAGACTCAGGTATCTTAGGGGCTTAATTGAAATGGCCCTTTATCTTCGTCTTAAAATGATCTTTAGATCATTTTAATAGATAAAGTAAATTGGAGTGTATGATATACTTGTAAAACCTTTATAATGTTTGTGCTCAATGGCATTTCATCCAATGCTCCTCAGTCAGCACCTGGGTTCTTTGTTCACATATTGGTTCACGTATTCAATCTGTCACCAAATCCTATCAGTTCAGCCTTCACAGCTTCTCTGAAATCGGCCCTTTCCTCGCCATCCAAACTGCTACCAGGTTAAATCCAAGTACTTAAACTGACCTGCCTTGATTCCTACACTAGCCTCCTTGCTGACCTCCCTGCCGTCTGTCTCTTTTCCATTTCAGTCCATACTTCACTCTGCTGCCCAGATCATTTTTGACAAAACCGTTCAGTCCATGTTTCCCCATTCCTCAAGAACTTTCCTCCGTATCAAAACTGAAATTCTGTACTGTAGACTTTAAAGCACTCAGTCACCTTGCCCGCTCCTACCTTACCTCCCTGATTTCCTGCTACAATCCAGCCTGTACACTTGGATCCTCCAATGCCAGCATACTCATTGTGCTTCGATCTCTCCATCTTGCCGCTGACCCCTTTACCACATCTCATCTCTGGACTACAACTCCCTCTCTTCATATCCTGACAGACATTCACTCTCCCCACCTTCAAAGCCTTATTGAAAACACATCTCCTCCAAGAGGCCTTGCCTGACTAAGCCCTCATTTTCCTCTTCTTCCACTACCCTCATCGTAAGATTTTCACCCTTGATCGACCCATTCCAGAACCCCAATGCGCTTATGTCTGCAGCCATAATTTAATTTATTTCTGTTAATGTTGTCTCCCCTTCTAGACTGTCAGCTCATTGTGGACAGGGACCCTGTACTTAGAACAGTGTTTGACACATAGTTAGAGCTTGACAAAAACCATCATCATTAATGCCAGCTCTCCCAAGTATTATATTGTACTCTCCCAAGCACTGAAAACAATGCTCTGCATGCGTTAAGGACTCAATAAATACGATTGATTGATCCAGATGAAAACTCAAAAGATCTTTTCTCCATTACTTTGAGATTCCATTGTTTCACCTCTCATTCTTGAAGGCAGTAAATGTGCGTCTTCAAATTTTTGAGTTCCAACTAGATGCTTGGAATTGTGCTAGTTGGAAAGGTAGTCATGGTATTGCCCAAGGTTTTACAGTACAAATTAGATATCGCCTTTTGACTGTGGCTGGGAGAGAAAATTTTGTCTTGTTGATTAGCTCATTAGCTATAACTCTTCTGTCTGATCTTAAGGAAAGGACCTGGCACCATTAGTCTGGGAGCTGATTAAAAAAAAAAAAAAAGATCTCATGCCTCTCTGTCTCTGATCTTCCATATTTGGTCTCCCCCAAAACATAATTTCCCATCTATCTTGAGTGTCCACAGAGCGCCTAGACTCAGAGTTTGTCGCTAAGCTACGTGAAGCCTCAGTGCAGATTGAATAGTCCAGATCAGCCTTGCGGGAAGAGGAGAGGGTGGGGGTTTGGTGAGAGAGGGCAGGGCTCAAGTAGCAGACCTATTTACCAGAGCAGTAGGTTGGCTGCTTAAATCCTCTCCCAGAATGAACCCGTGAGCCACTGGGCCCAGGGGTCAGTTTGGTCCTGCACTAGCCAGTTTCTCCAGAATCAAATGATCCTGCCACTCATGTGAGGAGGTGTGGATCCTGGGGCAGTTTCTCCAATTAACCTAGCCTGGGGTGGCCCCTGCCTAGCAGTGTTGAAGGCTGCTAAGAAATGCACCGTGATAATGTGCCAACTTTTGGGAAATGTGTTCTGAGGCTATGCCTCTGCCTCAGATCTGCCCCTTTGGGCAGATCCAAGGAGGTACCCAACAGGAAGTCCCCATGGCTGCTCTTTTGAATCACAAGTTGAAGCCTCCTGGCTTAATTGGTTAGAAAAATGTGGCCTTGTTAATAATACCTCATCTATAAGGTTCTTGTCATTGGGGAGGTCAGGACATTTAAAAAAAGTATGCCAGCCCATTTAGTATCTGGGAGGGTGGAAGATAGCCAGACAGGTGGGAAAACTGAGGCACGGAGAAGTGAAGTGCCTCATTCAAGGTCACAAAGTGAATCATTGGCAAAGGCTAGCATCCTGGCTAAGGTGTCCTTCCTTCCTCTATCTTGGAGGCAGTTCTGCCTGCCATTATAGTCTCCGGTGGAAGATGATGCTGCTGACGGGGAGAATTTCTCCACGGGTGTGAGTGTCATACTGAGAACCTCTCGGAAACAATAGCACACCGTTTCTGCCTGCCATTAGATCTTAGTACATCGAGGATGGGAGGCTTCCATGGGGAAGGCTAGTGGGAGGAGAACCCGGGAAGAATTGAACACCAAGGAGCTTTAAGTTTGAGAGAGCCTCTGTTGCTCAGTTAAAGGAGCCGCCACAAATGCTGTGGGAACCAGAAAGCTAGCTAAGTGCAAGTGTTGGACAAACCTCAGTTTAAAGGAGAGCCAACAGTCTTTACTGTCTGCTGCAAGGTGGAACCTGGGGAGAAAGCCATCCTGCCCCCCTGCCCCTCCCCCCCGTAGACGTGCCTTTTTTCTTGTCAGGTTGGCTGACAACACAGCTTGGTAAGCGCGTTCTCAGTGCATGACATGACGTAACTATGGAGGGTGTGCAGCATGCATGTTAAGTGCAGGTGGTTGTGTTTGTCTCGTTCACTGCACTGGTCCCGGGAACGGCTTGAAGACATGTTCCCTTCCTGAAATTTCATTCTGTGGGTTATTGGAGTCTTTGTTGCTGTGTGTAGAAAAAGTTTGTAACTTTTCATTCTATTTAATTTTTGTTTACTCCCCCCCCCCTTCCTCCCCATTTGCTCAATCCTCAGAATAGTGCGCTTCCTCTAAAGGGAACAGATGCCTTTAAATTATCAGGATATGAAACAAAAAAAAAAATCCCATGAAAATCTTTGTGGGGGTGATTTCCTTTATTTAATCTATATGGAGAGCATATTGTCATTATTGTTGTTAAAACTGCTGATCTTGTTTAGAGTGGGCCTTTGTGCTTAGGGAAACTAGGAATGCCAAATTGACAACGTAGTATGAAGAAATAATGACCAGTGAATAAAATAAGAGTTCAACTAAAAAGCAAGCCAGATACAAATGCGAAATAAAAATATCTCTTAGTAAAATGTTAGCAGGCTGTACTTGGAACAGATGTCCCATTAATTCAAAAGAGAGCCCAGAAAATGTGGCAACTTTACGATGTCAATGGAAAGAACTGCAAGAGTTCCCATTCTCATTGTATCAAGTTCACAGAACCCCTAAGCCCAGTACAGTGGCATTGTGTATTTATTTTCAGTGCATGGGGCATGTAATACACGCAAATATGAAAAGTAGGAGTTGAACGCTTAATAGTTTGGTTCTGGGTACTTTACTGCCACTGGGTGTTGGAGAATCAGCAATAATAATAATGAAATATCAAAGGATAGGATATCAAAAAGTGAAATTCTAGAAATGCAGATTCTAAAGATGCTATTTGACCACTCTCTGTACCCTTTGAGGCACTCGTTTGCCAGCAAAATAGATGTAGAAGCAGCCTTTTTGTAGAGACCAGCCTGAATTGATCTAATATGGTCAAAGTACTAAAACTCCAGGAGTCATAATCTGTGCATTTTTTGGTTAATGTTTAAATTTCTATTTTTTTTTCAATTTGGTAAGATTTTCCACTTTCTCAGATGGATTTCACTTCATGAGCTGTTTCTTAAGATTTTAAGGAATAGAGAAGATGAGGAATGAAGAGAAAGAATTGGGACTTTATTTAAAAAAAAATACTCAATTCTCAATCACCTTTAAGTGTCTCTGTCATGGAGAGAGGCAGACTGGAGGCTCTAGACCAGTTCTACTGTGTACCACTTCCTGAAAAGCGCATTGATCTGATCATCGGGGTTGTGGCTTGCTTGCTTGCCTCTAAAGATGCCTGTTGTGTATAGTTATTAATGCTGTACTAGTTTTTTTTCTTTGCCCAAATTTGCTGAAGTACATTTAGACAACATAAAATTTAGTGTTTTGAATTGAAAGGTAAAAAAAAAAAAAAGCAACTTTATTTGCATGGGCCTACATCCGCAAAGAAGCCAAAGGGGGTTTTAAAATCATTTCTCCTCTCTGAAGGTCCCCATGAGCAAACAGCAAATATGGAAGCATTTAGCTAGAAATTAGATTTTTCTATAAAGTTTATAAATCTATACTATCGCCTTTGTCCTTGCCTGCAAGCGCCAGGGTAAGAAATTCAAAACCGATAGAAAGATGTTACAGTTTTAACTGAGCAGTTTTCATATTTAAGAAACTTTAAAATCTGTCTAGTGGCTTATGATGGGGGAATCTGAATATTTACAGCCACTAATCTGAGACTGAAATTATGGAAGTTCTCTGTTGACGAACAGGCGATAGCAGTGGCAAACTTGGGATCGGAAGTTAGCATTTGTTCTAGAGCCCTTCCCAGCATAAGGGCCCACTGCTTTCTCAGAGAAAGATGGCTAGTAGTGGAATGTTTTAACCCTTTAGACCCTCCAAGGTGGTCTAGGTAAGTGATTGTGAACTCTGGCAAACAGGCATGAATATTACTGCTTACTACTATTGATAGTGGTAGTCATCTTTAATTTGTTGTGGACATTTTTCTCCTGTGAAATTATTAGCTTTTATTCATCCCCCCTCTTCCATCCCCACAGCACTTATATACCTGTCTGTAATTTGTTTATATCATTGTTTGGCCCCCCCCTAGATTGTAAGCTCATTGTGGGCAGGGAATGGGTATTGTACTCTCCCAAGCGCTTATTACAGGGCTCTGCACACAGTAAGTGCTCAATAAATATGATTGATCCACTTGCACTATCCGCTCCGTATATGGAAGCAGAACAATTGTGAAGAACTTAGCTGCACCAGTCAGCCGAGCAGAAAGTCTGATTTTGAAAACCCGAGTCGTGATTAGGGTTTTAGGGCTTATGGTCATTCATTTTCTTAAAATTGATAATTTTCATTTTTCTTCAGCCCCGTTGGGTTTTTGGTAAGAAACAGAGTTCAGTGAGCATGAAACAAATAATGGAAAAGCGGGGAGAGCACTCCTTGTCAGGGTGCCTAAGTGTGAAAAGTTTTTGAGAAGGTTGAAAAAAATAGTATTTGAACCACTCCCACTTTGATGACACCACAGCATGTCTATTTCTAGAACAATGTAATTTTTTTTTTTTAAATCCTGCATCTTGGCGGGATACAAAGTGTGCACTGTATCAGGTCAGCCAAATCATTTCCCTGAGGGAAGCAGAGGTTAGCAGAGTTAGTATTAGCAAATACTTTCAGTGGAGTTGCAGACAATTTTTAGTATTAACGCCTTGATTTGATTTGTTCTTTAAATCAGGCCTCGGGCACAGAAACGTTTACTAAGTTTTAGAATTTTGTCTAGTTCCCTAAAAACTGTACTAAACCTCCCAGCGTGGCCAACGTATTCGTTTGCTCTGATAGGAGGGTGTACTTTAAACCTACAAATAGAAAATTGTGTAATTCTGGAGCGGCAGTTTTGTGGACCCTCTCACTTTTTAATGAAAGGAAAGAGTAAGGTATCTTTACTACTACCATGAAGTTTTGTCTGCCTTGTTAACATTTCCCGATCCATTACTTTGTTCACTTCAGTCTTGTGCACACGCACGACTTTGATTCATTTCTTCTTTGATTCATTTCTTCTATAAGCACAACTTCCCTAATTGCTTAACTCAGGTTCATGAAAGTTTGGAAACCCAGGAGTCTGTTCTTGTAGGGGCCCCCAAGGGCCACAGCGAGATCCTTTTCAGAAGTCCTGGAATATTTATTTTTTATTCAGAAAGCACTGGGTGGAAAGCTGCTTTTCAACTGTCTGTAAAGGTCTGCTGCTCAGCAAGTAATATTCAGGTAATGCAGGAGAATCACAGAGCGGTGGTGGTGGTTGTTATTGTTGTTATTGTGATGATGATGATGGTGAAACACTTGGGATTCTGATGTGGGAAGAGTGAAAGGAAAGTGAAAATTCCCAGAAAAGATCTCTTTTTCACCAAACCTCCACGATCTGGGGTCTGTTCCTTATTCTTCCTTCTCTGTCCCTTTCCCGTAATTCTCCCTCCTGGATCCCAAGCGTTTTCTTAAAAACAAACAAAAAAATATCTTGGGGGGTGATCCCAAGCTAAATGCGCGGGTGTCCAGAGGGCAGGTCCGAGTTTCCAGTTCATTCCTTTAGGCTATATATTCCTTACGGGTAGGAAGCGTATCTCCAAACTTCGTCGTCCTCTACTCTCCCTAGTGCTTAGAACAGTGTTCCATACTAGTGATTGATTTTAATTCTCGTAAGATGTGTTTTTTCAGTCTGTGTTTTGGATAGGACACTATTGGGGAAATAGGAATCATTCTGGCATTATGTATCTGGACAGAATGCCTTGCAGAGGTGAGAAGAAATGGCTGTATGTGGTCAAAGTGTGAGTACTATAATATGGGTTTTCCTATTGCAAGATTCTTCGAGCATATAACCCCTGTGTTCTAGGAGAACCGACTATGATATCTGTTGTTGTTGGTCTGGTTTGGTGGAAGTTATTCTTTATCATCCGTGGTATTTATTGAGAGCTTACTGTGTGCAGAACACTGTGCTTAGGAGAGTAAAAATAACAGAAACGGTAGACGTTCCCTTCCCACAGTGAGCCTACAGTCTAGCAGAGGAGGCAGACATGAATATAAATAAAACTCCAACCAGAAGAAATAGACATAAGGGAGCAATGAGCTCCAACAGTTTACCCCACTTCTGCTGTGAATTGCAGCCCTGTGGATTTGGTGGCTGAGGGGAGATGTTCGCTTTTGCTGATCCGGCAGAAAATATCCTGATTTAGAAAGAGAGAGGGCTAGTTTTTTTTTCCCCTTCATAACTGAGTAATGGAGAAATTTTTGAAGTCTTGAGTCGATACTGATACTAATTACTTCTTTGTAATATTCCAGCACACTTAGAGAAGCAATTTATATTTTCAAAAATGCTTTACACTCAGTTTTTCTTTAAAAGCCCCCAGGAGAGGTAAATAATCTTTCCCATTTTGCTGGTAAGGAAACTGAGACTTGTTTCCAGGTGGGCAACATAGCAAGTCAGTGCCAGAACTAGAATGTAAACTTTAAACTCTTAAACTTGCAGGCCACTGCTTAACCTACTTTCTAGGTTCTGCAGAAAAATAAGATTTGCCTTGGGTGAATGTATTTGGGACATATTCCTTTGTGATTTCCAAACGTGCCATTTAGGGGGCTTAAATTTAAACTCTTTTCCTAAACAGTTGCAAGCATTGATGGTGTTCAGTGGTTGTGAAACTGGGTGAGAAAATTAATTTTGTTAACATAGGGCTTGGCACAAAGTAAGCACCTAAAGAATACCATGATGATGATGATTATAGATTGCTAGTAAAATGTTCTAAGGGCCCGTTCTTGAGACCAATTGGCCTATGGACCAGAATAGGTATAATTTCACAAAAAACTTAGCATGTGATATTTGTTAAGGGGAAGCAGGACGGCCCAGTGGATACAGCACGGGCCTGGGAGTCAGAAGGACCTGGGTTCTAATTCCGGCTCTGCCATTTTTCTGCTGTGTGACCTTAGGCAAGTCATTTCACTTCTCTGTGCTTCAGTTACTTCATATGTAAAATGGTGATTAAAACTGTGAGCCCTGTGTGGGACAGGGACTGGGTCCAACCTGATAACCTTGTGTCTAACTCAGTGCTTAGAACAGTGCCGGATACATAGTAGGAGCTTAACAAATACCATCATCATCATCATCGTTATTATTCTTATTCTTAAGCACTTAGTGCGTGCTGAGCACTATACTAAATCGTGGGGTAGATTCGCACTAATCAGGTTGGGCACAATCCGTCCCACATGGGGCTGCCAGTCTAACCCTGGGAGCTGTACAGTACTCTGGCATTATAGACGGGCACCCTGGAATTCTGGAGAGGCTACTTCCCCCAGATTGAGTGGTTTTACTGTCCACTCTTCTGGAATTACTAGCATTTCCATTTCTGTACTGCCCACTCTGTTGGATTTGTTGTGAGGCGCTGCGGCCCAGAAACTTTTACATAGAGTGCCATGTGTCATCTGAAGCAGCATGGCCTGATGGAAAAAGCAGGAACCTGGAAGCAGAAGGCCTGGGTTGTAATCAAGGCTGTAGCACTTGCCTGCTGTGTGACCTTGGGCAAGTCACTTAACTACTCTCTGCCTCAGGTTCCTCACCTGTAAGAGGAAGAGTCAATAGTACCTGTTTTCCCTTCTACTTACATGTGGGACAGGGACTGTGTCTGACCTGACTATTTGGTATCCAAGCCAGCATTTAGCAAGCTGCTTGGCACATAGTAAACATTGAACAGCTGTCACAATTATTATTATTAATATCAATATCCATTCATTCAGTTGTATTGAGTGCTTTGTGTGTGCAGAACATGGTACTAGGAGCTTGGGAGAGTACAATATAACAATAAACAGACACATTTCCAGCCCACAACAAGCGTACAGTCTGGTAACGAGTTATTTTCCTATCTAGGTAAATGGTTTGAATGAGAATTTGAGGATTGAAATAGACTAGATCCTGGTCTATTTTCAGCGAACTCTTTGTCTTTGTGTTTAATAATAATAACGTTGGTATTAAGCGCTTACTATGTGCAGAACACTGTTCTAAGCGCTGGGGTAAACACAGGGGAATCAGGTTGTCCCACGTGGGGCTCACAGTCTTAATCCCCATTTTACAGATGAGGGAACTGAGGCACAGAGAAGTTAAGTGACTTGCCCACAGTCACACAGCTGACAAGTGGCAGAGCTGGGATTCGAACTCATGAGCCCTGACTCCAAAGCCCATGCTCTTTCCACTGCGCCACGCTGCTTCCCTGTGCGCCACGCTGCTTCCCTGTATTTATTCTGCAATCAGATTTTTAAAAAACTTGGAGAAACTTTGGTAGTCTTGAAGTCGGTTTTGGTAATAATGGTATTTGTGTTTTAATTACCTCCTTTTTATAGCCGCACATCTCTTCATGAATATATGATGTATTTATTTTCATTACTTATTAAAAGTACCATAAATATTAGCCAGTAAAAGTTTGGACTTAAAGCGAGAAAATTTAGAGTGTTAAAAGAAACTTTTATCCATCAAAAAAAATATACAAACCAAAAAACCAAGAAACTAAGGTCTCTACTTACTCTCTTACTCTTTCTTCTTGGAAGTTAAGGGAATAAGAGAAAATGAACTCTCTTGGAAGTTAAGGGAATAAGAGAAATTTCCAGCTTTTTCCAGCCTCCCTGCTCTTGTAAGACCTGTATGTTATTTAGCCACAACTGGGTGAAGGTAACCTTAACTCTGAATTTCTTGGCTTTTATTAGTGTAAATTAGACCCTCAGGGGTAATTATTCCACCCCAGTGCATGGGGAAGCTTTATCAGTGGGAGTTGTGCAACTAAACCCCTGCATATCACACAGAGAACATAACTTAATGTTGTGTTGCTGTCTGGAATACAGTACTGTATTTAGTTTAGTGTCCCGACAGCGTACTTATTTAACAAGTCCTTTAATAACCTTCCTCTTCACAAAAGATATGTATTTGAAAAATATCACTTACGATGACTCTGTAGTGCTCCCCAGTAGAGAGAATTTGGAGCAGCACAATCTTTTCCGAAAGAAAAGAAATCGAACTTACTCCTTTAACCGGCATTCATGCAAGTGGGCTTTGCTGTACTTGGTTTCCATGGAAATAGCGAACAGCTAACGTTATTTATAAGGTGGAAGTAAAATAGGGTGCCTAATGGGACCCCCTGCTGCTCTGATGAAGAGTCTTAGGAAAAAAAAATCAAGACTCGTGGGATTTTTTTTTTTTACAAGGTTAATGGAAGCCCTGATTTCAGCCTTCTATAACAGAACATATTTTGGTTTGAAAAGGCTAACATTAACATCCATCAAACAAATCCTCACTGGGGTCTGTGTTGCCGTTTTCTCAAGTTTTAGGATCACTTATCAGTGTATTTAGACTGGTCTGTTTTTCATCCTGGAAGTTGAGTCCACAGTGTATCTGAGATGCTTCACTCTGTACACAAGCGCTTCGGTGTATAAAGTTCATTAGTGATAGTGATGGTAATAAAACATCAATATGATTCATTCTGCAGGTTGTTTTAATGTGGGGAAAATATGGAAATATTTTTCTTTTTCAGGCTTTATTATTTTTTTTCCATTGGTGCTGTGGAGTGGAGTTAAATCTGTGCAGTTGGAGACAGAGGGAATTATGACTTTATGAGGCAAGGGGAAGTAGGGGACATCCTGAATTTTTCCTACTCATTTAAAGATTTAAAGAAGAAGTGGTTAAGAATCCTTAATGAAACTCTGCATATTTTGGTTTATAAAATGTGAATATAAGATTTTTGACTTTTTCCACCTTTCAGTTTGAGAAGTATCATAGGCCTGTACTTAGAGCTTTGTAGGCCTGAAACAAAGCATTTGTATTCCTTAAGCTTCTTCAGGGGCAGGAAACTCTGTGTGTTTGTGTGTGTGTTTGTGTGTTTCTTTGTGTATGCTTGTTTACATTCATTTTTTCTATGGGGCAAAATGTGACTGCTCATTTTCCTGCCTGGTGAGTGCAATAGTGATCTATGTGAGAAGTAAAGCTAGAAGTAAAACAGAAGGCACTGTTGTTTTTATTTAGTTAGAATTTGATTCTTAACAGCTTGGTAATAATGAATAATTATGGTATTTGTTCAGTGCCTACTCTGTGCCAGGCACTGTACTGAGCGCTTGGGGTGGGTACAAGCAAATCAGACTGGACACAGTCCTTGTCCCATGTGGGGCTCCAAGTTTTAACCCCCATTTTACAGATGAGGTAACTGAGGCAAAGAAAAGAGTTGCTGAAGGTCACACAGCAGACAAGTGGCAGAGTTGGGATTAGAACCCAGGTCATTCTGGCCTGTGGCTGTATCTGTTTGTCTGGAAGTATTTTAGGCTGTCATTGGTGGAGGATTATCTTTTCCTGCCTGTGTTGAATGTAAAGAAAGTGAATGTAGTGTATTTGTGGTTCTGGCAAGGGGAGGAGATTTTGTCTTTTGTGATTTTGGGACTGGTCTAGGTACAACTACGTTTACTGAGCTCCAAGGCAGTGAGGTTTATTCTTTTATTGATTTTTTTTTTCAGTATGTATGTGCAGCTCTCTTTACCTCTAAAGTATCACTACTTTCTTCTTTGTCTTACGCTGCTTTTTCTGGGTGTTTCAAACCTTTGTTTTGTGAGGATGGAACTGCTTCTTGTTTATTTCTAAAATTGGTATTTATCAGTGACCTTCCTTAGTGACATAGTTTGAATTATCTGTGTGCATTAGAGACAGAGGAATTTGAGTTTATTTTCCCATTGCTAGGAACACAACTCCCAGAAGTTTCAATAAAATAGGAACGATTTCCACAAATGCAGTCCTGGGCATTGATCTGTATTCCCAGTGGGCTATAGCTTACACCCAGAATTCCCATTAGTGTTAATGAGAGGCACTTGCTTAAATCCCTACTCATGGAGCGAGGTAAGGACCATAACTGTTTGTGGGGCCTTGGTTTTTTTTGTTGATGGTGGTGGTGGCAAGAGCTTTGGTCTTGAAGTTCCTGATTTAGTTATTTAAAGTGAAGTTGAGTTGTTGTGGGATAGGGATGCTTTACCTATTCTTGCCTGTAATTAAGTTGTTTGTTATGAAGTTGTCCAGACTTCTGAAACGCTTCCAGTTCTGTGATCAGGGCAAGCTTTCGCATAACGATTTTTAGCCTGTCTTGGCAGTCAGAAGCAACATTCTCCTCTTTTCTCCTTTCTCCCCAAAACAAAAGCATCCGGAAACTTTTGTCCCTGCTATGGATAATGAAATCATAACTTCATGGAAATGACGAGTCCGGATTTTTCCCAACCCATCGATTTGATAGCCCGCATTTTTCAAGAATGCGCTGGTGCTTTAGGCTCCTTTAATTGCTCTCCTATTAGTTAATCATATTTATTGAGTGCTTACTCTGTGTAGAGCACTGTGCTAAGCTCTTGGGAGAGTACAGTATAACAGACATATTCCCTTCCCATAACGAGTTTACAGTCTAGAGGGGGAGACAGACATTAATATAAATTAAATTACGGATATGTACATAAGTGCTGTGGGACTGGGGCGGGGGGATGAATAACAGTGCGAGTCAGGACGATGCAGAAAGGGGTGGAAGAAAAGGAAAAGAAGGCTTAGGGAAGGCCTCTTGGAGGAGATGTGCTTTCAGAAAGACTTGGGGTGGGGGGGGAATATGTCTGTCAGATATGAAGAGGAAGGGTGTTCCAGGCCAGAGGCAGAACATGGGTGAGAGGTCAGCGCCAAGATAGACGAGATTGAGGAACAATAAGAGGTTGGCATTAGAGGAGCATAGTGTGTGGGCTGGGTAGTTATAGGTTGTAGTTACCGGTTTTTACTTAGAATGTTAGGAATTATAGCATTCTAGGCATAGGGGCTTCATCTTGATCAGAAAGAGCAAATTTAGCTAAAGTTTTATAGCTTTCAGTTTGAATTTTGGTGGCTTGAGTCCTTGATTTTTTTTTCCTTGCCTTGTGGTCAGTATTCTTGTACCTGGGCAAGGGCACCATTTTTGAGCCTCACTCATAGTTGGCAGTAGAGTGGCTGGGCAGACACCACCACTGCCCTTTTCTCTCCTAATCCACCTCCATCCTCAAATTTTTGCTTGCTCGTTGCCATCTGGGGGTTCCTGGATTTCTTCTCCCTCTTCCCACTCGTCCTGTGTAGGATCTTTCCCCTTCTCCTCCCATACAACCACTAAGCTGGTTCAGCTGCTTGTCTTATCCAGACTCAACTCTGCATCAGCCTCCTCACTGGTCTCGGTGCCTTCATTCTCCCTGCTCTACAATCCATACTTTGCCGGTTGGGTCACTTTTCTAAAATAACATTATGTATGTCTCCCACTCCCCCCAAACCTCCAGTGGTTACCTATTCTTTTGTGCCCCAGGCAGAAACTCCAGACTTGACTTAAAGGCATGCAAATCAACTCTCATCTTTTTATTGCTCCAGTCTTTTCTCCCACTATACCCCAGCTTACGCTAGTTCTCAAACTAGCCTACTCAATGTGCCTCTCTTCGATGCCCTCTTCATTGCCTGGAACTCCCTCCCCCTTTAAATTTGAGAGACCACTTCTCTCGCCATTTTCCAGAGTCTCTTGAAAACCCAATTCCTCCAGAGACCCTTCCCTAATCAATTTCTAATGCAGTCAAATGCTTACTACAATGCTTTGCACACAGTACGTGCCCAATAAATAGAGTTGAATGAATAATCTTTCCTGCTTCTATCCCTTCTACTGCCTCTTCAGCACTTCTGCTCCACTTTAAGCACTTAAGTACTCACAACCTCCCATCACACTTTTGTACCTATCTGATATATCCAATTTTACATAAGCACTAACCCAGGTACGTATCCCCTTTTCCTTCTTCCTGTCTGTAATTTATAGTAGTGCTTGCATCCCCTGCTAGATGATAAGCTTCTTGAAGGCCGGAATTATGAGTATTATACTGTCCAAGCATCTGGCTCTGTAACCTGAAAGCTCTCAGTAAATACTATTGATCCCATCCATAAACCCACTGAACAGTTAGTTGTCTCAAGCCCCAGTCTGAGGGAACCCTGGCTTCCTGGTGAGCAGAATTCTAGAGAACGGTGGCAGGAGTCAGGTCCATCTAGAGCCTGGGTTTGTTTCAAGTCTTGCTGGAAAAAGTTGAAGCAGTGAAGGGGGTCATTCTAAGGAATTTACGGGTAGAGTTTCCTTTCTTTAAATGCCTCCTCTCCCAACTTGTGGGTTTCTACATGAGGTTAGTTGCACCCTCCCAGAGATAATTCTGTAGGGGGTACTTGGGGAGGAAGATGTGTGTGTATGTGTGTTATGTGTCTCTTTTTGGTACCTGGCCCAGTTTAGGGTCTTACCCTAGAGCAGTAGGAGAGGGTCATTAGGCAGAGGAGGGTTTGGCTTGTACTCCATTATTGTTATTATTATTATTCTCTATTAGAGTGTAAGCTGTTTGTGGGCATGGAACATGTCAGTTATTCTGTAGTTTTCTAGTGCCTAATACAGTGTATTGCTCCAAATCGACCCTCAATAAATTATAATAATAATGATAGTATTTGTTAAGCACTTACCATGTGTCCAGCCCTGTTCTAAGCGCTGGGGCATGCACAAGGTATTTAGGTCAGTCTGGGGCTTGCATTTGAAGTTGGAGGAAGAATGGCGGCCAAATCCCCATTTTATAGGTGATGAAAGTGAGGCACAGAGAAGTTAAGTAACTTGGTCACACAGCAGGGTCGTGGAGGAGCTGGGATTAGAACTCCCACCCTCGACTCCCAGACCCGTGCTCTTTCCTCAAGGACACCAGTACAGTACCACCTCCTCAGGCTGAATCTGGGGCAGCTGTTCCACTTGCCCTGCTCTTATTCTGCCACTAGTTTAGCCTTTCCTATTCCTTTCCAGACCCTCCTTCATTTGTATAAAGTTTCATGGCTATTAAGGTACACTGTCCAGGGAGCTAGAGTTTTTGATTAACAGAATCATATTTGTTTAGAGACTGAGAAATTGATTTTTGTAATGGGAAATATTTGTCCAAATATGCCTTTAATCAAAACCCTCCTTTTCTAATTTCGGTCCTCAGTTATAATCAGTTTTATTTCATTAAAATGTTTTCTGTAATTTATTTAATCCCCAACTAGAAGTATCTGTTTTGTGGTTTATTGAAAGAAAGACAATTGGCCTCCAATATTTTGTCTACAGCAATTTTTTTCTCCTCTTCAGAAAATAAATGCATCTCTTCACCTGCCCAACATGTAAATGGGAAATAAAAGGGGATGGACCTAAAATATATTCATATTTTTAGCATGTCTATTCACAAGTTCAGTGGGGAAAGAGTTTCAAACTTAAAAGAGGTTTTTCAATTTTTCTGAGGATTTCTGTTACCCATGTTACTACTGTCTCCTATGTTTGGAGGAGAATTGCTTGTAAATGAAACTTACTCCTCTGGTAGCTGTTTAGGTAGAAGTTAGCTGTTCAGGTTTTTTTTTTTTGTGCTCTCCAGAACTGTTCCCTTTAATAAGCACCATAGTTTTGCCGTTATCACAACATAATTTTCCACCTGCTGGAATAAATCATTCTCCTTGTGGTGATTAAAATGATATCACTTGAGGAGGGGGAGAGCTGAGAGATTATAAAGCTGCTGCTGATAAAGAATGAAATACTAAAGTGATAGGAGTGTCAGTTGAATGCTTTTTGGGAATTAATGCTCCCTGATGAAAGGCTAGATATTTTAATTTTTTTATTGGTCCAATGTGCCCTTAAATGACCAAACTTATAAATGAAAAGTCTCGAGGATAGAGAGAGCAGGATTCTGTGAAATGTCTGATGTTGAAAATATGACATGGTGTGACATGTATTACAAATTTGTCATGTTAACCAGGGGAGAAGTAGATTAGAGGAAGGCCTATATTAGCTTGTGAAGAGCAGAGAGAAGGGATAACTCCTTAATAACATTTATTTGGCTCCCATGGTGTTTATAACAATATTTGAGATATTTGGGAGTTTATAAAGAAAATCGAACTGAAGACAGAGCCTGCCTTCAAGGAGCTCTCGATATAGAGCAGTTTAATATTTAACATTAAATAATTGCTTCTTGTCAAGATTGCTCAAAGATTGGAAAAACAGAGAAGAGCAGTGTGAACACCAGTTGAGGAATGGAAAGAAAGAGAAATTTCCACACTATAACTTCTTAGTTATAACTTCTTATCTTAGTTATAACTTCTTATCTTAGTGGAAAAGATAAAGGAGAGTTTAGAATAATTGAGGAAAATAATATGGGTGAAACCTTGATAGAACACATAATATCAATAGTGAGAACTGCAATATTGTAGGAGGGAGCAAAAGTGCATTTGTTTCTGCTGGAGTACACGTTTTTGCTATATATTTTAGCTAGCAAAAGTGATGGCAAGATTAGAGAACGTTCTTCTCCCACAAGTACCTGTCCGTATAAAATGCATTGTGTGGTTGGAGAGAACTTGTGCATGGTTTCAAACAAAATGCAAGTGTTTTTTGACATGGGATTCTTCGGGAATGCAGCCCCTGCACTGTAGGAGAACTGACTGTACTTTTGAAAATTGTGAGCAGATATAAATACAGCATTATTTGTAATCTATAAACTTTTTTCATGATAAAGCTCACTTGTAATTCTGAAAGACTCTACTCCAAAATGAGTATTGCATTTTGTACAAGAGGGAAGAAGTTGTTTGAGAGAATACATGAGACTCAGGAAAAGTTACTGTGCTCACTGTCCTAAGAAAGGAGGCCTTCTCTGGTCCTACAGATCAATATTGGATGAAATCTGTAATGGATCCAACAAAATGCCAAAAATTGGTTAAAATTTGAAAATCGTGAAAAACACCCATTTTATAAGGAAAGTAGGCCAATCTGTAAGAGCAGGAGAGAAGATATTGAGAAATTTACTTTCATTGATAAGTCCTATTATTTTCAACTAACCATCTCTTTGTATCTGAGTTTCCCCACTCTATAAAATGAAGAGCATGAATACTGACTACTCTGAAATTAATATATTTAAATATATATATAATTATATTTATATTATATACATTTAAGATGAAGTTGAATTCTAATTATTTAGATTCAACTCATTAACCTCATATGTTTCAATTTTCCTGTTTAACCCAGTGGAGGAGAGGAATCCCGTAAGAGGGGGGCAAAGGAGGTCCAGAGTTCCTAATCTGATATCGGCTTAATTTGCTCTCTGTGAAACAAAAAAAAATTGAAGGCCAGGTGTTAGAGATGGCCCATGTCTGGTTTAGGTGGGTTTTCCATTTAGATAAGGTGTCTCCTTAACTGTAGATCTCTCCTATTGAGCTGGAACCCAGCCAAATTGAGAGTTCCCTTGAGTTTCCTTCCTTGCTGTATGTAAAGCTATCTAACTCTGTTATCTTTTCAGGACTTTTAAGGTTGTGTGGTATTTTTTTCCCCTACTTCCTTAAATCTGGTGCAGCTCTCCTATCCCCAAACTCCTTTTGATTTCATATCGTGAGCAAATCTGTGCTGTCATCTAATTCTTTGTTTCCCTCTTCTGTTGCAGGGGAGCTAGAGAGCTGAAGGAGAGCCAGTTTTCCAAAACCTGGTAAGTACTTTTTACTAGGCAGGCCTGAAGCTATATGGGTAATCATTCAAGATGTTCAAGTATTTTTGAAAATAGTTCTTTCCCAGAAACAAAGCTCTGTTGTTTCCACTGAGTCAGGTCTTGCCTAATTTTACATAGCCATATCTCAATTTCCTCTGCATCCAAACGACTACCACATTAATACAATCACTCATCCTATCCCTCCTAGATTACTGCATCAGGCTCTTTGCTGAGCTCCCAACCTCCTGCCTCTCCCCGCTCCCATCCATACTTCACTCTGCTGCTCAGATTATCTTTCTACAGAAATATTCGGGACGTGTCACCCCCCCCCCCCCCCATCTCAAAAGTCTCCAGTGGTTGTCCATCCACCTCCGTATCAAACAAAAACTCCTCACTATGGGCTTTAAAGCTCTCCATCACCTTGCCCCCTCCTACCTCACCTCCCTTTTCCCCTTCTACAACCCAGCCCGCACACTCCGCTCCTCTGCTGTTAACCTTCTCACTGGGTCTCCATCTCGCCTGTCTGGCCTCTAACCCCTGGCCCTCAACCAGCCTCTGACCTGGAACGCCCTCCCTCCTCAAATCTGCCAGTTACTCTCCCCAGCTTCAAAGCCTTACTGAAGGCACATCTCCTCCAAGAGGCCTTCCCAGACTAAACCCCACTTTTCCTCATCTACCACTTCCTTCTTTGTCACCCTGACTTGCCCCTTTTGCTCTTCCCCCCTCTCCATCTTGCAACACTAATGTATATATCTGTAACCATATTTATATCCATGTCTTTTTATTTGTACTGATATATGGCTCTCCCCCAGACCCTGAGCTTATTGTGGGCAGGGATGTCTCTCTGTACTGCTGTAGTGTACTTTCCCAAGCATTTAGTACAGTGCTCTGCACTCAGTAAGCTCTCAGTAAATACAATTGAATGAATGAATGAATTTGGGCTTCTGATAATATGCTGGGGCTGATATACTGTTGCATTCGGTAACCTGTTAAATGTGAAGGTCTTTGCTGCCAAAATCACCCTAGTTCAAAATTAAAGGTTAGGTGTCAAGTCAGGAAGTTCAGAAGTTAGGTTCTCATTGTGATTTGTGTTAATTTGCTATTGAATGTGAGGGCCTTAATGTTTGTCCCCTCTAGAATGTGAGCTCGATATGGGCAGGGAATGAGTCTGCTAATTATTTTGTATTGTACTCTCTCAAGCACTTAGAACAGTGCTGTGCATATAGTAAGTGCTCAGTAAATACAGTTGATTGATTGTGAATATTGTTGGTTTCCTGAAACGGTGGGAACCTTGATTGAATTTCCTGGCACTTGAGCATTTACTGCTGTATTGGCCTCGTGTGGTATTGGATTTCTTTCGTAAATTTGAAAGTAGAGCGGAAGGAGTTATCAGAGAGTGGAGAGTTTGAAGGTGGCAATAAGAGAGGGAAGAAGAAAGAGAGCAAGTGCTTTAAGAGGGGATGGGGTCAGAGGCACAGGTAGAGGGACTAGATTTTGGAAGCAGGTAGAAAAATCTCCTCCTGAGAGATGTCTCTACAAACTCTTACATCGTGCTCTCCCAAGTGCCAAGTACAGTGTTGTGCATACAGTAAGTGCGCAATATATACAGTTGATTGATTGATGTCTGGGAAGTGTGAGTGAAAGGATTACGAGAAGGCAGGGTGTCAGGAAGGTAGGAGAGGGACTTTGAGCTTAGGCAGTTGGGAGCCAGTGGTTTCCAATTTTTCCACAAAATAGTTGGCAAGGCTGTCAGGGGACAAGAGAGAAAATGAGGACACTGGGGGTTCAGGAGACTAGTAAATGTCTGGAATAATTTTCTTCTGGGTTAATATTCCTAGAGGAAGGAGAATCTTACGTAAAATGGCAACGTATTTGAGGGTTTTTTTATTTAAAGAAAACTTTCCGATAGAGGTAATCTCTGTCTAGCGGTGAGGAACCGAGTAGGATCAATCAGTCGTATTTGTCGAGCCCTTACTGTGTGCAAAGCACTTTATTAAGCACTTGAGAGAGTACAGTATAACAACAAACGGACACGTTGCTGCCCACAACGAGCTCAAAGTCTAGAGGGTCTTAACCAAAATGCAAGGACCCGATATTCTGGGACTTGATCCAGCTAGCTCATGCCCTGGCAATCCAACGCCCCCCCCATTCCCGAATTTTGGACTTCCCCCACCTGAACCCCCTGCTAGGCCAGTGGGGGTTGGCTTCATCTGTAGCAGACCCTGCTCTGCACAGTAGGAAATAAATCCCAGCCTTCCACCGTGCGTGGGCGATTTTCACCCCTACCTAAAATTGAGCCCAGGAGCTGTGGTGGTAGATGATGGGTGAGGCCCAGACAGAGTTGTGCAGCTGGCCTAAGCCTCACCCCACCCCTGCAAGGCTCTAGTGCCAGGTAATTAGTCAGCTGATTCAGGCTATTGGTATCTGCTGCAAGCATTAATATGTGGGCTGTCTTGAAAAACACGCCTTGAACAGATCACCTGGTTTACACTCCATGACCCTGCTTTGGTTCACCTTGCAGTAGCTGCTTGTTTCCTTTAAAATTCTAAACTTGGTCCAAATAGGATTCCTTTTGGAAAGGTTTATAACTTTAAAGCAGCTTTTACAAATTTAGCCAAGAATGCATTTTCTGTTAGACTTTGTCCTGGCCAAGAAAGTTTTAAAATGAAGTCTCCCTGAGCTATCTAAGCATACAAAAATTTTATTTTAAAAGCGCTCAATATGTGCTGCCTCATTTTTGCATAAGTAAAACATGGATGAATTACTTTGTTCAAACAGACCAATCCACTGAAATCGCTGCCCAGAAAGAAACTGTTGAGCGTTTGCTCTTGAAGGAAGAAGGGTTTAAAGGGAGCCTCCCATTTATCTCCTAAATTGTAGTATTGCTATAGAGTGGCTTTTTTAACCCTTTATATTTGTTTGGGAATCAAATGAGTAATTGGCATTTAGAGCATTTGCCAAATAAAGTCCCATCCCTTTGTGCGTCTCTCTAATAAGCAGGCAGCAGTCTGACAGTAAAAGCTGTCAGCCCCTCATTAGCAGAAGTTGTAGACTTCACAGAGCTAGAGCTCTGTTGTGACATTCAGAACCTCCACGTCGAACCTGATTTTATTTCTTTGGTTCCTGAGCGTTGCATTTGACAACATGAAATTTTTCTGATGCTTTCTCCACCTTTAAAACAATATTTTCCATTTCCAGGGCTTTGCAATATTGAGTTGGTAGTTCACTAACTTGTAATAATCTTACATGCTACTAAAGAGAGAGCAAAAACTCTTGATTTTTATGTTTGTGTTTTCAGCTGCAGGCTGGAAACTGGTCAGGCCAAAAATAAAATCTTGACACCGCTTTTGGTTAAACTTCCAAGGTGATTTTTCTTGTAAGAGAAAACCGAGACCTGGATTTTGGAGAAATTAAAAATCAAATAGGCCTAATTAAAATACTACTTTCCAAATAACACAAGACACTTAATGCTGATAGTGTAAGCTCTGTTAGTATTTTAAAAAATTAAAACCACACTCTTAAGTGTACACTTTGTATGGGTAACTTTTGTATATTTGTTGAAAGAAAAGAAATTATCTGCCAGTCACTAGCCTCCTAATAGTAGTAGCCTCCCAGTTGGAGATGTGTGTGTCTGTTTTTGTTATAACAATTCCATTGATTTAGAGAAAATAATAGGGGGTTGAATGATGTTTAAGTAAGTGTCAGTGTGGCTCTGTTCTGTTTTTTCTCTTTCATATTACTTTCAATAGAGCATTTTCATTTTCTTGTTCACCAAGTCACAGCTCTGCTCTTTTAAGTCTTTTCTCAAAACATCTTACTTCCCTGAAACTTTCAATGATAGTTCCGTGGTATGATATATTTCTCCCTGCCCCCACAAATATAAATGCTGAGGAACTTTGCACCTCTGAGATTTATACCCCTTTCAATTAGTTTTGAAGCTATTTAACCTACTTTGTAAGCCCTATGAGGAGTATCATTGGTAACTCTGCACTGGTAGTTTACAACGATTAAGCAGTAATTTTAATAAAATCATAGTGCTTGTGAAGAATGAATAGTATAGTTGAGGGGACTTGAAGTTGTGGAAGTCAGTTCCTTAAAATTTTCTGAAATAATTTTGGAGGAAATGGTGCCAAATTTGGGCCTTCTTCAAAGGCGAAACTCTAAAAACGGGCTCTTAGGAAAATGAGTATTACTAGAATTAGGTTACATGAGCTAGATTCAGGGGAGGAGCTCTGGATGCATTTTTGTAATTCTTTTGATTCAGAAAACAACTGAATACGTTTGATGCCTTAAATGGGAATTTCTTAGATGTGAACAGGAGAGGAAATTTATATCGATTTTTGAAATCTTTTGCAAGTTGTATCGAAATGCATCCCTTTATCAAAGAACCAGTACTAGCCACTACAGTAAAGGAAACACACCAACCCTCAGATCCATGAGCTCAGGGAATGTGACCCTTCAGACAATGGAATATTTAATGTCCAATTGAATTATGAAAAATTTGGTACTATATTCAAAAGAACATTTCCCTTTAAAAATGGAAAAGGGTAATTAGATTTCAGCAGTGTTAAGCCTTATAGTATTTTAACATAATAAAAATGATAAAAAAGAATAATGATAATGGTGGTATTTGTTAAGCAGTTACTGTGTGCCGGGCACTGTACTAAGCACCGGTGTAGATACAAGAGAGTCGGGTTAAACATAGTCCCTGTCCATATGGGACTCAGTCTACAAAGAAGATCCTACAGATGAGTTTCCTACAGATGAGGAAACTGAGGCACAGAGAAGTTAAGTGACTTGCCCAAGGTTACCCAGCATACAAGTGATGGAGTCGGGGTTAGATCCCAGGTCGTCTGAGTCCCAAGCCCACGCTCTCTCCACTAGGCCCTGTTGCTTCTCCATGAACCTGTTATGAAAAGTGTGGGCACATTCAAGTTAGGACCCATCCTTTTTTTTCATTTCTTAGCTATTTGAGTTTTCAGATGCTATATACATTATATTGACCTCCCTGCCTTCAGTCTCTCCCCACTCCAGGCCATAATTCACACTGGTTAAAAAAAAAAAAGTTCCACCCACATCTCTCCATGCTTCAGAAGTCTCCGAGTCAAAAAGACACCTTTGAAACACTCCATCAGCACACTTGGCTCCTCCAGTACCAGCTTGCTCACTGTGCCTCAGTCTCGTCTCTCTCGAGACGACCCCGTGCCCATATTTTCCCTCCTGACTGGAACTCCCTTCCCCTGCCTATTGACAGACCACCACTCTCCCTATCTTCAAACCTTGGTTAAATCATGCCTCCTCCAAGAGGCCTTCCCTAGTCATCCCCTCATTTCTCCTATTATTCGCCCTCCCTTCTGCCTCACTTTATGCACTTGGGTCTGTTCCCCTTAAGCCCTCTGATTCTTTCCCCAGGCCAGCCCCACATCACCTGTAAGTACTTTGATACTCACCCCTCCCCAGTGCCACAGCACTTATGTACATACCTTTATGCTCTTTTCCTCTGTAATTCTCATTTTTCTCCCCCACTAGATTGTAAACTCCTTCAAAGCCGTATTGAAAGCACACTTCCTCCAAGAGGCCTTCCGTGAAAAAGCCCTCATTTCCTCTTTTCCCAATCTCTTCTGCATCACCCTGATTTGCTCCCTTCATTCACCCCGCCTCCTCAATCCCCCAACACTTATGTACATATCTGTAATTTATTTGTATTAATGTCTGTCTACCCCCTCTAGACTCAGAGCTTGTTGTAGGCAGGCAATGTGTCTACCAGTTCTGTGGTATTGTACTCTTCCAAGAGCTTAGTACAGTGCTCTGCACTGAGTAAGTGCTAATAAATATGATTGACAGGGCTCATGTCTACTAACTGTATTGTTTTGTTCTCTCCCAAGTGCTTAATACAGTATCTTCCGCTCAGTAAATACCACTGACTGATTAAATACCATCGATTGGTAGTAGATTGCCTGCAGATTGAAAGGTAGCCATAAATTTTTCAAGCTAGTATTGCAAAAGAATTAAGAAAAATAATTTCTTTGTGGAAGCATTTGATTGGCACTATATTGTCATTCTTTTACTTATGAAAATAACATTCTAATGGATATTTTCAGTTTTTGTATTCTGCAAGGGACTCTACCATATAAACAATTTTCTATTGGTAAATATAATGGAAACACTTTATGTCCCACAGGCGAAGCGAGAAGAGTTTATTGTCCTAAACAGAGTCCAAAGGAACTGTGGAATTAGTGAAGACACTTGAAAAAAGTGGAGAAGGTAGAGGATGGAGTTGCAGACTCTACAGGAGGCCCTCAAAGTGGAAATTCAGGTTCACCAGGTAAGTTACATTATTTGAGTGACCAACTCCTCTGGAAATGGTTGCCCAAGTTCTACCAGGTCAGTTCTACCAGGTAATCTCATATCTAGAATTCATTGTTGGTTTACAATAAAGATAAAACAAATTAGATATTGAATGTGAGTCCTGTCATCCCTCTGTCAAGAGGACTTTTTAACTTTAGTATTCCTGTAATGTGGAAATCACTTTAATAGTAATAAAACACTCTAAAAAACAGGAGCTGAAGTTACTGCCAAAGAGGGTAAAAGGCAATAGATTGGATGTGTATCTGAAGGAGCCAGTATGAAGAAGAGTTAGTGTGTAAAGCTAATTTGGAAAACATGCTTAACTCCAGTTTCATATAGTATATAGCAAAGAACTTAGAGTTGGGTTTTCAAAATTCTTAATTTTTTTGAGGAAAGGATTTTTCTTTTTAATGGACGTCACAGCTAATTAGACAAATGATCTATCTAGGCCAGTGTTCTACCACCTTTGACAGTGACAATAAAGTCAAAGAAGGACAGTGTATACATAGAAGGACAGTGTATCACCTATTCCCATATACTTCCATGGGTTATAGGTGGAGTAGAAGAACATCTCTATCATACATGAATTTATCTAAAACCCTTTTAACCATTTGCTGTTTTACCTTAAATCCCGTCCTACCACAGAATGAAGTTAGTTGTTTCTCCATCCCTGTGATGGGGATTTTATTGTGGATTTTATCATCATCATCAGTGATATTTATTGAGTGCTTACTATGTGCAGAGCACTGTATTAGAGCACTTAGAGTTCAACAGAGTTGGCAGACATGTTCCCTTGCCCACAACAAGCTTACAGTCTAGATGGGGAGAAGACAATATAAATAAATAAATAAGTGATACACATATAGGTGCATTGAGGCGACTGTCAAATGCCCAAAGGTCACAGATCCAAGTTTACTCCAGGATTTATGCAAGGGCATCGTGCAGCCAATGTAAGAGAATGGTCTGAGGCAAAATTCAGTCTACCTTTGTGGCCAGGTCGACCTATCAAGGCACAGCCTAGGGTTTGAACCCCTAAACCTTGTACCTGACTGCAGACATTTGCCAAGGCAACCCTCCCCGGTCAGAACTTGGGGGACACTTGGCTTGCTCTGTCCTCATTTTTCAGACCTGAACAGCTCCAGTGAGTATACCCCATAATTGTCCAGGTAATGTGCTGCCTCCATCTTGTGACTGAATAGATTTGAACCCTAAAGAGGCAGCTGAAGTTAAGTTGAAACACCTGGCTGACAGCCTGGAGGCTCTAGTGGAGAAAGAAAACCAATTGCCTCAGCTCCCACCCCAGTATCACAGCGTGACATCATCCAGAATTAGTGAACTCCCCTCACAGATATGCAAGCACTGACACCCTTTTATAGAAAAGAAGATATAAAAATATTATACATTCACACAGAGCTGGCTCTTAAGTCTCCTTTGGCAAGGTGGGAGTGAACAAATTAGCAACGAAAATTAGACCTTACAGATTTTGAATAAAATATTGGCTTTAACTGCAGACAAACTGTATTCTGATTCTGGTCCCTAATTTAACCTGGGCTGCCCCCTCATTTAGCAGAATCCTCTTCCCTTTTCTTTTCAGTGGAAGGCTGTTTACACTGTTTCTGTGGACCCAAGGCCATGGGACAGGCTTCTTAAGTTTGAATCCGAAGAGCATAGAAATAAATGTACCCCCCCTTTAGACCTCTCCCCATTGTCCTAGTCCTTCCTTGGAGTTGGCTGGGCTCCAGTTAATGTCAGCTTAAAAGCCTGCCCCTCCAGGGGTAACTGACAGGCCATGCAAATAGATTTCACCTCACGGCCAGGTTTGGACTTGTGGCCCACTCCTGCGGCCTGGAGACTGTCACTTCTCCCTTATTTGTGCATCCCAGACCATCACTTATGCCTTTTCTTCTTTACAAGTGGAGATTGGCTCACTTATGAGTAGTGCCATTTAAGAATTATGGTATTTGTTAAGCGCTTAATCTGGGCCAACCACAGTTCTAAGCACTGGGGTAGATAAAAGGTAATCAGGCTGAACACAGTCCCTGTCCCGCATGAGGCTCACAGTCTCAATCCCCGTTTTACAGATGAGGTAACTGAGGCGTAGAGAAGTGAAGTGACTTACCCAAGGTCACACAGAAGACAAGTGGCGGAGCCTGGTTTAGGACCATGACCTTTGACTCTCAAACCCGTGCTCTGGCCATTAGACCATGCTGCCATTTTCAATATCTAAAGTCCCTAGATGTCTTGTATATTAGCATAGACCGCTTACCTTTGGTCATGTAAATGATGAGCAGTACCTGTATCCCTGAACGTGAAATATAAACTGTGTCATGTTCCAAAACTATACACCGGGCAACTGGTTAACTAGAGGAGCCCACAATCCTGACCCGTAACCATTGCAATAGCTATATCACCATCTAAGCCAATTACTGGTTACATTCCAGTATGTAGAAACAGTACCCTAATTTACACCCAGAATCCAAGTAGACCCACAACAGAGAGTAAGTGAAAGAAAAAACTCAGATTATCCAGCACACCTGTTACACTGAGTCAGAATTAAAATGTCCCCTAACAGTATTGTGCCCAAATACATCCACAGGTCAATCCCCAGCGATGCCTTGTTCTCTTAATGAGTGGTAATAATGTTGGTATTTGTTAAGCGCTTACTATGTGCAGAACACTGTTCTAAGCGCTGGGGTAGATACAGGGTAATCAGGTTGTCCCACGTGAGGCTCACAGTGAATCCCCATTTTCCAGATGAGGTAAGTGAGGCACAGAGAAGTTAAGTGACTTGCCCACAGTCACACAGCTGACAAGTGGCAGAGCCGGGAGTGGAACCCATGACCTCTGACTCCAAAGCCCAGGCTCTTTCCACTAAGCCACGCTGCTTCTGGTAGAGTGGTACTTCTGCTATGTGGCATCCATCTAGTCTGTTATCTGTGGATCTTACCGTCTACAGGCAGCACCCAGTTCGTCTAGGTTGTGAGTCCGGGGAGAGGGTTTACCCATCTCTTCTCCACGCCCCTGGCAGTTTTGCTCCATCTCAGGTCTTAGAAAGCAGTCACAGCCAGCTGTACCACTTTTGTATGTATCAATTTACCCACTCTACTATTTAAGCACTTTTTCACTTAATTGTCTTTTCATTTTCTCCTTGCTCTTATCTGAGTTATTCTGTATCTCTCTCCCCTGTTAGACTGTGAGTTCATTGGGGGCAAAGAGTGGGTATCCTATTGTATTTTTCCCAAGGGCTTAATACGGTGGTCTTGCACACAGGTGCTCAATAAATAACATTACATGATTGAATTTTATTTCCTTTTCCTTCCAAAACCTTGATTTTCTGACAAACAGAGAAGTTTGGGGGTAAACTTCTGGCCCTGAGGAAAGTGTAGTTGGAACGTATTGCATTTTATTCCAAATGACATGAGCATGAGACTTGCTTTTCACCAGGGGGTATAGCATGAATAGTGGAGCAGTCCTAGGCTTAATGACTTAAAATGTTCAGATTTATCAGTTCCAGCATTTGTTAGGGCTTCAAAATGACAGCCCTTCTTAATGAGGCACTTAATGGGGGCTGTTTCTTGTTTTCCCATTCAAATATTAGGACATTTACATAATAGACATTTGAGATTCTAACACTGTCAGGGTTCATGTAATCCCAATTTAGGCTGCAAAATAATTTGATTGGGGAAATCCTCGAGAAAACTTTTAAAAGTTCAAAAAGTGGGGCTTGTGTCTGTGTGGAGCAGCATTCTGCTCTCAGAATTGCTTCCAGCATCATACCTCACTGTGGTGTTGTCGGTAGAAAAACTTTAGGTTGCTAGAGGATTTGCCTTTTGGATAAAACAAAAGTTGTGCTAAATTAGTTGGTCAGCAATATTGAGCAGACACTAGGTTGAATGGACTCTATTTTATGCTGGAGTTAATTTAATCTTTTAGACTTTACAGGTTGCCTTCCTGCCTTTCTCTGTGCCTTAGTTTCCTTGTATGTCACATAGGGATTAATACTAGTTCTCCCTCCCCCTTAAGCTGTGAGTCCCATGTGGGACAGGAATTTTGTCTAACCTATCTTATATGTACCCCAGCTCTCAGAATAGAGAGCTGTGTCACATAGTATGTGCTTAACAAATACCACAGTTATTATGATTTTCCCTCCCTCTTCATTTTTTTGGAAGCGTCTTGCAGCGTTTTCTTTCTCTTCCGGTTCTAAAGAGCCATCGTTGTGGAGGAGCTTTTAAACCACTCCCCAGCAACTGTATTAGAGTTGGATGTCATTCACTAATGGACTCAGTGGTTCCTTTTTTAAGAATTTCTTTATGAGGCTTGTGTTTAGTTTGTAAGGCACTTTAGGAGTTTCCCAAACAAAAAGATACATAAATATTTTTTTTGTTGGACCATAGTTCTGGATAACTTTAGGAAAATCAATGGTATTTATTGAGCATTTGCTGTGTCCAAAGCACTGTACTAAGCAATTGGGAAAGTATAGTACAGCAGAGTTGGTAGACATGATCCCTGCCAATAGGCAATCAATAAACCTTAGTATTAGAACTTTTTTATTTATTTTTTTTAGGAAGTTGGTGAAACTGGATTATTAGTTTTATCCTTGGGGCTCAAGATTTAAGAGTCAAAATTCCCATTTTTCCCATAACACAACAAGGATTTTCTTCTTGCAAAGCCTTATGTTATGGAAAACACTCTCTAGCACTTGTCTATTCCAGTACCGGGTGCATATGCACAACTAGTTTTTTTTGATTGTCACCTGAACTTTTCCCAACTTGTAGCATTCTATGCAAAATGCTTAGGGGAAAGACTGGTGCTAGGAAACAAACAATGTGTTACTTGGGGAGAGAATGAGTTTCAGGCCAAGGTTCAGGGATAAGAGAGGTTGTTGTGGCCGAATCTTTGTGGTGTATTTTTTTCATGGTTCTGGAGCAGTCACCAATTCTTCCTTCCTTTCTTTCCGGGATCTATCTGTGGTCATCTCTAGAAAATAATTGAAATGTCATGGGTAACTTTTCAGGTTGGCCCCTGATGACATGGTTAATAATAATACCTGTGGTATTTGTTAAACACTGGGGTGGGTATAAGCAAATCAGATTGGACACACTCCCTGTCCCACATGGGGCTCACAGTCTTAAATCCCCATTTTGCAGATGAGGTAACTGAGAAACAGAGAAGTGACCTTACCCAATGTTACATAGCGCGCAAGTGGTGGAGCCGGGATTAGAACCTAGGCCCTTCTTACTTTCAGGCTCATCCTCTATCCACTAGATACGCTGCTTCTCCCAATGGAGAAAATTTTTTAGTGTAGTGTACTGCTGAAAAAATGCCATGCCCTTGTCTTGGGTGAGAAGATACCAATATGGCTTTAAGACACAGTAGGGTTTAAAGTTATTGTGACTTCCGGGAACCCAGAGCATGTTCAAGTCATGTTCTTCCACTCTTGCAAGCCCAAAATGCAGTTTAGTGTGGATAGGATAGGAGGGTTTGTCATTCCTTTCCTTCAGAGATAATTATTTAATGATGATCAGAGAGGTCTGTAAACTAATCTAGTAGACTTCTTGTTGGCAGGGAACATGTCTGCCATTTCTGTTGTACTCTCCCAAGCGCTTAGTAGAGTGCTCTGTGCATAATGCCAAATATATATAGCTGTCAGAGAGGCATTTTCTTTCTAACACCACACAAGACTGAAGTTTTATGGACAGGAAATAATAGGTGTTTCTTTCTCCAACACTGCAAAGAGCAGTTTCCCAGACCTCTTCTCTTTGCTCTTCCATACAAAAGATGCTTTTTGGAACTTTTGCCAGTGCTTTTCCCTTTCTTTTCAAAAGTTTAACTTTAACAGTAATCAAGTGTTTGGGTAACAAGCGTAAGAATGAGAAACCAAGAGACCTTTCTCATCGTTCCACAATGTTCAAGTTCATATTAAAACCACATTGGAAACTGCATTTATTATGTTTATGGATCATCACGGCTAAATCAGGAAACACTATTTGTTAATCAGAAAGATGAACTCCCAAAGTTGACGGAAATATTTGTTGCTGGTTCTCTGGGGGGAGAAGGTGCGGTTGTAGGGAGTGGATGGGTTGTGATCATGAACATTACTATGATAAAGATGGCTCCATTAACTGAAAACCTTAACATTTGACTACATGTTCAAAATGTGTCCCTGTTCCTCAACTTTATGTGAAAGTCTTTATGACTGAGCTCAATAGAATGGAGCTGCAGTGGAAGTTGGGGAATTTCGAAGGTGCTCATGGAAAAGTTTGTGGTAGTTATCTGCCACTGTTGGCTATTACTGTAGTGTTTGAACTTCAAACCTATTTTGAAAATCATTTTTAGCAAATGCACTCTATATTCTGACCAAAGTATTTTGGTCAGGAAGCTTTAAATAAAAATATCTGAGATGTAAGGCCATAACCAAGGAAATAAACTGAGAGCTGAACCAAACTACGGAGAATAAAAAGCTTGAGAAGGCTTCAACTGTTCCACATGGTAGTGTGAATAACTGCCTGTGGGCTTACCGCTAGTAGTTTCACTGTAACTACTAAACTACTGAAAGTGATCTGTGTGAAATTTAATTATTTAAATTAAATATAATTATTCAAGAGAGGCCTCTGTGTTTTCTCATAAAACTTGCATTTTTTTCTTGACAAGATATTCTAGAAGCAAATGTAAGCTGGAGCATTCCTCTATCCTTCAGGAATTTCTGGCCGGGGTTTTTGCCACTCTTCGAGCGGTGTTGGGAATGGAAGATTGCCTAGGTCAGATGCCATGGTTAGGATTTGTTTTTCCAGTAGCTTTCATTTGGGCTTTGCTTTTCTCTAATAAATGTTCTCTCTGCAACTGGCAGTACCTTCCTTCCTTGAGGAACTGGGAAGAGGCACAGTTTTGCATTATTTCCTCTCTGGTCCCTCCCCCTTGGATACTGAATATCATTGCTCTCTGATGATTCAAATCCCCTGCCAGCTTGAGGGAAGAGAGTGGCAAAGTCATTTATGGATCTGGGTCTCCCATGTGGTAAGAGCCAGACTAGCCAGATCTTAGTTCTTTAAATGTCTTGTACTTGATTATACAAACAGGCAGCTTTTGTTTCTGAAGTAGTTTCCTCTGTTCTTCTTCCTTGGGGCTGTGGGCAAAAGACAGCAATTTTAGAGGACACTTAGCTATTAGATTAGGTTACCCAGCTGGTTTAAATTGTCCTTGAATCCTTTTCCGAAGAACTGTTAAAAAGGCAAAACAGTAGGAGAATATACGTTATCCCAGAATTAAAGGTGACAGACTGCTTTTTGTATTAATTGGAATGTCTGATTGGATTAATGGCAGTGTTTATGTAAGTTGTGCCATATTTTTGCTCTGATTTCTAAGCTTTGTGTAGCTAATATTTTTTCAATGTATTTAACTTGTAACTTCTCCCTCGGGCCTTTGTGTGACAGGCCTGGTGGTTAGAGCTCTAGAAAGCTAATGCAGAAAACTGATCTCTCTTTCCCTTTCTCTCTATTTCTAGAAACTGGTTGCTCAAATGAAGCAGGATCCACAGGTAAATATGTTCATTGGTTCATCCCCAAACTTTTATAATAAATAATAAAATTCTTAAATGCTGAAAGAACTCAGCATGTATAATTGAATGTTCATGTGACTTAATAACAGTTCTTAGTTCAAAGCTTTGATGCTATGAAATAGTAGTAATAATATTAAGTGCTTACTGTGTGCAGAGCACTGTACGTATATGGATTTTTGTAAAAACCTTGTTTTTGCTTTTTTCCTCCTCCAATGAAAAGAGTGCATCTCATTCTCCATTCTATTTGTGTTACCTTTATAAAAATTTTGAGTTTTTGACATAACCCCGAAAGGCGTGTCTACCTGTAGGAATGTAAACAGGCCTCCCCCAAGTTCTTATTGTCCAAAAAAGTGAGTTGATGAGACTTGACAAGTTGAAAGCATTGCTTTGTCTGATTTTGAGCATCTGCTAGATATTAAGGACAAAGTATAATAGCTGATGACATCTGTGAGAAAGGTCTGAAACTTGAGGGAATCCCCTCCCAATAGCCCTTGATGTAAATATTGGTGTGGATAGCTCCTTTAGATAACTTTTTCTTAAGTTTTCAAGGTAGTTGTACTATTCTGCATTCTTTGCTTGTGTAGAACACACCAAGACATAGAACATCTTCACCAACCCCCCTTTGGTGGTCTTGGGAATTTTATTTATGAGCAGAGTCTCAAAGTAGTTTGAAGAATTTAGAGAAATATTTCTTTTTTTCACTTGACTCTTCTGGGTTAGAATGAAGATGTGTCCCCATAGCTTAAACATTAAGCTAATGTGAAAACACGAGTACGTATCTCTGTAAATTTCCTTACTAGGTATATTGATATATTAAATATATTGAAAATATAGTATTATAAGAAAAAGATCCTGTTTAAAAGTATAATACAATTTTAATGCCCTGCAGGATAAATAGGACCGGAATATTTATTCCTATCAATATAGGTCCCTTTTTCTAGGAAGGAAAATTCTTTGGTGATCTAGCTGTTTTCTTCATCTGTTGTATATTGCATTTATGTGGGGAATTTGGTAGCCCATCCTTACTGCTCACCCTTTGCTCATCTTCTGTGTAAAAGGGCTTTATGTTTCTTGGAACTTTGAAAGAACATAAATTAAAATGTAGCTGGGAATTAGGAAAATTGGATACTAGAAAGATAGACTAGTTCCATAACGCAGATTGGCAGCAACAGTAATAATAATGGTATTGTTTTGTGGTATTTGCTAAGTGCTTTCTAGGTGCCATTCACTGTATTAAGCACAAGGATAGATACAAAATTATCAGGTTGGACCCCGGCCATGTCCCATTTGGGGCTCACAGTTTTAATCCCCATTTTATAGATGAGGTTAGTGAAGCACAGAGGCATAGTAAGCCTCTTGTTAAGCACTTACTATGTACCAAGCACTCTTCTAAGCACCGGGGTAGATACAAGGTTATCAGTTTGGACACAGTCCATGTCCTACACCGGGCTCGTAGGATTTAATCTCCATTTTTCAGATGAGGAAACTGAGGCATAGATCATTCAAGTGACTTGCCCAAGGTCACAACAGCAGACAAGTGACAGAGATGGATTAGAACTCAGGTCCTCTGACTCCCATGCCTGTGCTTTTTCAGCTAGGCCATGCTTGTACCTTGAGAAGGCCGTTAAATGAAACCTACCCGAAATGAGATGTCTGCTCAATTCCTTAGACGTAGGTGGCCATTTGATCAAGCAGTAGCTCATGGGTGGCATTAATTGTCAGTTTGTGGACAGTTTAGTCAGAAGCCCAATTGCAGCTGGCCACCATGGAATCAGATTAACAGGGAATACTACAGGACCAAAATAAATTGCCTTGGCATAACTGGGGCTCCTGATGTAGCCACGAGGTCATGGTAAAATACAATGGAAAAGCTGTCAAGTAAAGACAGTTAATGTTGGAAGATGTGTGCTGCCTCCACAGTATTGCACATTGGAAAATTTTTAGTATTTGCTTTATTTTTTGCCCAAGCAAAAGATGGATTTGTAGTTCATTGAATGTATATATAACTGTAAATATAAATGAATATAATACATTTATTTAAATATCTCTTAGAATTTCAGACTTCAGAAAGTGCCCTTGTAGGATATGTGTTAATGTGGTGTAAAGGCAGCTGCAGTATTTGCAGTAATGACAGTTTTTCCAAATCTAGGCTAAGGTCATAACTGTACAGAACTATGCTGAACAAGAGATAGGGCAAATGTAGAAAAATCCCACTTCCTTGCTGATATGCAGTTACTGATATGTGAATATATGTTTCTAAACACACACATTAGTAATACACTTATAAATAGATGGAACTCCATACTTGGGCCATCTGTTTTCCTCTTGTCGTATGAATAATGGAAGGTGAGCTCGATTCTTTGATGGTGACCTTGAGTCTTCCTTGTTTTGAAGGGTAAATTCAAGAACAATGAAACTGGTGGGGCACAGGTGTCCAATTAGAAAATTGTGGGGACTTAGGTGTACTCATGTACTCATTGTTCCATGGCTTTGTGCAACCCCACAGAACCCAATTTACATTTCCTTCCAAAGAGGGGAGAATTGAACTCATTATTCTTATGTTGTAGGTGCTTAAGTAGAACTTATTGATGCATTCAAGTTAAAACAATTATAAAAATCTATCCTTCTGAATAATACCGAGAATCCGCATACCGATCCAGTAGAACAGGAGATGATCGGAGAGATGTGTTCATTTAGGGCTTGATAAATTTCATTGGTTAAATAACCGAGGTACTTTGTCATATGTACTGCAGTGTATGCAGAAAGTCCTCCTGCTACTATTCTGTGTTAACAAATGAAATGTCTTTCTCACAGATATTTTTTCTTTCCAATCAGAATGCTGATTTGAAGAAACAGCTTCATGAACTCCAAGCCAAAATCACAGCTTTGAGTGAGAAGCAGGTAGAGAAACGGGGGGTGGGGCGGGGGTGGGGGGGTGCATATTTTTAACGTGTTCTAAAGATATGTCTGCTTCAGGCTTCTAAGAGAACTGCTATTTTTCCTCATGTGTGAAAATAAGTGTGGGCAGCCAGACAAGGTTTTAATTTTATTTGAGCTCTGTTTATCCATTTTTATTTTGAGTTGAAATCAGACTAGAGTATCCCATGGGTTTGGGTTGCTGGAAAATGTCTAAAAGCAATGTGGCAGACTGCTGTGCACTCGGTTAATTAAGCCGTAGCCTCTCCATAAGGGAAAGAAGTGGGAAGAGTCAGGAATATGCAGTGTGGCTTCCTGAGGTAGTTGGGCATCCATTTTCCAAGGGGTTCATTGGTAGCATTTAACCTTGGAGTGAAGAGAAAGGGGTAACCAGAATGCTCTCAATCTGAGGCTCCCATCCAGGTTTTGTCGTACTTGGATGAGTGATTTTTGTTGGCAGTTAGCCTCGTTGACTAGGCTTTGGCGGGCCTCCGGCTAGATGACTTCTAAGCCCTGCAACCAACAGGGCCTTCGCCGTCCCCCAGCTTGTTGACTTCTAAGTCTGGCAACCAGCAGTGCCTTTGCGTGCCCGAGGACTGCTGTGAAGCATCCCGAGGAATCCTCGGCACGGTGAACAGCACTTCACTAATATTTGACTGCTCTCTTGCCACCAGGTGGAGTGGTGGAAGTTGATAGTCATATTAATGACTTCAGTAATCTGATGAAGCATTCTCTTCTTCCCCATCTCCCTCCTAACTCCTCCAAGTGCTGAAATGAGAAGTTTTTTTAGTCACAGGGTAAATGAGAATCAGGAAACCTGGATCCTTAAAAACCCGGTGTATTTTGACAGTTCATAGTTGCGATGTTTAAGTGAAGATTTTTTTTTTTTGAAACGAGTAACTCCTATGTTTATTCGCCCTTTTTTTTTTTTGGAGTATTTGCTAAGTACGATATGTGCCTGACACTGTACTAAGCATGGGGGTACGTACAAACTAATCAGGTTGGACACAGTCCATGTCCGACGTGGAGCTGACAGTCGTAATCCCCATTTTACAGATGAGGTAACTGAGGCACAGAGATGTTAAATGACTTGCCCAAGGTCACACAGTAGACAAGTAGTGGAGCTGGGATTAGAACCTTTGACTTTCAGACCAAGTTACTTCTCTTACAACTAAAATACATGACTTAACAATGAACGTATTATTTTTCTGTTTTAAAAAATCTGTTCAGTTAAATAGGAACAGCATGGCCTAGTGAAAAGAGCACAGGCCTGGGAGTCAGAGACCCTGGGTTCTAAATGCTGGCTCTGCCAAGTTCCTCTCTGTAACCTTGGAAAGTCATTTAATTTCTCAGTGCCTCAGTTACCTCATCTGTAAAACGGGTGAATGCCTGTTCTCCCTCCTACTTGGACTGTGGGCCTTATGTGGGACAAGGACTGTGTCTCTGTGTCCTATCTGATTGACTTGTATCTACCCCAGGGCTTAGAACAGCCCACACACTCCACTCCTCTGGGGCTAACCTCACTGTGACTTGATCTCACCCGTCTCGCCGCCGACCCGAGACCCACATGCTATCTCTGTCCTGAAATGCCCTTCCTCCTCAAATCCGCTCTCTTCCTCCACTTCAGAGCCCTACTGAAGGCACACCTCCTCCAAGAGGCCTTCCCAAGCTAAGCCTCTTTTTCCGCAGCTCCCCCTCCTGCATCACCTCGACCCACTCCCTTTGCTCTCCTCCCTCCCTGAGCCACAGGACTTATGTAAATGCATATTTGTGTGCATATATATATATGAAATCTATTTATACTGATGCCTGTTGTTTTGTTGTCTTTCTCCCCCTCTCTAGACTATAAGCCTGTTGTGGGTAGAAATTGTCTCTCTTTAGTGCTGTATTGTACTTTCCAAGAGAAGTAGCGTGGCACAGTGGAAAGAGCACGGGCTTTGGAGTCAGGGCTCATGAGTTCGAATCCCAGCTCTGCCATTTGTCAGCTGTGTGACTGTGGGCAAGTCACTTAACTTCTCTGTGCCTCAGTTCCCTCATCTGTAAAATGGGGATTAAGACTGTGAGCCCCACGTGGGACAACCTGATTCCCCTGTGTTTACCCCAGCGCTTAGAACAGTGCTCTGCACATAGTAAGCGCTTAACAAATACCTACATTATTATTATTAAGTGCCTAGTACAGTGCTCTACACACTGTAAGCGCTCAATAAATACCAATGAATGAATGAACAGTGTTTGACATATAGTAAGCGCTTAATTAATACCATAAAATGATAGCATATATGGATGCAGTCCACCCAGACTCTTGTTTGTATTCAAACTGCCACTGTGCACTTGAATTTTCAATTTCTCCAAGACCCTTGTGGAAGTGAACTTCAAGGATCGGAGAGCACATAGGCATCAGTTAACATTTACTATTGCAGTTTCGTCTGGGATGGAATCACAAACTTTCCTTTACTGGGGACCATTTTCCAGGAAACAGATCTACAAAGCAGTGAAATGTCATAATATCCAAGTTAAGAATCAATGTAAAGGGGGGAATTTAATATGTAAGGGAAAGTGTAAGTGCAGTTTGTTGGTATTTGCTGCAGAGGTGATTTTCTACTCTAAAGTCAACACGATCAGTATGAGTAAAAGTGCTTTAGAGGGGTTCAGAATTCTTCAGTTAGCTCAGAGGCCTCGACAGTTTCAGGGTTAGTTTGACAAGATGCCAGTAGGTGAGTCACATTCACTGATAAATTCACCTGTTAAAGTAGGGATGAGAGGTGAGAAATGACAACAGGGGTCAAAATGCTTCTCACAATTTAAAAACATATGTAGTCTTGCTTGAGGAAAGGAAATATTCCTTAATTTTTATTTTCCCAAGTTAAGGTCCTGACTCAGGAGGGAAATCATATTTTATCACAGTTATTGGCTTTTTGTTCTTTTGAGAGATTTCCTGTCTGGGGACAGCTATTTAATAGAAAACTGCACCCATTATCTTCAGTAGAGTGTCTCTCAAGATCGACTGGCCAGCGGATCTCACCAAATGACAGACTGTAAGATACCATTTTTAAGACACAGATTTTAGAAATCCGAATTACCCAAGTGTGCTTTTAGTAGACAAGAAAAGTTGAAAGGGGAAGACCAGTGGAAACGGAGATTTCAAATGCCAAAACCCTAGGTAGGAGCTTTTGTCCTACTCTCAAGTTCAGGTTAAATTTTAGATGGAGATGCATTTGGATTTTTAAATAGGTATAGAAGCAGAGAATAAGCTATGGTTTCCACAGTGAGCTTTCTTAGCCAGGCCACAAAAAGGTAGTTTTTAAGGAGGCTTGTACTTGTAGGAAATACCAGTATTGACTCTAAAGGTGTTTTTCCCATTTAGACCAGTGTTTCCCACCAAAGGGAAATTACTATTTTGAAGCGCTCAATTTTTTTTCTTTTTTTTTTTTTAAATTAAAGAAGTATTCTGATTTCCTAACACTATTTCTAACCTTAATTTTATGGACTCCTTTTCAGTTTTCAAACCTAAATTCTCTTCCCTCTATCACTACCTTTTCCATGTGCCTTTGCATTCACAATATTGACAGACCCTCCCCATCTCCTCCTTGCCTCGTCATTTTATCTTCTGTCTCTCCCTTCCATTCACCATGTTCCTATCCAGAGGCTGCCCTCAAGAAGCGGACTCGTTTTCGGAACTACCTCATTGACGTGGGCAAGGAACGTGTTTACCAACTCTCTTATACCGTACTCTCCCAAGTGCTTAGTCCAGTGCTGTGCATACAGTGAACACTTAATAAATACGATTGATTGATTACATCTTCCCCTGACGTAGCCAATATCCATCTAGAGCTAGTTAATGTTAAGAGGAACCCCTGGTCAGAAGGGTGCAGAATTTTCAGACCAAGGCAGAATGGAAGCCATGTACATTTCTCTGGGCATGAATTCGTACAGGCTGGGCGTGAATTGGTATAAAAAGCTGGCGCTTTCCAAAGATTCAGTAGCTGGATTTTTGTGGTTAACAGTTTCGTCCAAAAGAGTCCAAAAATTTCAGCCTGCCATGGAGGTGGGATAGCTAAAGTTCAGTGAAATTTTCCTTCTTCCCTGTGACTCATTGGGATTATGGGAAGTGAATATTTTGAGCACTGTTAATGCTAACTGGAAGGCTTTGCTCTAATTTCTCTAATTTGGTCCCTTCCCTTTCTGTTTTGCTGTTGGCATATTTGACTCTCTGTATTGTAGAAGCAAGATTCTGCCACCGGAACTAAGACTTCCAAGTTACTGTAGGACTCTGCTCACCTTCTGGTACATAGTAGGAACAGTCTTTATGTGCTGGAGTTTTTCTGTCTGTCCCTGTGGTGATTCACAGAGGTTCAGGCTTCTTACTGAGAATTAATAATGAGAGTTCTGTTCAGAAGTTTTTGTGAAATTGGAGAGCTCTGGCAAGTAGGCTCTGTGTAGGCTTAAACTTTAAAGAGAGAAATGGGCTTAGCTGCTGCAGAGTTAAGTGACATAGCAAGAAAAGGCTGGCTATAAACCCATGAACAGTTGTTGACTCTGTTAAGAAGAGTGGAATAAATGCTTTGAAACACTTCACTTGTGAGAGAGTCACTTGTGAAGTGATAAAGTTGGACTCTCCAGAGACCTATGCGGAGTTTTTGGTGACACACGGAGCTCTTTTTTTGTTTGTTTTTGCAGAGTGTGTGTAGAATGTTTCATTAAGTTTTCCTTTTGAAGTCATTGTTTTTATTAAAATGTTTATGGTCGGTTTTGACTCTGACATTTGATCAGTTTTTATTCCTCAACTTTAGGCGCCCTGTATTCAAAGCTAGATGTGGCTCCAATCAGATAAATCCATATTCCACAAACCTGACCTAGAACAGCAAGGGCCAATCTGGGAACTTTTAACCTTTTATTGAGCTGTTTAGATACCACTTGGTTAGGTTTCATCGTATTTCATGTGACCACGCAACTATCTTTAGCAAAGGCCATTAATTGCCTTTAATATCAAGAAATAGAGCAAAGAAATTGAAGTTGTTGAAAATGTTGCTTTTGAATAGGGTAGGTCTTGATTGGCTGTTATATTCAGATACCATCCTAACCTTTTGCTCTCTAAAATATGAAAAAAATCTGTGACCAAACTCTAATTTGTTACTATCAAACTAGAGCTTTGTGCAACACATTTATATTTTCACTGGAAATGGAGAGTGCAAGTTAATATTCTTAAGCAGTAAAGCCTAGTGAGGGCAGACTGGAGATTTCTGATACTTGACCCAATTTCTGTTATTCATGACAAATATAGAATCTGTCATCAGCATTATTGTTAATACTAATCTGAGGCCTGTCAACCATGTGGGGCAGCCACAGACAGGATAAGGCAGAAGTGGAATAGAGGAGCTGAAGGAGAGAAGGCCGGAGAATCAGCCTACCGATTTGGGAGCGGAGAGGAAGGGAGTCCAGCGAAAGACTCAATTTAGGGAGCTCGGCTCCATCAGCTTCTTCTGGGCTTCCCTGTTGCTTCATCCTGATAGTCCTCCAGCCCGGCTCTCTCCCTGCACACTTTGTTGTTCCTGGTGAAGTATCTGGGTGTTCATTCATTTAGTTGTGTTTATTGAGTGCCTACTCTGTGCAAAGCACTGTTCTAAGCGCTGGGGAGAGTACAGTATAACAGACTGTAAGCTCGCTGTGGGCAGGGAATGTGGATCTATAATTGAATTGTACTCTCCAAAGTGCGTAGCACACAGTAAGCCTTCAAGAAATATGATTGAATAAGTGAATGAATGAGAGTTGGTAGATATATTCCTTAATAATGATGGTATTTAAGTGCTTACTATGTGCCAAGCACTCTTCTAAGTGCTGGGGTAGATAAAAGGTAATCAGGTTGTCCCATATGGGTTCACACTTTTAATCCCCATTTTACAGATGAGGTAACTGAGGCACAGAGAAGTGAAGTGGCTTGCCCAAGGTCACACAGCAGACAAATGGCGGAGCCGGGATTAGAACCCATGTCCTCTGACTCCCAAGCCCGGGCTCTTTCCACTAAGCCAGCCTCTTTCTCTACCACGACGACCTCACGGTGTTCATTCATTTGTACTTATTGAGCGCTAACTGTGTGCAGAGCATTGTACTAAACCCCTGTTGATAGGACAGAGTCATAACCTGTGCAAGAGTGTCTCTTGATGACATCATCTTTAGGTTGATGAACTCCTAGAGAGGATTATATTACTTTTATTGGTATGATTTATTAAGTGTTCTGTTCCTCTCTTGTCCAGAAAGAAGGTGGTTTCTACAGAGATGCCTGCCAGTAATAATAACGGTATTTGTAAAATGCCAAATACAGTGCTAAGCACGGGGCTGATAGAGAAGCAGCGTGGCTCAGCGGAACGATCGTGGGTTTGGGAGTCAGAGGTCACGGGTTTGAATCCCTGCTCTGTCACTTGTCAACTGTGTGACTGTGGGCAAGTCACTTAACTACTCTGTGCCTCAGTTCCCTCATCTGTAAAATGGGGATTAAGACTGTGAGCCTCACGTGGGACAAACTGATTACCCTGTATCTACCCCAGCGCTTAGAACAGTGCTCTGCATATAGTAAGCGCTTAACAAATACCAACATTATTATTATTATCTGAGGCAGCTAGTAGGTAATCAGATCGGACTGTCCATGTAGGGCTCATGGGACTGTAATGTTTATTCTGTTAACATTTTTTAATAATAATAATAATGTTGGTATTTGTTAAGCGCTTAGTAAATGCAGAACACTGTTCTAAGCGCCGGGGTAGATACAGGGTAATCAGGTTGTCCCACGTGGGGCTTAGTCTTCATCCTCATTTTACAGATGAGGGAACTGAGGCACAGAGAAGTTGTGACTTGCCGACAGTCACACAGCTGACAGGTGGCAGAGCAGGGATTGGAACCCATGACCTCTGACTCCCAAGCCTGTGCTCTTTCCACTGAGCCATGCTGCTTCTCCTGGTTGCTTTTTCAAATGGGGTATTTTAATAGAATGGAGAGGAAAAAAAGGGTGAGAAGAGAGAGAAGCCGTCTGAATCCAAGAAAATTAGCTGAAGAGAATTCCTGATGTAGAACCATGATGCAGGTGGATG
Source organism: Ornithorhynchus anatinus (assembly GCF_004115215.2). NCBI lineage: Eukaryota > Metazoa > Chordata > Mammalia > Monotremata > Ornithorhynchidae > Ornithorhynchus > Ornithorhynchus anatinus. The sequence goes on from NC_041730.1 coordinate 22,439,024, forward strand.
ATGCGGTCTGAACGTAAGACTGGGTTTGTGTTAAATTCTCAGCTCTCTTTCTGACTCCATGAGTGCTAGGAGTTGTTTGACCTTTGTTGGTTTCCTCATTTGTGAAATGGGAATGATTCCTTGCATTTGGGCATAAAGATCATTATTTATTCTCTGAGATTTGTGCACATTTTTATTTTGAATTCCTCCGTTCTTCAGGTTCTATGTTTTTTGTTAACAATAGTTCATGGTTTTCTAGCATTTTGGTAGGTTACCACTAATATCTCTACGGTGATGCAGAATTGCTATTCCGAGGTGCATTCACCTACCTGGCTCTTAGATTTTGTGTATTCTTTTTATTATTTTGGAGGAGAGGGGAAGGGTGCCAGTTTTGCCGATGGATACTTATTTGATTTTAGACTTTGTAATCTCAAAGTTATTGTTCATATTGCCGCTGAACAACACATCCCATCCAGATGGCCTCTTCTGACAACTGTTTGGAACACTTTCGTGACATAGGCAGAAGCACTTAACCTTGTCTGGGAAAGTATGAATCAGTCGGCAAGCAGTCTGCCATTCACAGAACCATTCCCATTGTTAACTTTAATAGTATAGTAAAATGGATTCTTAAGCTTTTCAGGGGAGAAATTGCTGGCCTTTGCTCTGCCCAGTTCACATGTAATGCACAGGACATTTGATTGAAACAAGATAAATGTTCGGAGGCAATATGGTCCAGTGATTAGAGCACTGGACAGGGAGTCAATTGATGTGAGTTCTGTTTCTGACTCTACAGCTCATTCACTGGGGGATCTTGAGGTAGTTTCTTCCCCTTTTTATGCCTCCGTTTCCCTATCCTCCAAACAAGTGCTCACCACCGGATACAACAGGTCATCGACTAACTCTCTCGTGGGAATTTTCAGGAAGTAGCTCTAACGCGCAGTAAATTCTTCATAGATGAATACCGTGTACATCAAAATTAAGGTCTGGATGGTGGGAGTTCTTCACTTTAGGAAAAATACGTTGCATTTTTATTGCGCCATTCATCCAAACATTGTTAAGCTTTCCCATTTGTCAATCGTATCAGTCGTATTTATTGAGCACTTACTATGTGCAGAGTACTGTACTAAGCACTTGGGAAAGTACAATATAACAGAGTTGTCTACAAGGGAGAACTGATTACTGCAAATTGCTAAGTGGCAGGATTATTTTTTTCATATAAAGATGGAAAAACTGACATTCAAGTTCAGTGACCTGCTAAACTTCATTGCAGATTCCAAACCAGAATCCAAATGCCCGGACCCATAGATTCAGTGCTTTATTTCCGACAGATCCAGAACACAGGATCTCAAGACTCTTTTGACATCTGTTCCTCCAAACGGCTTCCAAAGTAGGAAATTAGGCACAATAATTAAAATGTCTCTGGCTTCTTTGCTTAGGAGGCTGGTGAGCAAGGTGGTCCATGCAACGGAATGTGGATGTCCTGATCCATGAATTATCTGCATCCTTTGATACCATTAAACCGTAGAGTACTTCTGACTTGAATGTACAACCTGGCTGTAGTAATTAGCTGATCCCTTTGGAGAATATTAACTTCAGTCATTAAAGATCCCAGAATAAATAGTAGGTCGGACCTACTCTTTTGCCTAGTCAGTTTTCCGGAGTTGCAATCTATCTCACTTTTCCTTTGTAGTTTGTACTGAGAGAGATTTGGTGGTGCCCGTCTTTTACTGCAACTAGTGCATGGGAGAAATCAGTTCTTTCTCCTTTGCATCAGTCCCAAGAGGCTTACGGTCTCAGAAACCGATCAGAATTTCTCTCCTGGATAAAACCCAGTTGGCTTCAACTCACTTCAGATGAGATGATTTTGATAGGAAGAGTGAACGACTTTGAAGTACCGGCCAAGAACACAATGGCACTGAAGGCTTGAGGGATTGTGCCCCAGAAACATCAAAGGCGTTCTCAGCGTTGGGAGTTCTTCTGGATTCACTATTACTCTTAAATCCTTCTCTCGTCCATTGCCAAAAAGTTGTGCTTGACCGGCCAGGAGATGCGGATCTTTTGCTTCCAGAGTGAAGATGTTGCTGAGGGGTGATTCACTCCTTCTGGATTATTGTAATACTGCATTTTACCTGAGAAGGGCATCACCGGAGGGCACTGAAATCGGTGGTTAATGTCGAGTGCCGCAATCTGTCTGATGAGCAGAGCAGACCACTGAAGAATTCATTCAATTCTTCATTTCCTGCAATGGCTAATAATATGATTTCTAAATCTAATTTAAAATTTTGCCCTCATAATCTGGGCCTTGAATGCACTGGGATCTGGACACTCAAATTGTGTTCTTCAGGTCTTCCAATCCCCGGTTCATAGGAGTTATCGGAAGACTTACAGGTCTGGTTGGTGGATCTGCATCTATATCAACAGTTTTTAATAACAAGCTAAAGCATTCATCAATAGCTGTAGTCATTTTTCTAAAAAAAAAAAAAAAAAAGGTTCAGTCCCTGTCTACCCACTCATCAAGAACCTCCAATGGTTGCTCATCCATCCACCGTCACACCAAGCGGAAACTCCTTACCACTTGCTTTATAGCACTCAATCTCCTACCTGATCTCACTGATTTCCTACTACAACCCAATCTGTACCTGTTGCTGGGTAGGGATTGTCTCTATTTGTTGCCGAATTGAACTTTCCAAGTGCTTTATACAGTGCTCTGCACACAGTAGGAGCTCAATAAATACGATTGAATGAATGAGTAAACTCACACTTCGCTGCTCTAACGCCAACCTATTGACTACCTCAGACTCTCTGCTGACCTCTTGCCCAAGTCCTTCCTCTGGTTTGGAACTCCCTTCCCGCTTCACATCCTACAAACCACCACTCTCTCCATCTTTAAAGCTTTATTAAAATCACACCTCCAAGAGGCCTTCCCCGATTATGTCCCTTTTTTAAAATGATATTTAAGTGCTTGCTATGTTTCGAACACTGTTCAAAGCCCTGAGGTGGGTAGGTAGAAGTTAATTAGGTTAGACATCGGCCCTGTCCCGCATGAGATCCCAGTCCGAGTGAAAGGGAGGATAGGTAATCCCCACTTTACAGTTGAGGGGACTGAGGTACAGAGAACTTAAGTGACTTGCTCAGGGTCACACAGCAAAGCAGAGCTGGATTAGAAAGGGGCCTCGGATTCCCAAACTCGTCTTTCCACTAGGCCATGCTGCTTTTCTTTTCCTCTCTTGTCTCTTTCACCTATGCACTTGGATCTCTATCCTTTAGAGAAGCAGCGTGGCTGAGTGGAAAGAGCACCCCGCTTAGGAGTCAAAGGTCATGAGTTCTATTCCTGGCTCTGCCACCTGTCAGCTGTGTGACTTGGGGCAAGTCACATAACTTCTCGGTGCCTCAGTTACCTCATCTGTAAAATGGGGATTAAGAATGGGAGCCTCACATGGAACAACCAAATTGCCCTGTATCTACCTGAGTGCTTAGAACAGTGCTCGACACATGATAAGCACTTAAATACCAACATTATTATTATTATTAGAGAAGCAGCGTGACTTAATGGAAAGAGCCTGGCCTTGGGAGTCAGAGGTCGAGGGTTCTAATCGCAACTCTGCCACTTGTCTGCTGTGTGACCCTGGGTAAGCCACTTACATTCTCTGTGTCTCAGTTACCTCATCTGTGAAATGTGGATTAAGACTGTGAGCCCTACTTGGGACAACCTGCTTAGCTTGTATATTCCCCAGCACTTAGAACAGTGCTTGGCACATAGTAAGCGCTTAACAAATATCATAATTATTATTATTATCCGTTAAGCACATGCTATTCATCCCACCCTCAGCTCTTCAGCACTTTTATATACATATCTCTAATTTATTTTAATGACTCTGCCCCCTTCAAACTCGAAACTCCTCATGGGCAGGAAACGTCTCTGCCAACTTTTCATTGTTGTATTTCTTGAGCACTTAGTGTGTGCAGAGCACTGTACTAAGCGCTTGGGAGAGTACAACACAACAATAAACAGACACATTCCCTGCCCACAATAAGCCTATAGTCTAGACTTGTTCTCTCCCAAGTGCTTAGTTCAGTGCTCTGTACACAATAAACCCTCAATAAATACCATTAATTGATAGAGGAATTCAGATACAGTTCATTTCCTGGTATATCTGTATCACCCCTCCTCAACTTGCATCTCCTATTAAGCGGTGTTAGGTGTGGAACTGATTGCCCTCCATTGAGTTTTCTTATGTACTGGATATTTCAGTCAGAAGGACCTGGGTTCTAATCCCAGCTCCACCACCTGTCTGCTGTGTGAACTTGGTTCAGTCACTTCACTTTCCTGAGCCTCAGTTTCCTCATCTGTAAAATGGGGATTCAGACTGTGAGCCCCTTATGATACATAGACTGTGTCCTACCTGATTGGCAGGGACGTACTCCAGTGCTTGGTACGATGCCTGGCACATACAGCTTAACTAATACCATAGACAAGAATTCAGGGGTATCCTTCTTAATTGCTTACAAAGACTTTTGTCCTTTCAGAATATGCTAAATTGATTTTTAGGTTGACTTTCAGCATTACACATTGGGATCATAGTCTTTTTTTAGCTACACATGCCTCCGCTGCAGAATAGGCACTATTCTTCCTTTCTGCCACATCACTTTAGCCTGTTCCACTTGAAGACCCTTTGCACCCCGCCCAAGTTGTCCCGTTTTTCCTAGGATGCTCTAGAGATAGTCCTAAAGTTTTCTATGTTCTCTTTGCAAGATGTTTTATCTTAATCAGGATTAGAAGAAAAGCCCTAGTCAGAAGATTTAGTCCTTTCTCCTCACAGAACATTATTCCATTACTGCTTTTCTTTTTTAGATGATTTTTTTATTAGAGACAAAATGTAGTATTCTTTTAATTTCAGCACAGGGAAAGTTACCCAAATTGACATGGCAAGTTCCTGGAGCAAAGAAGGTGGAAATACCTTTCAATGAACTTAATTATAGGTATAAGGGAAATGGGAGATTCCATAAAGCCCCAACAGGATTTTTTAATTTATTTCCCTTTTTAACTCTGAAGCACCGTATTCCTTTTTGGGCACTAATAAATATGGAATAAGCAGAATAAGGAGATGTTCAGCCATAACCTGTGTTTTCACTAGTCATCTTGACTAGAACGTGACGGAGTGTTCATCTGGCATTGCGAGCTCGTTGGACTACTGTGTGATGCAATGCTTTAAGACATATTTGTGCACGTGGGCATGGTGAGTGCTTTAACTCAATTTCTGCTTAACGTGGGTTTCTTCAGGAATGCAATCCCCATGTCACAGGAGAGACCGCTGTAGTCGAAGCTAAGTCAGAAGGGCAAACAAATCTGCTCTTGAGCTGCTGTTGTCCCACGGGGGAGACTGGAGAGCAAGTGACTCTTCAGAGCTTCATAATCTTGGGGTAAAGGTGCCCCTTAGGAAACGAGCATTCATGTGGGGCAGAAGGGGTCTGCCCTTACTCTTGCTCATTCATTCAGTAGTCTTTATTGAGCGCTTACTATGTGCAGAGCACTGTACTAAGCACTTGGAATATACAGTTCGGCAACAGATAGAGACAATCCCTGCCCAGCAACAGGCTCACGGTCTAGAAGGGGGAAATGAGATCATCTTGATAGATATCAAGATAAATAGAATCAAGGAGAGGTACACCTCACTGTCAAAAAAAATAGGGTAATAAATAATACATACAAATGAGCACAGTGCTGAGGGAAGGAGGAAGAGTATAGAGGGGAGGGGGAGCAGAAGGAAAGGGGGGGCTCAGTCTGGGAAGGCCTCCTGGAGGAGGTGAGCTCTCAGTAGGGCTTTGAAGAGGGGAAGAGAGTGAGTTTGGCTGGCTGTCTCCACCTCACTCTAAAAGATGGGTGATTTCTTTGATAAGCATCGAAATACTCGAAGAAGTGAAGCCTGGAAGGTCGTTAGATAATGCCCTTGATTTCTCTCCCTCTCCCACTCACCCAGGATTTTAAGAAGCTGAATTCACTTTATTTTCAAAGAACAGGACCCTTTCGCAAAGAAGATATACCAAGATAGAAGCCAGGGTTGAACTTCATTCTCTCAGGATGATCTAATTGTGAAAAATGATCTTTGCTGGCTTCACCATTTTGACCTCGTTTCATTTGGTGCTTCTATCCACATTTGGAAATTTTATTTCACATCATCAGTGTTGTCTTTATATTTAAGAAATGAACTTGCTTTTGGAAAGTTAAATGGCCTCTGGGAATGGGTCCAGTAGAACCGAGGAGTTTGCTGATAGACAAAACTCGAAACTTGCTCTTCTGAATATGCATTTTCACTACCAAGCTTCTTAAAATTTATCATAAATTTAAGGCTGATCTGTTTGAGAGTGTCAGTTATTCCACCTCTGCCTTTTAATTAAGTACAAGACATTAGGGTTGTTTCCTTTTTCAAATGTTTTGGCAGCCTGGCTTTTCCATAGAATGTTTTATTTGCATTTTTAAAAGCTTCAGTAGAATCCTTGTGCACATGCGTGCGTGCACAAGCGCACAAAAAAATCAAGACAAAAAATTCCTAAAGGACATCAGTAGACAAAGGCAGCAGATGGGAGCCATTTGTAAGCATCCATCATGGAAACTTAGTGAACACAGAGACTTCCAACCCATGTTTTCTCTGTTCTTTCCTGTGCTTTAGTCCTGCAGAGATGTCAGGACCTTATCCAGTTCTTTATTCCCATTGTTTGAAACACTCATCACCTACTTCCTGGGTTGACTCCCTAGTTTTGATTTTCAAAATCGTTTATTCCGTCTTTACTGAGGTTCACATAAATCAGATATTTTGTGATCTCCCCCAGCTGAAAAGTGTAGAATTGTGGAATATGGAAAACTAGACCCTCCTCTCCAAAACGAACCCGTTCAAATATTTTTGAAAAGGATGTATTTGGCAGTGAGGGGAAAAAGCTCACGTGAGGAAGAGTGTCATTTGTTGAGATGCTTCAATTTGAATTTCATAAGAAGGCAGGACTATTTATCTTTTGTGTCTGATTGGTAAACAGGAAATACCCCCAAAATCATTTATGTCCAAGGGACTGGCTGGTTTTAGGAAAGGGGAGAAGTGGAAGTGGTGAGAATCGTGACTGTATTACACTCCCTGGTGAAGGAAAAAATCCTAGTGACTAAAACTTCTGTTATGATGCAGGTGACTAGCTTAAGGCTTTTATAATCACTCGTTGCTCTGTACGAGAATTCTCCTAGGCTATCAGCCTGAGTGGCATTTTTTCGGATCTGACATTTGACAATCTCCTGCCCCAGCTACCTCTAGTTGCTCCCCTACTACTCACTTGACATCCTGTGAGCTTGGTTGACCTGGGGAAAATCTAATTTTTCCTCCATAGCCCGGAGTCTGATTTCTTCACCAACAAAACACATGTAATTGCCAGAGCAGCTGAACCTTAAAGGGATTGCTGACTTCAACAGGGCTACGTGTCTTCCACAGGATGGTTAGAAATTGTTGTGGATGTGACGTGGATTCTCGGCTCCTGTGTCATTAAGATTTTAATTAATCGTATTTATTGAGTGCTTACTATATACAGAGCATGGTACTAAGCATCTGGGAGAGTACAATGTAACAGACATATTCCCTGCCCATAACGAGCTTAGAGTCTAGAGGGGAAGACAGACATTAATATGAATAAATATGTAATTTATAATCATTTAAAGATGTGAATTGAGATTGTCAGCCCAGAGTTTCTGCCTTAGTGCTACATTGTGCAGATCTCAATGAGACCCTTTGCATTAAATAAGATTTTCCTGTAGTTGAACTTTAATAAGCTTGTTTCCGTCTATGAGTGGGAAAATTGATTGGCAGCAAAATCCGTTCCTAAGTAGGAAAAGCAGGTGTGTTTTGAATTTCCATGAAGAACTGAACCCAACTTTTATCAGGTCCATTCTCTCATCTGTCAGGGAAGAGTCAGCCCACCCGGTAATAGATTTTACAGGGTGTTGGAAAAGAGGGAGTTTCAGGTTTGTCTAAACCGTCCTGCAAAATTTTGCATTAGTGCCTTTTTATTTTTTCAGTGATTTTTTTTTTCCCTGTGGAGCCTGCCTCTCAGCCTTGTAAATCCTTTCCATCTTAGCCAAGATGTGGATGGATGAGAAATACCTTTTTTCGTGAACTGATCTTAATTTGGATACATCTTCAAATAAGCTGGGCCAAAACTAGAGTAGCCTTGCCCCAACTGAAAACCAATTCATTCCTCTATTAGCACTTGTGAAAACCCCATGCTGCTCATGGAGTTGGGATTTTAGTTGATCTTGCATGTTTCAGCTTGAGTCACATTACATGTGGGTAATTTTTAAAGACACACCATTTTTGTTTTCTCAACTGGGAAGAAAAGAAATGTGCTAGACACCCGAAAGGGCAAACCATTCTATAGAATCCAGAATTTGGGGATTTGTTATCTATTTGGTGCTAGCGTAAGGTTCCATTCAAACAGAGAGACCCAGGCCGCAAAAAGTTATAGCTGTGTGAAAAGGTAGTTGTATGAAACAGCTTGCTTATGCAGTTTGAAAATCAGATTTGAAAAGGTCCCATACATTAAACTGTCCTGTTGGAAGTGCCTCGAGAGAACCGTTGCATTTCATTTGACTAAGTACAGTGTGAATTGGGGAAAATACCTGGCTAAAGAATACCTTCTCAGTTCAGGGAAAAAAAAAGTCCCATTTGTCAAATGCTAGTAATAGTGTTCTTCCACCCATTTATTTGCTAACAATTTGTGTTCACTTTCAGGATGCATTTCAACAACGCTTTTAAAAATTCTTGATTTTTTAATGTTTTTTTGCTGTCTTTTGCTCAGATTAAGAGCAAATAAATTACCCCCTTATAAGATGTGGCATTTCGTCGCTTTTATAATAAATCAGCACAAAACCAAGCATGTCCCAGCCAAAATATTTCTGCTGGTAAATAATGAAACTATTTCATGGAGCTGTGCCCTGGGGAGAAGAATAGCACGTGGTTTCTTTTCTTAAAGGGGAAGGATTCTCATGAACCACATGGATTCCGCAGCTTGCCCTGAAGTCTCCCTGCCTAAAGAACATTTAAAGAGAAATTCTGTAACGATTATACCGCAGGGCTCAGCTAACTTTACCTAATGACAGGAAGAAACATTGTGAAGTAGGCTAGAGTGAGTGAACAGGAGAGAAAGTTGGGTCCTTTTCCCATGGAATACCCCTTGCCCTGTTTAGATCCGTTTAGCCCTAAATTAGTTGTTCGTGTTAAAGATCTAATATAAATATGTGCCTCTTATTTTTTGATTTGTCTTTTTTTGGTAACAGACACCTGCAAGAACTTGTGAGATGACCCGTGAGGTTTATGGACTAGTAAAAAAAAAAAAAAAAGTTTTTTCCTTCTAATGTCATCCCCATCTTAACATTTAACCTAGAAATCATTTTAAGGTGTTAATTTGTCATGGTGACAGTTTCACCTTGCCTAAACCCAATAACACTCGCTAGGTCTTATTATTCTCTCTGGGTGTCTTCCCAGGAGTCCCAGGGGAAGTGGGTAAAAGATGCAGCACTGAAGGGAAAAGGCTTAATTAGAAATAAAAATTACCGATAATTATTGCCTAATTAAAACTTTTTTTCAGTTTTATATTTTTTCTTATGAAATTTCCCAAAATTCAGAGCATTTAAATAGGTGGTTCACCTCTTTCGCCCTGGCAAGAGAGCTGTTTAGCTTGGTTGAAAAGCTCACGGTAAGAAACGTGTTTTGCATTAGCTGTTGAGACAAGGGTATTTAAAAAGTCAAGCCGTCTATTAAGAGGTGCATTTTTGAGCCTCCTGGTGCTAGTAATCCTGTGTTGCCAAAAGTGTCATCATGAGGCAGACAGACACCTGCAGAATGGGGACGGAGCCAGTATTAAAGCACTGTTCCTCTCGAGCTCTATTTTGCTGCTGTTCTCATTGGGTGTTTTTAAGGAAAATGCTTATTTAATAGTCCTTTTTTTGTTGTTGTTACTGCATTTTTAAGTCTCAGTTGTCAGTCGTATCTCTTGAGCGCTTACCGTGCAATAACAGACACTTTCCCTGCCCACAGTGAGCTTACAGGATAGAGGGGGAGACAGACATTAAGATAAATAAATTACAGATACATACATAAGCGCTATCGGGCTGGGGGGGATGAATAAAGGGAGCAAGTCAGGTTATATTATCAAGTATCTAATTTATTATATCCGTAATTTTTGTGTACTAATGTCTGCCCGCCCCAGGCTGTGACCTCGTCGTGGGCAGGGAATGTGTCCATTAGTTGTTGTATTGCCCTTTCCCAAGCGCTTAGTACAGTGCTTTGCACACATTAAGTGCCTAATAAATTCAATTGAATGGAATTGGAAAGTGTATCCCTAGCAGCAGGTCTTAAATGTTTATAAAAAAAAGAAATTGGGGAATCATGAAGGTGAATATTTTTTGAATACAAAAGGGTCTCCAGAAGACTTTCTTGACTTTCATGGCTCTGATTTGAAGACTAGAACAGGAAATGTACCGAATTAGTAGTGATTAATTTACCAGTTATAGAATGGTCATCAAATGTAGTTTGGGGGCTGAAAGCAAAGTTATCCCAGTACTTCTGCCGTCTAGGATATGCAAGCTTCTTTCAGTCAAAAGCAGCATGATTGAGTTGCCAGGATTCAGAGTAGAATAAGAAAGTCGAATTTGACATAAAATATTTATCCCAGCATCGTTTGGGTGTAGATCCAAGCAGAGTTCATTTACGTAAGTCACCTATTGGAAACCTTGCAAGTAAACAGGCTTTCCTTCCATAACTTTTAGAAGATCACTATCATTATATTAACTTTATGGCATCTGACTTCTCTTTCAAGTAGATTTAAGAGAAAAAAAACGAAGATAATAAGTTGATGTATTGCCTGGTTCCTCGGGAAAGAAATGGGGCCTGTTTTACCAACATGTGAACACATCCATCTCAAGCTTTAGCTTTCAAAAACATTTTAGTGGGTCAGATGTCTCTAGAAAAGCCTCCCATCTTTTATTTGCTTTAAAATATTAATGTTCCGTTCATGCAAAACACTGTGATTAAGGGTAGAAAATGCTGAGCCATGGGGTTCCTTTTTACCAGTCAGAGCATAGTTATAATTTTGCAAAACTCTAACTGGTGTCAGAGGTATTGAAAACTTCCTCATGCAAAACCTGCTCCTTGAGGAGGAGGAGGAGGGTTTATTTTCATGCTTACTTCACCCCCGACAACTTTTATTCTTAGGATCACTTTTCTTGCTTATGTCTATTTTCTCAACTTGCACTGAAGGACCAGAAAGCAATAATGTTATTTTCATGTATTTGGTCAGAAAAACTTTTGAATCCCTTTTGAATAATAACATTTTGCAAGTCATTACGTTACCAAATTTGGGGGCAGAGGGGTTGGCATATGAGAGGAGCCACAGCACACTGAGCAAAAATCCCAAGACAAACATGAGGCATTAGTTGTGAACTTGGAATCAAAAATGTGTTATAGGATCTCAGCTAGAGAAGCAGCATGGCATAGAGGATAAAGCCCAGGCCAGGGAGACAGAGGACATTAGATTTTAATTCTGGCTCTGCTGCTAATCTGCTGCGTGACCTTGGACAAGTCACTTCTCTTTGTCTCAGTTACCTCTTCTGTAAAATGGGGATGAAGACTGTGAGCCCCAAAGGGTGCTGTGGTCTATGTCCAACCTGATTATCTTGTAGGTAATAGTACAGTGCCTACACATAGTGAGCGCTTAACAAATCCCATTAAAAACAACTGTTCAGACTGCTGGAACTAGTTGCAATTCATATCCACTTAATTCTTTCATGATGTGTGTTTTCATTGTGCGTTTTGGATAGAGCGCGGTTAGGAAATCAGAGAAAATTATTCTGTCCCTCTGTGCAAAACATGATGGTAATGTCAGAAAAAACAATCGGGCACATAAACACTTAGGGCACCTGTTCTAAACCAGGCTCGTTAAGAACGTTGTAGGAGAACTGAGTGTAGTTGAAAAATCAATTTAATCCACTTAGGGGTGCCAAAGGGTGCCCTCAAATCCCCAGCATTGATCTCCCAAGCCATCGCCCTGTCTTCCTGACTGGATCCCTGGATTTTTATAAATAGTCCCCAGTTCCTCTTCCCATTCTCTTTCTGTTCTCACATATTGTTAAATGGATTTGGTGCATGTGTTTCCTCAGCAGCTAATCTGGAGCCTTGGCAGAGAATGGCTTTAGATCATTTTATGGCATATGGATTTCTCCAGCGGCTTGATCCCGAACCTTTTCCCGCGCCGCTTTTTGCCAAGAGTCAATCTCTGGTAGCTTCAGCCAGTCGATCAGTTGTATTTATTGGGTGCTTTATGTGTGCAGGGCACCGTACTAAGTGCTTGGGAGCGTGTACTAGAACAGACTTGGTAGATCGGTTCCCTTCCCACAAGGAGCTTGCAGTCTAGAGAAAGGAGGATGAAAGGACTTGGGAACGTGGTATTTTTTTATTGATTCAGGAAGCTGAAGAGTCAGGATAGGAAGGAAGTAAGGATTAGGGACTTATTTTACCCAAAGTCCAGACCTAGTCTGTTGGCGATCAGATAGTCAAGGTTCTCCTCTGATCAATCCCACCTAACTGTTCTAACTCTTTGGAAATCTGGTTCCTCCAAAGAAGCACTTCATTTTTTTCCCTCTGTCTTCCGATTGATAGAGTCATTTTCCATCCCATGCATGGGGAAGTTTAGAAAATGGCTTTGCACCTTCCACTATTGATCCTAAAACTATGGAGATTAAATTCTTTCCAGGGTTGTCATTCAATCTCACGGACTCTGTTTGCCATCCCAATTTTATGATATAGTCAATTTCTGAACAGTCGCCATCCAGCGCTTAGTACAGTGCCCAGCACTTAGTGCAGTGCCTGGCACAGAGAAAGCACTTAACAAATACCATTATTATTATTGTTATTATTATTATCCACTTAGGACTTTAGATGATCCCGAGCAAACTTTGAACTCCAGCTTTGACTTCCGTTCAGGATGAAGAGTTGGAGCACAGTTGAGCCTCCATTTGAATTCATATAGCCCGATCTCATGTAACACAGCTGACACCTACCCACTTCTTGAATAACACAGGGATTCCCTTGCTTAGCACAGTTCTTGCGCCTAAAAATAGTATCAAAATCCCAGAGCTAGGCATGGCTTTCAGCCGAGCTGGCTTTCCAGCTTTCCGGCAATTTGTACCAAACTCTGCTAATCGCTCGCTGACCTTTTCTGATGCCAGATAGTACGGCATCGTACAGTTCAATTCCAGGAGCATCAGAATTGGGCAGAAGAACCAGATTACTGCCTAGAAGTACAGAAAACGGGAACCCGATTGTTGCCAGTGAAGCGGCAGGGCCTTTACAGTGGAATAAAGGGTTAGACTGTTGTAAATACAATTAGGCAAAGCCCTACATTAGAGGAGGTGAGTCGCACCCTGTCCATCTGCCCTAATCTGTAGACTGTGGGCTCATTGTGGGCAGGAATTGTTGCTATTTATTGTTGCATTGTACTTTCCCAAGCGCTTAGTACAGTGCTCTGCACACAGTAAGCACTTATGAGATATGATTGAATAAATGAATGAATGCTACAGCCCCTGAACATTGAGAAGCAGCGTGGCCTAGTGGATAATAACGTTGGTATTTGTTAAGCGCTTACTATGTGCAGGGTACTGTTCTAAGCACTGGGGTAGATACAGGGTAATCAAGTTGTCCCACATGAGGCTCACAGTCTTCATCCGCATTTTCCAGATGAGGTAACTGAGGCACAGAGAGGTTAAGTGGCTTGCCCAAAGTCACACAGCTGACAAGCGGCGGAACCGGGATTCAAACCCATGACCTCTGACTCCCAAGCCTGGGCTCTTTCCACTGAGCCACGCTGGATAGAGCAAGGGCCTGAGAGTCAGAGGACCTGGTTTCTAATTCCGGCTCTGCCACTCCTGCTGTGCGACCTTGGACAAGTCACTTAACTCCTCTGTGTCTTCCCAGTGCCTGGCATAACAATTAACACACCTTTTTTTTTTGAAGGCAGTACATTTGTATTCAGTTAGGTTAAAAAGATGGGTTTTTTTTATATCATCAGTGGTATAAAATTTTGGCTTGAACTGTATTCTGTTTATAAAAATGGTAGTTTAAATAATATTCTTTAAAAATACACATGGTTCTTGAATATGGACATTTTGTTTTTAAACTGAAATGTCTTAGACCTAGAGTGGACCAATCCCTAATTCCCATCGACTCAGTGACTTAATATAATGTCTTTTTTCCAGAAATTCTATTATTCTATTATACTAGGCTTTGTTACTTCTGACGCTAAATAACAATGTTGGTATTGGTTAAGCGCTTACTATGTGCAGAGCACTTTCTAAGCACTGGGGTAGATACAGGTTAATCAGGTTGTCCCACGTGAGGCTCACAGTTAATCCCCATTTTACAGATGAGGTAACTGAGGCACAGAGAAGTTAAGTGACTTGCCCACAGTCACACAACTGACAAGTGGCAGAGCCGGGAGTCGAACCCATGACCTCTGACTCTGAAGCCCAGGCTCTTTCCACTGAGCCACGCTTGCATAGTACCAGTTTTAATAATAGTTGTGATTATGGTTATAGTTTTGAGCATTTACTAGGTACTGAGCATTGTGTTGAGCCCCGGGGCAATACAAGATAATCCCTGTCCTTCCCAAGTCGCACAGTGTGAGGGCGAGAGAATAGGTATTTTGTCCCCATTTTATGGATGAGAAAAGATGTACCTTGAGAAGTATGTAGCCTAGTGGAAAGAACACGGGCCTGGGAGTCAGAAGATGTAATTCCAGTTCTGTCACATGTCTGCTGTTTGACCTTGGATAAGTCACTGAACTTCTCGGTATCTTATTTACCTTATCTATTCTTCTCTCTCTTACTTAGACCGTAAGCCCCAGGTGGGACAGGGACCGTGCCCCACTTGATGAACTTGTATCTACCCAAGTGGTTAGAACAGTGCTTGACACAATAAGTGCTTAACAAGTACCATAATAACCATAATAAGGCCCACAGCAGCCGAGTGAGAAGCAGCGTGGCCTAGTGGATTGAGCGTGGACCTGGGAATCAGAAGGACATTGGGTTCATTCATTCATTCGTTCAGTAGTCTTTATTCAGCGCTTACTCTGCAGAGCACTGTACTAAGCGCTTGGAATGTACAGTCCTAATCCCAGTTGTGCCACTTATCTGCTCTGTGATCTTGGACAAGTCACTTTACTTCTCTGTGCCTCGGTTACCTCATCTGGAAAATGGGGACCAAGACTAGGGCCCTCTGTGAGACGTGGACTGTGTCCAACCTGATTAGTGTGAATCTACCCCAGTGCTTAGTACAGTGTACATGCTTAAAAAGTACCATTAAAAAAAAAGTGGCGGAGCTGCATCTAGAACCCAGGTCTCTTGAATCCCAGTCCTCTGCTTTTTCCACTAGTTTGCTTGTCCTCTTAACATTTCAACTGTGGCATTTTTGATATAGTCCACTGCAGCACGAACCATTGAGCGACTCGGTTATTACTGGAGGTGTGGGTTTTATTAATTCATTAAATTGTATTTATTGAGCGCTCACTGTGTGCAGAGCACTGTATTCAGGGCTTGGGAGTTGCTTAGAACAGTACTTGGCACGTAGTAAGTGCTTAACAAATACCATAATAATTATTAGCATTACAGTACAACAACAAGCAGGCGTATTCCCTACCCACAACGAGTTTACAGTTTATGCCAACCACAGGCATAGGGTGACTCCGTCATTGTCATTTATTTAGCGCTTCCCCTGTGCAGAGCACTAGACTGAGCGCTTGGGAGTATACAACGTAACAGAGTTGGTAGACACGTTCCCTGCCCACAACGAGCTTATACAGCCTAGAGGAGAAGGCCCCGTAAAATACTCAGGAGGGTGCATGTGAATCAAAAATTGGCTGACCGTGTTTGCACTCCACAGGAGGTGGAGGACACTAAAATGATGTGGCATCTGCTGACCTAATTCATTTCAGGTATTAGGGTTGTGGGCAATTGTCCTGGGAATTTGATTCCTTTCCAGTTGACTGTTTACTTTGAAAAACAACCACAGTGAGCCATTACAGCATATCACCGGGCTCCCCATCTACTCATTTGAAGAATATAACATTTAAAAGGATGTTTTCTTCAGAGAAATTTGAGGTTGTCACCGGCAGTGGGTCTCTGATGGGAACATCAGAGGGAATAGTTGGGAATACTAATAATTGTGGTATCGTTAAGGCTTGTTTCTGTCTTATGCTGTCGAGGCGAGTCCGACCCATGGTGACGCCATGGCCACGTCTCTCCTAGAACGCCCCACCTCCATCCACAATCGCTCTGGTAGTGGATCCGTAGAGTTTTCCCGGTAAAAATACGGAAGTGGTTTACCGTTGCCTTCTTCCACGCAGTAAGCCTGAGTCTCCGCCCTCGGCTCTCTCCCATGCCGCCGTTGCCCGCCGCAGGTGAGTTTTGACTTGTAGCAGATGGCCTTCCACTCGCTAGCCACTGCCCTAGCTAGAAATGGAACGGGGATGCCTCTGCTTGACTCCCCCTCCTGTAGTCGAGACTGGTAGAGTACTGGCAACTCTCCAGGTGCGACCCTGAGAGGTGATTAAGGCTTACTATGTGCCAAACACTGTACTGTACACTGGGAAGGATATCTCTCTCCCCCGATTAGACTGTAAGCCTGTCAATGGGCAGGGACTGTATCTGTTGCCAATTTGTACATTCCAAGCGCTTAGTACAGTGCTCTGCACATAGTAAGCGCTCAATAAATACTATTGAATGAATGAAAGATCATCAGTTCCTATATGAGGCTCACAGTCTGAGGAGGGCGAACAGATGTTGAATCCCCATTTTGCAGAGGTTGGAAGTGAGGAAGAGAAGTTCATAGACTTGCCCAAGAACACACAGGTGACGTGGAGCCTAGGGTGGAGCTCTTTCCACTAGGCCATATGGCTTCCCTGTGCTAGATGGCATATCTATAATAATGGAAAAAGGCATTAAGGAGGCCCATCACACTGGGGTTTTGTTTGTTATGGTATTTGTCACCGCTTATTATGTGCCAGGCACTGTATTAATAATAATGTTGGTATTTGTTAAGCGCTTACTATGTGCAGAGCACTGTTCTAAGCGCTGGGGGAGATTCAGGGTAATCAGGTTGTCCCACGTGAGGCTCACAGTTAATCCCTATTTTACAGATGAGGTAACTGAGGCACAGAGAAGTGAAGTGACTTGCCCACAGTCACACAGCTGACAAGTGGCAGAGCTGAGTATCAAACCCATGACCTCTGACTCCGAAGCCCAGGCTCTTTCCACTGAGCCATGCTACTTCCCCATTATTAAGCTCTGGGGTAGACACAAGTCAATCAGATTGGAAACAGTCTCTGTCCCACAGAGGGTTTACAATGATCCCCATTCTACGGACGAGGTAACTGAGTCACAGAGAAGTTAAGTGACTTACCCAAGGCCACACAGCAGACAAATGGTGGAGCTGGGTTTAGAACTCAGGTCCTTCTGACTCCCAGGTCCATGAAGCCAGTAGGCCATGCTGTTTCTCCCTATGTCCTTAGTTGCCTCTGTCAGAAATAGAAAACTGGATTGGCTGAAGGAGTGGACTGCACCACTGTGGCATTTCTTGTGTTCCAAGCCCTCATTTCCTCATCTCCTTCCCCTTCTGCGTCGCCCTTACGCTTAGATTTGCACCTTTTATTCACCCCTCCCTCAGCCCCACAGCACATACGTACATATCTGTAATCGATTTATTAATGTCCATCTCCCCCTCTAGACTCCAAGCTCGTTGTTTTCATTGTCATTGTTGTTTGTGTGGTAAAATGCTTACTATGCGTCAAGCACTATCTTAAATGCTGGGGGAGATACAGGTGATCAGGTTGGACACAGTCCCCGTCTCAAGTAGCTCACGGTGTAAGTCGTCGTGGGGAGTGAACCTGTCTACCAACTCCGGTATGTCGTACTCTCCCAAGCGCTCAATACAGCGCTCCGTGGGCGGTAAGTGCTCAGTAAGTACGACGGATGGAGTGATTGATTCAGAAGTGCGCCGTGCTATGTCCCAGAAACAACCACAGGATTAGAACGCCGCTTCTTACTTCTCCTCCTTAGAAGGAAGTACAGTGTGCTGATGAAATCTGCAACACCAGAAGCGAATCTCAGGAGCCGCATGGACGGGAGCAACAGGAGACTGCTATATTTATTTTCAGAAAAATTCCATGACTTACCAGAAACATTTGTGTGGAAAGAAAGCCGATTAACTAGTGTCAATCCGGCAGCTGCTCAGAATAGAATTTGTGTGCAGCTGCAGCCCCTTCCCCACATTCAGGTGCCGAGCACACTTCCTTTGTCTCAAACTATGTCAAGAGACCCACTCTGGAAGTTCTGACTTCATCACAGTTTTAATTAAAAACTCTCACCTCTATTTTAGTGCACAAAAATCCAGTGGTTAAAAAATTTCAAACGGCAGTTTTGCTTTTGAGCTCGGGAGCTCAGAGCGATTGCAATATGCGCGCGTTGTCGAGCATGTTGTGTGTGGCGCTGCAATCGATTAATTAAAATTATAGAAGCATCCGCTTCATCCTCCTCCAGAGATCTGTTTATCTGTAAGTACCGTGGTGGCAGAACTAAGGTGTCTGCTTCTAGGCCAGCCTCCTTTCGTTCCTCACCGCTTTTCCGCGATTCGGCGGCCGAGGAATTTGCTTCCCCGCCTGGGCCCCACGGACGCTAGCTCCCCTGCCCGGCCTGGCTCCCTCACAGTCAGCATTACAGGGAAATCACACTGATCAGCACACCGCTCAGCTGATCAAAGGAAGCCAGCCACTTTTCTTCGGCAGAACCCAGCGGTATTAGTCACTGGGCCTCCTCCTCCTGGCGGGAGCGGGATCCGCGAAAGGCCATTTCCAATGCTAGACTACTTGTAAGAAGCGACTCCACCCCTACCGCATGGTCCCGAGACATTAATCCAGGCTTGAAAGGAGGAAGGGGGAGGAAGAGGCGAGAAGTGCTTTCACCAAGAGGCCTGGCTCCATTTCTGAGACTCGGGGTTAAGCCTCTCACTTCGGTAAATATCCTCCCACTTCTAGGCTAGGCGGAGGCCTGCTGGATTTTTTTTTTTTAAAAAACCCATCACAAGGCCGTTGTCCAATAAACTTATTTTGTAGCTACTGTGTGAAAGGTAAGAGGCGTTTCCTCTCACGCTGAGTTAGTCCCCTGACGGGCACTAGTATTTTCAGCCGGTATCTGGATACACTCCCAGAACGATTGCAGATGGAAGTGGGGCGTTCTGGGAGAGATGTGTCCGTGGCGTCACTATGGGTCGGACACGACTCGACAGCGTAAAACAACAACAACATTTCATTCACAGTCAACCAAATCAGAAATGCTTTTTCCTGGCCCGCAGTGCTTGTTGCCATCTTTTTCTGGGAAGCAGCCCGGCCTAGTGGATGGAGCACTGGCCTGGGAGTTGGAAGGTCATGGGTTCTAATCCTGGCTCTGGTAACTTGTCCGCTGTGAGGGGCAAGTCACTTCACTTCCCTGGGCCTCAGTCTCCTCATCTGTAAAATGGGGATTAAGATTGTGCACACCGTGTGGGACAGGAAATGTGTCCTACCTGATTATCTTCTGTCTACCCTAGCGCTTAGGACAGTGCTCAATAGCATAGTGGATAGGGCATGGGCCTGGGAGTCAGAAGGTCATGAGTTCTAATCCCAGTTCTGCTGCTTGTCTGCTGTGTGACCCTGGGGAAGTCACTGTAACCTTGGGGAAGTCACCTCACTTCTCTGGGCCTCATTTACCTCATCTGTAAAACGGGGATTGAGACCGTAAGCCCCATACGGGAGAGGGACTGTGTCCAATCCTATTTACATGTATCCACCCCAGCGCTTATGCTGGCATGTAGTAAGCGCTGAATAAATACCACAATTATTGTTTTAATTATTATTATACGCTTAACAGATCCCATCGTCGTCGTCATCTCTTTCTGACTCAACACTGTCATTTGCATGAATGCCACATTTGGGGAAGGTGCCTGGCAGTCTCTGTCCATATGGGCTTGCAGTTTAGGTGCAGTGTACCCTTTCCAGAAAATACTCAGTGCCCAAGTACAGTCTGCAATATGGAACCTGGAAGCGTTTTCCTGGCCAGGACAGTAGGTGCTCCCTACCATTTGCAGCTGGGTTTGCCAGGAGAAATTCTGGCATATAGCAAGGAATGCCCAGGGAAGGTGGAAAGAGCAGAAACAGCAGGACTAAGTTTCCTCTCTACCCATTCTCCTCACTCCAAGAACAGTATTATCCTCCACTTCCCCTCTTACAGAAGCCACCTCCTCCTGTCTCCTAGCCCCGTCTATTTGCAGATGTCCGTAGGCCATATTGTTTTCTTTCATTCAATCATATTTAGCACTTTCTGTGTGCAGAACACAGTCCTAAGTGCTTGGGAAAGCACAGTACAACAATAAACAGTGACAATCCCTGCCCAAAACAAGCTCACAGTTTATGGGGGGGTGCCTTTGGCCAAGGTTGATTCTCTTGTCATGTGGCCTCGACTTAACATGCAAAGGAGAGAGCCTTACCTACTCTTCCTTTTGTTTTTAAATGATATTTAAATGCTTACTGTGCATCACTGTACTAATCCCTGGGGTAGATACAAGCTAATCATGTTGGACACAGTCCATGTCCCACAAGGGGCTCACGGTCTTAATCTCCATTCTACAGCTGAGGTGACCGAAGCACAGGAAAGCTCTAACTCGCCCAAGGTTCACGAGGCGGACAAATGGAGGTGGGATTAGAACCCAGGTCCTTCTGACTCCCAGTCCCGTACTCTATCCACCAGGCCACGCTGCTTCCCCGTTCTTACTCATTTCATAAGAACTAACTCGCCGGCCTCGCAAGCTCGTCGTTAGAGTACCCGCCATTACTTACAGTAGGTAGGTGTCACAAGAACTTTGCGTAATTGTAGCAGCCATGTATTCCTTCTTGTTGATGAGAGACTGTCTTTTGCCTGCGTCCCGGTGTAACGAAGCTATCGCCTCACTGAGCCATTCGTATAATGTACCAAACAGACTCAAAGGAAACAAATCAGCATTTGGGAAGGGAAAAAAGCATGGCTGGGGGGAAATAAAGCAGTTGCCCCATTAAGCTGCTCTCCACCGTTAATTTCTAGAGTGCCACTTTCCGGAATATCTCTGCATAGAAGGGGTAAGGTGGATGGGTGTCTTAAACTCCAGGCCCCTGTGTGTAGCCCCTCAGGGCTTAATTCAAGGGGTGGAACGTGAGACTCTTTGCGACCAACCTCAAATGGAGCTTCAGGGCGGGAACTTCTAGCCTTCACAGTCTGAGGGTGAAGTCTTGGCCCTCCCCTGGAACATTTTAGAGTTGGAGCCAACTGAGCAGAGAGGATGTGCAAACAGGGGTACTGGTTAGACCAATAGATAATCCTTTGATAATAATGATTTTAGTACTTGTTAAGCGCTTACTGTGTGCCAAGAACTGAGTGCTGGGTAGATACAAATTAATCAGGTGGGACAAAGTCCCTGTCTCACGGGGAGCTCACACTCTTAATCCTCATTTTACAGATGAGGTGACTGAGGCACCGAGAAATTAAGTGACTTGCCCATGGTCACACAGTAGACAAGTGGCAGAGCTGGGCTTAGAACCCAGGTCCTTTGATATCCTTTTGAGGGTCAGAACTTCGGACCTTATGCTGTCCTGGCAGTTAATTCAGGAAGTAAATGGAGGGAGCTTAAATGTAAATTTAATAAATGGAATGATCTTAGAGATTGGTGTCACTTGCATATAGTTTCAGTTACCGATCCTGATTGGGACAAACGCTTCACTCCAACCAGGTTTTTCCCTTCCTCCTTCACTCTCTTCCTAATTTCCTCACTTGGTCCCACCCATCCTTTCTGTCCTGCTCCCCACCAACCACCTCCCAAGCCTTTCCTTCCTTTTCCATTTCCCCTTAGGGTACCTGTTGTAGGTACTACATATTATGAGAAGCAGCGTGGCTCAGTGGAAAGAGCCCGGGCTTGGGAGGCAGAGGTCGTGGGTTCTACTCCCGGCTCTGCCGCTTATAAGCCATGTGACCTTGGGCAAGTCACTTAACTTCTCTGTGCCTCAGTTACCTCATCTGTAAAATGAGGATTAAGACTGTGAGCCCCAAGTGGGACAACTTGATTACCTTGTATCTCCCCCAGTGCTTAGAACAGTGCTTGTCCCATACTAAGCGTTCAAAAAATACCATCATTTTTTCGGGGGGCGGGGGGAGAAACAGCGAGGCCTAATGGAAAGAGCACAGGTTTGGAAGTCAGAGGTCATGGGTTCTAAGCCCAGCTCTGCCACTTGTCTGCTGCGTGTCCTTGGGCAAGTCACTTATCTTCTCTGTGCCTCAGTTACCTCATCTGTAAAATGGGGATCAAGACTGTGAGCCTCACGCGGGACAAGCCGATAACCTTGTATTTACCCCAGTGGTTAGAACAGTGTTGGCACATAGTAAGTACTTAACAAATACTATCATTATTATTAGTAGTAGTAGTACTAGGGGGTGATAGAACATTGAAAAAAAAATCATTTCTCCTGCCACCAGAGGCTTAAAATTTAGATTGGATGGTGAGGCTTTCACAAATATGAAGAACATATTCACTCTGCTAATAACTTTATTGACTCTCCTCCAACCATTTGATCCCAGTGTTTGTGGGTTTTGTTGTATGGAAATAAATCGTGGGGAGTTTGGGATTTGGGAGATGCAGCGTGGCCTAATGGAGAGGGCATAGGCCTGGGCGTTGGAAGGGCCTGGGTTCTAATCCTGCCTCCACCACTTGTCTGCGGGTGACCTAGGGCAAATCACTTAACTTCTCTGAGCCTCATTTACTTCATCTGTAAAATGGGAATTAAGACTGTGAGCCCCATGTGGGTCGTGGACTGTGTCCAACCTAATTAGCTCGTATCTACCCCAGTGTTTAGGACAGTGACACACATAGTAAGCGCTGAACAAATACGATAAAAAGGAAAGGGGTGCTTTTGTAATGACCCTAAAAGGTTAGGTTCAGGGTTCTAAACCTGTAGAAGTGAGGGAAATTTTGATATTTTACATGAGCTGGTTTTACATTAAAAAGCAATATCTTCAGCTTGAAATATCGAGCTGCACATGCAGTCATAATTTTTGATGGTACCGCCTTGATCTTGCCCAAATTATCTGACACTCTGGGCTCTGCTTAATTGTCAGCCATTGAACATCACATAGTATGTAATATTCCTTCCTCTTATTGTTTATCTGATTTCTCTCAATTCCCTTGTTATGGTGAGGATGGCATAGTCTCACCATACATTGTCAGATTGTGTCAGATTGTAAACCCCCCCCCCCCCGGGGGCAGAGACCTTGCTTAGTCTCTCAATCAGTTGGTGAGCATTTGGAATGATAATAATAATGATAATAATAATGGTATTAAGCCCTTCCTATGTGACAGGCACTGTATTAAGCGCTTGGGTGGGTCAAGCAATCTGGTTGGACACAGTCCCTCTCCCGCATTGGGTTCACAGTCTTAATACTCATTTTACAGATGAATTAACAGAGGCACAGAGAAGTGAAGTGACCTGCCCAGGGCAGACAAGTGGCAGAGCTGGGATTAGAACCCAGCTCCTCCTGACCCCCAGGCCTGTGCTCTATCCACTTCACGTGGCTCAGTGGAAAGAGCCCGGGCTTGGGAGTCAAAGGTCATGGGTTCGAAACCCGGCTCTGCCACTTGTCAGCTGAGTGACTGTGGGCAAGTCACTTAACTTCTCTGTGCCTCAGTTACCTCATCTAGAAAATGGGGATGAAGACTGTGAGCCTCATGTGGGACAACCTGATTACCCTGTATCTACCCCAGCGCTTAGAACAGTGCTCTGCACATAGTAAGGCTTAACAGATACAAACATTATTATTATTATTATTATTATTATTATTACGCCATGCTGCTTCCCGAAGTACAGCACAATGGAATTAGCAGACACGTTCCCTGCCCATAACAAACTTACAGTCTAGAGGACTGTAAGCGCTCTCCCAGTGCTTAGTACAGTGCTCTGCACCCTGTAAATGCCCAATAAATAGTATTACTACTACCACCTAATCCCAGCGTAGTCTTCACATAGAATAACTTTGCGTGTTTGAGTCTCCCTTAAGACTAGAAAACCTCCACCACCATGAAAGGAAATTTTCGGTAGAGAGCCCTCAGGGGTCCACGTTGTTCAGTTCCCCCGGAAAAGACTAGCAAAAAAAAGAATCCCCCAAAGTATTACTTTTTTCCTGCGTGTCAACTCTGTGCTGCAGGTTGGCACTGCTATCCCTGGAAAGATCATTCATTCATTCAATAGTATTTATTGAGCGCTTACTATGTGCAGAGCACTGTACTAAGCGCTTGGAATGTACAAATCGGTAACAGATACAGTCCCTGCCGTTTGACGGGCTTACAGTCTAATCGGGGGAGACGGACGGACAAGAACAATAGCAATAAATAGAATTAAGGGGATGAACATCTCATTAAAACAATAGCAAATAAATAGAATCAAGGTGATGTACATCTCATTGGCAAAATAAATAGAGTAATGAAAATATATACAGTTGAGCGGATGAGTACAGTGCTGAGGGGAATGGAGAGGGGGAGGAGCAGAGGGAAAAGGGGGAAAAGAGGGCTTAGCTGAGGAGAGGTGAAAGGGGGCTAGAAGGGGAGCAGAGGGAAAAGGGGGAGCTCAGTCTGGGAAGGCCTCTTGGAGGAGGTGAGCTCTAAGTAGGGTTTTGAAGAGGGGAAGTAAATTTGTTTGGCGGAGGTGAGGAGGGAGGGCATTCCAGGACCGCGGGAGGACGTGGCCCGGGGGTCGACGGTAGGATAGGTGAGAATCGGGGACAGTGAGGAGGTGGGCAGCAGAGGAGCGGAGCGTGCGGGGTGGGCAGTAGAAAGAGAGAAGGGGGGAGACGTACGAGGGGGCAAGGTGATGGAGAACCTTGAAGCCTAGAGTGAGAGAACACGGCTTTGGAAGTCAGAGGTCATGAGTTCGAACCCCTGGTCTGCCATTTGTCAGCTGTGTGACTATGGACAAGTCACTTCTCTGTGCCTCAGTTACCTCATCTGGAAAATGGAGATTAAGACTGGGAGCCTCACGTGGGACAACCTGATTACTCTGTATCTACCCCAGCGCTTAGAACAGTGCTCTGCACTTAGTAAGCGCTTAACAAATATTATTACTTTCTCTGATATTACCGCAGACGACACGCGGGTGGATTTTCAGACTCAGTGTGCAGCAAGAGTTTCCACCCTGTCGACATTCATCCTGCACACACTTACCTGTTTGGGTTTAGCCTTCAGTGGTGAAGTGTCTCTACAGAAGGACTACTTAGGCTGACACGTACTGGCTGACAGAGACCACAGTAGCTCTGCATCAAGTAGCAGCATTGTTGCCAGGCCTGGGCACTTGACTGTGTGACCTTGGCCAAGTCACCTCATTTTCCCAGGCTTCCATCCCCTCATCTCTAATAATAATAATAGAACATGGGTCTGGGAGTCAGAAGGTCATGGGTTCTAATTCCGGCTCCGCCACTTCATTCATTGTCGTATTTATTGTGCACTTACTGTGTGCAGAGCACTGTAGTAAGCACCACTTGTCCACTCTGATGTTGGGCAAATCACTTAACTTCTCTAGGCCTCAGTTTCTTCATCTGTAAAAATGGGGATTAAGACTGTTAGCCCTATTGGGGACAGGGACTGCGTCCAACCCCGGTTATCTTGTATCTACCCCATTGCTTAGAACGGTGCCAGGCACATGGTAAGTGCTTAACAAATACCATAGTTATTATTATTTTCCTTCAGGGAAGTGGTAAAAGAACTGGGAAAAAGCCGAGGTAGAAGGTGGGTATGGGAGCAGCCTGAAGGCCTGGGAAAGACTCACTCCTTGGGCCTGGATCTCTCATTGATCCATTAGGCGCCTCTGACCACCCGTACTGTGACTCACTCCGTGCTTTCCACCCTCCATCATCTGTTGAGGCCTTTAGGCTAATATGCTTGTATGATATTTTGTATTTTTTATAAAATGAAAATCATATTTGTTCAGATTCACCCGAGTTTTGAGGCACAAAATTGTGGTGACCCAAGGCTCTACACCAAGTCGAAACCAGAGCTAGGAGTTAGTATTTATAGCCCATGCATTTTAAGCGTTTTCTTACTCCATTCTGAGCCTTAGTCTCTTTTTAAATGGTCTGAAAGGAAACAGAACAGAGTGAAATGTGGGCTGTATCTCTTTAGAGACACTGGGGGCCCCTCTACCCATCCACCAAGGAATCTACGTGGGGAAGCAGAACTGCTTTTCTTTAATGCAGAAATATGAGGGAAGCGTTTTTGCTAATGACTTTTAGCTGAAGATGACAAATTTTAGTAATATTAACAAAAATAACAGCGATGAATGATATGAAGTGCTTGTTCTGAGCCAGGTGCTGGGGCTGATACTAGATAATCAGATTGGCCCCAGTCCTGGCCCTACCTGGGGATCCCAGTCTAAGAGGGAAGGCGAACAAAAATTTAATCCTCATTTAACTGATGAGGAATTTGGAGCCACCAAGTTGAGTGACTTGCCCAAGGTCACCCGGCAAGCAACTGGCAGAGCTGGGTCTCGAACCAGAGCCTCTTGACTCCCAGGCCCGTGCTCTTCCTACCAGCCCATGCTGCTTCTAGGTCACAGTGCTCTTTTGAGGGTTACAGTGCAACTCGTAGGCAAGAAGAGTAACCTGCCTGCATCACCCATGATCTCGACTATGGTTCAGGATCTTCTGAAACCTGTGCACGGTTCAAAACTTGGATTTCTAAAATGAGAAATCCAGAATGCAGCATGTTGCCAACATATTGTCTTCAGAGACTCGGAAGATTACCAGTGCTTCGGAACCGGAGTAGAAGCCGTTTACTTTATCATTCTGCTGTTTACTTTTAACCTGTCTCTGCTTTTACTTGGCCCATTCTTGATAAAAACCTCTCTTTGCTCTGCATTATAGGAAACTTAAGAACAGAACCCCATTAAAGTTAACTATCTTACAAGGAATGGGGTTTTGTTGGAGAATTTTATATAATAATAATGTTGGTATTTGTTAAGCGCTTACTATGTGCCAAGCACTGTTCTAAGCGCTGGGGTAGACACAGGGGAATCAGGTTGTCCCACGTGGGGCTCACAGTCTTAATCCCCATTTTACAGATGAGGGAACTGAGGCACCGAGAAGTTAAGTGACTTGCCCAAAGTCACACAGCTGGCAAGTGGCAGAGCTGGGGTTCGAACCCATGACCTCTGACTCCAAAGCCCGTGCTCTTTCTAGTGAGCCACGCTGCTTCTCATTAAAGCACCTTTCGTCGACACCTCTTGGCCTTCAGTGCTTACTGATTGCACAGGGATAGAGCTAGCCAGATTTGGAAGTTACTCGATTTGGGGCGGGGCTAGGGCCCTGCCCAATATTTTTCATAGCCTGCCCAATATTTTTCATAGCCATAAAAGGAATTCAAAAAGCAGTTTGAATTGAGGTAGTGTCTTTCTTTCCCATTGTCTGTCTCTTTTGCGCATCTAAATTCTCAGTCGAAGAGTCAGCACACCCGAGCACCCTGCAGAGCACCTTGGGGGGCTGAGGGATTCTCAGACTTTTATCCCCCGAACTCCTCTTCTTTCAGGAGAAAGAACTTCTCCTTGAGTTGAGAGTTGAGTTCTCTGCCCTCCACTGCCCTCAACTTCTCTGCCTCAGTTTCCTCATCCATGTTATGAGGCTAATAAGACCTGCCTCACAAGCTGCAATGGTTGTAAGGTATTTCGTGTCTGTTAAAAGGGTTATTTAAATCCTTAATAAGAAGCCATCAGGCAGTATTGTTCTCCTTCCTTTACCCTGCAACCCTGCAGCCTCAACAGGATGCAATGATAACCATTAATATAGCACTTTTCTCCAAGGAGCTCAAAGCACTTTACAGACATTATCAAATGAATCCTCCCAATGACGGAAAGCTGTCTTTTCCCAGTTTTAATAGCCAGGAGAGTAGATTGTGAGCCCAGCGTGGGACAGGATCTGTGTCTGATCCAGTGATCTTGTCTCTACCCCAGAGCTTAGCACAGTGCTTGCCACTTAGTAAGGCTTAATGAACACCACAACTATCATAATGAGGTAGGCTAGGGAACATATTCAAAGTTAGATCAATCTGCACTGTGCCAGGAACTGACTTTACTTGCTGCCTCAAGTTATTGGATTTTGTTGTCTGCCTGACCTAGGAGTCTGTCATTTTTAAGTGTGAGCTTTGCCCAGATACCTTCAGCCTGATTCCCGATAGATTAGCGTGGACTTCGGTGGCGGTCAGAACTCAGTTGGTTCTGATCTGACAAAGTCACAGCCGGTGTAACTTGGGATGCGACTCGCAAACTACTCTGAATGCACACCTCTGGCTCCCTGTGGAGAATGATCCTGGCAGCACACCCTGCTGTGCAGAGAGCAGGAACACATAACACTTTACAAAGCACTTTCATTTGTGCCTAGACAGTCTTGGGAAGGGAGTTCCCACTTGCTTCCAAATCACTGATTTTTAGACATTGCGGAATGCTCGTACTGCGCCGAGCCCGGTCACGAAGTGAGAATTAGAACCCAGGTCTCAGCGTCGCTGATGTCATCCATTTAATCGACCTTCAGTTTCCCGACCGCTCTTCTCTGTCCTCCAGACCACAGAGCAGGTGAATTTCCTGTTGTAGTGATTTCCGTCTTTCAGAGGGCCGCCTCTGCTCTTTAAGATTCTCTCTGAGAATGGTCCAGTAGAAAGCTGAGTGAAGCTTGACCCAAGTACTGGAAAATAAATTAAATCCGGGCTCCTCACACCTTGCTCAGAGCGGAGCCCGATATCCGGCCCGCTCCCACCCGACGGGGGTTTTAATTCCGTCTTTTGCCAAATGGATTTTTTTGGTCCGTCCTGTGGGGAATTGGTTGCATTCAGGGGGGTGGGTTTTCCCCGAATATTAGCCTCGTTGATGTGCTGCTCCCAGAGGAGGGACAGTTCCAGCATTCTCCGTTCCGTCCTCTGTACAGTTAATTAACTGCCCCCTGCTGTGGAGCTGGATTTCTGCCGTTGCCGTTCACTGAAGTGTGTGAATTGAGTGAAGCGCACATATCCAAGCGCACGCACGCTTGCGGAAACAAACCCCAAGAAAAGCAGAAGATGAAGTTAGGGGTCTGCCTGAAGCTTTTCAATAAGCCCGAGAGTCTCTCTTGCTGAACGCCAGAACTCACAAAGCTGGGAAGTGCATTTCTGAAGATAAACCGGGAAGGCCTCTTGGGTGTTTTATATTTGTTGAGAAGCAGCTTGGCCTACTGGATGGCAAACGGGGCCGGGAGTCAGGAGGAGCTGGGTTCTATTCCCGGCTCCACCACTTGTCTGCTGGATGGGCAAGATGCTTCACTTCTCTGTGCCTCAGTTACCTCATCTGTAAATGGGGATTAAGACTGTGAGCTCCATGTGGGTCAAGGACCGGGTCCAACCTGATTATCTTGTGTATCTACCCCCAGCACTTAGAACAATGCCTGGCACGGATTAAGAGTTTAATAAATACTGTGAAAAATATGTTCTAATATGATGTTTTATCTCTCTACGCCTCGGAGCATAGCAGAGAGGGTATTCCTGGTCCACTGGCCTCTCCCTCAGGGATGTGCTAGGGGCTCTTCTGCTTTTCCAGAGTCACCTAACCTGGGGAAGGCCTATCCTGACCCAGTTGCTTGATTCTTTTCAGCTTCACAGATGATTTTTAAAAACATTTGGATTGGACTTTAGTTCCAGAAGTGAAACTCTCCTCCAGTCCAACAGTTCGCAAAAGTAGGTGGAGAAAAGAAAGGGAAGAGACGTGGTGATTTCTTTTGGCCATCACTCTGTTGTAACCTAAGGTCCGTGTGGTAGTGTGGTTGAGGTGTTTTACGGTGCCCTAAGGGCATTTGCGCCAAGTCAGTTGTCTGAATTTTAAAAGTGTACAGTAGTTGACTGCTCATTCCAACTGTGCAAAGATGCTATGAGGATGAACGAGATAAGGGATATTGCAGTGTTGTGGAAAATATAATTCTTATAAAAATCTGAGGCGTTATTAAGAAATGAAAAGGCTTCTAATGAAAGTTTGTCTCACAGTTGATGTCCTGGGCTTGGGCGAAAGTAGCAAATCAGTAGCAGAAGAGAGATTAGACCTGGCACCTTCATGCGGGACAGGGACCTGATTATCTTGTATCGACCCCAGCGCTTAGTACAGTTCTTGGCACGTAGTAAATGCATAGCAAATCCCCAAAATCCCACAACAACAAAAAACTTCAAGCATCTACTTCAGAGAGCTGTTCTGTGGATTCGCATTGCATTTTGTCAAAAATATGTATTTTGGCACACTTCAGTTTTTCATTTCAGTTCTTTAGAAATTGGTGAATATCACCTGGCCATTGAAAGCATGGAAGCCTTTTAGTGGTACTGCGGTGGGTTTTTAATTTTGTTTTTGTTTTGTTGTTAGATTTTTTTTTTCCAGAGTGACCCGTTTATTGGGAAGTCAGATCCCATTGACCAGTTTGCCCTTACCAGAGTAGTTGTGATAGGGACTTGGGTTGAAATTAAAGAGCCAAAAGACAGCCATCCACACCTTAAAGTTTGAGTGTGTGTACGGGTGTGTGGTGGGGGGAACAAATGACCGGAAAGCATCGTAATGACACATTTTTACTAAAGTGGGGATCTGTAAGATCTTTATACGGTTCTGCTCACTTAGAGAAATAATTGATTAGAGACTGGCAAAAGTGTGTACTTTTTCTACAGCGATGCTCTGTGGGTAAAAACCATAAGGTACGAGAAGGAATTTATTGTGAGACTAGGTGGGTAGAAACGATTGTACTTCCTAGGTTATTTTCTGGGACTCTATGTTGCATTGAGAGTTGCCGTTATCCATCTCATGCAAGGAACGATGCATAGGTTGGAAGTGGATTCCAGTCAATTTTATGATGATGAGCTCACCCTCTCTTCAAGTGTATCATTCCTTTCTAATACTTTGTTACTGTCTGACAAAGACAAAAACAAATTTACAGCCGTTCACCACAATCGTAACCTCCCCCTAGTTTCCTTGATTTACTACAAATGAAATTATTATGCACCAGATATCAGTCTTTAAGTACGCTATTCAAAATAGTTGCGGGGAATCCGTCTCACACTGTTTCCACTCCCATCTGTAAACCCGGAGCTTCAGCTTTGAGAGGTGATGAAAGAATGAGAAACCCCAACTCCGAAATCCAGCATTCACTTCCGTGGTGGTGTATGACAGCAGGATCCTTTCAGCTCCAAGCTGGAGGGGCGTACATTGCCTTCAGGACAGAGTGTTTGGTCCTTGCCTCATCTGCCTGATTTAAATATTCATACTTCACCAAGAGGGAAAGCGGCTGACTTCTAAAAGTGGGTCAGGTGTGTGTGTGTGTGCGTGTTTGTGCACACATGCTTGTGTGAGCGCGGGTGTGTGTGCTTAAATGGGCCTTTTGGCACTTTGCAGCGTGTTAATATTGCCTTGGAGATAGCGAATGCTTTGGCAGCACTCATCTTTATCGCTTTAGAGGCAAAGGCTTCTCTAGGCCAGTGGCGGGAGAGCAGTGCAGATATTAATAGCTAATGGACTGTAATATGGGCTTTATTCTCCTTGCTGTTTGTTTTTCTGGCTGGCAGTATGTTAGTGGCTTAACCAGAAGGGATTCATCTGGGAGAAACCTTTTACGTATGGATGAGAGAAGGGAAATGAAGATGTAAGTAAACAGAGTAGCCCGTGTTTTCAGACGTATGGTACTCACTAAGGTATTTCACAGTAGGACATTTTGCTTCAGACCTCTCATTGAATATGGCAACTCTTACTTCCATTTATTCGTCTGAACATTTTATTGATTGTTTACTGCGGGCAGAGGGCAATACTGGGGACTGAGTAATTATAGAGGAGAAAAGACGGCAGTTCTTGCTCTCAAGGAGCTTTGTCTCTAATGGAGGAGGAAGGATTAACAAAAATAAACTACCAGCAAGAAGACAAATCGCAAGTGACATTTAAGTGCAAGCATAATGGGATTGATTCCAAATCACTAATTTTAATGTAACAATTATTTAAAAGGGATCGTGGCAGTAATTCAACTCCTTCTTCCTGCAGGACTCTTACGTATTTTATTAAAGATATTCTGTTTTAGTCTTCCAGGATTTTTATCGACAGAGCTCTTGGCTGGAAGTAGGTAGTGTTGGGATTGACGGGAAGGGGCCACAGTACCCACCCTCGTGACAGAGTCGAGAGGACCCATTATCCCTGACTTCCAGCTGGGAAAACTGACATTCCATACGTTTATGTGACGTGGCAAGGCAGGGATGGAGGATTGCTGTGGCATTTTAACCCCAACCCAGCGGGCAAAAACAAATGGCGATTTTCCTTTAGGCCCAAACTGGAACAGAATTACCCAGGCTGCTCGGCACAAACCCTGGCCCGCCGTGCATAATAATTATAATAGTAACAATTATAATCGTGGTCTTTATTAAGTGCTTACTATGTCCCACTTTCTGTTCTAAGCACCGGGATACATAAAAGGTAATCAGGTTGGACCCAGCCCCTGTCCCCCATGAGGTGCACAGTCTTAATCCCCATTTCACAGATGAGGTAACTGAGGCACACAGAAGTGACTTGCCCAAGATCACATGGCAGAGTCGGGATTAGAACCCATATTCTCCGACTCCCAGGCCTGTGCTTTATCCACTGGACCGTGCTGCTTCCAGCCAGGTAATTACTAGCCTTTGGATAACCTTACTTTGCCCACCTGGGACCCGTTATGGAGCCTCTAATCCCCTTCCTGATCAGGTTGGGACCCAAAAGGTGTCCAAACCAGCATTAATCCCAGGACAATGAAGCAACTGCTTGAAGGCCCTGCAGTTCGAGGGGTCCTAAATCCAGACATAACAATCTTGGTGGTCCAGGGCGAGTCACATAGATTGTGAGCCCCATATGGGGCACAGGAACAGTGTCCAAACTCATTATCTAGTATAGACCCCAATCCATAACTTGGCCCATAGTAAGTGCTGAGCAAATGATAATTATCGGGATTATGATTCTTATGATTTTTGTGGTATATGTTAATTGCTTACTGTGTGCCAGAAGCTGTACTAAGCCCGGGGTGGGTACAAGCAAATTGGGTTGGGCACAGTCCCTGTCCCACATGGGGCTCACAGTCTTAATCCCCATTTTACAGATGAGATAACTGAGGCCCAGAGAAGTTAAGTGACTTGCCTAAGGTCACGCAGCAGACAAGTAGTAGAGTCGGGATTGAACCCGGGTCCTCCTGACTCCCAGGCCCGCGCTCTATCCAGTAGACCATACTTATTGAAGTTCCTTTACCTCCTCCATCCGACTGTAACCGATTCTGGACCAAGAAGTTTCTCGGAGCTTGGAAGGAGAGATGTGTAGAAGAATTCCCTAAACACCCTCTCCCTTCCTTTCCCAGCTCCCACCCACCCTCCTGCTCTCAGGATTACTCCATGGCTGTTTACTCAATATTTCAATCATATTTATTGAGCGCATACTGTGTGCAGAGCACCATACTAAGCACTTGGGAGTATACAGTGTAACAGACAAATTCTCAGCCACAACAAGGTTACAGTCTAGAGGGACTTTATATGAATAAATAAATAACAGATATGTACATAAATGAGAGGGTCAGGGGAGGGAAGCGGCCCCCCTCATCTGGTACTGACAGGGCTCAGAAGCGACCAATTACCTGAGAATGTTCTGACTCAATGTAGGCAATCCGGCCCTGGTCGTAATTTCACAAGATAGTCCCGGACCCAATTCAGGCAGCAGGGGTGCAGTCCAGCAACATCCAGAGGAGTCTCGGTATTCGCCGGAGGTCGACATGCCTCAGTTTGGCAGTGCTGCTCTGGGCTGAGGTGTTTAGTTCATTCATTCATTCAATAGTATTTTTTGAACGCTTACTA
Source organism: Ornithorhynchus anatinus (assembly GCF_004115215.2). Taxonomy (NCBI): domain Eukaryota; kingdom Metazoa; phylum Chordata; class Mammalia; order Monotremata; family Ornithorhynchidae; genus Ornithorhynchus; species Ornithorhynchus anatinus. The sequence goes on from NC_041730.1 coordinate 22,473,016, forward strand.
TGTACAGAGCACTGTGCTAAGTGCTTGGAATGTACAATTTGGCAACGGATAGAGACAATCCCTACCCAGTGGCAGGCTCACAATCTAAACAGGGGAGACAGACAGCAAAGCAAAACAGAACAGAACAAAAACGAGAACATTATCAAGATAAATAGAATCAAGGAGATGTACACCTCAAAATAATTAAGGTATTAAATAATATTTACAGTACCTGCCAGATGACTCTCTGCCCAGTGTTTTAGCGTGTTTGATCTTCAAGCGCTGAGTTCAGTGCTTTGCTCACAGTAACGCTCAATAAATACGATCGAACCGAATGAACGAATCGGGAAATCGAATCTTGGCATCCTTGGACTCCGCCTGCCTCGGTGTGGGATCCCTCAAGACTCAGTTTTGGGTCCCTTTCTAGTGAGCATCCGCACCCACTCCCTTGGAGAACTCATCCGCTCCCCTGGCTTCAACGACCGTCTCTATGCAGAGGAGCAGCATGGCCTGGTAGAAAAAGCACGGGCCTGGGAGTCAGAGGAGCTGCGTTCTACCTTAGCTCCGCCACCTGTCTCCTGCCTGACTTGGGGCAAGTCAGTTGACTTCCCTGAGGCTCAGTTCCCTCATCTGTACAATGGTGATTCAGTACCTGCTTAGACGGTGAGTCCCACGTGGGACCTGATTAAGGGACCTGTACCTATCCTGGCCCTTAGTTCCCGACATGTAGTAGGTATTTAACAAATAATACAATTACCATTATGATGAGAGTGGCAGGCAATCTGATACAAGTCAAAATTCCCCTGTGCTGGGCATCAGCGGCGTAGGAGAGAGTCGAGGGCGGAGACTCAAGTTTACTGCATGGAAGGAGCCAATGGTAAACCACCTCCGTATTTTTACTGAGAAAACTCTGTGGTTACGCTACCAGACTGATTGCAGATGGAGGTGAGGCGTTCTGGGAGAGATGTGTCCACGGTGTCGCTATGGGGTCGGAGACGACGCGACAGCATTAGACAAGACAAGATGATGATGATGATGATGATTCTCAAATCTATCCAGTCCCGACCTCCTTCCTTCTCTCTGATCTCATATTTCCCCCCGCCTTCAGGACATCTCTTCTGGATATCGCACCGACTCCTCAAACTAAACGTGACCAAAACAGAACTCCTCATCTTCCCACACAAACCCTGCCCTCCTTCTGTATTCCCCGTCACTGTAGACACCACCACCACCCTCCCTATCACACAAGCGTTACTCATCCCTCTCAACTCATCCCTCTCATACAGCCTGCATATTCGATCTATCACCAGCTCCTCTTGATTGAACCTTCATAACACCAGTGCAGTCCGCCATTTCCTCTCCATTCCAACAACTGCTACATTCATCTGGCATTGACTACTGCTTCAGCTCCCTTGCTGACCTCTCCGCCTCCTGTCTGTCCCCACTCCAGTGCATACTTAACCTTGCTGCCCAGATGACTCTTCTACAAAACTATTCAGCCCATGTCTCCCCATCCTCAAGATCCTCCAGTGATTCCCTTCCACTTTTGCATCAAACAGCAACTCCTCATCATCGACTTTAAAGCATTCAACCACCTTGATTCAGTTGTATATATTGAGCACTTATTGTGTGCAGAGCACCATACTAAGCACTTGGGAGAGTCCAATACAACAAAAACCAGACACATTTGACGAGCTTACAGTCTGAAGGGGGGCAGATGGACACCAATACAAATAAACCGCCCTCTCCCACCTTACCTTGCTGATTGGGTTGTAGTTGGGGGGGCGGGTACAATAATATGGAGTTGGCAGACCCGTTCCCTGCCCATGGCGAGCTTATAGCCTAGAGGATAAAATATATTACAGAGAGGGGAAGCAGCCAAGTAGAGTGCTTAGGGGGTACATACTTTAAGTGTACAGGCTACAGAGGAGGGAAGGAGAATAAAGTGGGGAGATGAATGGTTAGTCGGGAAAAGTTTCTTGGAGGAAACCTGATTTGATTAGGGCTCTGAAGATGTAACACAATATGTTGCGCCCACTTCTTGCACACTTTCTTGTTGCCCTCCATGTCCTAATAATAATAATTAGGGTGTTTATTAAGCACTTACTGTGTCCCAGGCACTGTACTAATTACTGGGGTGGACATGAGCCAGTTGGGTTGGACCCAGTCCCTGTCCCACGTGGGGTTCAAAGTCTCAATCCCCATTTTACAGATGAAGAAACTGAAGCACAGAGAAGTGAAGTGACTCACTCAGTGTCACACAGAGGGGCAAGTGGTGGAGCCAGAATTAGAACCCACAACCTTTTGACTCTCAGCCCTGTGCTTTGTCCACTACAGCATGCTTCTTCCTAGTGGGAATGTGATTGGCAGGGATGGGAAAAGCCGAGGGATCCTCCTCTCCCCGCTATGACTCCAGTCAGCCCCAAAGCCAGATTTTCAGTCCCGAAGTCTCAGGTCTGAGGCTTCTCCATCACACTCAGTGGGAGACCCCACTTCCCAGAGTGGACACGTGCTCACAAGGGGAAGGGACAGACAGGATAAATCCTTCCTCTGGCTGGGACGAAGACCCAGCTTTTATTTGTAGGGTCCTGTGCCACAAATGCCAGAATAAAAGTGTCAGTTTGGGCCCAAGAAGATTACATGTTGAGCCAGAATGGGGAAGGGAGCCATTTCTGCATCATTCATGAAAGGGAAATCCAGGAGAGGAGAGGTCTAGAGATAGAAGGAAGGTTTGTGTCGATTGTGCAAGTTGTACTTGTGGGTCTTTGTTACGTTATTTCTAACCTCCCAGAAAAAGGCAAGCCAAAAGGGCATAACCATGAGAAGGAGTGCGGCCTGGTGGATTGAGCATGGGCCTGGAGTCAGAAGGACCTGGGTCCTAATCCCGGCCCTGCCCCTTGTCTGCCGAGTGACTTTGGGCAAGTCACTTCATCTCTTATCTGAGTTGATGAGTTCCCTCATTTGTAAAATGAAGATTTAAACTGTGAGCCCCATGTGGGACATGGACTTTGTCCACCTGACTAGCTTATATCTTAGTACTTAGTACAGTGCCTGGCACCTAGTAAGCGCTTAACAAATACCATTAAAAAAATCACCTTGGAGGTAAGTTAGACTTAGGCTTTCACAGCCAACTCATCTTCTCCAGCACATAGCCTATGCATTGTCCAAGTTGGAATGTTGAATTATTTGGGGATTTTAAGCAGACTCGAAGCAACTTTAAAGTACATATTTCTATACCCCCACAAGAAATAGCATTCTTGGGTTAGAGCGTAAGCTCCTTTGGCCAGGGTTGGGGTCACTCTTTTATTTTGTACTTCCCAAGATCATTCCATCGTATTTATTGAGTGCTTACTGGGTTCAAAGTGCTGAAGTAAGCGCTTGAGAGAGTACAGTATAACAGGCACATTCCCTGCCCTCAGTGAGCTTACAGTCTAGAGGGGGAGACAGACATTAAGTAAATGAGTTAGAGACATGTACAGGTGTCTAGTACAGTGCTTCACACCACACGGGCCCTTAATAAATGCTGCTGTTGCTATTCTCCGAGGTCTGTGCAGCCTAGCATTCTGTTCCCTTCAATTGCTACAGGATGCCTGAAACTGTGTGATAGTTGTCCTCCTTGGCATCCGGCCCAATGTCTCGTGATCCCTAACTTTCTCCTCCTCTCCATCGCTAACTTCCCTTCAATAATCCATCGTGGAACACTTGTCCGTGAATTTATCCCAACCCCTTTTGAACCTGCTGCTGATTTTGGCCCGCACCACTTCCTGTGGGAACGAACTCCATATGCTAACCGCCCTCAGTGTCAAGGAGTGTTTCCCTTTGTTTGTTTTGAACCTTCGTTTCCCACGTAATGCGGAAGATCCTTTTCTTCTTTAATGTTAATCGGGTTGGGGGGCCACCCGTTTTGTCAGAGCTCCCTTTTATTGCCAGTAGGTTTCCCTCTGTCCCCCCCATCTCCGACTTTTGTCGGGCAATGAGTAATATCATTAAGTTGGTTCGGGACCTAATTGAAATGAAATGTCAGCTGGGATTATTGGGCGTTTGTCCAGAAGTAGCCCCACCCATTGACCCGGTCACATCTGGCACAGTATTCATCCCCAGCCCCAGCAGACCTCAGAGGCTTTTCCCAGTAACAGAACCAAACACTCAAAGTGTTTCATTGTTGGGAAATATTTGGCAACACCGTGACGTGAGTCACATCCAGGACCGTAGACCTGGTATCCTGCCGCTCTCCGCAGTCTCCGAACAACTCGTGTCAAACGGTAATGAAACGGTTTGGTTCGGTGTATGCAGGTTTCCCGGAACTGATGTGGAGATCTGGAAATAGGAAGCGGAGCCCGAAAAGGACTCCGCGCTTTTCCCCCATACAGACGGTTTTAATCGCATGAAAATTTTGCAAAGAATATTCCCCCGTGACTGTAGTCAGAGACCCTAGAGAAACTGCAGAGTGTGCAGCCAGACCTTTCGATTGGTGAACTGACCGTGCCCCATGATTTCCCTTTCCTTTCTTCTTGCCACCGGCTTTCTCCGTTTCTCATTCGGAGCGATAGAGAGCAAGGCAGCCTGAAGGGCAGGCCAGATTCAAGCTTAGGAGATTTAGGATGCAGCCTGAAGCTGGCCCCATCTTTAGTATTCTAGTGCAGCGTGTGGAAACTACAGGCCTTAGGATGAAAGACGCTCAGCTCGAGATGGAACTCTGGGTGCCGGGTCCTGGAGGCGTCTTGAGCCACTGAATTAAAAGCCAAGATGGCTCCTGCCGTTGCTTCCGGTTGAACAGAGTAGGTGTAGCTCGTCGGCCTCTGGAGTTGGTCTCTAGGGACAAATCATGGTGCCTCTTACATATAGGGAAATCAAGGAAGAAAGGACTATGTAGTGTGTGTGTGCCTTTTTTTAAGGGAAAAAAAAACAACCCCGAGAGATTTGGCCTTGGGATTGCATTCGGTTGCGTGTCAATTATAGAGCTGCGCTTTTTAGTCTGCATGTGGGAGAGGAAGAAAGGGAGAAGGGCAGAGGAAAAAATTAGAAGCAGCAAATTTGGCAGTTACGTGATGTGAGTCATGTCCAGGACCATGGACCTGATATCCTGTTACCGACTTCAATCAAACGCTGCTTTATGCTCCGAGCCCATTGCCTTAGTCTCTGGGTGGGTGTCCCTCACGAACATCCAACGTTGTTTCAGTGAAGTCCCTGGAAAAAAATCTAAATAGGGGAAACATCGAATCGTATATAAAATGACTAATCTGAGGACATATGCGGACCATTCCGGTCAGAAACCTTTATGCCTTTCAGGTAGAGACAGAGGAAAAGTGTCACAGAAGATCTTTTAGATTTGAACTATCCCAAAGTTGGTTTTCTCCTCAAGGAAAACCAATCCGGTCTCTAATTGCCTACTCCTTTCAAAATACCTACTCCTTTGTCATGGAAAACTCCAAAAGGCAGTTAGTGATTCGGTTGGGATGCGGAAAAAGAGAGCCAGGTGACAAGCCAAAGGAACTGATTGCTAGCATCACTCTGAAGAGTACCCAGATGTCAGGGCATACTGACCTTCTGCATCCACCCTAAGACCCGCTCCAGGGTAGAGCCGGGTCTGGGCTAGGAATCGAACACATTTTATGGCCACCACCGGGCAAACAAATTGCGAGGGGGCAGAAGTCACGCTGTGCTCCCACCCAGCCCAACGTAATTCATTCTCTCCCAGAAAGCATCTTCTTGTTTTCCTTTTTATTCATGGTACATGAATGAGTGCTTGACAAGTAGGGGTAAAAATAATTGGCAGCAGGGGAGCAGGCTCCCGCTTTGGCCTTTTCAACCACCCATGCACTCGAAAGTGAACTGTGGGACTGTGTCCAACCTGATTAGCTAATTAATAATAATAATGGCACTTATTCAGCGCTTACTATATGCCAAGCAGTCTTCTAAACTTTGGGAGGTGCTTGGTAGGGTGCCTAAAGAGGACATGGGTTCTAACCCTCGCTCCGCCACTTCTCTGTTTGGTGACTTTGGGCAAGCGACTTGACTTCTCTGTACCTAACTCCTCTGTAAAATGGGGATTAAGTTTGTGAACCTCACGTGGGACAGCCTGATTACCTTGTATTGCCTGATTACCTGATTACGTTGTACCAGAGAAGTAGCGTGGCTCAGTGGAAAGAGCCCGGGCTTAGTCAGAGGTCATGGGTTCAAATCCCGGCTCTGCCACTTGTCAGCTGTGTGACTGTGGGCAAATCACTTAACTTCTCTGTGCCTTAGTTCCCTCATCTGCAAAATGGGGATTAACTGTGAGCCTCACATGGGACAACCTGATTACCCTGTATCTCCCCCAGCGCTTAGAACAGTGCTCTGCACATAGTAAGCTCTTAACAAATACCAATATTATTATTATTATTGTATCTACCCCAGTGCTTAAAACAGTGTTTGGCACATAGTGCTTAACAAATACCAACCGCCCCCCCCCCCCCCAAAAACCATAAACCTTCATCAGTGGTGTCTTCAGTCTCTCAATCAATGACATTTATTGAGTGCTTACTGTGTGCAGAGTACGGAACAACAGAGTTGGTAGACATGGTCCCTGCCCACAAGAAGCTGTCCCTTTATTTTTTTTATGGCATTTGATAATAATAATGATGATTATGGTATTGTTAAGCAGGCAGATAATTGCTCTCACCCACTTCAAAGCCTTATTGAAAGCACATCTCCTCCAGGAAGCCTTCCCTCACTAAGCCCTCCTCTCTTCTCCCATTCCACAGCACACACACACACACACACACACACACATATATATAGATATATATGTGTAATTTAAGTATTTATTCATATCTGTCTCCCCCTCTAGATTGTGAGCTCATTGTGGGCAGGGAATATGTCTGATGTTAGAATGTACTCTCCCAAGCGCTAAGTACAGTGCTTTGCACACAATAAGCACTCAGTTAATACAATTAATAATAATATGTGCCAGACACTGTAGTAAGCGCTGGGGTGCATACAAATAAATCGAGTTGGACACAGTCCCCGTCCCACGTGGGGCTCACAATCTTGATCATCATTTTACGGATGAGAGAACTGAGGCCAAGAGAAGTGAAGTGACTTGCCCAAGGTCACCCAACAGACAAGTGGAAGAGCCGGGATAAAAACCTATGATCTTCTGACTCCCAGGCCCGTGCTCTATGCACTTGGCCTTACTACTCACTCTGCCAGGCTGCTTCCTGTGTGCCAAGCGCTGTTCTAAGCGCTGGGGTAGATGCAAGGTAATCCAGTTGGACACAGTTCCTGCCCCTGGCTCACAGTCCAAGTAGGAGGGAATAGGATTTAATCTTCATTTTATGGGTCAGGAAGCTGAGGACGAGAAGCTAAGTGACTTGCCCAAGGTCACACCGCGGATAACTGGCAGAGCCACGATTAGACCCCAGATCCTCCGGCTCTCAGGCCCATGGTCTTTCCACTAGGCTCCGCTGCCTCCTGGCACATCATCATTTTATATGCAGTTGTCCTTCTTAAATATAAAGGACAACTGTATGTAAAATGATATGTAAAATCCATATAAAACGATTGAGGACAAAATACTTCGAGAAAGCCTTATCTAGAGCACAGATTTAAATTAAGTTAAAGGTGATCTCACTCTCGAAACTTTGTAAATATCGGCGTCAGTACTTCCGATGCACTTATTTATAAAACCATCGGTTCGGTATGTGGTTTTTGGCAGTTTGAAGGAAAATATGTGGATTATGGTCAGGTGCGTTTAAGTAGAAAAGCTGATAACAATTCAGCGAATTGATCTGTGAAAACCATCTCAAGCCTGTGCATTTCAGGCTAGAGAGCGAGCGGAGGAAAGTCACCACAAAAAGTATGGTGATTTCAAGAAGTGCCCATTGTACACAGCTGCAGTCGCCATCGGGTCTCAGGAAAGTCTCCTGTTTGCAAGGTTTTAAGGGCTAGCTACAGTATTCAATAGATAATACAGTAGAGTATACAGTAGAGAAGCAGCGTGGCTCAGTGGAAAGAGCACGGGCTTGGGAGTCAGAGGTCATGAATTCAAATCCCGGCTTGGCCGCTTGTAAGCTGTGTGACTGTGGGCAAGTCACCTAACTTCTCTGTGCCTCAGTTACCTCATCTGTAAAATGGGGATTAACTGTGAGCCTCACGTGGGACAACCCGATTACCCTGTATCTACCCCAGCACTTAGAACAGTGCTCGGCACATAGTAAGCGCTTAACAAATACCGACATTATTATTATTCGAATGAAGGTTCAGCAGTGTCATCTTATAATGAAAGTGACACTCTTGATTAAGGCAAGAAAGTTTCCAGTGGAAAAAAAAAAATCTCTAGCTCTTTGACACCACTTGTGGAAATCAGAGAATGGAAACCAGAAGCGTACCCTGGTCTTTTCAGCTCAAGGGCCAGTGTTTGAAACCACAAACAGTAGCTTTTAACATATTAGCCAGAGACCGCCTTCCGTGAGTCAGTAGTTCACTCTGTTGTTTAGGGTTTGGGGGCCTAAAGACCTTTATGACTCGCTAATGAAATCAACTTTATTATGTGCGTTTCCTAGGGTATCTCTTCTTGCACAAAATGGAGAATTACATTTTAATTGGGAGACTACATCTACACAAGCCGGGCAGCCGTTGTAATCAGCGACTTCGGGGTTATTTTCACAAATGTCAGGAGATACACATGTACTCTCCTTTTTACTGTCTTCCTCATTGATTTGCTTTTTTTTAACTTTTGACTCCCTCCTGAACGGGGCCTCCAGGACTATGTGCTGAGGTTGTTATTATTATTATTATCAGTTAGACATTTCCACTTGAGAACATCCGAGTGGCGGTTTGTTGCTTCCGATCACCTAGAATGTTGGAACAGGAATGGACACCGACTGTCAGATCTTCGGCCAGTATCCGAGAAAATAGAATAGTGGGTATTTTGAACACTGTTATCCAGGAGGGACTGTAGAAAAAGTACTCTCTTTTTGAAGAGAATTACTGTTGGAGAAGCAGCGTAGCCTAATGGATAGTGCAGTTGCCTGGGAGTCAGAAGGACCTGGGTTCTAATCCCGGCTCCACCACTTGTCCGCCATGTGACCTGGGGCAAGACACTTAATTTCTCTGTGCTTCAGTTACCTCATCTGTAAAATGGGCATTAAGACTGTGAGCCCTAGGTGGGACAGGGACTGTGTCCAACCCAATTACTTTGTATCGACTTAGTACAGTGCCTGGCACAGAGTGAGCGCTTAATAAATGCCGCAGTTATCATTATTATTATTAGCTCACGGGGATAGATTAATAGTGACTTGCATTTGAAAGACTTGTTCTTGGTATCTAAGCTGACCTAGGAAATCCAGCTGAAGTAATTGCTCAACTTTTTGAAAGAGTCAATAAATACCAAGTGGAATGAAATCAGCCAAAGAGCATCTTAATACCTTTAAGTGCAGTAATTGGCTAACAACCCAGGTGACGGGGCAAGAAGCGGCCAACTTCTTGTTAACCCCTTGGATTCCTGATTGTGTTCAGTCAGACACGATGAATCTCCCTCTTTGTTCTGACTAAACTAACTTCAGATTAATGATTTATTGTCACTGTATGGATATTAGCATCCTGGCCCCGTTAGAAAACCATCGGACCAGGATTAAGGATGTCTGGGAGAATAGCCTGCCTTATATCCAGAAAGAACCCCCAATAGAGTGTGTGTAATATTCTAAACTGGAGGGTTTGGCTTACAGTACAGAACCTTAAAAGGTAGAAAGGTTGTGAGGAGGATTTGGTTGGAGGAGCCAATAGAATAGGGGTGGAGATCTCAACAACTGCAAGAGGCCTAGCTGGAGTCCAAGGGACAGGAAGAGAAAGTATCCTTTTTAGAAATTCTGTAGGAGTAGTTGAAAAGAACAAATTCCTCTTCATTTCAATGAAATGATGCTTGAAACTCGCAGAGAACCATATTTCTCAAAGTCGGAACGTTGGCAAAAGTGCATATGGAAGTTGGAATGTTCTACGAATGCGGGGAATTTTCAGGGACTCTCCTCACTGTCTCTCTGTACCCTAAAAGCCTCTTCCCCTGAGGCTTCCACCCTATCTCCAGCACGTAGGATCAGGTACCAGCATATCGAGTAATTCCAACTCCAGTGGTGTTGTCATGCTTGCGTCGTTCAGGCCGAAGCGAAAATGAATTTTTGGCTGGCAGCAAGAGGAAGCGGTAACCCCGACCCCTCCTAGCCAAGAGAAATTCAGAACCCGATAGGGAGTGACATTTCCTTGCAGAACAAATAGTCTTAATGTGCTCCAGACAAGAAAGTAAAATATTGACCACTCTGCTCATGAAGTATCCTTACAGCATGAACCGAGTGCAGAGAACTGGGTGAAAAAGAAGACAGGAATCCTCTTTGAGAAGGTGTATCCCTGCTGATTTCTGCGGTCGCTTTTCCCAATAAGGGCACGTGGGATGTCATCAGAGCTCTTGAGATTCAGTTCTCTTGTGATGAAATATGAATAGAAAAACTCTTTGGCTCTTGGTTTCGTTACCTGAGTGTTGCTAAGATCTTAAGTGATGCATTTAGTTGATTGGTTTGCAGCGTTTTTCAAAGAGTTGTACGCATTGCAGACTAAATCAAGTCACCTTGTATTGCGTGTGTTTCCTGTGCAGACTTCAGCATTCAGGTGTATGTAGTTCTGTTTTCGAAGCTCAGGGAGGGCAGGGCACTCAGTTGCTTTTATAAAGGCAATTTCTTGGTTGGCTGCGATTGAGTGCAGAATTATAATGCTGAGGGCTTAATTTATAACTGAAAATGCAAGAGTGCAAACCTGTTAAACCCTTTCTACGTGTATAAATAAGGCAAACAAAGGCAGATTAGCATGGAATATTATTTGATGTGAATAATCTGAAAAACAAATTTCCTTGTGCTTGTGCATGTTGTACCTATTACAGAGCATAGAGAAAACGTGTAGAAATCAGTATATCATCTTGGAAATATAATAGAATCGGGGAGAGAAAGGAGAGTGATGTGAGACAGCTGCTGCCTGGATTGGCAGCCTATTTATAATCTGGAGGCTTGTACTAGATTGCTGTGCTGGGCTGTAACCCATCAGATAGAAATGATAATTGCACGTATGTGTGTGTATGTGTGTTTTGAGGGTTTGGGGGGACGTATATCTGTGCTCCCAGACTTTTAATTTTTCAAAAAAGGAGGCCTTTTCCCTCACATTCTGGCTAAAGCAGGTTTGCTATGTTTCAGCGACTTAAAACACTCCTATTTTAAGAGCCCCTCTACCCCCTGAGCATTTGACAGTGCTGGGTAGGAGACCTCTTGTGCCTTCACTGTGCTGCCTCTTCTTGAGTCACGGAGGATGGATTGTCGCATTTCAATACCTTTTGGCTATCCCGGGCACGGTTAGACAATAACAATTGCCAAGCCGATGTGTCTCAGGTTTTTTAATTACGGATTTAAATGCTCACAGGAGCTCCGCTCATATGTTAATTCCACTGTCTGACTTTTAAGGTTTTTTTTTTTTTCCATTTCCAACTTGGATTATAAAAGGCAAGTAGCCACCCAGTGTGGAGAGTTACCAAGTAGACTGTTGCTTGAGTGGCAGGCAGGGGCGTAGAGGAGGTAGGTGAGCCGTGCCTCATTTCAGATTCCGAGAGGAGGAGTTGCCTAGTTGCTGCCCACTGAGCTTATTCTAAAATGTCAGAAAAGGTTCTAAGAGTGATAATAACCGGCGCTGTTGCTATTACCCGGAAACGCTGGACTGTTATCCTGAAACCCTGGTGGACTGAAGCGCCGGATGGCAATCTACGAAGATAACAGTTTTGTCTTTCGGCCTCCCCCGTTACCGCATGAAGGGAGAGGGCCTGGGCCTGGCTCCGGTGGTCCACTGGGCCACAGAGTGGAAGGCCGCACTCAGACCAGGGAGCAGTGACCCCCTGCTCAGCCCTGGTTTTGAGCCTCCTAGACATCGTGGCCTAGAGGAAAGAACCTGGGCCTGGGAATCAGAGGACCTGGGTTCTTATCCGGGCTCCGCCACTTGCCTCCTGGGTCAAGTCACTTGATGTAGTGGATCGAGTACAGGCCTGGGAAGCAGAAGGTCATAGGTTCTAATCCCGACCCCGCCACTTATCTGCTGCGTGGCCTTGGGCAAGTCACTTCACTTCTCTGCACCTCAGTTACCTCATTTGTGTAGCGAGGATTGAGACTGTGAGCCCCACATGGGACAGGGATTCTGTCCAACTTGATTTGTGTGTATCCACCCCAGTGCCTGGCACACAGTAAGTGCTTCACAGATGCCATCATCCTCATTATTATCATTCTCTGGGCCTCAGTTCTGTCAGCTGCAAAATGGGGAGTCAGTACCTGTGCTCTTCCTACTTAGACTTGTGAGCCTCATGTGAGACCTGATTATCTGATATAATAATAATAATAATGATGTTGGTATTTGTTAAGCACTTACTATGTGCAGAGCACTGTTCTAAGCACTGGGATAGATACAGTGTAATCAGGTTGTCCCACGTGAGGCTCACAGTTCATCCCCATTTTCCAGATGAGGTAACTGAGGCCCAGAGAAGTGAAGTGACTTGCCCACAGTCACCCAAATGACAAGTGGCAGAGCCGGGATTCAAACCCATGACCTCTGACTCCCGAGCCTGGGCTCTTTCCACTGAGCCACACTGCTTCTCTATCTACCCCAGCACTTAGTACGGTGCTTGGCACAAAGTGAGTATTTAACAGGTACCACAATTATTATTATTTTTGTTCTTATTATTGGGAATCCTGGTCATTGGTAAGCGAGGCAGCAGTGGAACAGCTCTGTCTGCTGGCTGCGTCTTGCTGAATTGTACATTCCAAGCGCTTAGTACAGTGCTCTGCACATAGTAAGTGCTCAATAAATACTATTGAAAAAAGACTCCATTCTCCCACCGGGCCCACAAGTCTTGGAGGTCTCCAAGATCTAAAAACTACAATCTCCTCCGTTAAACTGTAAGCTCCTTAGGGGCAGGGATTGTTTCTTCTAACCTTATTGTGCTCGCATAAGTGCTCAGGACCGTATTCTGCACAGAGTAGGAACTCAGTAAATGCCATTGATTGATTGACAATGACCAAGTAAGCCCTGCTCACTCCAGGAGATGTCAGACTGAGTTTGGGGCCTTGATATTTAGCTCTTCCTGGGCCAAGAGAAAGCACCTCATCAAGGTACTGCCTGATATAATAATGTTGGTATTTGTTAAGCGCTTACTATGTGCAGAGCACTGTTCTAAGCGCTGGGGTAGACACAGGGGAATCAGGTTGTCCCACGTAGGGCTCACAGTCTTCATCCTCATTTTACAGATGAGGTAACTGAGGCACAGAGAAGTTAAGTGACTTGCCCACAGTCACACAGCTGACAGGTGGCAGAGCTGGGATTCGAACTCATGAGCTCTGACTCCAAAGCCCGTGCTCTTTCCACTGAGCCACGCTGCTGATATGTAGAGGAGCCAACCACAGCACTCAAAATAATGGATCCAAAACACGGGCCCGGGAGCCAGACGACCTGGGTTCTAATCCCAGCTTTACCATTAACCGGCTGTGTGATCTGGGGAGATTACTTAACTTCTCTGTGCCTCAGTGTACTCATCTGCAAAATGAGGATTCAGAAGAGAAGCAGCTTGGCGTAGTGGATAGAGCACGGGCCTGGGAGTCAGAAGGTCGTGGATTCTAATCCCGGCTCCGCCACTTGTCTGCTATGTGACCTTGGGCAAGTCACTTAACTTCTCTGCACCTCAGTTCCCTCATCTGTAAAATGGGGATGAAGACTGTGAGCCTTATGTGGGACAACCTGATTACCTTGAATCTACCCCAGCGCTTAGAACAGTGCTCGGCACGTAGTAAGCGCTTAACAAATACCAACATTATTATTATTATTATTCTTACCCGTTCTCCCCTTCGACCATGAGCTCTCTGTGGGACAGGGGCTCAGTCTGACTTAATTATATATCTACCTCCACGCTTAGTTACATACTAAGCACACACTAAGCGCTGAACAAGTACCACAATTTTCATTATTATGAGACATCACACACATTATGCGGACACACTGGCGAAGAGCATGACCTCTTGGGAAGAGCACGAGCCTGGGAGTCACAGGACCTGGGTTCTAATTCCAGTTCTGCCAGTTCCTTCCTGTGTTACCTTGGGCAACTCGCTTCCCTTCTCTGGGCCTCAGTTACTTCATCTGGAAAATAGGGATTAAATAGCTGTTCTCCTTCTTACTTAGACTGTGAGCCTCATGTGGGACAGGGACTGTATCCAACCTAATTAACTTGTACCTCCCCCAGCGCTTAGAACAGTGTTTGACATATATAAGCGTTTAACAAATACCATTAAAAAACAGCATAATTCAGTGATGTCATATGGACGTGGGCAGAAGTTTGCCTGAATCTAGGGTGTTTCTCTGCAGGCGGGGAATGTGCCTGTTTATTATTATATCGTACTGTCTTAAGCACTTAATACAGTGCTCTGCACACGGGAAGAGCCCAACAAATATGATTGAATGAATGATCCACCCCCCATCATTTGCTGCACAGCCATTGTGTTCTCCTCAAGGGTGTGGGGCAACTCAGGAGCGACAGCCGAGGAAAGCTCGGCCCTGAAAATGAACCTTAAAATGTCAAGCTGTCCAGTTCCATTTCCCTATACTCAGCGCGGGGGAGACCACGGAAGAACACGTGAATGGACAACCGAGAAGCAGCGTGGCCTAATAGAGCATGGGAATCAATAGGACCAAGGTTCTAATCCTGATCCGCCACCCGTCTGCTGTGTGGCCTTGGACAAATCCCTTCACTTCTCCTCACCTCAGTTCCCTCATCTGCTAAACGGGGATTAAGACTGTGAGCCCCATATGGAACAGGACTTTGTCCAATCCAGTTTGTCTCTATCCACCCCAGTGCTTAGTACAGTGCCCGGCACGTAGTAAGAGCTTGACAAATACCATTAAAAACCAAAAAACCCTGGTGAGAATAGTCGTATTTTTATTCGAGTGCCCATTTGGTACAATGAACTGTAACGGGCACTTGGGAGGTTCCAGGTTGAGAAGCGATTAGCACAGTGCTCTGCACAGAGGAAGCGCTCAATGAATATAATTGAGTGAATGAATGAGAAGTGGCTCATTTCCTGTCTACAAGCGTTCACACACTGCAGGTGGAGATGAGCAGGAGTGGTCAAAATAAACGGCTAAATATCCAATGGACCAATCAGGTTTGGTCTCCAGATTCAAGACCAGTGAGATTATGATGTGTCCAATCCGATTTATCTGTGTCCACCCCAGGGTTTAGTACAGTTCCTGTCACATAGTAAGCGCTTAATAGATACAACAATTATTATAGTCATCATAATCGATTATTCAGTGGTACCTATTGAGCACGTAACTGTTCTAAGCACTTGGGAGAGTACAGTGGAACACAGTAGGCAGACATGCTCCTTGCCCACAACGAGCGTACAGGCCAGAAACAGACCTTGGTTAATCAAATACGTCTCCCAAGAAACTACCTTTACTAAGATTAAAGGTTTCGTACCTTGCTAGGACCACAAGCTCATTACGCAAAGAGAACGTGACGGCCAACTGTTGGGTTGCACTCATCCAAGCACTTAGTGTAGGGCTCTGCACATCAGCACGCTCAGTAAATACCATTGATGATGATGGAGAGACTAGGCCTGGTTTTCAGGCTCATGGGGAAGATAATGTTGGTATTTGTTAAGCGCTTACTATGTGCACAGCACTGTTCTAAGCGCTGGGGTAGATACAGGATAATCAGGTTGTCCAACGTGAGGCTCACAGTCGTAATCCCCATTTTACAGATGAGGTAACTGAGGCACAGAGAAGTTAAGTGACTTGCCCACAGTCACACAGCTGACAAGATGGCATCTCTAGAATTACTCATCCTCAAGAACTAAGTGCACTTTGGAAAGGGGGTGGGAAAGGGGAGGCAGGGAAGAGGCCGGACCGTTCCGCTTATTGGTCGGCCTGATCTGAGACACGCCTGGGCATAATCTGGCAAATACAGAACTTGGTGATTTTTGAAACAGGAAAAGTCACTCTCCTTTTGGGTCCGGGAAACAAAGCTGATGAGAAGCTATTTTAGTTTTTTCTAAGTTATAAGGCAGATTGCTTCAGAAACCTCGCCTTTTCCTACAGGCTTTTGGGATCAAATGCCTTTCTACATGTGTATCCGAGACCGGTCGAGTGCTTTAGGTTTTAAACTCCTTCGGGGTGGGCACTGTATAATGTCGAACCACATATGTGAATATCCTTGTGAAATATAACACGGTCGGTTCTATTAGAGCTTTTCTACTACATGTTTTGGCTTGAATGCTGTTAAGGAATTAGGGGAATGTTCATCCCACACCACGAGCTCGTTTGCGTTTGGTGGGCCACGGTATCGGGAGACACAGCTTTAGAACATAGATGCAACGTTGGAATGGGCGAGTACTCGAGTGCCGATTTTCCCAAACGGGGGCTTCTCCAAGAACATAATTAACATTTTATAGGCGTAATGGATAGAGAACGGGCCTGGGGAATCAGAAGGTCATGGGTTCTAATCTTGACTCCACCACTTGTCCGCAGTGTGACCTGGGGTAAGTCACTTGACTTCTCTATGCCTCAGTTAACCTCATCTGTAACATGGGGATTGAGATTGTGAGCCCCACATGGGACAGGGACCGAGTCCAACCCGATTTGCTTGTATCTACCCCAGTACCTGGCACATTGTGAGCGCCCAGTACAGTGTTCTGCACACAGTATGCACTCAATAAATATGACAATGAAATACTACAATTTTTATCGTTACTGCTGTTATTAATTGGGTGTACTTTGAATTCGTCCAACGTTCGTATTTTCCCATAGCACTTTCAAAGCAATTTTCTCCTTTAGCCCTCCAAGATACCAGGAAGGATGGGGAAATTGTACAGGAATCCAGTGTAAGGGTAATGATAATAATAATGATTGTGGTATTGGTTAAGCGCGTACTATCTGCTAAACACTGTACTGAGTTCTGAGGCAGATACAAGATAATCAGGTCAGACACAGTTCTTGTTTCATATGAGGCTCTAATAGGGGGTGGGGAGAATGGCAAGATGGTGTTATTATCCCCATTTTCCAGATAAGGAAGCTGAGACCCAGAGAAGTGAAATGACTTGCCTGAGGTCATGACAGCAGGTCAGTGGTTGAACTGGCACGAGACCCTAGGAGACTTCCAGAACCGTGATCTTTCCGCTTGGGCATATTGCCTCTCGTGGGGCCTTATGGTGATAATGATGAGATTGCGAGCACTTTCTTTGCAAAACTTCCTAGAAAAAATTATTTTCAGGATGAATGTGAAACAGTAGTGGTTGTACGATGCCTAGTATAGTCCTAGGCACGTAGCGGAAGCTCAGTAAATATGATGGATGACGATAGAAGGTTGACGCCTTGCGGAATGGGATTTGGTAAGGAATGGGAGTCGGAGGACCTGGGTTCTAATCCTGGCTCTGCCAGTTGCTTGCTCTGTGACTGTGGGCAAGTCACTTAACTTTTCTGCGCCTCAATTTCCTCAACTGTAAAACAGTGATTAAATGCTGTGCACATAGTAAGCACTTAACAAATGCCGTTATTATTACCCGTTCTCCCTCCTACATAGACTCTGAGCTCTTTCTGGGACAGGGACCGCGTCTGACCTAATTAACTTGTACCTACCCCAGCATGCTTAGAACGGTATTTGACTAGTAAGCACTTAACAAATACCATAAAACAAGCATGGGAAGGGGAAACCAAGGAAGCAGTTCAGAACAGACTTAGCCAGAGGAAGAGAATTAAGTGAGGAGTTGGAGGAAACTAGAGAATATAGCCGTAAAGGTGAAGGTACGTAAACCGAATCTCATTTGAAAGAGCTGGTGAGATTTCTGAGAAGGCAAGTGACTTGTTCAGGACAGCAAAAAAAATACTGGATTTTGAGTGCAGGACATACTGGAAGGGTAAAAGGGGAGGGTGGAAAAGGGTGAAAGGTGAGAGGGGAAGAAAGGTTGGAGTAGTTGGAGGGAATGAAGACTAATTCAAGAAGCAGTGTCACCTAGTGGAAAGAGCCCGGGCGTGGGAGGCCCAGGACCTGAGTTCTAATCCAGCTCTGCCACTTATCTACTGTATGGCCTTAGGCAAGTCACTTAACTTCTCTCGTAAAATAGGGATGAAATACCTGGTCTCCCTCCCCCTTAGATGGTGAGCCCCACTTGGGACAAGGGCTGTGGGTGACCCAATTATCCTCTGTCTGCCCCCACTGTCTATTACAGTGTTTGGCACATAGTAAGCTCTGAACAAATACCACAGTTATTGTTATTATTAATAATATTCATATTTAAGTATAGTTATTAATCATTCATGGGCTAAAACTAAGAATAAAGGAAGCTGCTCCACCAGCCTTATAGCAGAATACCCGTTTCACTCCCTGAACTGAAATCTACCTTCAGAGGATCATGCATTTTGGTTTCACCTGCAGGTAAAATCATCCAGAGCATCACCCAAAAGAAAGTGGCTGGTTGTTATAAATCTTAAGGGAGGGAACCCAACCTCATCTCCCCTAGTCTGAATCCCTTTGTGGGCGGATCCATCCATTCCCCCGTGCTCTAGCCCGGCCGACATCCATAGAAGTTGCCAATTTCCACTTATTTACCATCGGGTTTGTAGGTCTGAAGACCAGAAGTCCCCCACTTTGTTTTTTCCTTCTCCAACCTATAAAAACCCCAATTCCTATTAGCTTTGCCTCGTAGGACCCATTTCCCTTTTCGCTAATCATTTTGGAGGCTGTCTTCTGGGGGCAGGGGTCTCCAAATTTCCTTTGTGGAGCCCAAGACAGGACCCAGTTCTCTAGGGTCTACTTGACCTGATCTATGCTGTAGCTAAGGAGAGGGCGGCCTTACAGTTGGGTTCATATATTGTAAATATACGCTTGCTTTTTAAATAGCACCACGTTGCGAACTCATGTTTGTTTTGTGGTCTCATAGGATTTCAAGAACTTTTTTTTTGCTGGGCTACACAAAATCAGTGCTTCTCGTATTTGTGAACAAATGTGTTTTTTTCCCTCTCCCAAAATGCTTAATCTACCCTTCTTTGTATTTTTAATGCTATTTGTTAAGCGCTTACTGTGTGCCGGGCTCTGTACTAAGCGCTGGGGTAGATACAGGCTAATCAGGTTTAACACAGTCCATGTCCCACACGGGGCTCACAGTTTTAATCCCCTTTTCTATAGTATTTGTTAAGCGATTATTATACGTCAAACACCATTCTTCCTACATGATAATCAGGATGGACACATGGGGCTCAGAGTCCAAGTTGGAGAGAGAGGGATTTAATCTCTATTTTCCAGATGAGGTGACTAAAGCATAGAGAAGTGAAGTGACTGGCCCAAGGTCACACAGCAGACAGGTGGCAGAGCCGGGATCGGAACCTAGGTCCTCTGATCCCAGGCCCGTGTTCTCTCCATTAGTAGATCTCGCTCTCATAAACCCTGAGAGGGCAGAGACTGGCTTTTGCAAATTCTTCGTAGAACCTGGTGTGATATCTCACACAATAGGGACGTTCAGTGGATGGTGGTAATACAAATGATCGTATGTGTGTTCATTCATTCATTCAATAGTATTTATTGAGCGCTTACTATGTGCAGAGCACTGTACTAAGCGCTTGGAATGTACAGATCGGTAACAGATAGAGACAGTCCCTGCCCTTTAACAGGCTTACAGTCTAATCAGGGGAGACGGACAGTTATTGATCAGCGAATCTTTTCAATCATCGCTTTCTCTTATTTCGATGGGAAGCAGCGTGGCCCAGTGAAGGGAGCTGGGGCCCCAGAGTCTGAAGACCTGGTTTCTAATCCCGGCTCTGCCACTTGTCTGCTGAGTGACCTTGGACAAGTCCCCTAGACTGTAAGCCTGTCAGTGGGCAGGGATTGTCTCTATCTGTTGCCGAATTGTACATTCCAAGTGCTTAGTACAGTGCTCTGCACATAGTAAGCACTCAATAAATACTATTGAATGAATGAATAATCCCAGCTCTGTCTCTTGTCTGCTGAGTGACCTTGGACAAGTCCCCTAGACTGTAAGCCCATCAGTGGGCAGGGATTGTCTCTATCTGTTGCCGAATTACAGTGCTCTGCACATAGTAAGTGCTCAATAAATACTATTGAATGTATGATTTCTCTGGGCCTCAGTTGCCTCATCTGGAAAATGGGGATTAAGTCCTCCTTTCTCCGATTTAGACCCTGACCTCCACTTGTGACAGGGACTGGGTCTCACCTGATTTTCTTGTAGCTACCCGAGTGTGGCTTAGTGGAAAGAGCACACACTTGGGAATCAAAGGTCGTGGGTTCTAATCCCGGCTCCACCACTTGTCAGCTGTGTGACTTTGGGCAAGTCACTTAACTTCCTGTGCCTCAGTTACCTCATCTGTAAAATAGGGATTCAGACCGTGAGCCCCATGTGGGACCTGATTACCTTGTATCTCCCCAGTGCTTAGAACAGTGCTTGGCACATAGTAAGTGCTGAACAAATACCATCAGAGAGAAAGCAGCGTGGCTTAGTGGAAAGAGCACGGGCTTGGGAGTCAGAGGTTGTAGGTTCTAATCCTGCTCCCGCCCCTTGTCAGCTGTGTGACTTTGGGCAAGTCACTTAACTTCCTGTGTCTCAGTTACCTCATCTGTAAAATGGGGGTTAAGACTGTGAGTCCCACATGGGACAACCTGATTACCTTGTATCTACCCCAGTGCTTGGCACATAGTAAGCATTTAATACCATCATTATTATTATTTACTACAGTGCTTGCCACACAATAAGCACTTAACAAATACAATAATAATGAAAAGTTAATAATAGTTGATATAATTATAATGCTGCTAATAATAATCAATATTGGAGGAATCACTTTTCAGCAGCTGTAACTGCTCTGCATGGTGAATCTTCAGCATTCTCTGGTCAAGAAACTTGGCACATTGCCCTAAGGACTCGTGAAAAACAGAAAGATACTGGTCATTACAGGGACAGGTAACTTCCAAAAGTAAGGGCAGAAGAGCTTAGCATTAAGACCCAAATCGCAGGGCAGCAGACGAAGCAGCAGGCCCAATAGGGGTAGCGAAAGCCAAAGTCAAATCCATTTTTGCCCTGTGTTTTCTGAGAAACACAGCCATAACCCCACCCTCCAGCTCCTTTGCGGACAGTTTGCTCTCCCTTTTGCCACTGGATTCGTAAGCCCGGCAGAAAAAGGAAAGGTGGTTCTCTTGTTCTTTCATGGCAGTTGTAATGAAAGGTTACTTTGCTGCGGGAGATTAACAGCCACCTCGAACAGTGTTAGTGTTGTCCCCACTGTAGGTGGAGTGTAGGTGTGAATGAAATACCTTCTCTGAGAATTCATTCATTCATTCATTCATTCATTAATTCGTATTTATTGAGCGCTTACTATGTGCAGAGCACTGTACTTAGCGCTTGGAATGTACAAATCGGTAACAGATAGAGACAGTCCCTGCCCTTTGACGGGCTTACAGTCTAATCGGGGGAGACGGACAGACAAGAACAATAGCAATAAATAGAATCAAGGGGATGAACATCTCATAAAAACAATAGCAAATAAATAGAATCAAGGGGATGTACATCTCATTAACAAAATAAATAAGGTAATGAAAATATATACAGTTGAGTGGACAAGTACAGCGCTGAGGGGAGGGGAAGGGAGAGGGGGAGGAGCCGAGGGAAAGGGGGGAAAAGAGGGCTTGGCTGAGGAGAGGTGGGGGGGTAGAGAGGGAGCAGAGGGAAAAGGGGAGCTCAGTCTGAGAATGGCCACTGGAATCCAAAACCCAGGTTAAGGATATCATATTCCCTTGCAGGTGGGGTGGGCCTCACCCAGAGTGACAGGATATTCATATGGGTTCTACTTTCTTGTGGCTAATGCTCGAAAGGGGGCATTTAAAAGTTTCCACTGTCCAGCCCCCTCCCCTCCCCACTCCCCGGCATTGCACTTGTAGGATATTTTCACTCTGCACATTCGACCTAAATCTCCACAGTCGTGAGCCAGGCCCACGCAAGCCAAGCGGGGCAGAGCCAACACGGTTCAGGTAAAGTCTTGCCAAAGGTCAGTAATGGCCAAGTTCAGACAGCCTCTGGGTCAGGGCCCCCTGGGCTCTTGGTCCTTGCATTCAGGCCAGATTTTAAACCAGAGGGTGACAGGCGGGGTTTGGGGCGTGGAGAAGGGCTGCCTCACATGTATGATGAGTTCACACGTGTATAATAACCTCCAGGGCCAAAATATAATGATATTTGTTAAGCGCTTACTTTGTGCCGAGCACCAGCAGCTTCACAGAGTGATCCCTGTGCACAGAGAAACTCATCACTCCTCTACTAATAATAATAATGTTGGTATTTGTTAAGCGCTTAGTATGTGCAGAGCACTGTTCTAAGTGCTGGGTTGGGTACAGGGTAATCAGGTTGTCCCACGTGAGGCTCACAGTCTTAATCCCCATTTTACAGATGAGGTAAGTGAGGCACAGAGAAGTGAAATGACTTGCCCACAGTCACACAGCTGACAAGTGGCAGAGCTGGGATTCGAACCCACGACCTCAGACTCCCAAGCCCATGCTCTTCCCACTGAGCCACGTTGCTTCTCTGCTGCTCAGAGGCCCCTGCTTCCCAGCACATGTAAGGGCTCAGACTGGGTTTTCAACCAGGGTTGGGGTGGACTGGCAAAAGTCCAACCCATCAGATCCAACCCATCATCAATCAGTCAGTAATCTGTATTGAGTGCTCATTCTGTAGAGAGTGTGGCCTGGTGGATAGAACCAGGGCCTGGGTTCTAGTCTTGGCTCCACCACTTGTCTGCTGGGTGACCTCGGACAAGTCAGTTCACTTCTGTGTACCTCAGTTACCTCATCTGTAGAATGGGGATCGAGACTTGAGCCCCATGTGGGACAGGGACCGTGGCCAACCCAATTTGCCTGTATCCATCCCAGGGCTTAGAACAATGTCTGGCATCATTAAACTTTTAACAAATACCACAGTTATTATTATTAGAGAGCAAGTGTATGAAGGACTTGGGAGAGTGCAGTTAGGTTGGTAGACATGATCTCTTCCCTTCAAAAAGCTTGCAGTCTAACATGGGAGACAGTCACTAAAGTGAATTCCAGGTAAGGGGAAATAATAGATTATAAAGATTTGTACCTATGTGAGTACCCATATGTTAATAATAATAACAGTCATGATTGTGGTATTTATTAAGCGCTTGCAATGTGCCAAGCACTGTACTAAACTCTGGGGTTCTGAAGTGGCAATGGCGGGGCGGAGAGCATCTGGTGAGGAGATGAAAGATTAATCAGGGAAGACATTCTGGGGCAGATGTAGTAATAATAATAATAATGGGGTTAAGTGTCTACCGTGTGCTCAGTGATGGGGTGGATACAAGATAATAAGGTTGGACACAGTCCCTGTCCCCAGTGAGGCTCACAATCTAAGTAATAAGTAGAATGGCTATCACGTCCCCATTTTGCAGATGAGGAAACTGAGGACCAGAGCAGTGACTTATCCAAAGTCCCCCCAGCAGGCCAGTGGCAAAGTTGGGATTAGTACCCAGGTCTTCTGACTCCTAGGGCGGTGCCCTTTCCACCAGGTTACGATGTTTCTCTAATGTGATTTCAGAAAGGCTTGAAAAATGAGAAGAGCAGAGGACTGCCGGATGTCAGTGAGGGAGGGAGTTCTAGGCCGAAGAGACGGTGTGAGCAAGGACGACCTAGTAGCGAGAGCACGGACTTGGGAGTCAAAGGACGTGGGTTCTATTCCCGGCTCCGACACTTGTCTGCTGTGTGACCTTGGGCAAGTCACTTTACTTCTCTGGGCCTCGGTTACCTCATCTGTAAAATGGGAATCAAGACTGAGCTCCATATAGGACAGTTATCCAACCTGATTACTATCTACCACAGCACATAGTAACAAATACTTAACAAAATGCTATTATTATTGTTATTATCATTAGCAAGGAATCTGCAGCCCGGGAGGTGAGAACCAAGTACAGTGGTTAGATTGGCTTGAGAGGAGCAAAGTGTTTGATCTGGGGTAGAGAGGGAGAGGAATAAGGATAAACAAAAAGGGAAGAAAGCTGGTGGACTACCTTAAAGCCAGTGGTCAAGAGTTTCTGCATATTGTGGAGAGCCATTAGCAACAACTGGAGGTTTCTGCGGAGTGGGAAGTGATCCCAGAATGATCTGGGAAGCAGAGCGAGGTTGGGGATTGGAGCAGGGAGAGATTGGAAACAGGGAGATCTGCAGAGAGGCTGATGGAGAAGTCAAGTTGGAACGTGACAGTAAATAAAATAGTATGTGAGGATGCACACGTGAAAAGAAATCAATCAGTCGTATTTATATTGAGCGCTTACCGGGTGCAAAGCACTGTATTAATTGCTTGAGAGAGTACACTACATCAACAGACACATTTCCTGCCCACAACTACCTCAGAGACTAGAGAAGATGGCATTTTGCTGAAGAAGCATGGATTCTTTTGAATGAGTTTGGTTTGAGGTATCATGAAATATCAGACTTTTTCACATGCCAAAAAATCAAGTTCTGACCACTTTGTTTCCAAGTTCTGGTGCTGAGTGTAATTTGGAGATACAGATAACTTTTTGACTTTCTGGACTGTAAGCGTGTTGTGGGCAGGGAACGTGTCTGTCGACTCTGTTGTACTCTCCCAAGAGCCTAGTCCAGTGCTCTGCCCAAACTAAGCGCTCAGTAAATATCCTTGATTGATTGCACTCTGCCCCCTTATATTTTCCTGGTAATTTCAGGTGGGTTTCCAGTGAATTCGATGGGCTTCTTGGCTTCTTCACAAATAATACGCCCCTCACCTTTCCATCCCCGAGCGGCTGGATGACTCTTAAATAACTGAAAAAATCCCTCCCCGCATTTTGCGAAGGAGAATCAAGTCTTTTAGGGTGAAGCTCCTTAAGTGCCACGGATGCACCAGACGGGAGGGATGATCTTAAAGCAGAAGCCTGGAAATTCCAAGCAGCCTGGTGCCAAATCGCAGCGTGCTTGTCTTCCTTTTTCCCTCAAGCCTCTGCAGTCCTTCCTGCTTATGTGCATCCCTGTTCTCTGGGAGCATGCTCTGTTCTGTCGTCAGGGTACTGCCTGCCTTGTATGGGGATCCGGGGTGGCGTGTGGGGAAAGACAAAGCCCATGCCCCCGTTTCAGGATAGGCTGTGCGCCGCCGTTACGAGATTTTTTTTTTTTAGTTTCCATCTATTAGATATTCACATCGCCCCTGCGTGCTCAGTGGAAACCCACCTCTGTAACTAAGAAAATAAGGTCTTTGCGAAACCTGATTGAAAATGTAAATGTAAATATTGTGAAATGAGTGAATTCAATCCAATCGGAATATTTTGGCAGTTTTGTTTTTTATTTTTTTGGGTCATTCTCCCTTGGAGAGACCCAAGGAGGCAGTCTTGCTTCCTGGCATGACATGCATTATGGATTTTGCATGTTTAGTCATAACACTTGGTTTCATCAGATTTATTCTCGAATGATACACTGAGTAATATTCATTTGACTCGATACTTGGGTTTGATGTGACTCTATTTGAAGCCCAAATCCCGAGCTAATCAGAAAGTGCTTCTCTTGGCAAGTTAAAGCGCTGACACTTAATTTTTTTTTCCTTCCCTCCTGGAAAGCATTAAAAAGCAGCACTTTCCGTGTTCAGGAAAGATAAAACAAAAAACAGTCACAGCAAAATTAGCATCTGAAAAAGTTTGGACAGTGTAGTCTCCACG
Organism: Ornithorhynchus anatinus; assembly: GCF_004115215.2. Classification (NCBI taxonomy): domain Eukaryota; kingdom Metazoa; phylum Chordata; class Mammalia; order Monotremata; family Ornithorhynchidae; genus Ornithorhynchus; species Ornithorhynchus anatinus. Next base: position 22,498,765 of record NC_041730.1, read on the forward strand.
TTACGTAGCCCGTTACATGTTAAGATGACACAATTTCTTTTCAACTAAATAGGTTCTGATTTTAAGACCCAACTTAATTTTTTTTTTTGGTCATTTTCTTTCTTCATTTTTTTAAGACCAGAGAACTGTATCTTCAACGTAGCGTGGGCTTATGAGAGGGCTTTTGTGTGCTCGAGCTGCTTCCAGTAGGTTGCTTTTCATTTTGCTACAAGATGTCTTACTGGGTCTGTCGACATCTCGCACTAGGTTGCATTTCTCTGAGATGTTTGTTTAGAAAATGGTGATGCGCATCTGGGAGAATTTGCAGGGGTATGCAGTCAGTAAGGCCATTAGCATGTTATCACCCATCTGTCCCCTACCTGCAGTCACAGTGCTCCTTATGATGCGATTGTCCTCCCTTCTCCAACTATCAATTGAGATGTCACAGTTTTCTTCACTCTTCAGTTTATTCGGTGGTTGTAGACTTATTACAGTCTCTTTTGGGATTTTTATCCAATTGGCAGAATGGTCCTCTGCCAAATCGCATAATATATAGTTGTGATTGTGTGGAATCACTCCCACAAAAAATCGAGCCGAATGCTTTAGTGCGATTTAGGAAGCGTTTGAGTGGATACATGAATTAAATATGGAAAGACCTCTACTTCAGGCTAGCTGTACATCCTAAATTGACAATGGATGGGAGCCCCGATGCTTTGGAAACAGAGCTAAGTTTTCTTTCAGTGTTAGGGGAAAAAAATCTCTGCACATAAATTTGCACAAATAGGCAGATTTCAAAAGTGTTTACTGCTACGTTTGTGGCTTTGGTCATTATCATCATTATTATCACAGTGACAACACCAACCAAAACAGAAAGGATCATAGACGTGCAGGTTACCCCGCTAACACCCCATTAGGTTATTCTGGCCTGGCGGAATTCTGTCCTTTCAAAATGTGTGTGAAGTATGTAGTATATAAATTTTTTAGTTTCTATAACTAGCTCAAATGTAGAATTCGGCTAACCGAAATAGCAAATTTTTATTTTTGCGCAGCAGTTGGGGTTCCAAATTTAAAAAGAAAAAGAATCACGACGATACATAATTTGAATTACATTTGACAGCTGACTGCATTGTAATTTGCAGTTTGATATCCCCTCGTATTGAGCCCTGTTTTATTGCTAAGGAAAGTGTCGTGTTTTGCCATCAATCTGCATATCATGTATGAATTATGGTTTTAGAGGACAAATGCGCCCCTTTTTGTTGAATTATTCTCATGGATTTTTACTGAAATTAAAAGGAAAAGGAAATCATAAATGTACCTAATCCGTTTATTAAGTTTTTAAAAGCAAATCTGTAACCCCAAAGCGGTATCTAGTTATGTGCTAGAATTCAGTGAGTTCTTCACAGGAAAGTATGCCAACCGTAACTAAGCAAACCCACTCCTCTCCATACTCCCAGAACTTACCCACTCCTTTTCGGAATAGGAATCATGGAAATTCAGTCTGGAGGGGTGGCGGTGTTCCCACACCTTCACCACCACCTTTGTTCACACTAACCGATGAAGTAAATGAATTCATCCTATACAACTGTGGTGTCACAGAATATAAAAATCATTATGCTCTGTGGCCTGTTTAGGGCTGAATCCACCATTAATCTAGAGAATTATGATCTGAATTTGTATCAAATTGAATTAATAAAAGCGGAGGTATTTTGCACTTTATATTTTGCGATTAAGTAGTTTACACAAAATAATTTGAACCTGGTAGGTGTTCGGTTTGGGGAGGAAGGACTGCAAAGGTTAAAATAATAATAATAGTATTTGTTAAGCGTTTACTATGCGCCAAGCACTGTTCTAAGCGCTGGGGTAGGTGCATCGTAATCAGTTTGTCCCACGTGGGGCTCAAGATCTTAATCCCCATTTTACAGAGAAGTTAAGTGGCTTGCCCAAGGTCACACAGCAGGCAAGTGACAGAGGCGGAATTAGAATCCACGTCCTCTGACTCCCAAATCCGTGCTCTTGCCACTAAGCCATGCTGCTTCATAAGATTACATGGTACGGGTATCAGGTAAAAGCCTATCTAATCCTGGAATAATAATAATAATAATAATTGTGGTATTTGTTAAGCCATGATTACTTTGTCCCTGTACTGTGCTAAATGCTGGGGTGGATACAAGCAAATTAGGTTGGAAACAGTCCTTGTCCCAAGTGGGACTCACAGTCTCAATCCCCATTTTACAGATGAGGTAACTGAGGCATAGAAAAGTGAACTGACTTGCCCAAGGTCACACAGCAGATGAGTGGCGGAGCTGGGATTAGAACCCACGGCCTGGAAGTCACTACAGATATGCTTTCTTCCTATTTTTCTTCCAATTTTTCTGGGTTTAAAGTTTTTATAACACTGTTGTATTCATATAATAGTGCTTGGCACATAGCAAGCCCTTAAAAAATGCCATTAGTATTTATTATACAACTTGCACCTCTAACTTCTTTGTTGGCAGTTTTAAAAAAAAAAAGAAAAAAGCAAAGTTTGTAGTGCATACCTCTTTACTACTGCAGTCAGTCGAGGAAATAAAGCCATATCAATTGTAAATGAAGTATCCGTGGAGACTTCGTAGTAACAGAAATATTATCATATCAGCCCTGAACATGTGCCCAAATAATTTTAAGTAATTATGTTTTCTTTCCATTATTAATTTTCTCAGAATTGCCCAGGATACTTGCGCGGGAAAAGTTTTGCCAGAGCAGTTGAATATTTTTAAGTTGAGTTTCTTTTGAATTCCCAAAGCTGCTAATTTGCTTTGTTCCCCTCATTTTCCTCAATACTTTTCCAGTTTTCAAAGTCGAAAAAAAGTTGCTCATAAAAATTGCTGAGTGAGTAATAATCAGACTTTCCAGAGACATTTGATTCCGTGTCGCGACCATGTTTTTTTTCCCCACAGGAACATACAGGCTTACATCTGGGATACGCAAGAGGCCCTTTTTGTAAAATCAATTATAGGTGAATTAGAAACATTTGAGTTACTGTCACCTCATCCATTTGGGGAGGGAATCAAGAACACACTGCAGGGGTTAAGGAAATGAGGTGTTAAAGTCACAGAAATGGAAGGTGCAGTCGTTCATGGAATGACTTTCTTGTATGTGGCAGTTGTTAATAATTTCCATCCCCATTGTCTTTTTCTACCAATAAAGACGTGGGAACTTTTGACTTCTAGATCCCAGCCTGGCTGAGGAGGGAATTGAGGCTAGGGAAATTCCTCAATAACACCAGTACCAGAAATGAGAACTGGGAGACCCTGAAGAGCTGTTTGGAGGTAGCCAGAATGGCTCTTTAAAAATCCTCCTAGCCAGGGTAGGTTGTTTGTTCTCCTCTGTTGGTTTTGATATTTATTGAGCACCTACAGCTTGCTTAGCACTTCATTAACAAGGGTGTTCCTACTGGGGAAAAAAAGGTTCCTAAAACATCCTGTCTCTTTCTGATCTCACCGTTGTCTCGGGTTTGCCTTTAAACAATCCAAAAAGTCAATCATCTGAACTCAAGTAAGTAGAAATAAGTAGGTTCTTCAGAATTCTTCTTGCCCAGGAGAAATCCTGAAAGCGGCAAATGAAATAAACGGGGTTTGGGTTGGTACGGTGAGGGCTATACTGTTTTTCATGAGAGTTCATGATTGGTGAGTCTGACAGTTTGATAAGATGGGAAACAGCCCCACCTGTGATAAAAATAAATCCCAGAAATGGAAATTAAAGGAAAATATTACCATTTTAAGACTGACATGTTATTTAGTGTGCATTTTTAAATTGCAACAGATTTAATGTTCAGGTGTTCAATTTATTTTTAATGCGTTGAAAACTAACTGGGTAAATATGTTTAAAGACGGTCCTCAGTATCAGTACAGCCACTTTCTTTGCCGTTGTTGTTTTTTATGGTATTTGTTCGGTGCTTACAATGTGGCAGGCATAGAACTAAGCACTAAGCTTATCAGGTTGGGCTCACAGTCCCTGTCCCGCATGGGGCTCACAGTCTTAATCCACATTTTACAGATGAGGTAACTGAGGCGCAGAGAAGTGACTTGTCCAAGGTCACACAGCAGACAAGTTGAGGAGTTGGGATTAAACCTAAGTGCTTCTGACTCCCAGACCCCTGTTCTACCCACCAGGCCAAGCTGCTTTAGTTCCTCCTAAAAGTTTAGTTCCTCCAGGAGACCTTCCCAACCGAGCGACTCCCTTTTCCTCTGCTCCTCCTCTCCTCCCCATCGTCCCTCCTCCCTCGTCCCTCCCTCCCCCCCACAGCACTTGTGAATATTTGTATATATTTATTACTCTATTTTATTAATGATGTGTATATGTCTGTAATTCTATTTATTTTAATGGTATTGACGCCTGTCTACTTGCTTTGTTTTGTTGTCTGTCTTCCCCTTCTAGCCTGTGAGCCCGTTGTTGGTTAGGGATTGTCTCTATCTGTTGCCGAATTGTACTTTCCAAGCGTTTAGTCCAGTTCCCTGCACACAGTAAGCAGTCCAGTTCTCTGCACACAGTAAGCACTCAATAAATATGAATGAATGAGTGAATGAATGAATGAGTGAATGAATAAAAGTGCATTTTTCACTGCATAGAACGCTGTTGAAGTATTAGGAAATACTCCCCTAGCAATATACATTTGTTTACAACGCAATCCACAATTCTGCTCAAGTAGATCCAATATAAAATGTCAATCAGTTGATTGACAGTATAAAAGAAACAGGTATGTGAATAGAAATAATAAGGATAACAATTGTGATATTTGTTAAGCGCTTCTTATGCGTCAAGCATTGTAGTAAATACTGGGGCAGATAAAAGATAATAATAATGTTGTTGTTAAGCGCTTACTATGTGCCAGCCCTCTTCTAAGCGCTGGGATAGGTACAGGGTAATCAGGTTGTCCCACTTGGGGCTCACAGTCTTGATCCCCATTATACAGATGAAGTAACTGAGGCCCAGAGAAGTGAAGTGACTTGCCCAAAGTCACACAGCTGACAAGTGGCAGAGTCGGGATTAGAACCCATGACCTCCGACTCCCAAGCCCGGGCTCTTCCCACTAAGACACACTGTAACCAGGCCAGACATTGTCTGTGTCCCGAACAGAGCTCAGAGTTTACGGGGGAGGGAGATCAGGTATTTAATCCCCATATTACAAGTAATTGGTAAGGTGAAGTAATAATAATAATAATAATGATGATGGTATTTGTTAAGCACTTACTGTGTGCAGAGGACTGTTCTAATTGCTGGGGTAGATACAGGATAATACTATTGAATGAATAATCAGGTTGTCCCACGTGTGGCTCACAGTCTTAATCCCCATTTTACAGATGAGGTAACTGAGGGCACAGAGAAGTTAAGTGACATGCCCACAGTCACACAGCTGACAAGTGGCAGAGCCGGAATTTGAACCCATGACCTCTGACTCCCAAGCCCATGCTCTTTCCACTGAGCCATGCTGCTTCCCTAATGAAATCGTTATGATCACGGGTTCTTCTTGTTTTCTCATTTAATATGGTAACTACTCATACCTGAAAAGAAAATTTAAAAAATGCATAAGGTGTGTTGATGTGGACCTTTATGGCAAGGATCTCTCTCTCTCTCTTTTCTTTTTCTTTTTTTAACGATGTTCCACTGATGAAAGAAAGAGGAACATAACTACAGTGATGGCAAGGCCTGGTAAAAGATTAAAAGATGAAGGGATTTAAAAGGTGAGGCATGGAAGTTAACTTGCCCGAGGTCACACAGCTCAAGTCCCTTGACTCCGAAACTCTTTCTCCATGCATAATAATAATAATGTTGGTATTTGTTAAGCGCTTACTATGTGCAGAGCACTGTTCTAAGCGCTGGGGTAGACACAGGGGAATCAGGTTGTCCCACGTGGGGCTCACAGTCTTAATCCCCATTTTACAGATGAGGGAACTGAGGCACGGAGAAGTTAAGTGACTTGCCCACAGTCACACAGCTGACGAGTGGCAGAGCTGGGATTCGAACTCATGAGCCCTGACTCCAAAGCCCATGCTCTTTCCACTGCGCCACGCTGCATGCTGGTGGCATTAGTCAATTAATTAATCAATCGTATTTACTGAGTGCTTACTGTGTGCAGAGCACTGTACTGAGTGCTCAGGCCAAGCATGAGTACTATAACTGGAGTTTCCTATGACACGAGGTTCTTCAAGAACGTAACTGTAATGTTAGAACTGACTACTCATCTAAAGTGTGACCAACTGTAAAAAAATGAAGTTTTAAGGAATATTTTAAGTTCTTCTATAACACATATTTTCATTACTTGTTCTAGATTGAATCCTGTTAGGGAATTAGACACTGCTCTTTAGACAACGTGCATCTGTCTAGATAGAATGCTGTGATGTGACATTAGAATAGACAGTTGTATGCGTATGTATTTCCCCTACCTGCAATTAATTTGAATGTTGGTATCCCCCTTTAAACTGTAAGCTAGCTCCTTGTGGGCAAGGAACATGTCTGCCAACTCTGTTGTATTGTACTCTCCCAAATGCTTAGCAGAGAGTTTTGCCCACAGTGCTCAATAAATACCACTGATTTATTGAGTGGTAAAGTGCCCGTATTAAAACCTGAATTTCCCTTAAAGTGGTGCTTGTCAGGAGTGTAACCTCCACGTTAGAGAACCGAACACGTCCCCAAAAAGAAACTCTTTTAAACAAGAAAAGAAGCAAGCCTTTCAAACGCTAAACTTCCTTTCTGTTTTCTGTACCCTGATTTCAATAATTGGGAGACTGTGACTGGGCCTAAGGTGAAATGATGAAGTCATTATCATCACAGGTGGTTCTTGTTTTCTCATTTAATATGGTAACTACTCATACCTGAATAGAAAACTAAAAAAAAGCCTAAGGTGAGTTGATGTGGACCTGTATGGCAAGGATCGTCTCTCTTTTTTTTTTAATTTTCTTTTTTTTTAACAATTTTCCACTGATGAAAGAAAGAGGAACATAAATACAGTGCTGGCAGGGCCTGGTAAAAGATTAAAAGATGAAGGAATTTAAGAAAATGCTAATTGTTACTTGCACTAGTCAGTCAGTGGTATTTATTGCACGCTTACTCTGTCCAGAACACCCTACTAAGCACTTGGGAGAGTAGCGTACGACAGAGTTAGCAAACGCGTATCCTGCCCTGCAACAGCCTTAAAGTCTAGAGGATGGAATTATTATGAGGAAAGTCTATTTGGTATTTTGAGTTTTGATCTTGAACCATGCAGTTTGTGGATAGTCTTGCAGCAAGTGACACAGTGAAAAGATATTCCAAGTGCATAAAACTAAGTAGACACTCGGTACCTTCCATTGATTGATGAGTGGAGGAGAAGGGTTACTTTTCTAAAGTCGCCTATTATACTCTCAGTAGCTGTTAGTGACCTTGATAGAGGTCCTGCTCGGCCACCCACTTTATTCCATGTTTTCTGTAAGCATTGTTAAAGAACTAAGGAATGTTCCTTAGAGGAAGCAGCGTGGCTGAGTGGATAGAGCCCGGGCCTGGGTGTCAGAAGGACCTGGGTTCTAATCCCGGCTCTGCCACCTGCCCGCTGTGGGACTTGAACAAGTCACTTAACTTCTCTGTGCCTCAGTTACCTCGTGTAAAATGGGGATAAGTGTGTGAGCTCCATGTGGGACAAGGGCTGTGTCCAACCTGATTATCCTGTGTCATCCCCAGTACTTAGAACGGTGTTTGGAACAAACATAGCGCTTAACAAGTACCATAATAATAATAATTAGGTGTAATAATTAGTAAATAATTGTAATAATACAACAACAATTGCAATAAGAATATATTATAATGTTGGTATTGGTTAAGTGCTTACTATGTGCAGATCACTGTTCTAAGCGCTGGGGTAGTTACAGGGTAACAGATTGTCTTACATGAGGCTCACAGTCTTAATCCCCATTTTACAGATGAAGTAACTGAGGCACAGAGAAGTTAAGTGACTTGCCCACAGTCACAGCTGACAAGTGGCAGATCCAGGATTTGAACCCATGACCTCTGACTCCCAAGTCTGGGCTCTTTCCACTGAGCCACACTTATGCTATGTGTTAATATTATATTTTATTATTTACTATGTATTAATACTTATATGGTGTGTACTCAGTAAGTATAATACATATTGTGATAATGATAATTGTAGATAATTTGTAGATTATTACTATCTTCCGACAACTGGCGTCTACCCGGGTAGAAGGCAGTTGTGAAGTCAGAAGAGGTAGCCGTGTGCCTTCGTGCCACCATGTGGAACGCGGCAAAAGCTTTTCTTAATGCGTGCTTCATCAGGAAAAGAATCCCTGGCCTTACAGGAAAGACGAGAGAACTTTGGTCTGCAGCCTTCGCGGTTGCGGCCGTTGACTTTTGGGAAAGCAGGCGGGTTTTGCGTCTTTTTAAAATGGCTGATGCGGATAAGTGAACTGTCGTCCAAGGGTCCGGGGTTTCCATCGCGAGCCAAATCTGGACCTTTTTAAGAGATTAACTGTATCGGATTGAGGGCGCTTTCAAGTAACCTGGCTGGTTTAAACTGGTTGGCTGGTTTAAACTGGTTGGCTGGTTTAAACTGGTTGGCTTTGGCCTGTTGTAAATTTGGGGGGTTTGGATTGTAAACCAGTTTAACGGAGAGTCCTCTGGTCCCACTAGATGGCGTTAATTCATTAAGCGAGTCTCTTCGGCCTCCAGCTTTCCTTGGAGCGATGTGTGTTTGGAATTCTTTTAGGCCCCAAAAGCAAAATCCAGGATGAGGTTTTATAGTGCAGACTTAGGGAACTGGTGCCACGAATGGAGCTAATTAACAGGGGCTTAAACAGTGAGGTAAACAGGATTCAGAGTGCTGTCGGCTTTCTTTTTCAAACTAAAAGCGTTTGGCCTTCCCTATATATACATAGGTGTGTGGGTCTAAATCAATTGTGATTTACCAAAGCACTGTTCTAAGCGCTGGGGGATACAAGGTGATCAGGGTGTCCCACGTGGGGCTCACCGTCTTCATCCCCAATTGACAGATGAGGGAACTGAGAGAAGTGAAGCGACTTGCCCAAAGTCACACAGCTGACTAGCGGCGGAGCCGGGATTAGAACCTGTGACCTCTGACTCCCAAGCCCGGGCTCTTGCCACTGAGCCGCACTGCTTCTCTACCCATATGTGTGTGTGGGTGAGCCCTATGTGGCCAACCCGATTTGCTTGTATCCACCCCAGCGCTTAGTACAGTCCCTGGCACATAGTAAGGGCTTAACAAATACCACTATCATGTTGCCGAATTGTACATTCCAAGCGCTTAGGAGAGTGCTCTGCACATAGTAAGCGCTCAATCAGTGCTATTGCATGAATGAAGTAATGATTATGATTACTACTACTGTAAGCACCGGGGTAGATGCCGGCTCATCAATCCATGTCCCACATGGAGCGCGCAGTCTTAATCTTTCATTTCACAGATGAGGCAACGGAGGCACAGAGCAATGAAGTGACTTGCCCAAGGTCACACACCAGATAAGTGGCAAAGCTGGGATTAGAACCCAGGTCCCTCTGTCTTCCAGGCCTCTGCTCTATCCACTGGCTGTGCTGCTTCCCTCCCTCTGGACTGTAAACTCGTTACGGGCAGGAACGTGCCTCGGTATATAGTCCTCTGTACATACTGAGCGCTCAGTAAGTACAATTGGTTGGTTGATTGTAAGAGTCTTCTGATATACAGATTTTTTTTTTACCCATTTGCAGTTCCTCTGGCCTTGTGCACTGAAGAACTTCTTTCTTTATTTAAAATAAAATATTAAGGCATTGTGACTTTTATGCCAAGTAAAATTTTAGGGGATTGTGATTTGCTCATTAGTTTTAGTCTAGTTTGGACTCCTAAAATACATAAGAAAGGAGTTGAAAATGGAAAGCAGATGCTCCCTATTGAAGCATGTAACTTGCCACAGATTTATTTAAAAATTATTTAAATCTCATTTATAGAAACTGAATTAACAATGATCCAGCTGCAGGTTTTCCAGTTTGCTCAGTTACCATAAATGCAAACTAAAAAGGAACATCCCATTTCTTTTGTACTCCCCCTTCCAATTTTGAATTATTTATCTTCTCCAAAGACGGTTTTACATTACAGTTTGGTCCACTTTCAAAGAGAAAAAAAATATTTTTCATGACCCTTTGAAAGCTATAAATAATTAAACTTTTATTTCCATATGCTCATTACACAGTTGTTCTTGGGAATGCAGAAGTTGAGATTTTTGAAGAGATGATAACTTCTGTGTTTCGTGTATTTGAGAGTTTCCACATTTCACTGGAAGTGATTTTCCGTGTGATCAGATACACACCTTTGGAGTAAACTTGTTTCAAGACTGATATATATATATATATATAAGGGGGATAATTACACTATATACATTGTTCTCTTGTGGTCACGAGGAGAAAATGGTTGGAGCGGATGTTTCTGTAATGTTTATTGCACTTCTCCGTTGTTACATAAGTTCAGATTGCTTGGTTAAAGAATTGCTCATATCCTAACCTGTCAGCTCGCCTCTAGACTAAAGCTCTTTGGGGGGTAGGGAATGGTCTGCCAAGTCTGTTGTGTATGCTCCCAAGCGCTTAGTAGAGATCTCTACACGCAGTAAGCGCTCACTAAATACAATTGATTGATACCCTAACTCACTGAAAAATGAGTCACCAAGATTAGAGAGATTTCATTCATTTAATCGTATTTATTGAGCACTTACTGTGTGCAGAGCACCATACTAAGCACTTGGAAAGTATAGTTCGGCAACAAATAGAGACAATCCCTACCTAATAACGGGCTCGAAGTCTAGAAACAGGTTTAAAACAGACACTTAGAACTAGTAGACCTGAGTTCCATTTGTAGCTCTTTCTCTGATAATTTCTTGAGGCTTGCATACCTCCAATAAATACTTGCTAGCTTTTAATGTCCTTGAGAATTTTGGGGAAAATGCTTTGTAAGGCTAAACCATTTTAGGTAAAAACACACACACACAACATATTCTCTCTCTCTCTCGCCCCACCCACCCATGTATTTGATTGTTTGTTGGAGCTGAATGCAGAAATATGAAAGCTAAATGGGTGGTCTTCCTACCTTTGCAGAGCAGTTTTTGATGAAAAGGGGCTAACGGGGAAATAATATGCTGTAATACAGCGTTTCAAGGCTGTCTGATCTTTTTTTTTTGAAGACCTCGAAAGGGGATCCAGGCAGAAGAGTGAGCCCAGTTTAGAGTGTTCCCGTGTGCACCTACTCTGCATATAATGTGGATATCTATCTGTCTATAGATAGATATGTTTATCTATAAATATCTATATGTCTATTTATAGTATGTGGTTGGGGGAAGGTAGTGACCCTACATTGTAAATGAAGCTGTAAGTAGAGAAGCCACTCATTTCGGGAAGATTTCATGAAAAGTTAACAGGCCCAAAAGGCTTGATAACTGCCTGATAGGGTGGAGCGAAGATTTAGCTTTGGTAACAAGATAAAGAAATATGAATTCCAGCTTGATGAGAGTTCAAAGGAACACAAGCCCTGGAAATTTTCTTGTTGAAGAAAGGGATGCTTTTTTATAGAAGCAGCAGGTAAATTGAGTAAATCACACATTTTAAAAATAGTATTTAATATGATCTTGTAAAAGAATTGCCTCTCTCCTCCCCGCTCCCCCCCACCATTTACAAAAAAAAAAACCTCTTAAGAACTTGGAGATAGCATTTCTTATCTCTCAGTTAAATCCTTTTTTCTTTTGGTAAATGTGAGTGCATTTTTTTCCCAGTATCTAAGGTGCTCTCAGGTTAATTCACTGTTTGAACACCAGAATTGTCGGTGATAGCGGCCCATTTATGAGAATGGTGTTTAGTCATTGCTAGCAGCTCATTCACAAGTCTCCGCTGTGCTTCGGGAAACATTTTTGGTACATTAATTGCTTATCAGAACGATGTTGTTTTTATAAAATGTCCATATTAGATGAAATCAGAATCCTTTTACTTAGAGGTATAGGCTTTATGCAGTAGGTTTTACTTATTGGAGAGCCTCTTTCATTTTGTATGTCTTCATATTTTGTGACTCCAGAATAAACTGTGCTATTTTGAACGAAAGCTGCTGAAAAGTACAGCTTTTCTAAAAATATCACTTACAGCTGAAATTTAATATACTGGTTGTATATGGCACATATTTTTATATAGATGCTGTTCCAAAATGGAAACAGCACTGAAGCTCATAAAAGGGGGAACCTTTCCAGGACAGGTTGTGGTTGCCTGAGTAAATAGTATTAGGTTGCCGTGCTCAAAAAAGAAATCTTGGCAGAAGAAGAACGTGATCAAGGGCAAGTGTCTCCAGAGTTTAATGAAGCATTTGAAACTTTTGTGCAGGGTTGAGAACAAGCCCTTGCTATTTGGTCCCCAGTTTAAATATGCTTTCTGTACTTCCGGTAGGTGTACATTTGTGGTTTCCTCCTATTCTGTCTCTACTCTCCTCAGAAGGCCTTAGTGGGATCCCCTCTTCCTTTTCAAAGTTCTTAAGTGATTGAAAAAGAAGAAAAATTAGTGGTACAGCAATGAGTACCTCATTTGAATTCTTCAGAAACCCTAAACTATTAGCTTATCAAGTACTGTAGTATTATTAATGTTGATATTGTTTTTAAAAATATATTTATAACGTGACTGGTACTAAACAAGCCTTGCTCTTGTTTTTAAGACGAACTCTCTACACGAAGTCCACAGTTCCAAATAAATTTGATTGCGACACTATACAGAATTTTCAAAAGACTACAATTAGGGATTTTTAAAATTAGAAATCCTATCATTTCATCTCATTATCAGAATAATACATAATAATTCTGTATCTGTTAAGCGCCTGCTAGGTGCGGAGCCACTGTACTAAGCGCTGAGGTAGATACAGGATAATCAGGTCCCACATGGGACTAACAGTCCAAGTAAAAGGGGAGAACAGGTATCGGAACCCCAAGTTGCAGGTACGTAATGCCACTAAAGATCCAGGAGCGGAGGGTAAATTACAGGGAGAAGCCTCTCAGAGATCTCAAATACTCATTAAAAACCAGTGCAGTGAGAAATAGGCCAGTTTATAAAGCTAGAAGTAGCCTCAAAAAATTCATGCTATTCTGGAGTACGTTTTCTACATTGAATATGTAGTAATTTTCCAGGAGTCAAATTTTAATGAAAACATTTACTCATGTAAATTAGGACTTCATTTTTCCATGTTGATTTTTATATTTTATTTATTTGTTTATTTTCACAGAAAACAATCCTTCTTTCCTTAGGCTTTCCTTGCCAAATCCCTCTGAACCACTCCTAGAAATGCCATTATTTTTGACATCCGTGTTTTGTGGGACTGTTGGATTTTTTTTTCCTTTTTTTTATTTAGTTTTTATGAAGTAGTGCAAACTCTGCCTTAATTTGATTTGGCATCCCTGCAATTGAACATTTGTAAGTATCTTGTATTATGGCCCATCTGGGTTGTCATAGAAACCGAAGACCTCTATCCTCTTCCCTCTAGTTAAAAATGGAATGCAAACAGGGCTTCAAAGTGACGTTTTTCTAGTACGAGTGACAGTTCTCCGAAGTGCAGTAGGAAAAGGTTTCTTACAGGCTTTATTTTCTTCTGGCCTGTTGTACCGGTCAACTCTTTTCTTGAAATTTTGGAAACGGACTTAGGGAATTCATAAAACATAAGAAACCTAGAAAAAGTTGTGTAGTGGTCTCCCTGCTAACTTCTCTTTTTAAAAACTATTATTCTAGGAACAGTAATGATAGCTAACGTAGTTAGGTTTTCATCTGCATTTAGCTATTCCGGGTAAGATGCTGTGCAAGTGATGAAATCCCCAGTTATGTAGCATCTCTCAGGGACTTTGGTTATTATTGTTATTAGTATTGTTAATTATGACTTTTCTGTCCTCTTTTAAGCCTGAAATGGTAGCCATTGTGTTTTGGTGGATTGTTTACTGGAATTGAATTGTTGTTCAGTCAACATCTAATTAACATCTCGACTGAGCACGGCATTCAGCAGTCATCCAACCTTGTATGACTTTCATCCCATTAAGGTGAAACAGGTTGTATCGAAAACTCCTCCCCACCTCCCCCGCAGACAATAATAATAATAATTATGATATTTGTTAAGCGCTTACTATGTGCCAGGCACTGTACTAAGCACTGGGGTGGGTGCAAGCAATCGGTTTGGACACAGTCCCTGTCCCACGTAGGGCTCACAGTCTAATTCCCCATTTTACAGACGAGCTAAATGAGGCACAGAGAAGTGAAGTGACTTGCCTAAGGTCACACAGCAGACAAGTGGCAGAGCCGCGATTAGAACCCACGACCAATTAGAACACATGACGATTGTGAGTACCAGCAGGAGTAAATGACATACAGTTGTGCCAGACTGAGTTTCAGGAAGAGACTCTCTTTTCCAATAACATCTTATTCAGTGAGCAAAAGGCATCCTCAAGACATCTCCAAGTGCAGACAGGAACATTTTCATTTCATACAAACCATCGTGTGGGAGAAATGGCTTAGCACAGTTTGTTCACCTCAAACTTGGTATTTCCTTCAAGGCGGCTGCCTGCACTTTGATCTGTCTGGTCTCACTCCTGCTTTGGTTGAGCAGTGTGGTTGAGTAGGCTTTAGAGCTCCGGACAACTGGAGGGAGACCCATCTGAATTCTCCCCAAATTGTGATCGTCTTTATCACTTATTAAGACTTGGATCGGGTGCTCTTTGGCCTCTAAAGTGCTCCGATCCACTGAATGTAACAGCCCCTCCCTGGGGCACAGACTTTGGTCTTGGGCCCTTTCAGAAGATCACTTGAGGAAGAGGAGTCGGTGAAGTTCACCTCACGTTGATCAGAACAAACATATTAGTTTGGGTGACTGAAATAAAATTACAGTTAAGACAGGGGCCAAGAAGCCATGGTCAGAAAAGTTATTGCAAAGGGGTCGGGTTTTGTCTGTCACTTTTCGTTAATATGCACATCGTATTATAGTCTTTTCAGATATCTCTGTGCCATCATCGACACATTTCCCTCCCTCTTCTTCCTCTTAGCCTAGCTTTCTCCTGCCCTCTCTAGATTCATTCACACCTTCTCTTATTAAACAATTCCGTAACTCGGAGCCATGCATTTTAAAATATGATTTTTATTGGCCTGTTTGGCAAGCAACAAATTCTACATAGCGCTCATCCTGCTGTTAAAGACAGGACATTTTTCGGTATTTGGGGACAAAGCATAATGCACAGTATGCACCTGTCAGTCTATTGTCTGTGTTTTGACACCTGCTGTATGGTTGGCTACATGTTGGTTTATTTACCGTGTTCAGGCACCAATCATTGGTGCCTGAACCTGCCTTGCTATGTTCCTCCAAAGTGTCTGTCTATTATTCTTCACTCTTTAAGCATCCCTCATTGCAAAAGCTCCCGCCTCCTGATTGCGGAAGTCTCGATCCCCGTCTCCCCCGTGCTCTCTTGGTCCTAGCTTCGTTTTTTAAGCCTAAAACGAGGCCATTTGCGAAATAGCAGGCAAATTGGTGGTTGTGGGTGATTCGAAACATACACCGCGAACCTTTTCCAATGCTGCTTTTAATGTGGGCTAATAACACAGATGGAAACCCAGCTATGAATAAAGTTGCCAATCCTTAAAACAAAGAAGGCCAGAATGATTTGTTTTTGCAGGGTATACTCTTGTCCGCTGGGATCCTGTAATTTTTCAGCCTCTCCTCGGTAGTCCGCGCGTATTCCCGTACAGTAGACTGATTGCTGCTGAGGTTTCGAAAATGCAGTGGAGGAAGCAAAACGGGGCTGCCATTTTCCTCCTGCACAATAATAAGGGCTGAGTCCTGGGCTGAGCGGTTTGCACTTGGGCCCACAGGGCCCGGATTTTCTCCAAAAGGGCGGTAGAGGCATCCCTCGGGTTACGGCGACCTGGGGGAGGTTCCACTTGGCCCAGCATCAGTCAGCCCCGCCCGTGACGTTACGGTAAGTCTGTTCCTTGCCCGCTCCTTCACCCCTCACTCGGCCCCTTTCCTCTCCACCCCGTTCCTGGCAGTTTTCCTGCTCTTCTCCCAAATTCCAGGCTCACCACCCCCTCCTCGTTGCCCTCTCCACCCCCTTCTCACCCCTCCCCGCCCCCCGCCTGCTCATTGGTCCAATTCCCCATCCCAGCCTCCCTGGAAATGGGCCAGGGATGAGGCAGGGCAGAACGGAAATGGCAGCTATTTCTGTGGACGTGGCTGCCAGTACTGGATAGAACTCGGGCCTGGGAGTCGGAAGGTCCCGGGTTCTAATGCCGGCTCTGCCACTTGTCTGCGACTGGGGCAAGTCGCTTCTCCGGGCCTCAGTTGCCTCATCTGTAAAGTGGGGATCGAGACTGTGAGCCCCACGTGGGACAGGGACGGTGTCCAACCCGATTTGCCCGTATCCGCCTCAGCGCTTGGTAGAGCGCCTGGTACATAGTAGTGAGCGCTTAACAGATACCAGAATTATTTACAAATTATTATTATTATTCCCGCTACCCCTCCCTTTTCCCGTCCTGATGGAGACTTGATATCAGCTGTTGAGCCGAGGCAGGGGCGAGGAGGGGAGTCTCAAGCTGGGAGGGAAAAGGACGTGGTCATTGAAGGGGAGGGAAAGCCGGAAGGGGCGAGGAGATGAGTGCGGGAAAGATGTCCAGTGTAATTCTTCCTTAACTATAGGGCTTGGCCACCAGGTTGGGACCGGTTCTGGAATGGATCTTGCACGTAAATCAATGAGAAAATATACCCCACTTACGTGGCCACATTTTTGCGGGACTCAGCCTGGCAATGCCACGGGATATGCCCGGAGAATTAACACCAACTCCAGTTATTTAAGGTAATAGATCTTGGTTTGGCTAGGAGTGTCTGGTTCCAGTGGAGGGAGCCGAGGTGGCAGAACGTGTCTGTAGTGTGAAACTCGTTTGCCCAGCTGCAAGTTGATGTGTACAGTTCCCCTAGACTGTAAGCTCATTGTGGGCAGGGAATGTGTCTGTTGATTGTTGTCCTGAACTCTCCCAATTGCTTAGTAGCGTGGCTCAGTGGAAAGAGCACGGGCTTTGGAGTCAGAGGTCATGAGTTCGAATCCCAGCTCAGCCACTTGTCAGCTGTGTGACTGTGGGCAAGTCACTTCACTTCTCTGTGCCTCAGTTCCCTCATCTGTAAAATGGGATTAAAAAAACTGTGAGCCCCACGTGGGACAACCTGATTCCCTTGTGTCTACCCCAGCGCTTAGAACAGTACTCTGCACATAGTAAGCGCTTAACAAATACCAACATTATTAGTACAGTGCTCTGCACACATTAAGCGCTCAGTAAATATGATTGAACAAACGGATGAATGACAAGCAGCAAGCATGAATAAGTAAGTGACCAACGGTGACTCAGAGATGACAGATCCGGAACGGGTAGATTGGTTCTGCCTAATTTAATAATAATAATAATGTTGGTATTTGTTAAGTGCCTACTCTGTGCAGAGCACTGTTCTAAGCGCTGGGGTAGATACAGGGTAATCAGGTTGTCCCACGTGAGGCTCACAGTCTTAATCCCCATTTTCCAGATGAGGTAACTGAGGCACAGATAAGTGACTTGCCCAAAGTCACAAAGCTGACGAGAGGCAGAGCCGAAATTCGAACCCATGACCTCTGACTCCCAAGCCCGGGCTCTTTCCACTGAGCCACGCTACTTCCAACGTGCTTGGGGGTGGTGGGATTCTACCGTACCCTCCCCTCTTTTCAGGCCGAACGTAACGCAGTTTCTTGGCAAATGAAATCGATCAATCAGTGGTATTTATTGAGAACTGACAGTGTGCAGAGCATGGTACTAAGCGCTTGGGAGAGTACAGTACAACAGAGTTAGCAGATGCGTTCCTTGGAATCTTAGTGATTGGGAAATGGCAAAACACGCTGAGCTTTTAGAGAAGGACCTAGGATAATGTTCCCATGCACATTGACTGACTCTACCTGTTGATTTAGGGATGCTCTGTCGTATTTTAGCATTTGTGTTGTAACATCTACCTGTAGCAAGAAAATATTAAAATGTCTCCAATAAACAAGCCTTAAAAATGATGACGTCGAAGTCGCGGGCCAGATCTAATATGTGTCTTTAAGAAAACATTAAGAAAAAGACATCACAGTGCTGGATGCCCCCAAAACACATAGCAGGATAGATTAATAGTGGTCTTGAGTGAAGTTAAACTGTGTATGAGAAATTTTCAATCCCTCTGTTCACAGCTGAGTGCAGAAAAAGAAAGGGTAGAGCGTAACTCCCAAATCTAATCATCAGTCGTCAGAATGTGAAATCCAGACAAATATTACTCTGCCAAACCTCTTCAAAAGTCCTAAGCATCTCATTACTTTTCAGAAGCAGGACTTGGCGGTACTTTCCTATCGCTCGAAAACATCCTAATAAGCTGGCTTAAGCGCTTTAAATGTATTGTTTGATAGATGAAAAGGTTTGCCGTTCAGATTGCTTCAGTAAACACTGATTGTCAGATTGTGCTAAACCCTGCACCGGGATCATTCAGATAATGCGTTTCCAGCCAGGGAGAGGAAGGGAGATTCCTCGTCATGGCAGCTTTCTGCCGCCTCTGGTCTAAGTGTGGTCTCGAAAGGGTTATGCCCAGTAAATCAAGGCAGCTGAAACAGGAAGCTTTTTACTCAAGAGGTGATAGAACTGAATGACAATAACTCAGGAAGGTGATCGTATAAATAAAGCACCTTTTATTTCCAAAATAATCTCAATTTTATTCAAGATTACACACATCATCCACTTCCCACATTGGTTTCTCTTTTTATCCGTTGGAAAACATCTGCTCTGAGTTTGGATTGAGGTGCGCAGCCATAGTCTACCTTTGGGCGTATGGAAAATAGCATTCCGGGCCCTGAATTTAAAGCTCCTGCAGAAATACATTATTAGTCGAACACCTCTCCGTTTCAGAAAGAGCGGTCATTGATGTGGCCGCTAGCGAGAAGGGTGAAGGTATAGCCGGTGGTGTTTGTTAAATCACTTTGCCCTTTCGGGAGAGCATGTTATAGGGAAATGCGTAAAGCGGGGTAGTTTGGATAAGTAAATTACCTTTTTGCTACACCGGTTTACACTGCAGACCCTAATAAGAATCTAATTTTAATATAGTGTCACTTTCTTTTTTATACCACCCCTGTATGCTTAAGTACTCCAGATGCATTTCTTGTAGGTTGTCACGTCATCAAAAGGGAAGGCATAAATTTGAGGGTTTCATATGATTTTCAGAGGATTTGTAGATTCGCCTCTGGCTTGTATAGTTCGCGCCATTCATTCCTCTGATTTCCAGCTTTGTGATTTTGGTTTTGGGGGGCAGTGGGATTGTTTTTTTGTTTTCGTCTCTCTACATGTATAATTGAGCTGAATATGTCTGCCAGTAAGTAACGGAGCTGCATTCGGCTTCTGCTTAAGTCTGCAGTATTAAAGAGTTCCTTTTGTTACACGTGCTGGTCTTGCAGACTCCGTAGAGCCTTATCAAACGCGGCCAGTTGGTGCGGCTGGTATGAAAGCACAGGGGAGCTCTCATGTGGAAGGTTAATGGAGTGTAATTATCAAGAAAAATGAACTGCTCAACCACTCTATCTCACTCTACCTGCACCAAGACTGACAAGTGCTCTGATCTTGTATAAACCCCGGAGCAGAGGTTTAACCATCTAAAAATATGACAGTCTAACTGTCACACAAAACAAACAGTCGGAGAGCTGGAGGCAGGAACCGGAGCGCGGGAATGTCTCCTCCCCGTCACAGGTAGTCTCCGGTGACACGCCTTCGGACCGCCGGGAAAAGCTGCCCGTTCAACACGCCGCCTCCATGTCACTTCCTCTTTTCCACTCAATCAGTTCCGTTTTCTTTTCCTAAATGTGCTTTCTCCCTTCTGATCTGTAAGCTCGCCTCTAGCTCAGTGTGGACAGGGAACGTGTCTACCAACCCTGTTATATTGTATTCTCCCGAGCGGTTAGTACAGTGCTCTGCCTGGAGTAAGTGCTCAATGAAGATGATCGATCGACCGATTGTGCTGAAAGACGGCTTGTAATTCGGTCCGATTCTGGTGTGTTCACCAGGCAACAGATATTCCCCCACAAGTCAATCGTGTTTATTGAGCGCTTTGTGCAGAGCACTGTACTGAGCACTGGGAGAGTACAGTATTACAAATAGACAAAATGACCCATCTCATCCCTGCCCTGGAAACCTCAGTGAACGTGCCTGGTTTCTTCTAACAGGAAAGGAAGAAACGGGTTCTCGATGTTCATTTGTACCTAAGTAGAGCAAACTTCAGGACAGTTTTCCTCCTAATAATCTCCTCCTCCAGACCGTAAGCTCACTGTGGGTAAGGGGCATGTCTGTCAACTCTATACTCTCCCAAGCGCTCAGTATAGCACTGCGCACAGTAAGCGCTCAGTAAATGCGATCGATCGATTGAAAGCGCCAGGGCATTCGGACAGCCGAGCCTTTCTCCCAGTAGCTGCCGGGGTGCCGAGGTTATCTCCCCGGATCGGGGCTTCAAACAGAGTAGTTTAGACCCTCGTGCCCTTTGCCGGAAATGAGAAACGCCGGGTAGGGAAAACGCAGCCGGGAAGGGAAGAGACAGGGAAGACGCTAACGGCCGGGAGGACGCTTGACGACTTAGACAAAGCTCCGCGTTGCCCGCGGGCTGCCTACTTCGTGAGCGTCGCTGCCTCCTTGCCACGGAAGCCTCCGGACCCCGTTGATTCCGCACGTCTGCCAGCTCGGCGTCGAGTGGAAAGAAGGTGTTGCGGGCTGATGCGGCAGCAACAAAACCCCTGACATCGTGTTCTTACAAAGTCTAAAACATAACCACTCTGGGCGAGACCGTGCTGCCTACTGAGATAAGTAAATTCAGCAGCACATACATTAGGCCTGTGGAGATTAAGCAAGAGTGATAGCTGTGTCACTTACCCAGCAGCCTTATTGACCGAACAATGATCCATGGTGGGATCAGCAGAAGAGGGGCAGCTAGGATTAGCGGCGGCGGCCCCGGAAAAGGGGATAGGCTGATTTTAAGCCTCGCTTGGCTTTGTAATGCGATTTACCCTCCTTTCCCTTCCCCTCCCCCGGTCTCCTCCTGCCCCCCGATAATTCCACACACAACCGGGCTTGACCATAGGCATCTTGAAGAAAGAGAAAAATAATTTCCTCACCGATGGAATTCATCCATTATTCATTCATTCATTCATTCATTCAAAAGTATTTACTGAGCGCTTACGATGTGCAGAGCACCGTACTAAGCGCTTGGAATGTACAATTCGGCAACAGAGACGATCCCTGCCCAGTGACGGGCTCACAGTCTAATTGGGGGAAAGTCAATTAAACTTTACGTCGAGTGTCCCTGTAGTTTGCCATAGGTGTCTGCCGGGAACCATTGGGACTGAATTCCCCACGTTCCATTTGCGATTCAACAAAGGGAGAGTATTTAGATTTATCACTTTGAAGGGAAGTAGCGGGGCCTAGTGGAAAAAGCACGCCCTGGGAGCCAGAAGATCTGGGTTCTAATCCCGACTCCGCCACTTGCCTGCTGTGTGATCTTGGGCAAGTCCCTTAACTTCTCTGTGCTTCAGTTTCCTCAACTGCAAAATGGGGATTCACTACCTGTTCTCCCTCCTAGTTAGTCCAGGAACCCATGTGGGCTAGAGACTGCGTCTGACCTGATTAACTTGCATAATAATAATAATGTTCATATTTGTTAAGCGCTTACTATGTGCCGAGCACTGTTCTAAGCGCTAGGGTAAATACAGGGTAATCCCCCCCGATTAGACTGTAAGCCCATCACTGGGCAGGGACTGTCTCTATCTGTTGCCGATTTGTACATTCCAAGCGCTTAGTACAGTGCTCTGCACATAGTAAGCACTCAATAAATACTATTGAATGAATGAATGAATAATCAGGTTGTCCCACGTGAGGCTCACAGTCTTAATCCCCATTTTCCAGAGGAGGGAAGTGAGGCACAGAGAAGTTGTGACTTGTCCAAAGTCACATAGCTGACAGTTGGCTGAGCAGGGATTAGAACCCTCGACCTCTGACTCCTAAGCCCATGCTCTTTCCACTGAGCCATGCTGCTTCTCTCAGCGCTTAGTACAATGCCTGGCACCCACTTAAACACTTAACAAATGCCAAATTTTTAAAAAGCAGCGGAAAGCATTTGGAATAGAGTAGAGCAGGGAACGAATGTAAGAACTCTGTTACATCACACTCTCTCAAGAGCTTAGTACAGTGCTCTGCATCCAGTAAGAACTTAGTAAATGCCATTGATTGATTGATCGAGACCCTAGACTGTAAACTCATGATGGGCAGGGAATGCGTCTTCTGATTCTGTTGTATTGTACTCTCCCAAGCGCTTAGTACAGTGCTCAACAAATGCCACTGAATGATTTGATTGGCTCTCAGTGAACATCACTGAGACCAAGGGCAGCTCTGTTGTACACCCCAGCTCAAGAAGAATGGCCTGCCTGTAATTTATTCTAGTGTCTCTTACTCTCACCAGAGTATAAGCTTCTCGAGGGCAGGAATCATGAATGCTGACTCTGTTGTACTCTCCCCAAGTGATAATAATAATAATGTTGGTATTTGTTAAGCGCTTACTATGTGCAGAGCACTGTTCTGAGCGCTGGGGTAGATACAGGGTAATTGGGTTGTCCCACGTGAGGCTCACAGTTAGTTAATCCCCATTTTCCAGATGAGGTAACTGAGGCACAGGGAAGTGAAGTGACTTGCCCACAGTCACAGAGCTGACAAGTGGCATAGCCGGAATTCGAACCCATGACCTCTGACTGCCAAGCCCGGGCTCTTTCCACTGAGCCACGCTGCTTCTCAAAGCACTTCTAAGTACTTAGAAGGGTACTGTACACACAGTAAGCTCTCAGTAGTTGAATAAATCATGTTGACTGATCGCCAGAACTTAGATGACCAGGACCAAATCATTGCCGTGTTCTGAAAAATGCTCTCTGGCTCACCTTACCTGCTGTTCTACTTAAGAGTCACTAGGCCAGTAGGGAAGTTGTTTTTCCCAACAGAAGTCGTTTGATTTTGGTTCATTCGGGTTTAATTGAAATAGGTGGAAAAGCAAGGGATCAAACCCATGCTAGCATTAATGCCTTTCTGTGTTTAAATTTTCCAGTTAGCTTAATTTTGCCATCTAGATGGTCCACTTGCTGCTTATCATTTAGAGAAAACAAAAGTTTGCTCAATCATCTCTATGGAACTCTAAAAAACTGAGTGTGAAAGTGGTAACACTGCCAAAGAGTTCTCACTAGAGGATTTTCCCGGGGAGCATAAATCAATAAGCTTAATTTTGCCATCTAGATGGTCCACTTGCTGCTTATCATTTAGAGAAAACAAAAGTTTGCTCAATCATCTCTATGGAACTCTAAAAAACTGAGTGTGAAAGTGGTAACACTGCCAAAGAGTTCTCACTAGAGGATTTTCCCGGGGAGCATAAATCAAACTGATAATTTGGGGTTTTGTTAGCAAACAGGTTTGATCTAGGTCAAATTCTTGGATGTGGTTGGAAGGCATCTTAAATATGAGACTGCGCAACGGATAGGCGAAGGGTAGATTGGCACTGTCTGTCGATCGAAATGTAAATCCGCGTTTTTTATAGACTTAGAGTAAGAATGTAGTCTTTGCATCGTGGGACACCAGGTGGCTGAAAAATAAAAAACGGAAGCAATACAAGGGGGTGAACAGCGCTAAGCACGGCAAACATCAAACATGACTGTCCAGAAAGAACACAAGTGTCCACAGGTGAATTTCATTCAGTGGAGCCTCTAGAGACTGTAAGCTCATTGTGGGAAGGAAATGGCTCTGTTTATTGTTATATTGCACTCTCCCAAGTTCTTAGTACAGTGCTCTGCACACAATAAATACGATTGAATGAATACGACTGAATGAATTCTTCAAGTACCAAGACCAATATATATATACACATATATATGATAATGATGATGGTGGTATTTAAGCGCTTACTATGTGCCGAGCACTGTTCTAAGCACTGGGGTAGATACACATTAATCAGGTTGTCCCACTTGGAGCTCACAGTCTCAATCCCCATTTTACAGATGCGGTAACTGAGACACAGAAAAGTTAAGTAACGTGCCCAAGGTCACACAGCCGATAAGTGACGGAGCTGGGATTAGAACCAACGACCTCTGACTCCCAAGCCCGGGCTCTTTCCGCTAAGCCACGCTGCTTCTCGCACACATACATACATATATATAAATGTATATAGGCACACACGTATAAGTCCACAATTTTCACCTTACCTGCTAGAGATTCCGTAGCGTTTTCATAAATGAAGGGGACATCAGCCCGGGGATTCTGGCCCAATTCCAAATCCGATAATTACATTTTGCCTACTCCAATTCCCTGGGCACCTTCAACAAGATTCTTCTTCACTTCCTGACCTAGACTCTTGTGGAGTGTTCCTGTGTGGCTGTTAAAACAGCTGCCGCGTTGCACCTTAGTGAAAGCTGCAGTTCAGTGATAGTTGAACCGATCCCTATTCATCCTAACCAACCTCACTGGGGTGGTGGGAGGCTTAATCAATTAATCAATAACGGGGAAAAGATGTAGGAATCCTCTTCTAAAAAGTGCTTTAGAAGCACAATTCTTTTATTCATTTCCCATAAATACTTATCCTCTCTCCCCATTTCTTATATTCTTCAGACACCCTCTTTTAATGTCCTCGCATTTACCTTTATCACGTGTTCTTCCTGTTCTTTTCACTTGTATTTTAAAGTTAGTGCTTCCAGAGTGTTAAGCAATTGTGGCTGATTTTGTCCAAATTTCTTTCAAATTAATAGAGGATCTATATGGGTAGGCCCAGAAAGGCAAACCAGGAAGTTGTAATCGATTCACAGACTACATTACCGGTATATAGGTGGCCGGTAACCCGGACTCTAAGACATACGTGCCGTCACGTATCTTTAATGCCGGCGCGATGTGATGATGTCACATGAATGCCATTTTTGCCAAAGTCAGCCTGATTCGGGCCACACTATTCAGGCAGTCAGTTGTATTTATTGAGCACTTACTGTGTGCAGAGAACTGTGCTAAGCGCTTGCAAGAGTAGGCTATAACATTAAGACGCATTCCCTGCCCACAGTGAGCTTACAGTCTAGAGGAGTATTCATTCATTGATTGATTCAGTCTTAATGTGTGCTTACTGTGTACAAAGCAGCGTACTCAGCGCTTGGGAGAGTACACTATAACAGCAGGCAGAAATATTCCCTGCCCACAATGAACTCATGATCTATGTGGGGAGACACATTAATAGAAATAAATAAACTACAGGCAGGTACGTAAGTGCTGTGGTACCAGAGTACTTGTACAGCGTACCCAACGTGCACTTCTACTTGCTCCAGAATCGTCGCTTTCCTGTCCCATGTTTCCGTGAATGCGGACGTCATATCTGAGCTGAGAGACGCAGCGGCGGAGGGAGGTGCGATGGTTGAAATTAAAATAATTAATGTATCACTCGCTTTGGGCCACCCTGTTGTATCGAACTCTCTCTCCCCGGCGCTTAGGACAGTGCCCCGCAATTGGTTAGCACCCAATTGATTGATAATGGTTTCTAGCGCCATGTGATGGTATTTGTTAGGTGCTTACCATGTGTCAAGCTGGAGCGGATAACGGCTAATCAGGTTGAGCACAATCCCCATCCCACGTGGGGCTCACGGTCTTAATCCCCATTGTACAGATGAGGTAAATGAGGCACAGAGAAATTAAGTGACTTACCCAAGGTCACAGAGCAGACAAGCGGTGGAGCCGGGACTAGAACCCAGGTCCTTCTGACGCTCAGGCCCACGCTCTGTCCACTAGGCCGTGCCGTATCTCTGCCGGACAGGTGACAGACCAGCTGAAAACTGGACCGTCCTCGGTGAACTAGACGAGCGGCCACGCCAAGTAATGAAAATCCGGATGTGTTACCTGGGTTCCGAATATTGACACCCCCTCTCCCACCCCCGTCCCGTCCCTCTTCTCCCCCTGGAAAGTACTATTAGTAATAGTGTTTATTGAGCACCCACTGGGTGCAATACTCTGTATTAAGATCTTGGGGAGACCAAACAAGTGTCACGAAACCCGCCCCCAAGGAGCTTCCACTCTGATGGGGGAGTCATGCATAAAAATATTCCCAAATAGAGAGGTCAGCATAAGTAGTTGAGTTTACAGTTGAATAGTCATATATTCAGAAGTGTTCAGGAGTGAATAGTTGAATTTACAATCGAGTAGATACATTTTTCAAAGCGCTGAGGATAGGTATAATTAAGTTTATAAGTCCTATATCTGGATGACAAGTTCATTCAACCGAGGGTGCTGGGAATTACCCGAGTAAGACTTGTTGGAGCAGGTGGAATTTTACCAGGGCTTGGAATGTGGCTGAAGTTGTGGTCTAACGGATTTGGGGCAGGAAGCCGTTCCAAGCCAAGGAAATGGTTTGAGCCAAGGAATGGAGGCTGGAGAGTCGAGGAAGGGGTAGAAGGTGAGTGTGGAAGAAACGCATAGTAATAGCAGTAATAATTGTGATGTTCGTTAAGTGCTTACTCTGTGCCAAGCACTGTTCTTACGACTGGGGTAGATCCATGAAAATCAGGTCCCACATGGGGTTGACGGTTTAAGTAGGAGGGAGAGCAGGTATTGAATCCCCATTTTGTAGATGAAGGAACCGAGGCCCAGAGAAGTGAAGTGATTTGCCCAAGGTCACCTAGCAGACAAGGGGGAAAAGCCGGGATTAGAACCCAGGTCCTTGGACCCTCAGGCCCATGCTCTTTCCATTAGGCCATGCTGCTTCCCAACGAGAATGAGTAGGGGAATAGCAGATGACAAGAGCTCAGAGGTGGGGCAAGTCCATACAGAGCCGTGAAGCTGACTGGTTTTGTCGGAAGTGAAATTCAGCTAGCAGTTTTTCCATGTGATCCCTGGATAGATTGGAGTAATCAGAGTGGCCCAAACAGCTGAGCGGCATTCCTAGCGCTTAATGGAAAACGAAAAGAGTCAAACGCTTTTTAATCGTCCCTTTTCTAATTACCGTTCAAGTAAATATAAAACCGACCTTTACTACATTTGTTCAGTTGCAGGATCTGGGGATCTGTGCAGGGTGGGAATTCCCCTAGCCTATGAAAAGATTTTTCAAGCTTAAGGTTTCATCAGATGTTTTAAAAAGAAATCGTTCATTTCAACCCGTCCCTTTACCTCCACCCTCTCCCTTTCTTTCTCCGACTTGAGGAGACCGACAGCGGACGAGACTAAAAATGACAGAAAAAAATAAGCCAGGGCCTTTTAAGGATCTAAGAACACAGTTGGGTTTCCGCTCGCTCTTGTACTGAGTAATTGAGTCTAACTAAAGTACAGCGAAATACGTTCACAGTCACATGTCACGCAAGAGCCAATCCTTGGGAGTTAACAGTCCGTCATCTTGGCATGTGTTGGCGATGGAATTGCTCCCTCTGTGTTGTTTTATGTGGGGTTCTGTCAGGAAACATATTTGCGAACGTTGTTCATTTTTCTCTTGAAGTGACCTCACAGACATAGTGATATATTTAACTATTAAAATGGGGAGCTCTTTGGAGAATTAAGCAGCTCCCGTACTGTGGGTAAAGAACCTTTTCAATGCAGTTTGCGAAAAAATCATTTTCATCATCGTAATTATTGTTGTTATTTTTTAAGCACCAGGACTGTTAGAAGCCGTATTGGTAAATGACTTTCCCGTGCTACAGTCCATTGTTTATTGATTTTAAGACTTACCTTGTTTAGTGCTATCGAAGATTTTTAATGCATTTAATTATTTTTTATCACATACTTACTCCACAGGGCATATACTGCGTGGCGCAGACATTACTTAGTCTTTCTAATCTCATGTTGCAGGAGATGTATCTTTTATACCACCTTTGTATGTTTTCCCCTGTTCTAAAAGAACCAAAGGAAAAAGAAAAAAAACCCTCTGATTTTATGAAAGCCATCTACTTGCCTGTAGAGTAGGCATCCATGTTAAAGTAGGTGTACTTTATCAGAATTTAGTTAAAGCTAACTTGGGGCACCTCTCCCAGCATTATTCTCCATCTCAACAGCTGGGGAAAAGACGGCTTTTTAATATCATTTCAAATTGGATTCAGGCCTTGAAGGAGACTGCAGACGATCTGTATATAGGTGCAGCGTTCCATAAAACGGATTTTTTAAAAAAAATCTCAGAGATCATCGCAGTGCTGAACGAGATATTTAATACCCAACTTGGCAGGGACAGCGACAGTGCAGCCCGCTCCCGATGTCATTCTTCCGCCAGAAAGTCACGCGGGCCAGGGGAAAGAGAGTTTCTGGACTCGATGGGGCAACCGTGCCCTGAACGCTACCGCCTTTTTAAGTTGTGGGGCAGAGCTGGGGAGTTGTGAATGATGAATTAGTAATAGATTGCACAGAGGTGTAGGCATTTTACCCTCCTGGAGCTATGGTTGATTTGCAAATGATTAACCTCCAAGTGCCATCTCACTGCAGTTAAGGCAGAGCATTCCCTCAGTCTTTTGTTGTAGCAGAGAGCAAGTTAGCTCTAACCTTTCCAGTATCACCTGCGGTGATTTTCTTTTTTATGACCCTAAATCTCCCAGAAGGTACCAAGAGCCAGCTACCTATTAACGGGCTTTTCTATTCTTTGAAACGAAGAGGTAGGGGCTCTCTTCATTTATACATTGATTGATTTCAACAGAAACTGAGTCCTCGAGTCTGAGAGGGCGTCGACGGTGGAAACCGTAGAGGAGGAGCGCAGTTGACTTGGGCGAGGGATTGGAACGTAGAATGAGCCGATGAAAATAAGAAATGTAAAATCCGTTGACGGAAAGAACTGCGTCGACGTCCCCCACTTTAGGAGCCAAAGATCCTTCACCTTGCAGCGTCGGGGGCCCAAAATTGAGGGCCGCTAATTTAAAACTGAGCTCTGGCTCTGGTCATCTTTGTTGTAGCGGAGAGCGTGCGGTGACTACACACCCCAGCATGCAGTTCTCTGCCTTGTTCCCAGTCGCTCGCTGGATTGCATGTTGGGACCTGTAGTCTCCAGGGAGCACAATTCTTTATTGAGGAGAGCAGCTGCACATGGCCTCTTTTATGTAACGGGGGACGGTCTGTGGTCTCCTAAAGAGCTTCTGGATGGACCAAGTTTCTCCACTGCTGTCTTTAAAACAAACAAAAAAATTTTTTAAGTGAGTTTACCTATTAGAGCGTAAATAAACTTAATAAGAAAAATGTAAACTGCATTTCAATCAGCCTATCAAATAGAGGGTCTAATCCCCTACAGAGATAGGATATAAATCCCATTGATGTGAATAAAAGGTCTAATCCCCTGTCGAGATGGGATGTAAAACCCATTGATGCAAATACCATTGTGTGTGTGTGTGTGTGTGTCTGTGTGTGTCTGTGTGTGTGTGTGTGTTTTGAAGGAAGAATAAACCCCAAAGAATATTTTGTAATTAAAAAAAGTAAGCCCAAGTCTCATCATGGCATATGCAGTCTCTGCCATCTGTTAAACATCCAGAAAATCTTGAACCTTATAGGGGAAAAAAAAAACCTAATTGGGTATTTCAGGTGGTTATGTTGTTATTTAATTCATTTACGCTATGTTACATATATCCATGACATGTGGAAGAACAACATAAAAAAAAAAGTTTGGTACAGACCAGATCTCGAAGGTCAAGAACTGCTTCGGTGAAAAATGTGCACAGTATGGAGTACAAAAACCCCTCAACTCCCACCCCCCCAAAAAAAATAAACCTGGCTATCGCCTTGGTTAAACAGGTGACATTTTGAAAAGGGGTATATGAGAGATTAGAAGCCGCTTGTGTAGGTCTCACCGTGTAACCATCAGCGAGGCCTGTGAAAATCTTCCAAAGCCTTACAAAATGAATAAAAGGCAATTATTTTTAGCTGTGTATATTTTCACAACTACTCCCACGGATCCTTGTTCCTCACGCATCAGAATCCTGCTGCGGAAAGCATTTATGGGTCTCCCAAGTAACGTTCTAGCCTATAACTCCGTGCAGGTTTGTCCATTTAAAACCACATCGCATTAAAAGAGGGCAGTGGGTAAAGGGCCACCTTGTTTTTATAAGTGTTCTTTCTGCACTGTTTATTCCATGAAACAGAGATATCCTGACATATATTTCTTTCCCGTAGACAACATTTACGTTTTGCTCCAGCTTGTGGTTTTGCCACTTGTGAGTTATGTTAGTGACACATACCTTCCACTTTAGAGGATAAATATATGGCAGCATTCCGGAAACTGTCATCGTGTCTCCTTTCTACCGCCTCGGTGTTGATATCTATCTGTATTATTTATAAATGCGGTGATTGAATTTCACATTGGACAGGAGCAGCATTTTTCGCCTCGAGTAAATTCTGGCTTCATCAACAAATAGGAGTCCCTTCAGTCAAGGGCTCAGTGCTTGCATGAAATTTAGTTTCTCAGCCTGTTTCATTCTGAGCATTTGGCAAGCCTGAAATCCTGGAGGATGTTCCTGCTGCCGGGTGGGAATGCAGAATAGGAAGAAAGAATTCCTCTCAACTTCCGGAAGTTGGTGGAAAGTTACAGTAAGTCACTGCCGGCAGCTGGTACGCCTCAACTGAGGGAGTGAGCATTGTACCCCTCTCTGAGGGATGGACATTGTGTTCTATTTTTTTTTTTAATTTAATTTTCCTGTTGGTATTTTGTTAAGCGCTTACTACGCCAACCACCGTTCTAAGCGCTGGGGTAGATACAAGGTAATCAGGTTGTCCCACGTAGGGCTCAGAGTTTTCCCGAATTTTACAGATGAGGTAACTGAGGCACAGAGAAGTTAATTCACTTGCCCAAGGCCTCACAGCTTTTCTTAATCATTGTACCTTGTTAGAGTTAGAGTTAGAGTTAGTTAGAGCACGTTTACGCTACTTGACTCCTTTGTTCTCGCAACATAACTTTGAGGTAGGGAAAAGCAGATATTATTACCCCCATTTTCCAGGTGGGGAATGAAGAGGTTAAGGAGAAATAGTAATAATAAGAATAATATTCAGTCCGTCAATCGTATTTATTGAGCGCTTACTTTGTGCAGAGGACTGCACTAAGCACAGGGAAAGTACAGTATAACAATAAACTGACATATTCCCTGCCCACAACAAGCAGGGACATTAATAGAAATAAGTAAATTACAGATATTCATTCATTCAGTCATATCTATTGACCGCTCACTGTGTGCAGAGCACTGTTCTAAGCACTTGGGAAAGTACACCACAGCAGTAAACAGGGACTTCACAGATGTCACTTTACAGGTGTATAGATATGTCCTTAAGTGCTGCGGGGCTGGGAGTAGGAATGAAGAAAGGTAGTGAGTCAGGGCAACACAGAAGGGAGTGGGAGAAGAGGAAAGGTGGGCTTAGGGAAGGCCTCTTGGAGGAGATGTAAGGTAAGGCTTTGAAGGTGGGAGACTAATTTCCTGTCAGATTTGAGGAAGGAGAGCTTTCCAGGCCAGAGGGAGGACGTTGGTCGAGGGGTCGGCGGCGAGACAGACGAGGTGGGGGCACAGTGAGAAGGTGAAGTGTGCGGGCTGGGATGTAATAGGTTAATAATAACTGTGGTATTTGGTCAGTGCTTACCGTGTGCCAAACTTTAATGTTGGTATTTAAGCGCTTACTACGAGCCGAGCACTGTTCTAAGCTGCCGGGGTAGATACAGGGTAATCAGGTTGTCCCACGTGAGGCTCACACTTAATCCCCATTTTACAGATGAAGTAACTGAGGCACAGAAAAGTTAAGTGACTTGCCCACAGTCACCCAGCTGACAAGTGGCAGAGCCGGGAGTCGAACCCATGACCTCTGACTCCGAAGCCCAAGCTCTTTCCACTGAGCCACGCTGCTTCCCTTGTACTAGCACTAGGGTAGATTACAAGCTTAGACACAGTCCCTGTCCCCGATGGGGCTCAGAGTTTAAAGTAGGAGGGGAACATTCGTTAATTCATTCAATAGTATTTATTGAGCGCTTACTATGTGCAGAGCACTGTACTAAGTGCTTGGAATGTACAAATCGGTAACAGAGACAGTCCCTGCCCTTTGACGGGCTTACAGTCTAATCGGGGGAGACGGACAGACATTTTAAGATGAGGAAACTGAGGCACAGAGAAGTTAAGTGACTCGCAAGATCACACGGCAGACAAGGGGCTGAGCCGGGATTAGAAACCAGGTCCTGTGACTCCCGGGCCGCTTTTCTTGCAACCTGCCATGCTGCTTATTAATAGTAGAACATGAAGAGCACTGTGCAGAGTACTGAGCAGGAGTGCCCAGGTGGGAATTGGAAACGGTTCCTGGCCCCAGGTGGCTAGCCCAAAGTCCCTCGGCTGCCAAGTGGCAGATCTGGGACTAGAACCGGGGTCCTTCGACTCCCACACCTGTACCATTCCCACTCTCGCTCTTAGAGTGTCGAGCACATAGTAAGCGCTTAACAAATACCATCAACATCATCACTCCACCACATTGCCTCTCCATTCCATTAAAACTCCTGTAGTTTAACTGCTTTTTTTTGGAAATGCGAGTTTTTGGGAGGAAACAGCGTGGCATGGTGGGTACAGCACGGATCTGGGAGTCAGAAGGTCATGGATTCTAGTCCAGGCTCCACCACTCCTCTGCTGTGTGACCTTGGGCAAGTCACTTCAATTCTCTGGGCCTCAATGACCTCACCTGTAAAATGGGGATTAAAACTGTGAGCCCCTTGTGGGACAGGGGACTGTGTCCAACCGGTTTTGCTGGTATCCACCCTAGCGCTTAGTACAGTGCCTGGTACATAGTAAGCATTTAACAAATGCCATCATCATTATTATTTTCTAGGGTATTGTGATTTGGTTCTTACGTAAATTCTTGTTAAAAAAACATAGAAACATTAGATGCTGAAAATGAGCGATGATAATGGAGGTTGCTGTTGAATACAGTGGACATTTCTCAGTCCTGAGATTTTAGGGCCGAGCACCTGACAATCTGTCAGTCAATGGTATTTGATGTGTACCGAGCACTCTACAGAGGATCAGTTCTTGGTCCCCTTCTGTTCTCCATCTATAGTCATTTCCTTGGTGAACTCATTCGCTCCCATGACTTCAACTATCATCTCTGTGTGGATGGTACCCAAATCTACATCTCCCATGTTCTCTCTCCCTCCCCCCAGGCTCGCATCTCCTCCTGCCTTCAGGACATCTCTACTGGGATGTCCTCCCGCCACCTAGAACTCAACCAGTCCAAGACAGAGCTCCTTATCTTCCCTCCCAAACCCTGTCCTCTCCCTGACTTTCCCATCACAAAGCCCGTAACCTCGGTGACATCGTTGACTCCGCTCTCTCATTCAGTCTGTCACCAGAACCACACATCTAATCCATCACCAAAACCTGCCGGTCTCATCTTCACAGCATCGCCAAGATCCACCCTTTCCTGTCCATCCAAACCGCTACCAAGTTAGTACAATCACTCATCCTATCCCGACTAGATCACTCATCAGCCTCCTTTCAGACCTCTCAACCCCCAACTCTCCCCTCTTCAATCTGTACTTCATTCTGCTGCCCGGATTATCATTCTACAGAAATGTTCTGGATATGTCACCCCCTTCCTCAAAAATCTCCAGTGGTTGCGTATCAACCTCCATATCAAGCAAAAACTCCTAACTGTTGACTTCAAAGCTCTCCATCCCCTTGCCCCCTCCTACCTCACCTCCCTTCTCTCCTTCTACAGCCCAGCCCACACACTTCCTGTGGTGCTAACCTTTTCACTGGGCCTCGTTGTCACCTGTCCCTCCGTGGACCTCTGGCCCACGTCCTACTTCTGGCCTGGATCGCCTTCCTCCTCAAATCCACCAAACAATCACACCGCCGCCCTTCAAAGCCCTACTGAAGGCTCACTTCTTCCAAAAGACCTTCCCAGACTAAGCCCCCCTTTTTCTCAATTCCCTCTCTCCTCCCCATCACCCCAACTCGCTTCCTTTCCTCTACCCCGCTCCCCGCCCCACAGCTTTTGTGTATATATGTACATATCTACAATTCTATTTATTTACATTAATGCCTGTTTACTTGTTTTGATGTGTATATATCTGTAATTCTATTTATTTATATTGATGCTATTGATTCCTGTTTACTTGTTTTGATGTCTGTCTCCCCACTTCTAGACTGTAAGCCCTTTGTGGGCAGGGTTTGTTTCTCTTTATTGCTGAATTGTACTTTCCAAGTGCTTAGTACAGTGCTCTGCACAGAGTAAGCACTCAGTAAATACAGTTGAATGAATGAATGAACTAACTGGCCAGATCCCATACATTTTTACTGTATACTTTTCCCTCCAGGCTGTAAGCTCGTCGTGGGCAGAGACTGTGTCCACCAACTCTGTTGTACTCTCCCAAGTGCTTATTACAGGGCTCTGCACACAGTAAGCGTTCAGTAAATACCATTGATTGACTGATTTTCCCTGCCGTAGATCCCCTGGGGGAAAAAGGCTTTTGGGAAATGGGGTTGGTAAGGGTGTTTGGGGAAAAAATCAAAATGAAACCTCAGCAAATCTCTAATGATGGTGGTTTATTTTTGATTACCTTAAAAGTTAGACGACAGTGACGATTCTTCTTATTCTTATTAGATGATCATTCTCCCCACCTTCAAAGCCTTATTAAAGGCACATCTCCTCCAAGAGGCCTTCCCTGCCTAAGCTCTCCTTTCCTCTTCTCCCACTCCCTTTGCCGCTGTCCTGGCACTTGGATTTTGCTCCCTTTATTCACCACTCCTTCAGCCCCACACTTAGGTATATATCCGTAATTTATTTATAGGGATGTCTGTCCCTCCAGACTTAAGCTCATTGTGGGCAGGTAGCATGTCTGCTAACTCTTTTGGGTCGTGTTCTCCCAAGCGCTTACTCCAGTGACCTGCACAGAGTAAGCTCTCAATAAATATGAGCGATTGATTGATTCTGATTTGGTTTAATATTTGTTGAGCAGTGGTGGTATTTTGGGCACGAAACAGAAAGAAGACATCGTTCTCCTTGGCGTGGCGAGCTTAGAATTGCCACTTGGCGGATATTTGAGACCAGAATACAGGGAGAGGTGTAATGACTGGCAGTGCCCCCAGAAGCTGCGGAAACTCTGTCGGCCTGCTGTGGCGGGTTGTTCTTGTCATTCTTTCATTCAGTCATTTTTATTGAGCACCTACTGTGTGCAGAGCACTGTACTAAGCGCTTGGGAGAACACAGTACAGCAATAAACAGTCACATTCCCCACCCACAGCAGGCTTACAATCTAGAGTACGTTCAGGTCCCTAGTGAGGAAGGGAGTGTTTTCTGGTTTCAGAGTACCATTCTCACAGGCTACTTCTGAAAACAGCGCGAGAATTCATTGGGGGAAAATATTAGTGGCCTGATTTAAAGGGAAAAAAAAGATCCTTCCATCTGTCTTCTACTAAGCACAAGGCCATGGGAGCCCAGAAAAATTGGCTTAGGCAGCAGAGAAGCCAGACTGACTTTCCGCTGAATCGGACCTGCAAACCTCTCTGTGTTTTTCTCTGGGATCGGGCCTGCTGTCGTGTGAACGCGATGATAGTATTGCTGAATGTCACAATATTGATCACCGTGACTACCTGTCTTAGAAACAGTGACATGAGATGTCAGAAGCTCGGGAACTCTTCTGCCTGAACAAGCCCCGACGAGACATAGTGATGCGGATGTCAGGGGAGCCCCGGCCTTGGAATTATGCACGGGGTTTATGGAGCAGTTCTTGACAGATGGATTGAAGGGGGCTGGTACTTGCCAGTGCAGAGGCCTGGCACGTCCTCTTAGTGTCTTATGGGGAATTCATTAAGGAGATGAGATGATGGGGTATTAACTTTTTCCTCCCTCTTTCTCTGATCCTCCCCCCTTCTCTCTCTTTCCCTCCATTTTTCCATTCATTCATTCAATGCTATTTATTGAGGACTTACTGCGTACAAAGCACTGTACTAAGCGCTTGATAGAGTATAGTATAACAACACACAGACACATTCCAGCCCACAACGAGCTCACAGTCTAATTGGACTCCTTTCTTGCTGTTCGCCTGCAGCTTCTTTCTCAATCATTCGGTTGTATTTATTGAGCGCTTCGTATGTGCAGGGCACTCGACTAAGTGCTTGGGAGAGCATTCATTCGGTCGTATTTGAGCGCTTAGTGTGTGCAAAGCACTGCACTAAGCACTTGGGAGAGTACAGTATCACAATAAATAGATACAATCCCTGCTTATAATGAGCTTACAGTCTGGAGGGGGAGATAGACATTAATCTGAATAATTAAGTAATTTAGAATATATTCTCTCTGTCCTTTGGCTCTCATTAAATTACCTGTGCCAGATTAAGAAATGGCCTGCTATGGTTCTCAGGCTTTTTACCAAGCTACAGGGTAGCGATGAGGGGGCCTCTAGGGAAATTAGATGCATCTTTTAAAGATTTTGCTTACATGTGTCTCATGTGGAAAAAAAAAATGTCAAATTGTTTATGACCGTGTACTCTCCATTTAATAGTTAGAAGACACCGTGTTTTCCTGGAGAAAGCATGATTCCTTGGTTAAAAATACATAGTTTGGGTGCTAAAAGGTGCACGTGAATAGGCTTCAAGCCGGTGGAAAGAAGGCTTTTTGTGAAGGATAGCTCAACAGCAAGTTGCATGGAAGCTCAGGGGAACACTTGGTGGATATTCGGGCTGAAGGACCTGGTTTTTCAGGTTGCCACTGAAGCAGATATAGGGTATTCCTCTCGACTGTAATCTTCCCATGGCCAGTGAAAGTGGCTACCAACTCTATTGTACTGTCCTCTCCCAAGTGCTTAGTCACAGAGAAGCAGCATGGCTTAGCGGAAAGAGCCCAGGCTTGGGAGTCAGAGGTCGAGGGTTCTAATCCCGACTATGCCACTTGTCAGCTGTGACTGGCTCAAGGTCAAATTGGGCCAGTCAGTTAACTTCTCTGTGCCTCAGTTACCTCATCTGTCAAATGGGGATGAGGACTGTGAGCCCCATTTGGGAGAGCCTGATTACCTTGTGTCTAACCCAGCGCTTAGAACAGTGCTGGGCACACAGTAAGCGCTAAACAGATACCAATATTATTATTATTATTATTATTATTATTATTAAGGTTCCCTGCATATAATAAGTGCTCAAAAAATACCATAGATGGATCAACGGATTATATTCCCCAATTAAGCCAGACACATATTCCTCCGGACTGTAAGCTCTTTGCAGGCAGGGTACATCTCTACCAACTCCGTCGTATCGTCTTCTCCCGAGCGCATAATACAGTGCTCTGCACACACTAGGCCCAAAAAATTCCATAGATTGATGGATTGATAGAAGTGTTCCCCGAGTAAGCCAGACACACATTCCTCCATTCATTCATTCAGTGATATTTATTGAGTGCTTACTGTGTGCAGAGCATTGTACTAAGCACTTGGAAAGTACAATGCAACAACAAGTAATAATAATAATGATGTTGGTATTTGTTAAGCGCTTACTATGTGCAGAGCACTGTTCTAAGCACTGGGATAGATACAGGGTCATCAGGTTGTCCCACGTAGGGCTCACAGTCTTAATCTCCATTTTACAGATGAGGTAACAGGCACAGAGAAGTTAAGTGACTTGCCCACAGTCACGCAGCTGACAAGTGGCTGAGCCAGAATTCAAACCCATGACCTTGGCTCCCAAGACCGGTCTCTTTCCACTGAGCCACGCTGCTTCTCAATGTAGAGACAGAACCTACCCAACAAGGGGCTCACAGTCTAGAAGGGGGGCAACAGACAACAAAACAATAGACAGGCATCAATAGCGTCAATATATATAAGTAGAATTATAGATATGTACACATCATTGATAAAATAGAAAAATAAATATGTACATATATGTGTGCTGTGGGGCAGGGAGGGTGGTAGAGCAGAGGGAGGGAGTAGGGATAGGGAGAGGAGGAGGAGCAGAGGCTGGGAAGGCATCCTGGAGGAGGTGAGCTTTCATTAGGGCTTTGAAGGGGAGAAGTGTGCTAGTTTGGCGGATGTGAGGAGGGAGGACATTCCAGGCCGGATGTAGGACGTGGGCCGGGGTGGACGGCGGAACAGGCGAGAAGAAGGCCCAGTGAGGAGGTGAGCGGCACCAGAGGAGCGGATTGTGCGGACTGGGCCGTAGGAGAAGGGAGGTGAGGTAGGAGGGGGCAAGGTGATGGAGAGCTTTGAAGCCAAGAGTGAGTTTTCGCTTGATACTAAGGTTGATAGACAACCCCTGGAGGTTATTGAGGAGCGGGGGTTACATGCCCAGAGCTCCAGACTGGAAGCCCCTTGTGGGCGGGGAACGTGTCTACCCACTCTGCCGTATTGCCCTCTTCCACGCACTTAATACAGTGCTCTACACACAGTAAGCCACGCTCACTGTGATTATTTGATTGATCATTCCCAAATTCAAAAAGAGGACGCGACTATCCTCAGGAGGCACTCAATAAATACTCTCGACGGACCGATTGAATGAACGAATGTCATATCGAGGTCTGTAGGAACTCCAGATCGGTTCCTAAGTTTGTAGTATTGAGTGGTTGGGACTTCTGGCGACAGAATTTGGAAATAATCTCAGTGACCGAAATCACGGAAATATCAGTCTTCCCCAGACCTCGATCGTCACTGCACAGAAACTGTCTCCCCCGATTAGACTGTAAGCCCGTCAAAGGGCAGGAACTGTCTCTATCTGTTACCGATTTGTACATTCCAAGCGCTTAGTACAGTGCTCTGCACATAGTAAGCGCTCATTAAATACTATTGAATGAATAAACCGGCCACCCCGTCTCCTCTCTCCGGCCCCAACCCACCCACCCAGTGTCTTTCCATTCTACACTCAGAGGCCGGTGGCCAAGCAGCCGCAAACACACGTTTGGTGAAGTGTCAGTTGTCTTTCAGAGACGCATTGTGGCTCAGTGGAAAGAGCCTGGGCTTGGGAGTCAGAGGTCGTGGGTTCTGATCCTGGCTCCACCACTTATCAGCTCTGTGACTTTGGGCAAGTCATTTAACTTCTCTGAGCCTCAGTTACCTCACCTGTAAAGTGGGGATTAAGACTATGAGCCCCATGTGGGACAACCCGATTACCATGCACCTACCCCAGTGCTCAGAACAGTACTTGGCACATAGTAAGCTCTTAAAACAAATACCATTATTATCTTTACGGGAAGCAGCGTGGCTCAGTGGAAAGAGCCCGGGCTTGAGAGTCAGAGGTCGTGGGTTCTGATCCCGGCGCCGCCACTTGTCTGCTGTATGACTTTGGGCAAGTCGCATAACTTTTCCGGGCCTCAGTTATTTCATCTGTAAAATGAGGAGCAAGACCGAGAGCCCCACGTGGGACAACCTGATGACCTTGTATCTACCCCAGCGCTTAGAACAGTGCTTGGCACGTAGTAAGTGCTTAACAAATATCAATAGTATTATGATCATTTCAGAAAAGAACCTTTCTCAACTCACCCGCGACCCAGTCCGTACAGTCCTCTCTCCCTCGCTTTCTCACCTCCCCCCCTTCCCCTTTTCCCTCCCGGGGACTAATGAAAGTTGGTTAAGTATTTCGATCCTGCTTTTCTCCCGATCTTCCATGGGCTTTGTTTCAGGCCCTGGGGGAGGAACAGTTGTGAATGCAATGTGACTCACTTGACTCCTACTCTCCCAACTCTTGTTCCGATTGGTTGTCACCTTGCTGTAGCCATATGGCTGTGGAGTACTCTAGCCTGGATCCCCTTTCTCTCCCTTTTTCCCTACTGTTCCCTTCTGTTGTACAGAACACTATGCGAGCGAGTTCTCTGCATTGTCTCTGGCTGCCGCTTTACTTCAGTCAGGCAGTCAGTAGGAGAGCGTCATTAGCCCTGAATTTCCAACGGATGGATGTAGAAGAGAAAAACACCCATTCCCTTTGTGCCCGGTACAGTAATTATTTAGTCTCCTGTGCTGTTTTTATTCAGAGTTCATTTTTTGGCAGGTGTCACTTTTGTGTTGTATCGTTTCCTCTGTTGCTCTCCCGCACCCTCATTCGGGGTGGTTTCTCTAAATGTTCTCGCAGTTCCTTTCCCCGGCTGCTGACGTTGCAGTTTAGCGTGGTGGATGTTTGGGGGTGAAAGCGATTCTAACTAGTTATTTGAATTGTTGAACATCTAAATGTTCTGGCAGTCGCAGAGCAATGAAATCCACGTGTAAGATGGAATTGAAAGGAAAAAAATGACCGGAACAGTGGCTCGCGGTACTCTTCTTCTCATGCAGAAGAAGCCGAGTGAAGAAAGATTGGAGAGTTGAAGCCTTTGAAGATTTTTTGATATTTTTGTTCATTTGCTCGGGTCTTTTGCAAGCCCTAAATCCCGCGACGACTTTGGAATCGCTCGCCTGTCCAGAGGTGTAGCGTTAAAAATCCGCTTGGAACAGATTTACCTCTTCAATAAAGTTGGACGTTATTATTTGGAAAGTCATTCGTGCCAAGTGAAAAATTATATTTGTGATTCAGGGTGAGTTTTCTTCAGGAGCGCCTTTAGAATTAATTTTTGGACATTCAGAAATTAACTTGGACACTTCCTCGAGGGGTAGGAAATGCAAAATGAAGAACGTGGGTCCTGTGAAGATTGAAACGGAGAAATGAGACGGTGAAGGTCCTCAGTAAGGCAAGGGTGACGCTGTTGACTCTGAAAGCATATAGTCTGGACCCCACCATTTCTCATATAAATCCTTTATTCCCTTTTCTT
This sequence comes from Ornithorhynchus anatinus, assembly GCF_004115215.2. Classification (NCBI taxonomy): domain Eukaryota; kingdom Metazoa; phylum Chordata; class Mammalia; order Monotremata; family Ornithorhynchidae; genus Ornithorhynchus; species Ornithorhynchus anatinus. The sequence goes on from NC_041730.1 coordinate 22,539,508, forward strand.
GCCCTCCGTGATCTGGGTGATTCGAATAAGAACAGGAGTATCTAGGTAGAACAGTTCTCAGTCTCTTGGGCCTAGTCTGTATAAAGCGTATGAGATCAACCCAGCCTCCACCTTCCTGCATCCCCATGCAGCCCATCACTTTTTGGCAACTCTGGGATCGCTTTCTAGCCACCGGGGACATTTGAGAGCCCCAGAGGTCGCGTGTCCTCCGAGCCATCTGGCCAACGGTGAGCCTCTACTAGTTTCCAAATGGTCTCTGATTGAAGATTATTTTGGAAGCAGAACACCTTCCTAGTTCCAATTATCTGGGTATTTTTCACATAGAAATACTCCTATCATCCATGTGCTATCAGCCCAGCCACCACCCTAACACTGCGGGATTCATTTTTTGCCGCCATTCCTCCACACTTCTGTGCAAATTATTTATCCTGATTATTCCTTTTATGAATCTTCTAATGTCTGCCCCCTCCGTTAGAGCAGAAACTCCTAATGGTCAGGGAACGAGCATTGCGCTTCAGGTATATTTCCCCGAAAAGCAGCATGGCGTAGTGGCAAGAACTCAGGGTTGGGAGTCAGAGGTCGTGGGTTCCAATCCTGGCTCCACCATTTAGCTCTGTGACTTTGGGCAAGTCACTTCACTTATCTGTGCCTCAGTTACCTCATCCGTTAAAATGGGGATTGAAGCTGTGAGGCCCATGGGGGACAGGGGCTGTGTCCAACCCAATTTACTTGTACCCACCCCAGCGCTTAGTACAGTGCCTGGCACATAATAAGTGCTTAGCAAATACCATAAGTATTATTGCTATTTTTGTTTTAAAGCAGCATGGCTCAATGGAAAGAGCACGGGCTTGGGAGTCAGAGGTCAGGGGTTCCAATCTCAGCTCTGCCCCTTGTCAGCTGTGTGACTGTGGGCAAGACACTTAACTTCTCTGTGCCTCAGTGACCTCATCTGTAAAATGGGGATTGACTGTGAGCCTCACGTGGCATGACCTGATGACCCTGTATCTCCCCCAGTGCTTAGAACAGTGCTCTGCACATAGTAAGCGCTTAACAAATACCAACATTATTATTATTGTTTGTATTAAGTGCATACTATAGTAATAATAATGATGATGGTATTTGTTCAGTGCTTACTATGTGCCAAGCACTGTTCTAAGCACTGGGGGAGATACAGGGTAATCAGGTTGTGCTACATGAGGCTCACAGTCTTAATCCCCATTTTACAGAGGAGGTAACTGAGCCCCAGAGAAGTTAAGTGACTAGCCTAAAGTCCTCCAGCTGACAGGTGATGGAGCCAGAATTAGAACTCATGACCTCTGACTCCCAAGCCCGTGCTCTTTCCACTAAGCCAAACTGCTTTGCTGCCAGGCACTGTATTAAGCGGTGTGTTAGGTACAAGCGCAGAACCAGAATTAGAACCCAGGGCCTTCTGTCTTCCAGGCCCGTATGCTGCTACGCCACGCTGCTCCTCGATGCCCAGTGAACACCATTACCACCACCATCACTTTGTGAAACACTACAATTTTAAAATCTCAGCTTGATTTTAATCTCAACTTCTCCCAAGCACTCGAATTTGCAGTTCCTATCTCAGCTAGCAAGTCCTACTGGCATGTCAGAATAATTATATGTATTTTCATTAAATATCGTCATGTTTTTGGTTGTTGGCTTGGGGGTTTTTTTAGCATAAAATTAAGAGCGTTGTTTTAAAAGCTGCGTGGTAGGCTTTCTTCTCTTTTTAAATCCACTGCATGCTTTTTATTGGGATAGCCGTGGGAGACCTGTGAATAAAAATCAATAAGGGCAGTGCTCTCTTCCAAATAGCACACTGCGCTTGACTGTTCCTGATCACCCTGCTGACTCGAAGGGGTCTCCTTGCCCAAGTCATATAGCTTGCTTTGCCTCAAGGGGTTTTTTTTCTGTTGTTTTCCTCCTAAAATGGTATCTTTTAGGTGCTTAGTAAGTCACTTTACTGAGCGCTTGGGTAGATCCAAGATAAACAGTTTGGACACATTACCTGTCCTACATGGATCTCACAGTCTTAATCCCCATTTTACAGATGAGGTAAATGAGGCACAGAGACTGTAAGCCCATCGATGGGCAGGGATTGTCTCTATCTGTTGCTGAATAGTACATTCCAAGTGCTTAATACAGTGCTCTGCACATAGTAAGTGCTCAATAAATACTATTGAATGAATGTGCCCACGGTCACACAGCAGACCAACAGCGGAGCCACGTGTAGAGCTTAGGTCCTCTGACTCCAAGGCCCAGGATCTCCCACCAGGCCGCACTACTTCTCAGTTTATCTTTATAATAATTATGGCATTTGTTAAGCGCTTACTATGTGCCAAGCACTGTTGTAAGCAGCGGGGTAGGTACAAGGTAATCAGGGTGCTCCACATGGGGCTCACAGTCTGTAATCCCCATTTTACAGATGAGGGAACTGAGGCACTCAGAAGTAAAGTGACTAACCCAAGGTCATACAGCAGAGTCGTGGAGGAGCCGGGATTAGAACCCACATCCACTGACTCCCAAGCTTGTGGTCTTGCCACTAGGCCATGCTGCTTCCCCTGCTTTATGTTCAACATTTCTCCTCTACCAACCTTCAGAGGGGTTTTGTGATATTTAATGACAGGGTCTACCAAGAGACAGATGCAGTGAAGAATTCGTTGAGCATTGAGACCTTGTTCCTCTTTCTTAGACGGCGATAAGCGGCCTAAAGGAAGGCACTTTCTATATCTGAGCGCACACTGTGTATCTGTCTTCCCCAGGCGGACCGATATTCTGACTCTTGCTCTTTCTGTTATTAATCCGGTAGAAAAGGGTCGTCGAACAGTTGCGGAAGAATCTGATCGTGAAGCAGGACCAGCCGGACAAGTTCCAGATTCAGCCGTTGCCCCAGTCGGAGAACAAACCGCCCCCAGCCCAGCAGCAACCTCTACAGCAACTTCAACAGCAGCCCCAGTACCACCATCACCACCATCACCACCAACAGCAGCCCGCCGCTCCCCCACCTAACCTGACCGCATCCCAGGTAAAAGTGCTGAGAGAACTAGGGGTGACCAGGAAGGGTGCTTTCGGGGCGTATGGGCTCATTGTGCTCCGTACTGTGGAGCCAAGATGCATACCAGTCCCCAACCATCCCTGCTCCACCGTATCCAGTTTTGAGAGGTACCTTGCTAACCTTGCTGTATTGTGCTTTCCCCAGCGCTTAGTACAGTTTTCCACACAAGGAAGAGCTCAGTAAATCCCACCGATTGATTGATTCCAGTCCCTAACACAGCTGCATCATATCATTTCTTAATAACCCTGTCGTACTTTCGCAAGTGCTTCATACAGTGCTCTACACAAAGTAAGAGCTCAGTAAATCCCACTGATTGATTGGTTCTAGTCCTTGACTGTGACAGCTACACCATATCGTTTCTTAATAACCCTGTTGTACCGTACTTTTCCAAGCACTCAGTACAGAGTTCTGCAGAAAGTAAGTGCTCAGTAAATCCCATTGATTGATTCCAGTCCCTCACTATCACAGCTACACTATATCATTTCTCGATAACCCTGTTGTACTTTCCCAAGTGCCCTGCACAAAGTAAGGGCTCAATAAATTCCCTTGATTGATTGATTGATTCCAGTCCTTATCACAGCTACACCATATTGTTTCTTAATAACCCTGTTGTACTGTTCTTTCCCAAGCACTTAGTACAGAGCTCTGCAGAAAGTAAATGCTCAATAAATCCCATGGATTGATTGATTGATTCCAGTCCCTGACTATCGCAGTTACATCATATTTTTTCTTAATAATCCAGTTGTACTTTCCCAAGTTCTCAGTATAGTTCACTGCACAAAGACCTCAATAAATCCCATTGATTGATTAATAGATTCCAGCCCTCGACTATCAAAGCTACATCATATTGTTTCTTAATAACCCTGTCATACTTTCCCAAGTGCTTAGTACAGTGCTCTGCACAAAGTAAGTGCTCAGTGAATCCCCTTGAATGATTGTTTCCAGACCCTGACTATCACAGCTCGTATCATTTCTTAATAACTCTGTTTACTGTACTTTCCCAAGCACTTACTCCAGGGCTCTGCAGAAAGTAAGTGCTCAATAAATCCTCTTGATTTATTGATTGATTGATTCCAGTCCCTGACTATCCCAGCTACACCGAATCATTTCTTGTATTGTACTTTCCCAAGGGTTTAAGGCAGTGCTCTGCACAAAGTGAGAACTCAGTACATCCCATTGATTGATTACAATCCCCGACTATCACGGCTGCACCATATCGTTTTTATAGGCTCTTTAATAACTCTGTTGTACTGTCTTTCTCAAAAGCTCAGTGCGTTACTCTGCCCATAGTACACATTCAGTAAATACCACTGATTGATTGATTGATCGATCGATAATAGTGATACTAATTCTAATTGGGGTCTTTGTAAAGCACTTACTGTGTACCAAGCCCTCTACCAAATGCTGGGGTAGATAGAAGATCATCATATCCCACGTGGGGCTCACAGTCTAAGTAGGAGGATGAACAGATATTGCATCCCCATTTTGAAGCAGAGAGAAATGAAATAATTTGTTCAGTGGCTTAGTGGAAAGAGCACAGGCTTGGAAGTCAGAGTTCGTAGGTTCTGATCCTGGCTCCGCCACTTATCAGCTGTGTGACTTTGGGCAAGTCACTTAACTTCTCTGTGCCTCAGTTACCTCATCTGTAAAATGGGGATTAAGACTTTGGGTCTACATGTATCTACCCCAGTGTTTAGAACAGCACTTGGCACATAGTAAGCGCTAAACAAATGCCATCATCATCATTATTATTATTAGAGAAGTGGCGGAGCCAGGATTAGAACCCAGGTCGTCTGACTCCCAGGCCCCGGGCTATTTCCCATTAGGCACGCTGCTCCTTGGGTGCTTTAAGTTGGGTAAGACTCCCCAGGGTGGGCAAGGAAAATTACATTCCTAAAAATAAAAGGTGAGTGATTTTTATCTCCAGTGGGTAGAAGAATTGTATTCAGAAAAACTAAAATTTAGAGCAGTAATTTCATTGTCAGATGCTTTGTACTCAAACCGAATTAAAGCCCGAATCAAATTAATACCTTTTGAACTCATTTGGAAATCAAAGTCGACTTTCCTAATGTCCAACCTCAGTTGATCCTGCAGTCCGAGTGCATTAGATGCCTAAGCACCTAAGCCCCAAAGTTTTTTAGGGCTTATGGTTTTTTGGACAGTCTATGGATTTAAGACAGAATTGATTGCTAAAAACAGCAACTTCCCCAAAACGTTGAACTTCGGAACAAATTTTCACATAGGAACCATGTTTTAAATGGGAAATTGGTCCTGGATCACGATAGATACCTCCCCTCACCACCCTCTTTAAGCTTTCCTTGCTTTCCCCATGCCACGTCACAGCTTGTGGAACTGATTCTTCATTTCTCCTTGGCTCCTCCCACCCCCACCTCGCATCCCCTGGAGCTAGGTCCGTAAAGAAGGTCACTATTGTAAAATTGCAACTGATATGCTGTAAAACTGAAACAGGGTGTAACTGTAGAAATGTTGTAAGTTCCAGTCATCGTCCCTCAAAGCATCTTAAACCAAGGACTGCCTATTCTCCCAAATCTGTAGATTATTTTCCTCTATAATTCCTCAGCGGCAGTTCTGCAAAATAAACCCATCTACTGATTTTAAGAACCTTAAGATCAGTTTCTGGTGGAACCGGGTATTAAAAATGGGAGCTTTAAATTAAGGAACTGTATCATGGACTGGATAATATTGATCATAGTAGTACTCTGGAGGTGTAGTAGTTAAATGTGCAGAATTTAATTCCCTCTTTTAATCAGTGGCATTTAAAAGAGTTCAAGTACTGTTTTTTCCCTTATAGAAGCTTATATCTTGGCAGGGGAAGATTATTTTAAGGAGCTGAGGAGATTGGAATCTTCATCATCAGTAATATTTATGGAGCATCAGTTTGTGCAAGGCACTGTACCAGATGCTAAGGAGAATACAAGAATATGCTAAGACAAGATCCACATCCCTGTAAAGGGTTGGGAAACAGACAACTCAAACAAAAATGAATACCTTTGCATAATCAATCATATTTATTGAGTGCTTACTATGTGCAGAACAGTATACTAAGCGCTTGGGAGAGTTCAAATTAACAATATAACAGAGGTAGTAGACATTTTCCTTGCCCACGAGTTTACAGTCTAGAGGGGCCTGCCCATGAAAGTTGAAGAAATACTAATCGATGGTACCTCTAAAGTCCAGAGGGCTTGTTAGTCTGGGATGGTTTCATTGAAGAAGCAGGTTTTTAGTAGGATTCCGAAGGAGGGTAAGGACATCGTTCATCATGTGGAGTGGGAAAGTACTGCTTAGGTGGAAAGCAGAGAGCAGTGGCTTTGAGGTTAGAGATTGGAAACTGAGAAACAAGGAGATGATGACCTGGGCTTGATCAGAGGTCGTGAGTTGGGGTGAAGTGGGGAAAAAAGGCTGCCTGGAAAGCAGTCCTTATGGTGCAGAGTTTCCATAATGATAATGATGATGATGACGACGACGACGGCACTTGTTAGCACTTACTCTCTGCCAAGCAGTGGGGTAGATAAAGTTAATCAGGTTGGACACAGTCTCTGACCCACATGGGGTTTGCAATCTAAGAGGGAGTGGGATTTAACCCCTGTTCTACAGATGAGGTAACTGAGGCATAGAGAAACTAAATGACTTGCCCGAGGTTACGCAGCAGACACATGGCAGAGCCGGGATTAGAACCCAGATCCTCTGACTCTCAGGCCCGTGCTCTTACTCCTAGACCACGCTACTTCTCACTGTACTTCGGAAAACTTCCAAAGCAAGTAGTTGTCTTGGGCCCATCCTTCTGACCAGACCCACAAAGAAAATTGATATTGGAGGACTGACCCCAGGCCCAATAGGACAGAACAGGAATTTAGGAACATTTTAACTAGATCTTAATGGGATTGTGAAGTCAGAAGGTACTGTGCAAATTTATTCACTGATTAAAGATCTGTAGAGCGTGGATTGTAGAGTCAGAGAGCCGCGTCCCTTGTAAAAAGATCGTCTTGTGTGAGTCGAAGTGACCCCTGTTCATGAGAAACTTTTAGGATACATCATCAGACTTGTATGTTAACGCTACTATTAGTTCTACATATTATTGTCGTTATTTGATAACTTTTTATGGAAGAACTTGCAGCACTCCCTTTCTGATGCATAAACAGACAGTCTTAGAAAGACTAATTATTAGCAAAGCCGGCATTGGCGAGCTGTCGTTCCAGTGGGAAGCCAGGAGAAATAATCCAGCCCCTTCAATCGAACACCTTATTATCCCCTTCTGTGTATCTGTAGAGTCAGTTCATACTTTTAATTACATAATGTTTCTTTTCGGGATGCTGAACGTGGAAACAGCATGGCCTAGAGAAGAGAGGATGGACCCAAGAGTCAGAATAATAATAATAATAATGTTGGTATTTGTTAAGCACTTACTATGTGCAGAGCACTGTTCTAAGCGCTGGGGTAGATACAGGGTAATCGGGTCGACCCACGTGAGGCTCACAGTTAATCCCCATTTTACAGATGAGGTAACTGAGGCACAGAGAAGTTAAGTGACTTGCCCACAGTCATACAGCTGACAAGTGGCAGAGCCAGGAGTCGAACCCTTGACCTCTGACTCCGAAGCCCAGGCTCTTTCCACTGAGCCACGCTGCTTCCCAAGTACCAGAAGGACTTGGGTACTAATCCCAGCTCTGCCAATTGCATTCTGTGTGACCTCGGGCAAGTCACTTCACTCCTCTGTGCCTCGGTTGCCTCAACTTCAAAATGGGGATGCCTGTTTTCTCTCCTACTTAGACTGTGATGTGAACCTCATGCGGGGCAGGGACTCTGACCTAATTAACCTCTTCCAGTATTTAGAACAGCATTTGACACTTAGTAAGCTCCTAACAAAGACCATAAAAAAACCAGTACTGTACTGTAAAGCTAACACAAACACCTCAAAAAACCACACACGTGTGTGCGTGCCCTCCCACACAAACACACATACACACACACGTGGCTGAGTTCTCATTTCACTCACATGAAAACTGCACCACATTTATCACAAGGATGTAAAAAAATCCCTAGGCAGCCAAAGTGCCCAGACCAAACTAGCCCTTCCACGTGTAGTCTCGCAGCAGTAGTTGCAGGCTAATAATAATAATAATGTTGGTATTTGTTAAGTGCTTACTATGTGCAGAGCACTGTTCTAAGCGCTGGGTGAGATACAAGGTAATCAGGTTGTCCCACGTGAGGCTCACAGTTAATCCCCATTTTAGAGATGAGGTAACTGAGGCACAGAGAAGTGAAATGACTTGCCCACAGTCACACACCTGACAAGTGGCAGAGCCAGGATTCAAACCTCTGACCTCTGACTCCCAAGCCCGGGCTTTTTCCACTGAGCCACGTTGCTTCTGTGGGCACAGAGGGTATTTGCAGTCGTGAATAAAATTCTGTAGGTGCAGGACACAGCGGGTAGCTGAATCCTTCATGCCAAATCTAACTCTGAATTTTAATTTTAAGTGGCAGTGTTGCTGTTTGAGCAGTGAACCCTTCTCCAGCAGTCCTTCCCTAATGGCTGTTGAAGTCTGTGGTGTGTGAGGCCCCTAAAATGATATTTGGGAGGAAAAAGTTTCAACCCCATTTAATTTCTTTTCCTTAACTGTAAACATTCAAGTTCTCCTCAGTATTTGTAAATTTGGGCTGTTGCAATCTGGATTTTCACGTTTGAGATCAGTGTTTGTATGAAACTGCTGTACCGTGGAAATCTTTTGTTGAATTCCATTTGGGAAAAAAAAAACCCACCAAAGAAACAAAATCACTTTAAAGTACAGTGGACATTTATGTCAATAAGTTTTCAAGTTGAAGAAAAAGCAAGGAACAGTTAAAATTCAAGTATTAGCTTAGACTGATATGGGGAATCTAAAAACTAAATCATTGAAATTTGTGAATACCTAAGATAGATTAAGGTGGGGTGGTTGGATGATGAGGTTGATGGTGAAAGACTGCATCTCAAATATGTTTTCGTTTTAAAGGCATTTGGATCCATTAGATTGTAAGTTCCTCCATTCATTCATTCATTCATTCATTCAATAGTATTTATTGAGCACTTACTATGTGCAGAGCACTGTACTAAGCGCTTGGAATGAACAAGTCGGCAACAGATAGAGACGGTCCCTGCCGTTTGACGGGCTTACAGTTTAATCGGGGGAGACGGACAGACGAGAACAATGGCAATAAATAGAGTCGAGGGGAAGAACATCTCGTAAAAACAATGGCAACTAAATAGAATCGAGGCGATGTACATTTCATTAACAAAATAAATAGGGTAATGAAAATATATACAGTTGAGCGGACGAGTACAGTGCTGAGGGGATGGGAAGGGAGAAGGGGAAGAGCAGAGGGAGATGGGGGGAAAAGAGGGTTAAGCTGCGGAGAGGTGAAGGGGGTGGCGGTTGAGGGAGTAGAGGGAGAAGGGGAGCTCAGTCTGGGAAGGCCCCTTGGAGGAGGTGAGCTTTAAGTAGGGTTTTGAAGAGGGGAAGAGAATCAGTTTGGCAGAGGTGAGGAGGGAGGGCGTTCCGGGACCGCGGGAGGACGTGGCCCGGGGGTCGACGGCGGGATGGGCGAGACCGAGGGACGGTGAGGAGGTGGGCGGCAGAGGAGCGGAGCGTGCGGGGTGGGCGGTAGAGAGAAGGGAGGAGAGGTAGGAAGGGGCAAGGTGACGGAGAGCCTCGAAGTCTAGAGTGAGGAGTTTTTGTTTGGAGCGGAGGTTGATAGGCAACCACTGGAGGTGTTTAAATAGGGGAGTGACATGCCCAGAGCGTTTCTGCAGGAAGATGAGCCGGGCAGCGGAGTGAAGAATAGACTGGAGCGGGGTGAGAGAGGAGGAAGGGAGATCAGAGAGAAGGCTGGCACAGTAGTCAAGCCGGGATATAACAAGAGCCTGTAGCAGTAAGGTAGCCTCCAAGCTCCTTTACTTTTTCTGTATGTTTCCCACGAACCTAGCGTAGCGCTACGAAGACAGTAGGCTGAGGCTACTGATATTAAAATGACCTTGGTAATCTTACCAGGTTTTGCACCATTTACGGGAATTTGGGTTGGTGAGGATAGAAAAGTAACACGTGGATTTTGAAGGGGGAATGTGTAGTTTTTCTCGTCCATTTTTCATAAATAATGGCAGTGATGAAAAACCTGACTGTGGCAACTCAAGGAACAATTTGAAGGGGGAACATGTAGTTTTTCTCGTCCATTTTTCATAAATAATGGTAGTGATGAAAAAATAAACCTAAACTGCAGCAACTCAAGGAAGAATTTCCATTTTTTCCATCTTGGAAGAGGATACCTGCAAGTAAGGAATTTAAACAGACTTAAAATATCTTCCGTCTAGGTTTTGTATTGCTTCCAGAGTCCATTAGTAAGATCTCCGCTGTGCACATCAGCTATCAACAGACCAAGGTTATTCATTTAGTCGTATTTATCGAGCGCTTACTGTGTGCGCAGAGCACTGTACTAAGTGCTTGGAAAATACAATTCGGCAACAGAGAGAGACAGTCCCGCCCCACAATGGGCTCACCGTCTAGCAGAGGTTGTTCCCTCTCTGTTGTACAGTCTGTTCAGATTGTGTTTACAAGCAAGGAATTGTGCTAGATGCATGGTTTCCTGTTGGGTAGATTTCCCTGCTTGATAAATAGCATTCATAGATCCACTGAAATATTCCTCTCAGTGGTCCAAATTTCAAAATTAGCGAAGATTGTTCCGATTGCTACCTCCTAACATGGTAGTCTTTTTTTTCTTCAGGAGTTGACAGAAGGGTTGTTGTTTTATGGAATCTCTTCATCTGACAAGTCGACTGATTTATTTCACGGCTTTCAGTTCAGCAGCACCCTAACTCACTTTAAAAAAACAAAAAGGAATAAAAAAGCTTTGACTTGTAGTTGAGTGTATCGTTTGGGACATAATGTAAACAAAGAAAGGGTTGAATAAAAGCCAGCAAATATAACTCCTCAATGATAAAGGAAAGCTTTCCTTGCTTGTCAGGTCCTGTCTTTGTTTGAATGCAAAACAGTGAAACACCGTCCCTCCCCCCAACACACACACAGAAAAAGGAAATCCAAAAGAGGTGTGCGGGATAGGGAAATGGATCCCGTCATAATAACCAACCCTCCTTCCAAGCCCATGTGCGTAACGGAGCCCATTTGGAAGCGTGTACGGGTGCGGAGCGTGTGTGTATCCTACGTGCTTTGCCGACAAAAAAACTCGATTGCAAACTAAATATCTTGCTGCTGTCAGTGTTCCTTGGTAAGCATTTGTGCTTTAACTTCCAGGTCGTCTCATGTGTCATAGAAGTTGAGTTTTATTCAAAGTTAAAGAGCCCTCTAGTGAAGCTGTTCGGAAACTGCCACTTTCTCGCAAACGTACACATCTAGAAATGCGCCTGCATTTGATAGCACCGACCTGAAAGTCCCAAACCCTACTTCCATCAAAATGTCGCCTAGGAAAATTCTCCCTGGCTAGTTGCGGGCTTTTCTGCATCTTGCACAGCTCAGGAAACCCATGTTCTTTTTCAACGCTCGGGGCCCCTGGCCACGTTAGCCCTCACCGTGTAGCTACTGTCCAATTTAAGTTCATCTGTTTAATGTTGAGTAAGACCTGGAAGCAGAACCTCTTGAATGACTGAGAACATATAATAATCATCATTATTATAAGTGTGGCATGTATTAAGCACTTATGACGTGCCAAGTGACAAACAAATGGATTTTAGAGCAAATTAAACCAAAGTGGTCTTTGGAAGGCCAAATCTCGACTTAGATTAGTATATTTTGGACACATAATCAAGAGGATTAATATGCTGGAGAAGACACTGATACTAGGCGGAGTCCGGGGAAAATGTGGAAGAGGCAGACCGGCAGCTAGATGGAGACCGTGACAACGAGAACGGAAGAACCGTTAGAAAGGTTGCGGATCATGGCAGAGGACAGGACGTTTCGGAGAGAGTATATCCATGGAGTCGCTGTGAATCGGAAACGACTCGACGGCACTTAATAAAAATGAGCCAAGTACTAAATGCTGGGAGAGGTGCAAAAGAATTGCCGGTCATGTTCCCTGACCCACACAGGGCTCACAGTCTAGGTATCGGGGAGAACAGGTGTTGAATCCCCGTTGTACAGATGAGGAATCCGAGACTTGGAGAAGTGAAGTGACTTGACCAGCCGCTCCCAGCCGGCAAGAGGCAGAGCGGGAATTAGAACCCAGATAGTAATAATAATCAATAATAGTTATGGTACTCGTTAAGCACTTGCTATGTGCCAAGCACTGTTGTAAGCACTGGGGTAGATGCAAGTCAGTCAGGTTGGTTGTACACAGTCCCTGTCCCACATGAGGCTAGCACTCTTAATCCCCATTTTACAGATGAGGGAAATGAGGCCCAGAGAAGTGAAGTGACTTCTCCAAGGTCACACAGCAGACAAGTGGTAGAGCTGGGATTAGAACCCAGGTCCTTCTGACCCCCAGGCCCGCACTGTTCCAACGAGGCTTCTCTAAATGTTACGTTAATGTCCTAAAGGGATTCATTGGAGAATTCATGTTTACCCGGGGCCTATCTTACTCACATTCATCGTAAGCCTAGGCCAGTTACACACATTGGAGAATTCATTTTTACCCAGGGCCTGTCTTACATTCATCTTTAGCCTAGGCCAGATACACAATTTCCACAAAAGTACTTTCACCTCTACTGCAGAGGAATTACGCATCCACACTGTTCAGGGAAATTTGTGTCATTGCATTGCACTAACTGGAATTCTCCTTTCAGACCTGTGAAGTCATCCAGGTTGGAGTCATCGTCTGGTGATATGGGATTACTAATACTGAAAATATTTGCCTTTTCATGCTTATAAGTAAAAATGAATACCAGAGTGATGGTTATTCTAACAAGTCCTTCAAAGATTAGCTTAAAATATAACTCTTTCCTCATTACATGAGTAACAAATGCAGTTAGCATTTATCTAATTTAATCGTCTTTGGAGACATAATTAGTCCATACTTGCTCTGAGAAGCAGCGTGGCCTAGTGGAAACAGCACGGGTTTAGGATTCAGAGGACGTGGGTTCTAATCCCGACCCTGCCACATTTCTGCTGTGTGACCTTGGGCAAGCCACTTCACTTCTCTGTGCTTCAGTTCCCTCATCTGTAAAATGGGGATTAAGACTGTGAGCCCCAGGTGGGACAACCTGATCTCCTTGTCTCCACCCCAGCGCTTAGAACAGAGCTTGGCACATAATAAGCACTTAACAAATGCCATCATTATTATTATTATTTATCTGTTAAATGGGGATTTATGAGCCTCAAATGGGGCATGGATTGTGTCCCACCTGATTAGCTTGTATCTACTTCAGCACGTAGTACAGTGCCTGGCGCACAGTGAGCGCTTCACAAATACCGTAAAAAAAGACCAGTATTATCACTTCCATGTTATAGAAAGGAAAACCAAGTAAAGAGAATAAGTGATTTGGTGAGGCCAAAAGGGAGTCAAAGTATAGATTAGTCTTCTGGAAACCCTATATTTTTCTCTCTTCCTATGCCTTTATTCCTCTAGAGATATTTTGGTGAATTTTAGTTGTGAAAATTTGTCAATTTGTAAGATCAAGTTATTATTAAAGTGATCGGTACAACTTAATTGCTTAATTACGTGCCCTGGTTAGGCATTTCAAAGCCAGGTGGTATTAAGAAGCAAGAAACTAAAATTGAGTAGGCACCCCAAGCTAAGAAATGCAGTCTGAATCACTGACCAGATATTTGATAGTCACTTTTCTGGAGGCCACTGTAAATATTTCAGGATAAGTAGAGATCCTTCAAGGGGGTTAGAGTCAAAAGAGAACACTGGTAGAGTTAAGAGTCATCCCCGAGAGTTTTGACAAAAGGGCCAGGTTTTTTTTCCTCATTCTTAATACATCTGTGCTCTCAGGTGCTGTTGGCCCACGGTAGAGTGAGCCTGTCTTTGCAGCATAAGATAATTCACCTCTCTCTAGTAGCCTGTAAGATTTTTAGAACAGTGAAGCTGCATAACCAGCTCGCCGGCCTCAGTTCCTTTTAATTGCCTATTTTCTTGCTCTCTGGCTTCAGGTACTCTTACTATCCTATCCTAGACAAGGGGCATGGCTTAGTGGAAAGATCACGGGCCTGGGAGCCAGAAGACCCGCGTTCTAATTCTGACTCTACCACTTGTCTGCTGTGTGACCTTGAGCAAGTCACTTAAATTCTCTCTGCCTCAGTTCCAGTACCCGTTCTTCCTCCTACTTAGACTATGATTCCCACGTGGGACCTGATTATCATGTATCTACCCTATGAGCATGACTCATAGTAGACACTCAACTAATACTCTGATAGTTTTTTTTTCTTTTACTCGTTCTTAATCCCTTTTATTTGGGCTCTCCAAAGAAAGTTTTCTAGTTATGAACTCTAAAACTTTCTCTGACAGCTGGAGTGCAAGACTCATATCTCTTTGGTACCGGGAACTGGTATTTCATTCATTCATTCGATCGTATTTATTGAGTGCTTACTGTGTGCAGAGCGCTTGGTAGAATAGGAAACAACAATAAACAATCACTTTCCCTGCCCACAACAGACTAGAGTCTAGAGTGGTGGAGACAGACATCAATACAAATAAATAAAATTACAGATTTGTTCATAAGTGCTCAGAACGGGGAAGAGCAAAGGGAGCAAGTGAATTTCAAAATACTGGGAGCTTGGATGTTGTGGCCTCGAAGGTATTAAGTCATAGTGAAGCCCACTTCCCTTTTCCACAGGGTGATTTTTCAAAGAAATAAAGGCACCATCCTCTTAAGCTCACTCTTGGTCCTTGTGGCAAATAACCAGGTCATTTGCTGCTTTTCCTAAAGAGAATTGAGGGGAGAGGAAACGGGCCTAATCAACAACCTAACTTTACAAAAATGACAAAATGAATACCTTCTGACAACATTCCCCTGGAGAGAATTCAGAGTTAGATCTGGCATGAGGAATTCTGCTACCAACTCTGCCCTACATCCACAGAACTTCATTCTCTATGGCAGACACATTCTTTGTCCACATCAGCATCCAATTATTGCTGTGAGATTGCACACAGAAGAATTAGCTGTGTCTGAGCACTTTGGCAGCCAAAGGATATTTGATGCCTTGATGATAAGTCTGATGCTGTTTTCATGGATAAAAAAGAAGCTAGTCATTAAAGCAGTTTAGTAGAGTGGATAGAGCCCAGGTCTGGGAGTCAGAAGATCATGAGTTCTAATCCCAGCTCTGCCATTTGTCTGCTGTGTGACCCTGGGCAAGCCACTTCATTTCTCTGCGCCTCAGTTATCTCATCTGTAAAATGGGAATGGAGACTGTGAACCCCACATGGGACAGGGACTGCATCCAACCCGATTTGCTTATATCCACCCAAGCGCTTAGTACAGTGCCTGGCATATAGTAAATGCTTAACAAATATCATAATTGTTATTCTTATTAGAGGAATTGGACTGCTCGTTTGCATCAGTACTTTGTTTTTCCCTGGAGTTAGTTAGCAACATCTCACCCAGCCTGCTGTATTTTGGTTTCTTAATTTTTTTCCTCTTTCCTTTAGAAGACTGTAACAACAGCTTCTATGATCACCACGAAGACACTACCTCTTGTCTTGAAAGCCGCAACCGCGACCATGCCTGCCTCCGTTGTGGGCCAGAGGCCCACTATTGCCATGGTGACCGCCATCAACAGTCAGAAGGCTGTGCTCAGCACTGATGTGCAGAGTGCACCAGTCAACCTCCAGACCTCCAGTAAGGTCACTGGGCCTGGAACAGAAGCTGTCCAAATAGTGGCGAAAAACACAGTGACTTTGGTAAGCCAGTAGCAAAAATCAGACGAAAAGCAGCAGCAGGTTGGGTTTGCAAGTGAGGAGGTTGGGGATATTTCAGCAGAGGACTAAAGTTATCAGTGAGGATCAGATCATTTCACCCTGAAGAAATAGGACATTTTGGCACCCTGTTGGGACTTGGTGTCGCATCCCTTCCTAGACCAAAGTTCCCTGGGACATTGATTGCTTGATTGATTTCTGACAGTGTAGTGTTTTCACCGGCTTGGTGATCAGCAGAAATTCCAGCTCTTGACCTCAGTTTCTAGAGTTTCCTGATCATCTTTGATTTAAGAAGTAGTAATAACAGCAATAGTAATAATGGTAATATTATTAGTATTAGTAATTATTGAGTGCCCACTGGGTACCATGCAAGGTACTGAGCACATGAGATAGTACCCAGAAGTTTAAAATGTGTTCCCTACCCACGAGGAGCTTACATTCCAACGGGAGACAGACGAAAATATTTCAAAATGAGATAGGTAGATTGACGGTACAATCGGTCTTAGCTATGTCTACATTATTTCTATATCTGGGTGCTGAGGGAGGGGATAAATAAATTAATTAATGTGGAAGTCTTAGAGGAGTGTTGGCAGTTAATCGGGAAAGGCTTTGGGGAATTTAGGAGACCTGGGAAAACGAGAGAAATGTGGTCTGTCATCTCGGTGGAGCCGGGGAGGGGTCTTTCATTCATTCAGTCGTATTTATTGAGCGCTTACTGTGCGCTAAGCGCTTGGTAAGTACAATTCAGCAACAAATAGAGGCAATTCTAAGCTGGAGGAACAGTGTGAACGTGGAGCTGGCGATGGGATCGTCAGGAGGGTGGTCCAGCTAGACGTTAGCTTGAGAGGACCAGAGAGAGCAAGCTGGAAAGTAGTGGGTGAAGAGAGAGCCTGGGAGCTTGAATCTCAGTCATTGAACCGGCGTCGTCTTCCAGTTCTCATTGTGGTATTAAGACCTCTCTTCTTCCCCCAGCACCCACACCTGCCCCTACATACTTTCTCTGTGCTTGCCCCCCCGCCAAGCTGTAGGATCTGAGCATTTTTACTCTGGACCAGCATTCTGGGAAAAACTTTCTGCAGGCTTCTCCTAACAGATCTGTCGGCTTTCCTCCCTTTAGATGATTAACCGCAGAAAACTCTAGAGTTGCTCAGAGCACTTTTAAAACATAAAAGACGCTAACTGGTTGGTATTGGCACACTTGTCCTCCGGTTGAACAGAGACGGCTCTCGGAAGCAGGAAGCACTCGAACCCAAATTGTTTGGGAAAGCTTCTTGGGAAAAGCCCCTTGAAAGCCGATACCCTCAAAAAAAAAAAATATATATATATATATATAACTAAGTCTTGGTTGAAAATTGCATTCTTTAGAGAAAATGACTCCCAGGGTATCTCAGGGTCAGGAATATTAAGTCCTGAATGAAGCCTAGCTGCCCGTAAGGCAAAGCGGTCCATCAAACTGAAGTGCCACCTCTCACGTGCCGAAGGCTATCCTGGACTTTCCCATATACCGAGAGCTACGAAGCTACTCCCAGTTAGATAAAAGCTCTCAGGTCAGGAGAAGGGCCATTTGTCCAGTCTACCAGATTTAATTCCACCTCCTCTATCGTGGAGCCCATTTTTGACTTTTAAAATAGGTAAGTGCAGAAGTTGAGGAGTTTCAAAGGAAATTGGCCAGGATTGCTGAGCCTGCTAAGTTCCACAATTCAGGTATGCGATACAGCAGGAGTGTGGGTAGCTTCAACTTGCAATCCAAAGCGTAGAGGAATGAGAGTGTAAGAAAACGTCCTCTAATGCAGTGTTAATTCAGGCTGTCTCAGTGAAAACCTGTTTGCAGTGAGAAAAGCCAGACCATGCCAGGAAACACTGAGACTGTTCTTTTAAGATGCCTAGCTTTGATGTTCCTCTACCGAGCCATCTCCCCTTATTTAACTGTCTCTTTAATGTTTGTTTTAGCAGGTTCAGGCAACACCTCCGCAACCCATCAAAGTACCACAGTTTATCCCCCCTCCCAGGCTCACTCCTCGTCCAAACTTTCTTCCGCAGGTGAGTGGACCTAGGGCAAATGCAGCGGAAAGGACGGGAACGTACTGTAACAGGATCCCTAAGACATGAGCTCTGTTCTTTTCACCTCGGGCTTTCTTCCAAGTGCCACAGCAGCATGTTATAAGAGCCACCAATACCTGGGAGGTTCCAGTTTCACAGCAAAATCCTCGTCTTGCTCTGCATTCCGGGGTGGGACTATCTGTTGTCAGAAGGAAAATGTTCTCTTTATGAAAGAAGTGCTCTCGAGCAAAAGCAGGAACAGTAAATTAGCACAAGAACATGTTGCCCCTTTCCTGAGGCATACATAATAAGGCTGTGCATTGTTCAGTGTAGGCCTAGCCAAGAGTGCCGCTCTCCAGACCCTGGTAAAGTTTGCTTCATCTTTGTGTTTCAGTAGGAACAGCTCAAGAGAACAAGGGAAATGACTAGAGTTAAAAACATATGCTTGGTTGTCTTTTCCAACATTTTAGATATCCCTCTAAACAAGCTTATTGCGAGGGGGAACACGTCACTCAGTCATTTGTATTTATTGAGCGCTTACTGTGTACAGAACACTGCACTAAGCACTTGGGAGTGTACAATATAACAATTTACAGACACTTTCCCTGCCACAACAAGCTCGCGTACAAGCTACCAGCATCTACCAACTCTGTTAAACTGTACTCTCCCAAGCACCTGGTTCAGTGCACAGTAAATGCTCGTAAATACGACTGATTGAAAGTTGAGGTAGAACCTACTTAGAGATAGAAGACCTTTCTAAGTAAAGGCCGCAGGAGCTGGACTGAGGCCCTTCTGGGTCCGAGCCAGTCCGGAAGTGAGGTGTCGCTGAACCACAAGCAGTCTGGGCCCAAAGGTCGCTCTTACGTGTTTGCAGTTATCCCCATCGGTTGAAGGGGCCAGGGTCCCGTGGGGACAACTAAACCGGTGTGAAAACCTTCCTCGGACAGGACGACACCCCCTAAAATGAGGTCCCGGCCAATTCTGGTTTATCCCAGGCTTGCATGTGAACCACGGTACCTCCAAAGTGCTTCCCTGTACTTCTCAGCTCCCTTTTTTTGGATCAGTGTGGAATCCAAAAGTACTATGATGGCAGCAGTGCTAAGTGCTTAGTACAGTGCTCTGCACACAGCAAGTGCTCAATAAATACAATCGAATCAATAAATTCGATTGAGTGAACCTAGCCCAAGTTGGCTCTATACCAGTCCCAACTGGACCCAGTATCCACGAGGCGGGTCTGGGCCGTGACCTTGCAGTCCTGTGTTCATAACAGTAATAATAATGTTGGTATTTGTTAAGCGCTTACTATGTGCAGAGCACTGTTCTAAGCGCTGGGGTAGATACAGGGTAATCAGGTTGTCCCACGTGAGGCTCACAGTTAATCCCCATTTTAGAGATGAGGTAACTGAGGCACAGAGAAGTGAAGTGACTTGCCCACAGCCACACAGCTGACAAGTGGCAGAGCCAGGAGTCGAACTCATGACCTCTGACTCCGAAGCCCAGGCTCTTTCCACTGAGCCACGCTGCTTCTGGTTCATCCGAATCAGAGTCTAGGCTAATGTCATAAAGAATGGAGGGAAGAAACAGCAGTCAGTTTTACCAGTAGAGGTCATTTAGTTCTGCTCTGCAAAGGGAGCAGAATAATAATATCCATAAAAATAATGATGATGATGGATTTGCCAAGTGTTTAATCTGTGCCAAGCACTGTTCTAAGCACTGGCATAGATACAGGGAAATCAGGTTGGACACAGTCGGTGCCCCACATGGGGCTCACAGTCTTAATTCCCATTTTACAGATGAGGTAACAGAGGCCCAGAGAAGTGAAGTGACTTCTGTAAGGTCACACAACAGACAAGAGATGGAGCTGGGATTAGAACCCACGTCCTCTGACTCCCAAGCCCGTGCTCTTGCTGCTAGGTCATGCTGGTTCTCATACCGTAGAACTCATAAAGCCATTATTATCAGAGGCCTACTTTCAGCGTGGGGTCTAAGGCATTGAGTCTCCCACAAACACCAATATCAGGTCACACTTTTCTGAGTGGTTTGGCTTAGCCCTCTAGCAGTCAGGAGGTGCCAAAGAAAGATTTTACTGTCATCCTGTTAAGATGAAGGATCAGGCGGTTCTACCGGTGCCCCTAGAGAATTAGAATAGAGGTGGGGACCAGCCTGGGATTCGTTCCCTTGGGAATTGGAGTAGGAGATGGGCCAGGACCAGTGCCAACAGCAAGAGGTCCAGAAACCAAACTGGTTTGTTGTTATCGTTGCTATTTGATGCTTTTGTGATATTCGATAAGCACTTAGTGGGTGTCAAGCACTGTTCTAAACGCTGGGCTAGATACAAGTTAATCGGGCCGAATGCAGTCCCCGTCCCACATGCGGCTTACAGTCCAAGTAGGAAGGAGGAGAAGTATTGAATCCCCATTTTGCAGTTGAGAAAACAGCACAAAATAGTTAAGCGACCTACTCAAGGTCACACAGCAGGTAAGTGGCGGAGCCAGGATCAGAACCCGCGTCCTCTGGCTCCCAGGCCTGTGCCTCCCATGCTGTTGGAATGGACTGCCACTGGGGAAGCGGTAATTAGAGGGCTGGGATGAGCCACCGTCATTTCTGAAGGGGGCCTCATACCAGGCAAGATGTTTGATAAATCACGTGCAGAATGAAGATCGTCGCCTCTTGTTTTAGGCCACTATCCCAGTTCTTTAGTATGGGCCTTTATAAATAAGCACTCAGGTATGCCTCTGCATCGTTTGGAGTTGCTGTTTGGAAGAATGGAGATGATAGTTAAAGAAATGTATTAAATAGATGAAACTATATTACCCCTACAAACGACCAGTATTTGAGATGTCACAGCTCCTTAGTTTATTCGTCGTATTTATATATAATTGTAAAATAATGACACCCCTTTTCCCCCCCACTTTCTTTCCAGGTTCGACCCAAACCGGTGGCCCAGAATAACATTCCTATCGCCCCAGCTCCTCCTCCAATGCTTGCAGCTCCGCAGCTCCTTCAGAGGCCCGTGATGTTGACGAAATTCACCCCCACTTCTCTCCCCACCTCCCAGAACTCCATCCACCCAGTCCGGGTCGTGAACGGGCAAACCGCCACCATAGCCAAAACTTTCCCCATGGCCCAGCTCACCAGCATTGTGATAGCAGCTCCCGGAACCAGACTTGCTGGACCTCAGACCGTACAGCTCAGCAAACCAAGCGTTGAAAAGCAGGTACACACGTCGAACGGATTTATCTTGCCGAGCACTCTTCCCAACAAGTCTTAGGGTTAATAATAATAATGATAATGGTGGAATGCGGTAAGCACTCACTAAGTGCCCGGCACTGTTTTTAGATACTTGCTAATCAAGTTTGAGACAGTTTCCGTCCCATGTGGGGGTCACGGTCTTAAACCCCATTTTACGGATGAGGTAGCTGAAGCACAGAGATAATAATAATCATGTTGGTATTTGTTAAGCGCTTACTCTGTGCAGAGCACTGTTCTACGCGCTGGGGTAGATACAGGGTCATCAGGTTGTCCCATGTGAGGCTCACAGTCTTAATCCCCATTTTACAGATGAGGTCACTAAGGCACAGAGAAGTTAAGTGACTTGCCCACAGTCACACAGCTGCCAAGTGGCAGAGCTGGGATTTGAACCCATGACCTCTGATTCCCAAGCCCGTGCTCTTCCACTGAGCCATGCTGCTTCTCTATAATAATAATGTTGGTATTTGTTTAGCGCTTACTCTGTGCAGAGCACTGTTCTAAGCGCTGGCGTAGATTTACAGGGTAATCAGATTGCCCCACGTGAGGCTCACAGTCTTAATCCCCATTTTACAGATGAGGTAACTGAGGCCCAGAGAAGTGAAGTGACTTGTCCACAGTCACCCAGCTGACAAGTGGCAGAGCTGGGATTTGAACCCATGACCTCTGACTCCCAAGCCCGGGCTCTTTCCACTGAGCCACTCTGTTAAGTGACTTGCCCAAGGTCACACAACAGACACCCGGTGGAGTCGGAATTAGAACCCACGTCCTCCCCCTCCCGGGCCGCGCTCTTCCCACTAGGCCGCGCAGCTTCTGGCTACGGGGAGTCGGTTATCCAGTTCCCTTTGCCGTTGGCTCTGAGTCGGGTAATGTAATGACTGCTTAGAGGAGCTCAGAGCTTCGGAACCGAAGTCTTGCCGAGGAAAGTTTTGATGATTGTCTGCGCGGCATCCCATTAGGGAAAACAAAATATCTAACACGTTTCTTCGTATGTGACCGTCCTCTCCCCCTGCTGGTTCCGCAGAAAAAATTCAGTGACAGGCTCGGTTGCCTGAGCTGTGCTCTCACTCAGGATGCTGATGCACAGACTAGGTAGTAAACAGAAAACGCCATATTCATTTCAGGCCTTCTAGGAACCCAGGGCCGGAAATCCTCTCCGACAAGTCGAGAAGCAGAAAAGCCAACGGGAAAAAGAGATTTCATTTTCCAGCCCCTCGGCGGTCGGTTAAGGTAGCGGAGAGTCCGGAACAAGCAAATCCCCCTGAAAGCGTCCGGCGATGTCCTCTAACCCTAGAGGATGCGGACATTTTCATTCAGATGCTGACGTCTTTCGTTTGTGCTTCCAAAGCGAGGTTGCTGTCTCTCGAGTTGAAACCCATCCAGAGATCCGTTTTTAACTTCCAAAGGATGCTTAAGGGTCTCGTGATAGAAACACCTGCAAAGAGAAAGAGAGCGAGATTCCGAGCTATTCAGTCGTCCCTTCTCATTTCGGGAATGACCAACCGTGAGGGGGAGGAAGGGGTTTGCCAAGGGAGGCATGCTGTTTGAAAGAATGTTAGTAATTAGGTCACGGTTCACTGTGTTGACGCCTTTAGTCCTGTTTTATTTCATCTGAAAACCAAACCGGTCCCGTTCCTTCCAGGGCGGAGGGTCCGGTGGTGCTGTGAGAGAGGCTCTCCCGTGAGGCCTCCTTCTTGAAACTCAAGCAACGTACTGATTCGTTGCCAGTCACTTCAGATGCACGTGTGGTCCGGAATCCATTTTACATATCACTGTTACGCTGGGCAGGGTGCTGCCATTCTGCAGGGCCAGAATTAACATGGTACTGAAATCCCATACTGCTAGAACCAGCTGCCTCGCTTTTTTAAAAAAAAAATTTCCTAACAGCCTTGAAGAACATTCGAAAGTGATTGTGATTCGGGAGTAGTTTAAAATACTGGATATTCTCTTCCTTTATTAATCCCTTGAACTTTATAAACAAGGAGTCGGACATCTTTGTACTGGGTTTTCTTTCCCTTTATTTTTTGCCCTTTTCGTGTCCTCCCAATTCCGGCACTGTATTCGTGATGTCTCCGTGATGCCTGAAGGAGATGAGACCCGAGGTGGTTGTCTCACCATAGTCTTTGACCCAGGTAGAAAACCCGTAGGAGGTTCCCCTGGGCTTTTAGGAAAAGAATCCTTCTTCTCTTTCTTTAAACAGCAGATCCACTCATCTCTCACCCTGTCATTTATCCAGGGAAATATCTCCCATGAACTGACTTGTGATCTTTCAAAATTGGGCTGCCTCCCACGTATTGCCGCTCAGGAATTCCCAAGCTGAGGCAGCAGAGAGGCCTTCTTTGGAATTCTCTATCCGATCCTTCTTGTTGCTTATTTAATATCTCTTGCTTTCTTCTTTGGGGTTTGCACACACATTGCCCGCACCTCCGTCCAGCAATTAGGGATCTAGTACCTTTAGGGTTTTTCCTCCGTGGGCCTAGGGGAAT
The DNA here is from genome assembly GCF_004115215.2 of Ornithorhynchus anatinus. Taxonomy (NCBI): domain Eukaryota; kingdom Metazoa; phylum Chordata; class Mammalia; order Monotremata; family Ornithorhynchidae; genus Ornithorhynchus; species Ornithorhynchus anatinus. The sequence goes on from NC_041730.1 coordinate 22,563,196, forward strand.
TAAGAGCAAAGGAGCCACAGACATTGTCAGACCGCATCAGAGAAATATGTGAAGTCAAAGGAATGACTTCCTAGGACTCGAACTCACCTTATCAGGACTGGGCTATATTAGGGTTAATTTAGTAGATACGGTATAATATAATGATATCTGTGAAATGCTTACTATGTGCCAGGCGCAGTTCTAAGCAGTGGGGTGGATACAGTCCCTATCTCACGTGGGGCCCACAGTCTCAACCCCCATTTTCCAGGTGAGTTAACTGAGGCCCAGAGAAGTGACTTGCCCAAGGCCACACAGCAGACGAGTGGCAGAGTTGGGTTTAGAACCCAGGACCTTCAGAATAGGTGTCATCTGCAGGGGTTCTTGCAAGATGTCAATGAGTCCCTGTCCTGGCCTCACTCGACCCTTGAGTAAACTTTGACCAACAGACTCCCTCTTTCTAAAGTAACTTGGAATAAGTTAGAGCTTCCCCTCAATCCCCTCCGTGGCCTCTCTCTTGGAAACAGTACAAGGAGTTTAGCCCGATCTGATGATTTAAGTTTTTTTTTAAACACTTGACTGCATGAGCAACTGGGTAAAAGGTAGAAAGGTACCTTTAGGGGCAAAGAAGTGACTAATTGGCCTAATGTGGATCTAGTCTAATTCTCCAAATTCCTATTTTTTATGCCCCTTTGATGCTCTTTGCTTTAATGGGGAGTATGCAGTGTCTCAGAGAAGAGGAATTGATCTGTTCCTTGAGGTGTCATTGTATTCAAGCTCCCTGAATTGTAGCCACTAGGAAGGGACTGTTATAGATCCCCAGCAATTCATTTCTTCTCCCTCCTTTACTATCTGTCCCCCATTCTCTCTCTCTCTCTCTCTCTCTCTCTCTCCATATCCACAGTCTTGAAAATAAGCAGTGGCCAACTTTTCCAGGAACTAAAAGAAATTAATAGGCTCTAACTCTATGGATATACTACCAGAACAATTTCAGATGGAGGAGAGGTGTTCAGGGAGAGATGTGTCCATGGTGTCTTTATGGGTCGGAGATGACAGCACAAGACAAGAAAAGACCTCTCCTTTCTTTTTCCCCTTGTAGTTGGGTTCATGAGAGTGTGTGCTTGTACAAAGAACTTGAGTGTATTCAGTCAATCAGTGGTATTTATTGAGCACTTACTGTGTGCAGAGCACTCAGTAAAGCCCTTGGGGGAGAATAATTCAGTGGTAAAATGAACCCTGTCCACAAGGGGCTTCCAGTCTAGAGGAGGAGCTCACAGGCAAATGCAGATTTTTATGCTGGGTAGCAACAGAAGGACATGGCATTTGCTAAGCAAATGAAGGATGGCTTTAATAATTGTGGGCAAATTAATTTTGCAGGACAGAAAATAATATGTATAATTATATTCACAGGGATGAACATACAATAATATACAGTCGATACCATCTTTTATATGTAGTACAACTTCTTGGGTAAATGGACATGTCTCGGTGTATAGAAATGGGTATAGGTGATGATGATGCTATTTGATAAGCGCTTACTGTGTGCCAGGGACTGTACTACGCTCCAGGTATTTGGTGTTCAGAAAGGAAAGGAAATAGTTATTTTTTAAAGAAAAATATCTTAACGAAAAGGAGAGAGAAGTGTGTATCCCAGGAAAAGAATAGCTATTTCATCTAGTTCACTTATGATCATACAACTGTCTGCATTGGAAAGATGACGTTGGTCAAGGATGAGAGAACTGTACAGTCAAAGGTGTGAGAACTGTACGACCATATTATTGCCACACTTTGATCATTGTATAAAATTCTGGTCACCACATTCATTCATTCAGTAGTATTTATTGAGCGCTTACTATGTGCAGAGCACTGTACTAAGCTCTTGGAATGTACAGATCGGTAGCAGAGACAGTCCCTCCCCTTTGACAGGCAAGATGTGAGCTAGAGAAAGTTCAGAGAGGGATGGCCAAGATTACAAGGAGATGAAGACACTTCCATAGACGATAGGCTGAAACTGCCAGAACTCTTCAGTCTGGGAAGGTAGAAGCAGAGAGGAGACTCAATTTAAGTTTCAAAAATCACAGTCACATGGACTGGGAAAACACGGAATGTGTTCAAAAATTCCCACAAGAGTGGGATGAGGGTCCCATTGAAACAGGAAGGTGGCAGATTCCAAAAGAAGCAAAAGAAAAGTCCTCAAAGTGGGTGAAAGTCGTGTCAGGTGAAAGCATCAGCATGCTTGTGCCTTCCTAGCTCTGCTTCTTTGCCTCATGGACAGAACACCCTAATTACTGTAACATTTGCCTGCTGTTGCAGCTCCCCAGCCGTTGATGGCTTTGTTTGATTGCTTCAGATTATCCTTCAGTGTGTCCTTGAAACATTTCTTTGGCTCGGGCTTGTTTAAAGATTACCTTTGGAGCGGAGGAGCAGTTGGTTGCGTTCTCTAGTTTGTGATCCAGTCCGATATTAAATGTCCCCAGTGAGGGAGCTTTTTCAGTCTCTGTGGTTTTGTAGTAGTTGAACTTCCCAGTTCTGCCATGAAGCTTTTCCTCATGTTCAACCTAAATTTTCAATAGCTCAGTTTAAGTGCCTTTCTCCTGGGTTTAGCCCTTGAGTCACTCTTAAGTAATTCCTCTTCCTCCTTGGATTTCATTCTTCGGGTATTTGCAGAGTGTTAGAACCACTCACTTCAGTCATCAAGGTGGCCAAGCTATTCTGTCGTCCTTTTTCAGTACTTTCTCAGAAATCCGTCTCTCCAGGCCATCGGTGGGCTTGGTTGCTCTTCTCTGAATTCTTTCCAACTCTTCTCCATCTTTTCATTAAATGGTACCCAAAACTATTTCTTGCTATACAAGTCATGCTGAGAGGACCACTCAGCTCCATCTTGAATAACTGATGTTTCTTCATCTGTAGCCTCCTAAATAGCATTGGGGATCTTGCTGTCTACTTAGCACTTGGTTTCCCATCCTGTCTCCTCCTCACTAACTACCAGAACTCCTTCAGCAATTATCACTTCTTTACTCTCCTTTGCTTACTGAAAGTCAGTTTTTTTAGTTGTTTGCCTAGCTGTTCTACTTTGGATTTTTTTGTAATTTTATTTCAGTGCTCTATGCACAGTAAGTGCTCAATACGTAACATTGTTTGATTGATTATGATTGGTTATCCAGAAGAATCATGGCTTATGGGTAGAACATGGGCCTGGGAGTCAGAAGGACCTGGGTTCTATTACCAGCCCCACCACATGTCTGCTGTGTGACCTTGGGAAAGTCACTTCTCTTTGCTTCAGTTATCTCATCTGTAAAATGGGGATTAAGAGTGTGAGCCCCACGTCGGACAGGGACTATGTCCAACCTGATCAACTTGTATCTACCCAAGTGCTTAGAATAATGCTTGGCACAGAGCACGTAAGCACTTAACAAGTACCATAATTACTATTATGGTCTCTATACCCAACATCTTGTCTAACATTCCTTGGTCCTCTCCATCCTTAGTGGGGTCTGGAACTCCGCAATTTGTAAATGAATAGTTTTACACCAAGATACGGCTCGTCCTGAATACATAAAACAGATTGTTAAAGAGCATTCAATGAAAAAATAGACAACTACAAGGGGGAATCCCCTCTCGGGGTCCCACATGGAGAGTTTCCAGTACTCTACCAGTGTTGGCTGCAGGAGGGAGAGTCAAGCAGAGACATTCTCATTCCATTCCTACCTTGGTCAGTGGCTAATGAGTGGAAGGCAATCTGCTATAAGTGAAAACTCACCTGTCATGGGCAGCAGCAGCACGGGAGAGAGTCGAAGGTGGAGATTCAAGTTTATTGCGCAGAAAGAGGCAGTGGTAAATCACTTCCGCACTACAGCGGCTACAGCGCTTAGAACAGTGCTCAGCACTTAGAACAGTGCTCGGCACATAGTAAGCGCTTAACAAATACCAACATTATAAATACCAACATTATTACACTACCAGAATAATTGCAGATGGAGAGCGGGGCTTGGGATTGTGGGATTGGAAGAGGGGAGATGGGCGTATTTGAAGGCAAAGGGAAGGAGCCAACAGAGAGAAGGATGAGGTAGCAGGGAGGGAAAGGAGAAGAAGGAGGGACAGATGGTGAGGTGAGAGGGGATAGGGTCGATGGCAGAGGCAACAATAATAATAATTAGAGTATTTGTTGAGCACATACTATGTGCCAGACACTGTACTAAGTGCTGGGGTAGCTGCAAGATCATCAGGCCCCACATGGGGCTCACACTCTGAGTAAGAGGGAGAACAGACATTGAATCCCCATTTTTGCAGATGAGGGAATTGAGGCACAGAGAAGTGAAGTGACTTGGCCAAAGTCACACAGCAGACAAGTGGCAAAGGTAGAGGAGATGGATTTAAAGAGAAGAAGGGAAACCTTTTGAGAAACTTCAGAGAAGCAGGAGAAGAGGAGGGGAAGCAACCTTGTAAGTTTTTTGAGTGTCTTTCACCAAGGGGTTAACTGTCTTGAACTCTTATTGTGAGATTTGGTTATTCAGGCTCCTGTGATTCTGCATTTTTCTTGCTGGTTCTGCAAATTAACCATTTCACTTGGGACTTTACTTTTTCTTTTCTAACGTAGAGCGCATTTTATTAATTCCTTCGTTTACCAGCTAGAAATCTGCGTGCACTCATTTCTCATTCTTTCCCAGTGGCTGCAGCTCCAGCAGAAGTGCTGGGCGTATTTCTAATTTATTAATGAAAAAAAAGTGGCCTCTAAAAATCTCAATTGGTTTTCCTCTTCCAGACTATTAAATCCCACACAGAAACCGAGGAGAAGCAAACCGAGAGTCGTACTATTACTCCGCCTGCTGCACCCAAGCCAAAACGAGAAGAGAATCCCCAGGTACCTGCTCCAAGATCACATCATTCCCTTCTCCTTAACCCGGCATCTCCTTTCTTTTTCTTCTGCCCCTTGGGACCTTTATCCTCCCACTGTCAGGGTCCAAGCCGAGAGGCTGGGCACATTAGTTTGAGAAGCAGCCAGTAGCCTTTTTCCTTCTGGAGCCCCACCATCACCTAAATGAGAAGAAATTTGAAACCCCTTGGAATTTACAGGTTATGCCCAACCTGATTAAATTCTGTCTACCCCGGATCTTAGTTTTTTGTTTTGGTTTGGTTTGGCTTTTTTTGGTATTTGTTGAGCACTTACTATGTACCAAGCACTGTTCTAAGCGCCGAGGTAGATACAAACTAATCAGGTTGGACACAGTCTGTGTCCCACATGGGGCTCACACTCTTAATCCCCATTTTACCGAGGAGGTAACTGAGGCGCAGAGAAGTTGAGTGATATGCCCAGGGTCACCAAAAGACAATTTGCGGAGCTGGGATTAGAACCCAGGTCCTTCCGACTCGCAGGCCTAAGTTGTATCCACTAGGCCTTGCTGCTTCTCTAGTTCAGTGCTTGGGACAAAGTAAGCATTGAACAAATGCCAGAATTATTACTGTTAATATTTTTTTATTTGGAAAATCCCCTTGATTGTGACTTTTACCACACAAGATTTTTCTTTGTTTAGGAAGGAAAGAATCTAGACCCCAAGCTTCTCAGGGCAAAAAGTCCTCAATCCCCACTTACAGTTTCAAACCCAAAGATCCCTTAGCCCGTATTTCTTCATAGCTACTAGATAGACCGCAGGATCAGCTTCCCACTGGGTTGAAGTGCAAACACTAGTTCGTCTCTGTCAATAAGCCCAACTGAAGCATTCTTTTCTGTCTTTGGTGCAGAAACTCGCCTTCATGGTGTCTCTGGGGTTGGTAACACATGACCATCTGGAAGGTAAGAGAAGTATCTTTTAGTACCACCGTGTTTCTGGCCTAGAGCTTTCAGTCCTCCATTTATGAGTGTTTGTGCTGGAAATCGGCAGCTCCTTTGGGATAGGGTTCTGGATGGATGTGTCCTTTTCCTTGGGGACTTTCTCATGGAGGAAGATGTTCCTTTCTCTCTTTGGCTGTGACCATCATGTGATCTTTATTTCAAAGATTCCCCAACCTGTCATAAATACACCATTTCTTTCCTGGTAAAAGGCAAAGCCCTGGCTTCCTAGCTGAGGCCTGTGTGCCTAGGTCATTAGGGGTGTGAATTCCCTCTTTTGGCTGGACCAGAAAACAGCAGTGGCGACTTTGGCTGTACTAGCCTTGTGGCAAGTCAGAGAGCCGCCCTAATTCTTACCTGGATTTCTACTCGTCCTATGTTATTAATTCATTCAATCATATTTATTAAGTGCTTACTGTTTGCAGAGCACTGTACTAAGCGCTTGGGAAAGAACAGTACAACAATAAACAGTGACAACTCCTGCCCACAACGAGCTCACAGTCTAGGGAGGGGGAGATAGGCATCAATACAAGTAAATAAAATTACAGATATTTACACAAGTGCTATGGGGCTTGATAGGAGGGAGAATAAAGGGAGAAAATCAGGGTGACACAGAAGGGAGTGGGAGATGAGAAAAAGTGGGGCTTAGTCTGGGAAGGCCTTTTGGAGGAGATGTGCCTTCAATAAGACTTTGAAGTGGGGAAGAGAATTGTCATTGGATTTGAGGACGGAGGGCGTTCCAGACCAGAGGCAGAAATTGGGCCAGGGGTCGGCAGCGAGACAGCAGAGATGGAGGCACAATGAGAAGGTTAGCACCAGAGGAGCGAAGTTTGCAGACTGGGTTATAGGTGGAGAGAAGCGAGGTGAGGGAGGAGGGGACAATGGTGAGGAGTTTTTGTTTGATACAGAGGTGGATAGGCAACCACCCGAGATCAGAACCACTGCAGGGCTGTCATTTTGGCCGTTTAATTGAGGAACAGTGAAATCATTTCAGTCTAGGTTCTCAAATCTTTTGTCTAGCTTTGCTGGTGCGTTTCTTAAATATAAGTCAGGCATCTTGCCCTTATATTTGTCCATTGGCTTTAAGCTTTCAATAGGCTGCACTGCATTGAGAAGCAGGTTGGTCTCACTTCAGAAGAGGTGGCCCTACATTGCCTCTTCATCTGTCTTCTTGGCTGTAGGCTGATTTGACAGCTGAAGGTACACCGTGACCAAGGCTCGGTCTCGTGTCCTTAACCTCCCCTGGGAAAATTTCTAGACAGAACTCAATGCTGAAGTCCTTATGCTCTCTAAAGCTGATGCTTCTTATCTTTTCCATTTTCCAAGAAATCCAGAGCAAGAGGCAAGAAAGGAAAAGAAGAACAACAGCAAATCCAGTGTACAGTGGAGCAGTCTTTGAGCCTGAGGTAATCCTAGACACAGTTTGATATTGGCCTTTACTGCCCCTCTGAAATTCTGTCCCCTTTTCAGTCAAAAACCATCCAGTCTGTCAGTACCCTTCTCGAGTTCAGGGAAAAAATAGTCTCTCAGAGTCTAAACAATGGTTATTTCATTGGGATTCTCTGCTGCCCCCTCTATTAACTCCTCCCCCAGGTTTGAGTAAATATAAACTCAACATAGACATGTGAGTGACTGTTGGACATACGGATGAAAGGGGTGTAGTGCAAGATGGGTATCTGGAGCTTGGAACGGGTTAACCTCTGGCATTCTCTCCCTGAGAAGCAAGCACACAGTAAGACCCTCTCGGTCTGAGATGGCAGGATGATGATAAACATTGAGTAGTTGGCAGGTCAGCAGGTAGTATGTGTGGGATTTTCCATCCTATGTCATATTTTTGTGTTGGTAAAAACCAAACAGTAGTTGAGGTTGCTTTTCTTTCCTTAAAGCGGAAGAAGAGTGCAGTCACATATCTGAACAGCACAATGCATCCTGGGACCCGAAAGAGAGGTGAGTGTCTTTTATCATGTCTCTATCAGTGCAGCATGTCGGGGGGAGGTGGGAGAGGGGGGCGGGAGGGGGGAATGTGAGAGAGAGGTGTGCCCTTCTGCCCCCTTGGAATTATTCTTTCTTTCCTAAAGGGAAAGTATCAGAAGTTTTCCCAGTGGTCTTTGTATGCTGAAAATCTCTCTGAAAGTAGACACTCCCACCTTTTCTGGGATCTTGGCAAAGCCAGCTCAGCAGAATAGCTTCGTAGCAGTATTTCAGCCCCTGACTTTCCAGGCCATCCACGAATAGCACAGGATACTGAACACCGTGTAAGAGGAAGCATTTTAGCACCATTAAGAAGAACAGAGAGCTACTGTTGCCAAGGTGCTCTTAATGCTCTCTGAGCCTTTCTGCTGCCAGGAGCCAGAGAGTTCTGTGCTGGATTTCTGGGTCCTACAGACTTAGCAGAAAGGGCAGGTTAATGACACCTGCTGAGTACAGTACCCACCTCATGGTGGTGAAGGGAGGGAGTGGCTCCCAAATTTGGAGGAAGAGATTTTCTATCACCAGATTACCCTCCAGGAATCAAGGAATCCCAAAGAGCTAAATCCCAGAGTATTTCACATCTTCCCACTCTGGCCATCCAACTTGCTCTTTTGGGCAGATTTCCTTAGGAGGGTCAACTATCCAGAGTCTAAATGGGCTCACTGCCGATGGATTTTAATTGTAAGGAAATTGGTTCCTAACGTTCATCTGCTGTCCGCAGGCACCAGCAGAAATGGCTCTTTGGCATGTATGCTAGGTTCCACACTTGAGTGATCGGTGTGGAATGCTGGGAGGGGTTGGGAGCGTGAGGGAGTAGCACACATTGAATCACAGAGCCGGAGGGTTCCTTTAGAAATAGTCAAGTCTACCCCCATTCCTTCAGGCAGCTCCACATCTAAGCCTGACCTGAATGTTGGGAACGTAATGTATTTATTAAGACATGGAGAAGGAAATTCCACAGTCCGTTCCAGGACTTCAGAACCTGCACAGCCAGGAAATCATTCCTTAGGTCTTACTGGAATCCCTCATGCTAAAATGCAAGGGGCCTAGGCAGTTGGGAATGGAGACAGGGGGTATTCATTTTTAGGCCACGGTTTTCTGTCAATTCCTGGCCCAAGAAACTAGGGTCATTATTGAATGGCAACTTCTCAGTGACCTAGTCTAGCTTGGTTCTTAGGCTGGGGAACCCAAGGCTTCTTAATGGACTACCTCGGTGGGAAAGCCAGAGGTTAAATAAACCAGAAAAGTTGTGGCAGCCTGACCGGCTGGGTCCTTCCCCTGACCGGGGCAAAACTGTCACGTGGGAAAACAGAAAGCCTGGCTCCCCAGATTTCCCTCCATAAGCACTAAACCTCCTGAGAAAAGACAAACAAAAGTCACTGTCTATTTGGCTGTAGGCAGTGCCATCTTTATCATCCCCATCAGATTACATGTAGAGCTTTTCTTAAGGAATTAGAAATTGATAAGGGAATATACACAGCATTAGCATGAGTTTTAGTGATTGGCTATTTCACATGTCCTTATCCATTGGCTTTCCCGCTTTATTTCCCTCTTTAAGCTGTGTCCCCACCAGTAGGTTAAAAACTCAGAGGCTAAGGATCTGTTTCATATGCGGAGTAGTTCAAGTGGAGTTTTCTTAGGCTTTCAATACACTTTAGGAATTGGCTCTGAAACCTCTGCAGCTTTGTGGTTCAATTCCAAGCGCTGTTACCCAAGTTAGGCATCATAGCCAGAAATACATAAAGAGATTCTGGAAGAAACCCAGTCCGCTGTGGAATGTCTAAGGCCTCCTTGGAGTTTGGTGTGTGGAGAAGAGGATGGTGGGAATAACGGTCAACTCAATTATCCCTGACAATGAAGTTGTGTAGGAAAGGATTAGCATGTCTAACTAGAAGTCACAGGAAATCCAAGGCCTCCACTTTAGATGTTAATTTCAACCTCCTTCCCCAGTAATTTTTTTTTCCAGTTCTGCTTGTAAATACCAAAACTGACTGATTTGAGTTTCCTTCCTGTCCACCAATTAAAAGTCCAAAAGGCAGGCCTAAGGAGAGAAAGCAAGAGGCCTAGATAATCCACAAACTGCCTAATTAGCCAGAGCCATTCATTTCCAAGGGTGGTAAATTCTGCAAAGCCCAGAGTAGACAGTGAGACAGTGAGCATGGAGAACTAAGAACCAGAATTTCTTGGAAATTTGCATCAATTCCTCATCTAAGCACCCTGGTGACGTTTGGACCTTACGTTTTCTTCTTTAGAAAGCCAGGTGCCTTGCTGTCTTCTGCCCAAGGTTATCCTCCTTTAAGTAATATAATACTCCTTCTGTCACTCTCCAGTGCTCTGTGTTTCTCCACTGTGCTATTCTTGGGAGATTCATGTAGGTGTTTCTAGTGACATTTAAACCTTTGCTGTTCTTCCTCCCTTTGTGACTGTTGTATTAACCTCCTGTCTGCTACCTCACTTCCTTTTCCATGCTAGCCAATGAGGATCACTGGCCAAAGGTATGTAAGATCATTTTTCCCTCCCTTCCTTTTTTTTTCCTTTTGTTCCCTTCTCTTGACGTGTAGGTCGTCCTCCAAAATACAATGCAGTGCTGGGGTTTGGGGCTCTCACCCCAACGTCCCCCCCATGCAGTCATCCTGACTCCCCTGAAAATGAAAAGACAGAGACCACATTTACTTTCCCAGCACCTGTTCAGCCTGTGTCCCTGCCCAGCCCCACTTCCACAGACGTAAGTAACTCGGGGGAGGCCTTTTCTCTGAGAAGAGAACTGACGGTGGGGGAAGCTGCTGTCAGGTATTGTCTCCTTAGTAGCCGTTCTGTGACTGCTGTAGTCCACCACCCCAGGTGCTGGTAAAGGGAGCATCTGGATGCCGTGCAGATAATGAGGGAAGGATACTCTCTGAGGGTTCAGAGAGCACAAGATAGCTCAGTGGCGCTGACGGCTAAATGCTCAACCTAAGCTTTCTGAATACGAACTGCTCTACCTCGGTAGAGAAGCAGCAAAGCCCAGTGGAAAGAATACAGGCCTGGGAGTCAGAGGACCTGGGGTTCTAATCCTGGCTCCGCCACTAGTCTGCTGCGTGACCTTGGATGAATCACTTCACTGCTCTGGGCCTCAGTTCCCTCATCTGCAGAATGGGGATTCAATATAAGTTTTCCCTCCTGCTTGGACTGTGAGCCCCATGTGGAACCTGATTATCTTGTATATACCCCAGTGCTTAGCATAGTGCTTGTCACAGAGTAAGAGCTTAGTAAATACCATTATTATCATTATTATTATCAGCCTAGGCCAAAGAAAGTTCTGTTCTGCTTATTTGGCAGAGAGATTTGTGATACCTTTTCTTTCTTAATTTTGGGGAACTGCCCCTCTCGGAGCTCCTCTTAGTTTTTACCTCTTCAAAGAGGAGGGCTGGAGGACTCCTCTTCCAAACTTCTTGACCCTCTCTCAGAGCTAAGGTGGTCAGGGAGTCATTCCCTGGAAAGTTGGAATGCCAGCCTGTCCCCATTGTCCATGAAACCAACTGGAAGGATGGACCAACTTAGATATCCTGTGACTGTTTGCAAAGCGGCAGATCACAGATCAATTCTTAATGAATCCCAAAGCCTGTCCTTGACTGCCCTTAGACAAAATGTTGTCTGGAATTTGCTATACTCCGACTTCACTAATAGCCACTTGTCCTCCAAAGAGGAGAGGAAAACCCTGCGATTGTCTGAGTAAAAGTCCCAGCGGCAAAGAAGTGAAAAAGACAGGCTGGGTCAGCACCAAAGCTCTCTCGTATGAGCGGCACCTGAAGCACCTCTGTGTTCTCCGGGACCGAGGGTTGATGACTGAAGACTTAGCAGGCAGGCACAAACCAATGATGACCTAAAGATCTAAAGTTGTCCCTAAATTTCCTGGATTTGGCAGGCAAATCCTAGGAGAAGCACCGTGGCTTAGCGGAAAGAGCACAGACTTGGGAGTCAGAGGTCGTGGGTCCTAATCCTGGCTCAGCCACTTGTCAGCTGTGTGACTTTGCACAAGTCACTTAACTTCTCTTTGTCTCAGTTACATCATGTGCAAAATGGGGATTAAGACTGTGAGTTCCACATGAGACAACCTGATAGCCTTGTATCTACCCCAGCGCTTAGAACAATGCCTGATACTTAGTAAGTAGTTAACAAATATTATTATTATTAATAATAGCCAAACTTTGACATAGAATTCCCCAACTTGAACAGCCTCTGTATTCAACTGCGATGTTGCTAGTCCAACTATAGCAGCGGCCTTGCGCGATGGTTACTTTTCTATGACGTGACATTGCCAGAGAAATTTATCAGCTCCAAGATTTCTCGCTGGGCAGCTCATTCCAGGGTGGTGTGTGTGAGTTGGGAAGCGCAGTGGATTTTGTGCCTCTTTTAGAGCCCATTTTCCAGACCTAGTGTTTGCTATCCTCCTTGAAAAGACTTAATCAATAGAAACCCCCCCCCCCCCGATTAAGTCAAAAACTAAAAGCTTCTGCCTAATTCCATTTTTAAATGCAAATATCGTTCATTTCTAAAAGCCGAAAAGAGAGGAACGCTTTTTGAAACCACTTAAACGTGTTCAATGGAGTGGATTCAAAAAGGAAAATTGACCTCTACTTTTACACTCCCTGAAACAGAGGTTGTGATTAAAATCAACACACGGGGCTCCCTGTGCTTCTGCTGCTGGGAGCGTAAACCCCAGTAACATAAATTAACAGTAACAGTCGTGAGGCTGGGCCTTTCCAAGGGATCAATAACCACCTAAAAGAAGCTGGTAATACAGGCCCCAGCTGGTCACTGATCCTCAGAATATACCCTGTCCCATCGTCATTAGTGATGTTTAGAGATTTTAAAAAACCCTTCTACATAATGATGAATTGGAATTGTGGAGCAAGGTTTTTGGAGACTGGGGCTTTAGTCTAAGAGCTAAGCAGTGTGCTTTTATTCTCTTCCTACCTACCATTGGCTCAAAGTGGTAGTCACTGTGCTCCCTCTATTAGAAGGTGATCCTAGGGAGGAGAGTCCTGCTTTAGGTGTGGCAAACTCATCCTGTGGTTGGGCTGCATATCCAGTTGTACCCGTGTTTACAAGCTGCACCTTGAGAAAGACCGCAATCAATCAGTCAATCAATTGGTCTTATTTATTGAGCACTTACTGTGTGCAGAGTGCTGTACTAAGCACTTTGAAGAGTACAATAGAAAGTTACTAATAAGTTCTTGGCAAAACTGGAAGCCCTTCACCACATTAGGGAGAAATGAAATTGATTAATTCAACTTATTTTCTTGAAGAAGCAGCGTGGCTCAGTGGAAAGAGCGTGGGCTTGGGAGTCCACAGTCATGGGTTCTAATTCTGACTGTGCCGCTTCTCAGCTTTGTGACTTTGGGCAAGCCACTTAACTTCTCAGAGCCTCAGTTACCTCATGTATAAAATGGGGATTAAGACTGTGAGCCCCACGTGGGACAGTCTGATCACCTTGTATCCCCGCCCCCAGTACTTCACACATAGTAAGCACTTAACAAATGCCATCATTATTATTATTATTGTTATTATTATTGAAGATAAAGTGATAGTACACAGGACTTCTGTGGGGGTTGGGAGAGTGATTGGAGAAAAAGAGAAGAAAAGGGCAGATAGGCAAATAGAAGAAGGGAGATAGTGATGAGCAGAGACAGAGCTAGAGGAAGTGAAACTGAGAAGCAGATAAAGAACAGAGGCAGAGGCTCAGACACACACCAAGGCTAAGAGACAAAGGGGTACCCAGGAAGCCACCAGCAGAGAAAGTGAGATGCAAAGTCAAATGGAGACACAGATGAGAGGCAGGCGTGTACTCACGCTCTTTCTCACGCACGTACACACTCTCCACCCTCATCCAGGTTTCGTTGTAGGCTCGGCAGCTGCAGCAGGAGAAAGAGACATAGTGAGAGCACCTGTGCTGATAAAGAGATTACTGGTGCTCTGTAGATGGGTGGCCCAGGGTCTGCATGTAGAGCCCTCCCTGAACCCTGGAGACTGTGGGTAGAGGCTGAGGCGGCAGCTGACCGTTCCTCCCAAAGGAGGATGACCACCTACCCCTGCCTTTCACCTCGCCACTTTTTTTGCTTCTATGGTACTTGTTAAGCATTTGCTATGTGCCAGGCATAGGTACAAGCCAGTCGGATTGGACACAGTCCGTGTCCTACAGTCGTAATTGCCATTTTATAGATGAGGGAACTGAGGCACAGAGAAGTGAATTGACTTGCCCAAGGTCACACAGCAGGCAAAAAGCAGAGCCGGGATTAGAGCCCTGGCCCTTCTGACTCCCAGGCCCGTGTTGTATTCACTAGACCACACTGCTTCTCTATACTTCGCTGCTGGGAGCACACATCTCCTCCTGGACAACTTTGGATATGCCCGGCCTAGGGGCACTCTTCCCTGGGAAGTTTGCTGAGAACGAATTGTGTAGGAGATGAAATTTTGTGCTTTTTTATTCTCGCCACCAGCCATCCAGAAGGGCTAGGAAGTGTCTTTTCTTTGAGAAGGTTTTTCCTTGCCCTTTGTTCTATTTCCTTCCTGCCTTATCCTCCTTCCAGGGCTTCCCCCCCCCCCCCAGTCAGGAGGGAGGGAGGGGAGAAAAGCAGAGTTCAGTTTGGCCTCACAAATCCTTGCAAGGGAGGCATCTAGTCAGACTCATCTGTTGCCTCAATGGAAACGAGAGACCCCACTTCTACATGAAAGATAAAGCAGGTTCTGAAACCTTCATTAGTGATAAGCTTCGTGGTAATGCAGAGTCACAACACGATATTGAGATTCAAGAAAGATCGACTCTTCCCCTCCCCGCCCCCGAGAGGAGAAAAGCCACACCACAGTACAACCTTGGGCATGAAGCGAAAGAGCGGCGTGGCTCTGAGAGAGAAATTCTATCTGTTCCAGAGCCTGAAAATCGAACCGCCTGGGGAGAGTTCATTTTCATGTATGGTCTTTGCAAATGTGCCGTGGCTCTAGTTTGCTGCCCAGTGGTAATACCTTCTTGTCACAAACGATAAAGCCCACACTTTCTTACTCAGCCCCCATAACCGTATGTTTTCCCAAGTGTCTCCCCACTAGTGGTATTTTTTGAGCACCCCGTTCTGTGGCACTCGATATGTTGCTTGTATTGGTTGCTCCAGTTTACACTGGGCTGATACAGTATTATCAGCCAATACTAATGGGATTGCCCTATACAAACTAGGTTACTGTCTTGAGTGCCATGTAGCACTGATTTCACCTCAAAGGTCAACCTCAGGACGCCCCCCAGGAGCCCTGCCTAATTAGCAGGCAGCATTTTAAGCTTCATTAGTCCCACGCCTTGTCATCTCCCCTCCTGCCCCGCTTACCTCACCGTCCTGCAAGGGATGGCCAAGAGAGCTCACAGGGGTGGCTGGGTTTACCAGGCTGGCCCAAGTCAGAGTTTTCAGGCCTCAGATCTCTAACTGGGGGAGGGCAGTCTTCTCAGAGGTTGAGCACTGCCAATGCAGAGAAGAGAGCAGCCCAAAATCGCTAATATTCCAGGACCAGCTGCCACTCGGGCAGGCTCCCAGGCTAACCGGAAAGTACTCACGGAGACCTAATTGGACCAAAAAAAAGTCCTCTTTCCTGCATGTCCTTGAGTGAATGTTTTCTAGTCCCTCTCTGCCGAATTGCTTCAAAAAGCACTCCTCGCAAATCCCTCCATTGTGAGATGCCTAAAAAGGCAGATTTTGTTCTGTCCACTAAGAAAGGTGGTTTCCGCAAAATTTTTTCCAACTGATGTCGAGTGTGTCCTGGGCAGACCTGGCCACCGTATGCCAAGCTCTCTGCTAGGTGCCGGACCAGACTGTCAGATGAGCTGTTGAAGGAAACAACTTTTTGTAAGGGACGAGCTTAACTCCATAGACAAGAAGATTTCTCCTTCCTCTCAGGGGTAACACAGCAGTCTGTACCTATAGAATTTATTTGGGGAGAAATTATTTCCGAGAAGTTTGGCTCCCTAGAATTCTTGTATCAGTAATCTTTCTCTGGTGTAATTTCTGTCCTAGATCTCTAGCCCGAATAGCCTAGCTATTAAAACAAAACAAAACAACTGTGAATCAAAAATTTCTAACCCATGCCCTGCCTCTGATTTTTTAATTGGTCTCACACAAATAGTCAATCACTCAGTCAGAGCACTGTACTAAGCGCTTAAGTAGTGCCTCAGTTCCCTCATTTGTCCTATTTAGCCTCCTCAAAAGGCACGTTTATGAATTAATGTCTGCGAAGTTCAACCTGGTATCGCACTCACTGGGTTGTGGTGCCTTCTCTTCAAACAACTCCCAGAAAAGTTTCCCCTGAAACAACTCTTGCTGTGACAGGAGAGGGAGTGAGAGAAAACTAAAAATGGTGTTCTGGGTCCACCTTTGCTCCCCGTTTTTGCATCTTCTAAGGTGATTCTGATTGGAGAAGGATGGTGCCTCCTAGAACAACCTGGTCCGATGACGAGGAAATACCAAACACTCATTTTAAAAAGGCATTGTCATCTGGCGTCTTAACTCTGTTAATTCTTTGTCATAAATGCATACAGGTTTCCTTTCCTCCTGATTTTTTTTTCCCCTATGAACACCCCCTGGAGTTAAGCCTGGGACTGGAGGGTTAAAATCAATATAACTCCATTCCTGGCCTCTCCTATATTGGAAGAATTTTTGTGTTTCTTTAAAAAAAAAAAATCAATCCACCCAATCTCAATAATACTATTAAGTTCCTCAACTGAAAGACTAGGCTGTTCCCTCCAAATTTCTAACAATGCTGCCGTGTATCTCTTTTATTCATTCATTCAGTCAGTCACATTTATTGCGCGCTTACTGTGTGCAGAGCACTGTACTAAGCACTTGGAAAGTCCAATTCGGCAACAGATAGAGTCAATCCCTACCCAACAACGGGCACACGGTCTAGAAGGGAGAGACAGACAACAAAACAAAACAAGTAAACAGGCATCAATACCATCAAAATAGATAAAATAGAATAATAGATGTATGCACATAATTAATAAAATAGAGTAATAAACATGTATAAATGTACACTTTTAAAGTCGAAGACTGGCCCGCGGAAGCGTTTGGAGTTGGATAGCAGCCTTGGGCTTCCTAAATGAACGGGGGACATCGGTGCTGTGGCTGGAGCAGTTGGGAACAAACTGTTCTCCACGCCTGCTACCCCGGTGATGGGAGAACCATGTGATGCTGGCAGTCCTACTCGTTCTCCTGGACACTCGGAGAGGGAGTGCCCTGCTGGGCCAGGCTCTCTGCCCAGAGCAGTATTTGTCCCAAAGAGTGCACGTGATATGGGATGGTGGGGTCAGAGGGCATTTTTTGCCTCCTCTCTGTGTCTCACTCACCCCTCTTCTCTCAATTTTACAGGGTGATATCCATGAGGACTTTTGCAGTGTTTGCAGAAAGAGTGGGCAGCTGCTGATGTGTGACACGTGTTCGCGAGTCTATCACCTGGATTGTCTGGACCCTCCACTGAAAACCATTCCCAAGGGCATGTGGATCTGTCCCAAATGCCAAGACCAGGTAGGGTATGACAGACTGAGAGGAAAAATCTGCACAGTTTTTTTGTGATATTCGTTAAGGGCTTACTGTGTGTGTCTAAGTTACGGGGTCGGCAGAGGTTAATTAGATCGGACACCCTCCCTGTCCCGCTTGGGGCTCACAATTTAAGTAGGAGGGAGAATGGACATTTCAGCCCCATTTTACAGTTGAGGAAACTAATGCCCAGAGAAGTTAAGTGACGTGTCTAAAGTCACAGAGCAAGCAGTTGGCAAAGCCGGGATTAGAACCCAAGTCCTCTGACTCCCAGGCCCGTGCTCTTCCTTATAGTATACAGGGGTGGCTTGGCTTGAGAGAAGACTTAATTACTTGGAGGCCTCTTCCCTTTGGAAAGGAGAAGCTTTGATCTTGGGGTGGGGTTGGGGGCAAGGGGATCCCTCCCGCTTTCCCCCAAAATCACATTCACACAGATGCATTTTTTTGTGCTTGCAAGCCTAGATTCAGGGAGGCAGAAGTCCAGTTTCTTGCAAGGCACACACATTTTTGTCCCCTGTTTCCTTTGACCTTTGAGGAACTCCTTTTGAATTTTTAAGCCTACAGTGAAAATGGTTGCTGCTTGTCCAAACGGAGAAAGGTGTTTACCCAAGCAGCCCACCTTTAAATGAGGGGAAATATGCTGAGCTGCCAATTCCTTGTAACCCTGGAAAACAACAGCAGAGCTCCATGGCTTGCTCTCTCTGGCCTACAGTGCCCTGTTACTGGCCTTAACGTAGTGTTTGGACCTTCTCCTGTGTTCTCTCTCTCTCTCTCTCTCTCTTTCTCTTTCCCTTCCCCCACCCTGAAATGAAAAATCTTTCAGTAGAAGTATGCAGTGGGGAGTATGGAGACAATCCAGCTGACATTTGAATTCTTCTTCCCTAAAGTCACCAGGCTTAAGAGACTACCTACATTTGCATTAACCAAAACACCTAAAGCCCAATGAATTGCTCTTAACCCAACAGCCTGAAACTGTTAGTCCCTTTTCTTGACTCCCAGGATTCCAAATTTAATAGTCTGCCTGGGGTCCCTTCCACCGGTTAGACAGTTTCAGCCCCTCCCACAGGTTAGCTTTGGTGAAGACAAAATTATCTTGAGAGAGAAACTAAATCGAGAGAAGGTTGCCCTTATCATGTCTCGGCTAAAACCGAGAGCAAGTGGTCATCAATATTTGGCCACTCCAGGGATGGGTTCCAGGGTGCCGATCAAACCCTGGGGTAGCAAATAACCTATCAGCCTAAAAATCCCAGCCTAGAGTGTGTGAACTACACTAGGGGGCAAATATCTTACCCCTCATTTTCCCATGATTTATTCCAAGTTGCTGAAGGAGAAATTTGTCGTCCTAATGAGTAGTCAAAGGGAAATATGATCCTTGAACTGATCGCATGATATCACATGTGGGCACGAGGATTAAAATCCCCTCAAAATCCCCTCCAACAGCATGCCCTTCCAAACCCTTTCAGCTGGATTGGGAAGGCAGCATTCCCAAAGGGTTGGGACGGTAGCTGTGAAAGAGGTTGCTTGGTGTCCTGCTTTTCTCTGTGCATCTCTTTTGTTCCCCTCCTCAAAGGGAAGCTCATCTAAGCTAAATGTTTCCGGGGTTTTCTTTCAGATGTTGAAGAAAGAAGAAGCGATTCCGTGGCCTGGGACTTTAGCAATTGTTCATTCATATATTGCCTACAAAGCAGGTAAGGCCAACTGCCGGCACTGTTTCCGATACAGGCCTGCCTGCAGCAGAAACTGGTTTGAGCAGGGCTGGTTTTTTAAGAGTTTTTGTGTTATTATTTTTTTTGTTTTGAGAGCTTGTAGCGGAAAGAGGTGATCACGTTGGTTAGAATGCATTGCGGGGGTAGAAAAGAAGAGAATTAGTTTTAATGGACTTTATTAGGCGCTTACTATGTGCCAAGCACTGTAGATAGAAGATTATCAGGTCGGACACATGGGTCTCACAGACTGCGTTAGAGGGAGTAGGATTTAATCCCCATGTTAGAGATGAGGAAACTGAGACACAGAGAAGTTATGTGACTTGCCCAAAGTCATACAACAGGCAGGTGGCAGAGCCAGGATTAAAACCCAGATTCAGACCCATGCTTTCTCCACCAGGCCATGCCATTCCCATATTTAGAAATTGCTTCAGTGCGTCGCTTATCCTGCCCTTAAAATCCCCCCGTACGTGAGTGAATCCAGAGCTGGGGAAGCAGTGTAAACAGCATGGCCGGGGGACATCCCGGCTGGGCCTCCCACGGGCAGCACCCATGCGCAAAACTCTCTGCAGGGGGCCTCTCGGGAGGAACCCTTCCAAAGAATTGGCTCCTGAAGAAATCACTGTCTTCTTTTGCAGCAAAAGAAGAGGAGAAGCAGAAGCTACTCAAATGGAGTTCAGATTTGAAACAGGAAAGAGAACAACTAGAGCAGAAGGTGAAACAACTCAGCAATTCTATAAGTGTAAGTAAACTTGTTCATAAAACGGGTGTACTCGTCCTCCTCCTAGATACTTGGGCCCTGCTGTTCTTCCTGTGGAGCAGGGATATGATGTCTGTAGTAATATTGTACCAGAATTTGTTGACTTGGGGCCACTCTGTGGCTGCAGGAATCATAGATTCATCTGGTCCAGCCTCCTGCCTCCAGGCAGGTGAGTGACTAAAGCATCCAAACCTGTACCTAAGTGCCTGACTCGATTTTTTAACCAGATCCTCAGGGATCCTCCAAGCCAGTCCTGGTTCCGTTCCAGAATTTCTCCCAGATAAAAATAGTGGATATGGGCAGAGCCAGACCTGAAGACCAGACTCTTTTCCGACCTCCAGGTCCAGCACCGCTCCTGAGGCTGTAGCAGCTTGGACGGGGGCCGAAAACGCAGAGCTCTACCCTGAAGGCCTCCGGTTTGAGTCTAGAATAGTGGCAGGGCCCAGCATAAAGCTGAGCAGCTTTTGGCCTCATCACAATCGTAGGCTTGGACATTACAGCGGAGGCGAAGTGTCTGAATCCACTCATGGGGACAGACAGTCCCCATGGTCTGGGCCAGTGGGAAGGCCAACTCTGCCCTGTAGTCACTGTCCATGCCCCACAAGGGGCCCACAGTCTTAATCTCCATTTTACAAATGAGAAAATGGAGTCAGTCCGGCGGTCCTATTTATTTGAGCACTTACTGAGTGCAGAACACTGTACTAAGTACTTGGGAGAGTACAATAAAAGAATAGACACATTCCTTGCCCACAACAAGTTTACAGCCTAGAGGGGGAGACACACATTAATATCAATAAAAACAGAGTTGAGGAAGAAGTGGGATCAAATATAAATACAGAAAGAGATGAGGAAGTGGAATCGAATTTAAATAAAGAGATGAGGAGGAAGACGAGGATGAGTCTCCCCAAGAACTAGGCCCAGAGAATGAAGTGACTTGGCCAAGGTGACACAGCAGAGAAGTGACAGAGCCAGAATTAGAAGCCAGGTCCTTGTGACACCGCCTCCCCCGCCCCCAGATGCGGGCTCCAGCCATTAGGCTGCTCTGCTTCCTCGTTATTGTCCGCCCGAATCAGAGCCTCAGCCCGCCATCCATCGCCTCCGCCGCCTTCGTCCCCTCCGTTCCCGGTAGCCACCCGACGGGGCAGAGCCGGCAGGGCGTTCACCCGTTGCCGTGGTTCTCGTTCGCTGCAGAAATGCATGGAAATGAAGAACACCATCCTGGCGAGGCAGAAGGAGATGCACAGCTCCTTGGAGAAGGTAAAACAACTGATCCGCCTTATCCACGGCATCGACCTTTCCAAACCCATAAACTCTGAGGCCAGTGTGGTGGCCGTCTCCAACGGGCCGGACTGCACTACTGATGCTAACGCTGCCGCCTCCCCCCCCGCCCCCGCCCCGTCCCCCTCCCAGAGCTGCCCGGCGAACTGTAACAAGGGCGATGAGACTAAATAAATGGTGTACAGCTGGGAGGAGCCAAGGGAGGCGGCGAGGAGGAGCAAAATCCCGAAAACTCTAGAAAAGCAAACCCGGATTTCTTCTGGAAAGTGCAGAATTCTTTTGGTTCTTTGGTTCCAGAGAGAGAGAAGATGCTTGTGCCAGGTGGCACTGGAGTTTGCCAATTGATCCTTCTTATTCTGTGTGTACATGCAAAGTTTGGACCATGTTACATGAAATAGTGCCAGCTGGAGGTTCTTTGCCAGCACCATGCCAAGTGAAATAATATATTTACTCTCTCTATTATACACCAGTGTGTGCCTGCAGCAGCCTCCACAGCCACGATGGGTTTGTTTTTGTTTTGTTGGGTGGGAGCAAGGAAAGAGGGAGGAGGGCAGGTTTCAGATCCTTATTTGCTGAGCAGTGTGTTTAGGTAGGGAAGTAAGTCCAAAGAGTGTTTGGGCTTTCCTGTTTCTAAACTCTCACTACTATGAAACCAAAAAACCGGAAATCCAGATTTAACCAATCCCAGGGCCCAGAAAGGGATGGGGAGGGAGGGAGGGAGGGAAAGAGGGGAGGGACGGAGGAAGGGTGGGGAGGGGGCGGGGGTGGGGAAAGTATATCAAATAAGCAGTATTTAATATTGTTTGGAGAGGGAACGGGGTCAAGGAGACAAAAAGGACCGGCCACCATATCCCCCCGCCCTGACACACACGACCGGTGCCCCGCCCTCCTCGGGCTGGGGACCGACAGACCCTGCCACCTGGGACCCGGCGGGGCTCGCCCATTCTTCCACGAGCGTCCGAAAGCGCCACGGTGAACTTGGCTCGTCTTGGTTCTCCGGGCCCATCCGGTGACCCACCCTTTCTGTGGGGCAAGAAACGGAAAGGGCGGGGAGGGGAGGAGGAAAAGCGATAGGGCAGTTCCCCGGAGGGAGGGGAAGATGTATCCCAGAGAAAAAGGTGTATCAGTGATTTTACTTGAAAACAAAGCTCCATCCCTTTTCTATATTTATAATACAAATAAGATCCTGAGCAAAGCAGCACATGACCCAGATGTGTGAATTTAACAGATGTTTCTTTTGTTCTTTTTTAAAATTTTGTTTCTTTTATGTTTTTCTTTTTTTTTTTTTTTTTGGTAACAAAAACTAAAATAAGGAATAGAAAAAGCTGTTTTTCAGGCTGACAGTCCAATTAAAGAGGTAGATGAGACCTTGCATGGTATAGATTAGAAGTAATAGTGTCAGTGAGATACAGTGAGTCTTTGTGAGTCCTTGTGTCATCGTTTCGGGCACTGTTTTTTTATGCAAGGGCAAAAATCTTTGTATCTGGGGGAAAAAAAACAACAACTTTTTTTTTAATTAAAAAAGGAAAATAAAAGATATTGAGGTCTTCCTAGTGTTACTTAAATTAAGATCAAGGTAAGAAACGTTGTAAAAAAATGACAAAAGTGCTATTTGTTTCCTAAAAACAGTGATTTCTATTAAAAAGGTGTCAGAACTGGAGAAAAATGCCGTGTAGTTATAAGTTCTTAACCCCCAATTTGCTTAGTGTGCTGCCGTTTTGCTGTGTTATGTTTGAAGTGGAATGGGTCAGGATCCAAGGCTTCTAGCTTTCGTACCACTGAGCGAACTGCTGTCTGTCCGATTGCAGCCATATAGGACTCGACTCCCTCCTCCCCGCCGTCAGCAGGGACCGTCCGTCCTCTCTGTGCGTGGCTCCCATCTCATCTTTCCATGTGAGTGTCTGGAAACGTTTCCAGACGTTCACCGTGCACATCGGTGACGGCAGGAGGCTGAAGGGCGTCGCAGGCTTGGCGAGGGCCGAGTGGGGTGGATTTAGCCTAGGCGGTAGGGCCCGAAGAGACGGTTTCCTCCGGGCACACCCCGGGTTTCCCCAGCCCGCGTCTTTCAGCCGTCGGGACGCCGAGTGCCCTCGGAGCGTGGCAAACCAGAAGGCGATCGGTGGTGTCTCCTCAGAGAAGCGATGGGGTGAAAGCCCATGATGTGACCGACTTTTTCGGTTCTTTCCGGCCCACCCGGCTGCCGCGTTGGGCCCCGGGGGGCAGATTAGCCCCCTGGGAGGGCCGCGTGGCCCCTGGGCAGGCCACCCCAGGGCGGTGACATTAGCCACCTTCTCTTTGGGAGCCACCGTCCTTCAGCGTCATGCTTTCTGTGCCCACTGTGTCCAGAGTGACAGGAATGAATGAATGGACTCTGCCCGGCCCAGTTTCTGGAAGGACACTATGCATTTCTCTAGCCACCTCTTCTCTCAGGAGGCTCGGTTTTTTTCTTGAGAGAACCGAGGCAGGGGCCTGCTCGGGCTGCGTCCTCGGCCCCTTACGGTCCCGTGCCCTGCCCGGGGCCCGACGGCTTTGATCGGGGACCCGCCTTTAGCCATTCACGTCGAACCTCTGGTCTAGCGGTTGCTAAGATATGGGAGCCGTCAACCCCTCCGTGTCCCTTGTCCAGCACTCCCTGACTCAGGTGACATTTGCGCGTGTGGGTGGAGGCAGCCCTACCCTGCTCTCTCCGAGCCAGCTGGGGCCCTCCCTAGCCGTACTAAAAGCACCCGAAGAATAACGTGCTCCCAGATAGCTGCGACCCTCACAAGCGTTGTCGCGGGGCTTGGCGTCTCTGCTCGTGCCAGCCCCACCTCCATCCGAGAGGCGTAACGGGCGGGAGAGACCCGTCGGATCCCCAACTCGGCCAGGACTGGAAGGCAGAGGAAGGGTGAAGGCCGAAAGGAAAGGATTCCCCGACGATGAGGGAGCGCGCCGGCTCCGGGACTGCCGTTGTGCCCAGAGTTGGGAAAACCTGCCTCCCGCACATCCCGGCGTCAACCATGCAGTCAGACAACTGCTCTGGGACACTTACGACGGGCTCGGAAGGACGGAATTGACCGCCGCCTGTGGCTGTTTACCAGGCCACAGGGGAGTCCACCACCCAGGGGAAGGAAGGATCGGGTCCTCTTCTAAGCTAATACGGCCCAGTACCAACCCTGACAGTCGGAAGGGCCCGGGCCTAGCCGGGAATCCCCAGACTCGGGGAGAGCGGGGAAGCCGCCAGTAAGTCCCAGCCTTGTGGTAGAAATAGTTGGCCGAGGTCCAGAGACTGACAGGCCTGCACCCACCTCCCCGTGGGGCGGCTGGGTCTCGTCTCTCCTCCTGGACGGGGTGGGTGACTGGTGTCCACGGTTACTGAAAAAAAACTGGAAAACTTTAGTCAACCTCCAACGTGTTGGCTCAGAGAGGCCTTAGGAGTTCTCTGGGGTGCTGGCCGGAGGATGGGGTTGGGGGTGGGGGGCAGGCTGCAGGGAGCTGACACTGCCATGACCCTCCAGGGATGGGGAGAAGTCTAGACTGCCAGTCAGAACACGAGTCTGCTGGAAGGATTAGATTGTGGGATCTTTCCGGGGATTGCGCAGCCCCAGGGCCCGGGTTGAGCACCACAATCCCCCCCTCACTAGAGCCAGGGATCCATTCCTAAGGATCTCTTTCCCCGCAACCGGAGTCCAAGCCTCTGAAGGACTGAGCTGCAGAGCCGGCTCCCCCGGCGCCCTCTGACTCTCTCTCGGCCTTTCGACTGGGCCCTCCTTTTTATTGGTATCTATTAAGTGCTTACTATGTGTGTCAGGCCACTGTATTAAGCCCTGGAGTAGCGGAATTAGCCCGGGCTTGGGAGTCAAAGGTCGTGGGTTCTAATCCCGGCTCTCCCACTTGTCTGCTGTGCGACCTTGGGCAAGTCGCTTAACTTCCCTGTGCCTCAGTTACCTCGGCGGTAAAATGGGGATTAAGACTCTGAGCCCCACGTGGGACAACTGATAACTTCGTATCTACCCCAGCGCTTAGAACGGTGCTCGGAACATAATAAGCGCTTTACAAAGACTATCGTTGTTATTATTATAGAAACTAATCAGGTTGGACCAGGTCCGTGTTCCCCATGGGACTCATGATTAATCCCATTTTAGAGATGAGGTAACTGAGGCCCAGAGAAGTGAAGTGACTTGCCCCGGGTCACACAGACAAGTGGAGTCAGGAATGGAACCCAGCTCCTTCTGCCTCCCAGGTGTTGCTCTATCCATTAGGCCATGCTGCTTCTCTAATTCTTTGGCCCCATTGTGCCAAGCTCTTTTTCTACCACTCGGTAGAAGCCCTTCGATTTACACCCTTCTAACTTTTCCTGGGCTTCCCACTCCCAACCTCCAAGGACCAGGTCACACATTGGTTCCTTTGTTTCTAGGACTTGAGAGCAAGCCCACTGGCGGGTGACAGGCTTATTCCACTTGCTCCAGCACGCTGGGCCGATCCCGGAGTCGTGTCGGCATCGAACTGCTCCTTCTACCTCCCAGTGGCTGCGTCAAATCTCAGTTATTCCCCCTGGGAGATGCTTTTTCTGAAAACTCAGCACCTTGTCTTCTCTTCAGCCTCCGGCCTCCCTCCCCTCCCTTCCATCCCTCTTCTTCTCACCCGCTAGCTAAGTCGTTCCTTCCCGTTTTCTTTTTTTAATGGTATTTGTTAAACACTTGCTATGTGCCAGGCACTGTACTAAGCACTGGGGTAGATACAAACTAATCAGGTTGGGCGCAGTCCATGTCCCACATGGGGCTCACGGTCTTAATCCCCGTTTTACAGCTAGGGAACTGAGGCGCAGAGAAGTCAAGTGACTTGCCCGAGGTCTCTCAGCAGACAAGTGGCGGAGTCAGAATTAAAACCCAGGTCTTTCCGACTCCCAGGCCGGTGCTTCCTCTAGGTCACGCTGCTTCTCTATCTCTTAACTCGGTTTCCAGTGATTCAGTTTTAGGATCCCTGTGGACCATTTGACCATCAGGTAGCAGGAGCTGACCCTCCACTTCGGGGTCATCTCTACGGGTGGAGCGGCTCCTCTGGAGGCACCCCACACTGGCACCCTGACATCTCAGTATGCCTGTCTCAAAAGGACTTTTGCAGTGTTTCTGCTTCCTCACCAGGCTTTCTCATACCTCCTGGAAGATTTTAAAATTCAATTCCAGAAGGAGGTGAACTGGGATTCGGTCCCTAGGGTCGTGGGCCTTCTGCAGTCTGCGAGTCGGAGGTTTGAATCCCGTCCGTCTAGAGGAACTGGTCTCATTTCATCTTTGTCCCATCAGTCCTTCCCTTCACTCCTCTCCGGCCCATCGTCATCAGTGGTATTCCTTTAGTGCTGACAGCAGGTCAGCACCGTGCTCTGCGCTTGGGCGAGTAAAATTGGGGAGCAGACACGATCTCAGCCCCACAAGAGAGGCATACCGCCCTCTAAAACCATTGCTTCTCATCACTCCTGACTCATCTCGGTTCTTCGCTGGGCGGGTGGGGAGACAGGGACGGGCTTCTCTCTCGTTGCAGGAAGCTTTTTCCAAGTTACGTAATCTCTGGGCTTAGGTTTTTCACCCCGGGCTTTACCGGTCCCCTCTCCCACGTGTGCAGTTCCGCAATCCCCCTTGATTATTCCGTAACCACTTGGCCCAGGCCCTCCCAGATGGATTCCATCGTGAATCTCAGTGAAAGGTAATGGGTCCCCCTTCCACATCATTAGCCATTCTGACCTATAGGAGCCAATTCGACTGCTAAGAAGCACCCAGGCGCACCTCCCTACCCCCTACCCCGCCCCGACCGACTCCTCTCTTTGCTTATAACTGATTCTCCTTTCTCCTTGTGGTCTCTGGGGCTTAAACTTTGTGACATCTCAGTAATCTCAAAAATCGGGCGCCTCTATAGGATTGAGCCAGAGAAAAAGTGATGGAAAATATGCCCTTGGCTAGCAGGGGGAAGGAAGGGAGCCCAGAGAAGTTTAACTTCCCACAAAGCCTCAGTGATCCAGGTGCAGCGGAGTGGATTTGGTCGAGAGTTGACCCGATGTCCCAGCACTGCCGTGGTCCCAGGAACCGATTGTGGATAAAGGCCTGAAAGTTAGGAGCCGGCAGACCTCAACTTATGCTTCCCTTTGGGTCTGTTGGTCAATCAGTCGATGGATGGTATCGACTGACTGCCTATCTTGTGCGGAGTACTGTACTGAGCACTCGGGAGAGTACGATAGAGTTGATAGGCACAATCCCTGCCCATAAGGAGATAGGGGAAATGGTCCTAAGACGTCGGCAGGTGCCCTTCCCACGAGGAGAGTAGACCTCGGTGGCTTAGAGAACCCCACGGCACCTCTCCGCAGCTGTTCTGCTCCATAGAATAGAAGGAAACGAAAGTCTGAAATGTGAACCCACCCCCATCGGTTCCCCCGAGCCGGCGGCTCTCGCTACTGGCCGCGGTTCCAGGTGGAGGTGGGGGGCGGGGGGACCTCCAGTCTCCCCAGTCCCGAGGGAGCTGGAAAGGAACTCCGTGTCCTGTTCACGCCTCTGCTCACCGGTCAGTGAGCCGGGGGTCTGGAGGGGAAGGTCTCACTTAACTAGGGCTCTGCGGCGGGGACGTGAGCGTCTTTTGAAAATCCGGCTCGAACTGACGGCATAGTCACCGCCTTGGCATTTCCCAGGCCACTCATAGATGCTTCACCTCCCTCCACACCCCACCCCAGTGTCTGCCACGTCCAGCCGGTGACCACCGCAGCCCCTTTTTCCAGCCTTCCTTCCCCGCCTTGCAAGCTCCTGCCGTGCCGGTGTGTTTCTCCACTTCTTGAGCCCCGTTCATTGGTGCCGCCTTTTGGTCGTCGACCCCCTGACTGCCACCCGTCTCATCTTCCACCGTGAGCTCAAGGCGAGCCAGTCAGATACAGGCCCGGGCCCCAGCAGGGTGGCTGCAGGGGCGAGGGGTTGAGGGGGAGGGGAGATCTCTGTTTTTAAATATCTCTCTTTTTTCTTTGAGCCCGGTGGTAGTGAGTAGCCGATCCCTCCGCCCCCCTCTCTGTAACTTCCAGTCCCTTGTGGTTTCGGTCTTGGTAGAACTGTGTTTAGGTTTTAGCAGGTTAAAATTTGGGGCGGGGAGGGCGGGGTGGGGAAAAGGGGAGAATACAGAGCAGCTGATCGATTTGTATTTATTTATTTTAACATTTTACTAAATAAAACAAAGTAAAGTTTGGTGTCGGCCTCGCTGTGTGGTGGGAGGGGCGGGACCTCTATTAGAGGAGGCGGCGGGCACCCCTCGTCTCCTTGGCCGAAAGCCAAGCCCGCCTGCTCCCGCCGGGCTTGGCGGGGTGAGCTACAGGTTGGGTCACGAGTCTTCGGCCGGCAGACGGACCTCGTCTCTGGCCACGGGTGCTTCCTCGACCCTGGAGCGGGCCTCTGGTCGCAGCTGTCTGCCCCGCCGCTGGCCCCGGGGGCTCGGAATCTCCGGCTGCCCGAGGCTCAGGCCCGGGCTGCCGGTGACCCCTCTCCCCGTCCGTCCACGAGGCCGGGAGGGCCTGCCCCCCCCCAGGCCCTGCTGCCCACCACCCTACCCCCCAGAGCCCGCAACAAGCCACCTGGGGCAGAGGGAGCGTGAAAAGAATAGAAAAGCTTTAATTACAAAAGATCCGGTGCAACGCAGGGGCAAGGGGATGGAAGGAGATGGAGGGGGGCCCGGGGACCAGAGAGTGACAAGGAGGCAGAACCCGGACCGCCGCCCTCCGTCCAGCCTCAGCCCGGGCTCCAGGCACACAGAGCCTCAGCACGATCATGTACATCTTACGGCGACTCGAATCACCTTAAATAATTTAAATAGAGGCCCCGGGGCCCGCGGGGCCGCCGACCCGTCCCGCCGTCCGCGGCGCAGGTCCTCCCCGCTTCCAGACCAACGCAGTCTTCGGCTGTGGACGGGGGGCCGTGACCCCCGAGCCCTCTGGGGTCGGGGGGAGGGGTCCGGTCAAACTCCCGGGCTTCCCTCTCGCGGCCGAGATGTCTCCAGGACCCCGCGGGGCTGGGAGGGCGGGGGGGACGCCGGAGGATTCCCCGGACGGCGGAGGGGAGGCAGGGCGCTCAGAGCCGCCGCTCGGCCGTCAGATACTTGAGGGCGGCAGCGCCGTAGCGGCGGGACAGGTCCTGGTGGAACTCGTCCTTCAGGGCCCGGAGGCAGCGGCGGTAGGTGGGGCTCGACCGGAACTTGGAGATGTCCAGGCTCGGGGCGTGCGGCAGGTGGATCATAAAGGCCTCGGGCAGCACCAGAAACTCGTACTCCTGCGGGAGAGGCGAGCGTGACGGCGGGGGCGGGGGCGGGGAGCGCGGGCAGGGAGAGGACTGTCCGAAAGGCACCCCGGGGAGACCGAGCAAGCGCCCGCGGGGCCTCGGGGTGGGCCCGAGCCGTGCCCGGGGCCACACGCTCCCAAGGAGACCCGGCCCCGGACGGAGGAAGGGAGGGGAGACCTCGGGGGAAGCCGCCAACCTGGGTCGGCCCCCCCCCCCGCCCCGCTCACCTGGGCATCCAGCTCCACGATTTGAGCCACCTTGTTCCAGCCGAAGCCCACGAAGCGTGGATCGTAGCGGGGGCAGTCCCTCCTCACCACCACATAAGGCTCGTAGTCGGCGGCCCACGCCACGCGGTACGGGGCCGGGGCCTCCCGCCAGCGGGCGTAGTCCGTGGGGGCGTGGCCCCGCGGCCACACGTGATACCTGCCGGGGAGAGCCGGAGACGGACGCGCACGTAGCGTAGCCGTCGTGGGCCGTGACCGGAGCCACCTCCCCGCTAGGTTCTGAGCGCCCCTCGCCCAGATGGAAGGGGTCCTCCCGGAGCCGGACCCTCCCACGTACTCAGAGAGGGTGCCGCGGGAACGGCAGGAAGGGAGCTGAACGTGGGAGAGTGAGGCCTGCACCAGGGCTGCCACGCATTCATCCATTCGTTCATTCAATTGCATTTATTGAGCGCTTACTGGGTGCAGAGCACTGTTCTACGCGCTTGGAAAGTCTAAGAGAGCAAGAGAGGAGCAGCGTGACTTAGCGGAAAGAGCACGGGCCTGGGTTCTCATCCCGGCTCCGCCACTGACCCTGGGCAAGTCACTTCTCCGTGCCTCCGTTCCCTCATCTGTAAAATGGGGATTAAGACTGTGAGCCCCGCGTGGGACCACTCGATCACCTCGTATCGACCCCGGCGCTTAGAACGGTGCTCGGCACATAGTAAGCGCTTAACAAATGCCGGCATTATTATTAACGGAGAGGGATTCCCTGCCGGGGGGGCGCAAGTCGGGGAGCGTCTCTCCCGAGACCCCACCTGAAGGTGTAGAGGGAGCCAGCGTCCAGCAGGGTTAGCAGCTCAGCTTTCGAGGCGGGGAAGCTCAGTCGGTAGCGTAGGGTCTCGAACGCCGGCACCACCAGAGCGGCCTTCCGCGTGGCCAGGTCCAGCTGCTCGATGGAGGCCCTGGGGAAGGGGCGGGAGGACGCCGAGGAGCCGACGGGGTAGGGGCCGGGGGGAGAAAAGGGGAGCAGAGGTTTGCTCTGGGCGACCCCGGAGGGTGGAGGGAGGAGGACGTGGATGGGGACAGCCGAGGGGCGAGTGAAAGGGGCTGGGAGGGGCCCGTCTCCGCTTCCTCCTACCCGGGACCCGCCCTCTCCCCCCTCGGCCCGGCCCCGGGCCCGACCGCCACCTGAGGTAGTCGTAGAGGGAGTAGGCGGGCAGGAAGTCGATGTCGCTGAGGAAGACGTAAGGAGTCCGGGCCTGGGCCAGGGCCACGTTGCGCAGGAGGTTGACGGGGTAGAGCGGGCCTTCCCGGTAGACCACGTGGTAGGCTACGTCCCGCCGGGCGGCCAGGACCTCCGAGGCCTGGGCGAAGCGCAGGAACCGCTGGGCCTCAGCGTCGGACAGGTAGAGCGCCAGGCTCATGGGTCCCGGCCAGTGGCGGCACAGCGCCTCCAGCATCTGCAGCCTGGACGGTCGCGGCGGGAGACCCGGACGGCGTCAAGCCCGAGACAGGTGCGTCCACGGCGGGCCGGGGCGCCGCCCTCTCCCCGCCCGCCCGGCCTCCCCACCCTGGCCCCCGGGATACCGGTCCGTGGAGAGCTGGGCCACCAGGGTGACGTCATGGGGCCGGGGCGCCGGGGGCTCGTGGGGCAGGAAGGTGAGGTGCACACGGTGCACGGTGAGCCGCTGGCGTCGGAACTCGTAGCAGACGTCGTCCTCGTCCAGCTCGTCCAGGGCCCGCTGCGACTGCGCCGGGCGGCGGACCGCGGCGGGAGGGGAGGCGAGAGGGAAGAGGGTCAAGGAGGGGGGAACCCCGGCCCCCGCATCCGTCGCCGAGGCCGGAGGAGACGGCGGGGCGGGGCGCGGGGCTCACCTGCGACCGCTCGGCCCGGAGGGGAGGGGAGAGGGCCCCCCCTCGGCCGCCGTCGGCGGGGAGCGGGGGCGGGGCGCTCCCCGGGCCCCCCGGGGTAGCGTCCACGCGGGGAGAGCCGGAGCAGCCGAAGAGCTCTCCGCGCAACAAGTTGCCGTCGTACTCGAGGAAGGTCAGGTACAAGTTGCGGAAGAATTCCACGTGCTTGTTCTTCACCCGCAGCTTCTTGGGCGAGTTCCAGTGGATGACCTGGGAGGGTCGGGAGGGCGGGGAGTCGGCGGCGTGATCCCGCCAACGGGTCGTGTCCCCCCCCCCCGGGGCCCCCGCCCCCGGGTCCCGGGAGGGGGCCCCGACCTTGAGGTCCGACACCTCGGAGTAGCACTGCTCGGAGCGGGTGTGGTCCGAGAGCTGCACGTTCCAGGAGCAGGGCAGCGGGTGCACCAGCCACGGGTGCTGCTTGATCACCGCATTGAAGATGTCCTGGAGGGGCGGGAGCGGGGGCTGACACGGGGGAAGGAATCCCCAGGCGGGGCTGGGGGGGCGGCGGGCCCATCATCCCTCACGCTCCGTCAGAGCGCCCACCCCGGGGGTGAGAGTGGGGCCTCCCGGGGCCTCTGCCCTGCCCCCTACACCGGCTCCCTCAATCCTCTCCCTCCTTTCCCCCTCCCAGGGCCCCACGACCCCCTGGAGCCGCAGACCTGGTCGGCCAGGGAGGTGGCCAGCATGGTGAGTAGCTCCCTCTCGGCCGTCAGCCGCCACATCTGCTCCCAGCCGGCCTGTCGCAGCCGGTCCAGCCGCAGCAGGATCACCCCTGCGGGAGCGCGTGTCCGGTGGGTGGGGGCGGATGACCACCCCGGACCATCCCTCCGTCCGACTCCCGGCCCGGACGGAAGATGGGCAAGACGTCCCCAAGATTCACCCTCCCCGTCCCCCACCCCCGGGCCTGAGGAGGCAGTCCTGGAGAGGCCCGGCCCCGGCCCGGCATCGGGATCCCCACCTGTGTTGAAGCCCCGGCCCAGAGCCGGCCAGGGACGGTGATTTTTCCAGAGATTGCCCAAGTACCAGTCGCTCTGGTTCTCCACCAGCCCGATCACCTGTTTGTCTGGGCGGGGATGGAAGAGGAGAGCCGGGTTGGGGTTCGGGGGTCGGGCCTCGGCTCTGGGACCCGGGGCGCTCCCCGGCCGGGGCCGTGGGAGGGATGCCAGAGGCGAGCCGGGGGTGACCAGGTTGAGGGCAGGCAGCACCTGGGGGGGGACTCCTCCCCCACAATACCTGAGAAGCGGGAAAACACGGCCCAGAGGTCAGCGATGTCGGAGGCGAAGGTGATGTCGGTGTCCAGGACGATGACGCGGGGCAGGTCGGGGGGCAGCGCCCGGGGCAGCGTCAGCTTCAGGAGCCCATAGATGCCCGAGTAATGCTTGTTGGGGATCCAGGCCACCTCAGGCTGCAGAGGGAGCTCACGTGGGTCCCCCCGCCTTCAGCGGGGGGCCTCCACACTCCTTTTCCCAAAAGTTCCACGCGTTCTGCCCACCCAGAGTCCCCTGGGGCGGCCCCGGGCAGCAGCCCCCTCCATGGGGGGTTGGGGGCAGGACTGGGGGACCCGAGAGGGTGAGGATCAGGGTCGGGGCAGGAGACGAGGGGGAGGACCAGGGAAGGACCGCTGCCTGCCTTGAGCTCATCGGCGTCGTAGAAGCTGACCAGGACGGAGGGCACCATCCAGGACCGGAAGAGCGTCTCCAGGATGAGCCGGGCCACGGCGTCGGTCACCAGGTGGAAGTGCAGCGGGTTCTTTCTGGAAGGGCGAGGACCACCGGGCGCGGGGGTGAGGACAAACCGGACACCCCCCAATCCCAGAGGGTTCCCCGAGGTGACCCACTCGGCCGGGGCGAGTGAGGCCCAAGTGCCGGGGAAGGCGAAGTTGGGGGATACGGATCGGAAGGAGCGGGAGAGCCCGTCGTCGAGCAGGGATCGTCCCTATCCGTCGCCGAATCGCACTTTCCCGGCGCTCAGTACGGCGCTCCGCACACACTTAGGCGCTCAACCGCTACGCTCGGATGAACGCCCCGAGTGGGGCCCCGGGGCCAGACGAGGAGGGACGGGCGGGTACCTGTGAAAGAGGATGGACTTGACCAGGGTGACCGCGTCTCGGCTCGAGTTGTGTCCGGCGCAGACGATGGCCACGTGCAGGAGCTGGGGGCGTCGACGGCGGGGCGGCCTGGGTCCGCCGGACCTCGGCCGGCCCCTCCCTCCCCCCGGGGGTCCCGGGGGCCACCCGGGGTTGGGGCTGGGGGTCCGGGGAGGGTCGAGGGGGCTTCCCTTCGGGCCCAACCTCCCCCTCACCTGGCACTTGAGGGCCTGGGCCTGCCGGGCGCAGGGGTGGTCGTGGCCTTCCCCCGGGGGCGGGGGCTGGTGGTGGGGCGGGCCCGGGTCCCCGCGTTGGGCCAGCGCCTCCCGCAGCCGCCGGTTCTCCTCCTCGGCCGCCCGCACCCGGGCCTCCAGGGCCGCCCCCAACGCCCGCCCGGGGCACCGGGCCGCCGGGGGCACCGCCGGGGGCACCGCCGGGGATGCCAGCGGCAGCGGCAGCCCGTCTGCGGGAGGGGGCGTGGAGGGGGCACGGGCTCACCCGGAGCCGCTCCCCACAGACCCGACCTCCGACCCC
This sequence comes from Ornithorhynchus anatinus, assembly GCF_004115215.2. Classification (NCBI taxonomy): domain Eukaryota; kingdom Metazoa; phylum Chordata; class Mammalia; order Monotremata; family Ornithorhynchidae; genus Ornithorhynchus; species Ornithorhynchus anatinus. Next base: position 22,597,272 of record NC_041730.1, read on the forward strand.
ATCCCCAGACCCGACCCCAGACCATCCCCAGACGGCCCTCAGACCATCCCCATCTCCCCGAGACCCGCCCGCCCGACCCCCATCCCTCCGAGACCGCCCCCACAACATCCCCAGACTCCCCCCGACCCCAGACCCCCGAGAACCGCTCCCCCACCATCCCCTGACCCTCGAGACCACCCCCAGGCCCGGACACCATCCCCGGGCTCCGAAGACCATCCCCAGACCCCTCCGCCCCAGACCATCCCCAGACCCCCGGAGAACCGCTCCCACACCATCTCCAGACCCTCGAGACCATCCCCGGGCCCCGGAGACCATCCCCAGACACCCCCAGGCCCCCGGGGACCGCCCCCAGGCCCCCCAGACTGCCCCAGGCCCCCTATTCCGTCCCCAGGCCCCTCCCAGACGGCCCTCAGACCGTTCCCCTCCCCCGAGACCCGTCCCCCGACCCCATCCCCCCGAGGCCGCCCCCAGAGACCTCCCCCAGGCCCTAGGGACCCCCCCCAGACCCCCGAGACCCGTCCCCCCCCCAGAGACTCACCCCCCCAGACCGTCTCCAGACTCCCCTAGACGGCCCTCGGCCCATCCCCATCCCCCAGAGACCCCCCCCAAGATCCTCCGGACCCCCCCGACGGCCCTCGGCCCATTCCCAGCCCCCCGAGACCCTCCCTCCCTCCCTCCCTCCCTCCGAGGCCGCCCCCTCCCCGTGCCCCTCGACGGTCCCCTCGCCGGCGCCCGGCCGGTGGGTCCTCACTGTGCAGGTGTCCGGCGAGCAGGTAGAGGCCGGGCAGCAGGAGCAGGAGCAGCAGCAGGAGCAGCCCCGCGGCCCCCCGCACCCCCCGCACCCTCGGCAGGGCCCGGCCCGCCATCCCGGGACGGGGGTGGGGACCCGGGGGGGCGGCTCAGGGCGCCGAGGCCCCGCCCGGGGGAGCGGCCTCCATCCGAGGCCCTGCTGGGGGGGAGGGGGGGACACGGGGTCAAGCCTCGACCCCCAAGCGACCCCGGCCGGGACCCCCCCGTCCCTCCCCCTCCCCCTCCCGCTTGGCCCGACGCGCCCCCGGCCCCGATCCTTCGTCCCTCCGCTTCCCCGACCCCTTCTTCACACCTCGACTCCGGGGGCGGGGGGCAGGACCGGCCCGGAGCCGGTCGGGACGGGAGCCTGGGCCCGGCCGGGCCCGCCCCCCGCCCTGCCCCCCGCACCTGGGCTCAGGTTGCACCTCCGCTTGGCCCCCGGGACGGAGGGAGGGACGAAGGACAAGCTGGAAAGGACCAGCCCAGCTCGGGGGGACCGGTATCCCCGCCCCCAGGAGCCACTTTCCCCCTCCCCGGCCCGGCAGCGGGCACCGGACGGGCCCCGGCACCCCTCTCTCCGCGGGGAAACTGAGGCGGGAGGCCCGGGACGCCCCCCCCCCCCGAAAGGGCCCTTCTTGTCAGCCGGTCCGGAGGGAGGCCGGACGGAAGAAACCTCCCCCCTCCTCCTCCCCCGGGGGAAGGCAGAGTCCGGCGGTGACTTGACTTACCCCCGGCCCCGGCTGCCGGGAGGGAAGGCCGAGGGAGAGGCCGGGCGCCGCAGGCCAAGGTGAAGACGCACACTGACATACACGTTCGGCCTCGAGGAGGCCGCGGGAACCCCCCCCCGGAGGCCTGGGGGCGGCCCAGAAAACAATCAAACGTGCCGGGAGGGATTAATCCCCCCCCCTCCGACCAACCCTTGCCCTGACCAACTCCCTCTTCAAATTTTAATCCCCCCGGCGGCCTCCTTCCTTTCCCCCCCCGCCCCCTCCTCCCCTCTCTTGACCCGTTCAACGACTGGGGGCGGGGGAGGGGCGGGCTGACCCCCGGCCTGAGGGATCAAAGCAGGCCAAGCCCCGGAGATGGCCGAGCGGCCCGGCCGGGCCTCGAAGTTTGCATGTGAAAAGCGGGTGGGGGGCTGGGGCAGGCCGGGGTCGCCGATCCGGAGCTCGCCCTGCTGGAATGCGGAGTATGCAGCGGGGGTGGTGTGGGTCGGTGTGTGTGTGTGTGTGTGTGTGTGGGTCTCTCTGCCTACCTGCCGTCGCCTCCAGACGCCCACCCCAGAGGCCCCTGAAACCCGGTTTCCCCGTGGAGAAAGTCCCCCCTCTCCCTTCCGCACGGGGCGGTCTGAGGGGTGGCGAGGGGGCCCGGGGTCCCCCTGCCAAACCTAGGTGCCTGGGAGACCCGGGCAGGGGGATGTGGGCGATGAGGGGCGGCAAGCCGAGACCTGCCGGTTCTGCGGACGGCGGCTCACCTGGGAACTCTTGGGAGTTGGGCCAGGGAGCACGCCAACCTCTTCCACCCTCGCCTGGGGGCCGGGGCAGGGCCGCTGGCTCTCCTCCGTGGGCTAGAGGTCCGGACCCCACTCGGTCTCCTCCCCCAGTGGGGCCCTCCGCCCCGACGTGTCCTCGTCCCGGGGCGGCGGGTACGTGCGCCAGGGCAAAGCGGGTGGGGGGTGGGTGGGTGCGTTGGGTCCAGGCCCGTGAAGGTGATGAGAAGGACCCAGCTGGTGCACGGGAGTAACAGAGGAAGGGCTTGAAGGTCAGGCCCGGCAGCACACCGCCTTCCCGCTCGGCCCCCCCGGGAGGGGGCCGCCGGGCCTTCGTCCCGCCATCTCCCCGGCGCCGGCCCGCGGCGCCGGCGGGACGGACCCGGCCGCGGGCCCGAGGGACCGATTCCCCTGCGCGGCCGTGGCGGGCCGGAGAGGGGAGGCGGGGCGTCTGCGTTCTGCCCGATGTGACCTGGGGCCGGTCACTTCCCGTGCCCCACACCTCAGTTTACCCATCCGGGATGCGGGGAGACCTGTCGTCTCCTCTTCCCCGTGCCACCCCGGGGATGAGGAGGGGGCGGTCCCAACACAGACAGGCCAGTAAAGGACGGGGAATCCGGGGGTGACTGTGGGCCCCTCGGTCACCAAGCGGCAACGGGCCAGAGACCCCCAGCGTTCGGCCGGGCCGGGCTCCCAAGGGGAGGGCCCTCTGCCCTCGGCAAGCAGCCCCCGGGGATTGAGGCCGTCGATCACCGGCGCTCTCCCTGAGGTCGTATCGATTGCCTGACCACCCTCACCACCCCACCTGCTTCTCCCCAGGAGGCGAGAGGGATACCTTCTGTGACCTTAGGCTTCGGTGAGGAGAACCTTGCGGAGGGGGGAGGGGAGGGGAGAGAGGAGAAGGAAGGTGGTCCGCGAGGCTCGGGGCCGCTCTTCGATCTAGGACGGGAAAAGGGCAGACGGTGAAAGATCGGAGACTGAAACCAGGGGAAAACTCCATCCCGAGCCCTGTGGGGATGGGAAAGTTGGCCTTATGGATTTGGAAACTTGTAACCCTGGAATTTCCATCCGCGGGAGGGAGCAGGTGTAGCTTTCGGCCAAGCCGCGCGACCCCCTGCCGTCGGCACAGGTGCCTCCTTGACGGCGGATTCCCGGGATCCGTTGACTTTGGCAGGAACCTCGAACCTAGGCCGACCAAACCCGGGCCCGCAGCGCCGAGGAGGGGGTGGTCAGGGGTGGGGAGGGGGACTCCGGCCGGCTCTCTGACATGAGGGGAGAGGGAGTTGACGCCCGCAGGGGAGCGGAGGGGCCGGGAGGAGGTGCAGCTTCGGGGCAGGGAGCGGAGGCGGGACCCTGACCTCCTCCCCACTGACCATAAACTTTACCCTTCCCGAATAGGCCACGAGAAGAGAGGCCCAGAGAGGAGTGACCCGCCTGGGTGCTCACAACACTCCACTCAGCTGTATGCCGGCTGTGGACAGGTGCCAAGTAAGGAGGGGTGCCTTCGGGCTCGTGGTCTGGCCCAAGAGGCTGGGACACAGAGCCCTCTTTGTCTCTAGGGCCTTATCTCCCCTAGGGGATCAGAGAGGGGAGCTGGGGGCAGGGGGGCTCGTGGGGCTGACTTTGTTGGAAAGATCCCAGGGGGTGGGGATGCTTTGGAATCGCTTGACGCGTGCTTTCCTCTCTCCACTTGGAACAGGTTCTGGGACATCATTCTGTTTAGGCGGAGCCAAGCGCTTGGGATGCTTACGTTGGAGACCGCGGCTTCGGGGGATGTGCGGGAAGTGAGGAGGGTGGGAGGGGGAAGTCTCGCAAGGCAGGCGGGGCCCTTCTCAAGACAAGAGATGCAGTAGGCCCTTGGGGAGCCCGGTGGATAGGCCAGAGCCTAGAGCCCTTTCTCTGCCCTGAGCAGGTACCCCGAACTGCAATCTCACATGCTTTTCTGGGATTGCGAGAAGCCCTGGAGATTTTCCTTCCGGGCCTGGGGAAGCAATAGAACCCAGGGCAGGGATGAGGATTCCTCTGAATCGGATGAGGATCAGAAGGGGGAGGGATCGTGGCGAAGCTGGCTACTTAATAATAATGTTGGTATTTGTTAAGCGCTTACTATGTGCCAAGCACTGTTCTAAGGGCTGGAGGGGGAGGGGGATACAAGGTAATCAGGCTGTCCCACCTGGGGCTCGCAGTCTTATTCCCCATTTTACAGATGAGGGAACTGAGGCCCAGAGAAGTGAAGTGACTTGCCCAGAGTCACACAGCTGACAAGTGGCGGAGCAGGGATTAGAACCCATGACCTCTGACTCCCAAGCCCGGGCTCTTTCCATTGAGCCACGTTGCTTCTCGCTACCTACTTCTCAGGTATCTTCCCTAATCAATCAATGGAATTTCCTGAGTGCTTACTGTGGGCAGAGCACTGTACTCCGTGCTGGGGAGAGTACAATATAACCGAGTTGGCAGACACGTTCCCTGCCCGCCTGGAGCTTACAGTCTAGAGGGGAAGGAAGGCACTAAGGCTGTGGGCAAGTCACTTAACTTCTCTGTGCCTCAGTTCCCTAATCTGTAAAATGGGGATTAAGACTGTGAGCCCCACGTGGGACAACCTGATTCCCCTATGTCTACCCCAGCGCTTAGAACAGTGCTTGGCACATAGTAAGCGCTTAACAAATACCAACATTATAAATCACGGACATGCACCTAAATGTGACGGGGGAGAGGGTCGGGAGGGAATATCAGATGGTTAAAGCGTTCAGATTCAAGTTCATCTGGTGATGCTGAAGGGAGAGGGGGTAGGGGAAATGAGGGCTTATCAGGGAAGGCCTTTTGGAGGCGATGTGATTTTAATAGAGCTTTGAAGGTGGGGAGAGTGGTGGTCTGTCGAATATGAAGGGGGAGGGGATTGCAGGACAGGAGCAAGAGGTCGGCGGCAAGATAGGTGAGATGGAGATAAAGTGAGTAGGCTGGCATTGGAAGAGCAACGTGGGCACTCCGGATGGTAGTAGGAGATGACGGAGGTAAGGTAGAAAGGGGGGAGCTGATTGACTACTTTAGTTTCTATTTGATGCGAAGGTGGATGGGCAACCACGGGAGATTCTGGAGGATGGGAGAGACACGGTGTTGAACGGTTTTTTCGCAAGAATGAAATGGGCAGCCGAGTGAAGTAAAGACCGGAGTGGGGAGAGACGGGAGGGAGGGAGGTCAGCGAGGAGGCTGATGCAGCAGGTCCAGGGGCCATTGCCTTCCCTAAATTTTCTCCCGTCTACGGTTACCTTCTTCTTTCGGGGCTCTGTCCAACACCTTAATCGCCAAATTCATTCATTCATCCATCCATTCATTCAATCAATCGCATTTATTGAGCGCTTACTATGTGCAGAGCACTGTATTAAGCGCTTGGAATATACAGTGCGGCAACAGATAGAGACAGTCCCTGCCCAATCACGGGCTCACAGTCTAAATGGGGAGGCGGACATCGAAGCAAAACAGAACAAAACCAAAACAACATCATCAAGATAAATAGAATCAAGGGGATGTACACCTCATTAACAAAATAAATAGGGTAATAAATAATATATACAAATGAGCACAGTGCTGAGGGGAGGTGAAGGGGGAGGAGCAGAGGGTGGGGGGGAGGGGGAGCTGAGGGAAAGGCGGCTCAGTCTGGGAAGGCCTCCTGGAGGAGGTGAGCTCTCAGGAGGGCTTTGAAGAGGGGAAGAGAGTTAGTTTGGCAGACGAGAGAAGGGAAGGCATTCCGGGACAGGGGTAGGTCGTGGGCCGGGGGTCGACGGCGGGATAGGCGCGAACGGCGGATGGTGAGGAGGCGAGCGGCAGAGGAGCGGAACGTAGGGAGTGGGCCGTAGAAAGAGAGAAGGGAGGTGAGGTAAGAGGGGGCAAGGTGATGGAGAGCTTTGAAGCCAAGAGTGAGGAGTTTTTGTTTCGTGCGGAGGTTGATGGGCAACCACTGGAGGTTTTTGAGGAGAGGAGTGACGTGCCCAGAGCTTTTCTGTAGGAAGATGATCCGGGCAGCGAAATGAAGAATAGACTGGAGGGGGGAGAGACAGGAGGATGGGAGATCAGAGAGGAGGCTGACACAGTAATCCAGCCGGGGATATTATGAGATCTTGTACCAGCACGATCACCGTTTGGACGGAGAGAAAAGGGCGGATCTTGGCGATATTGTAAAGATGAGACCGGCAGGCGTTGATGACAGATTGGATGAGTGGGGTGAATGAGAGAGCTGAGTCGAGGACGACCAAGCAGAGAAGCAGCGTGGCTCAGTGGAAAGAGCACGGGCTTTGGAGTCAGAGGTCATGAGTTCGAATCCCAGCTCTGCCACTTGTCAGCTGTGTGACTGTGGGCAAGTCAATTAACTTCTCTGTGCCTCAGTTCCCTCATCTGTAAAATGGGGATGAAGACTGTGAGCCCCACGTGGGACGACCTGATTTCCCCGTGTCTACCCCAGCGCTTAGAACAGTGCTCTGCACATAGTAAGCGCTTAACAAATACCAACATTATTATTACCAAGGTTGCGGGCCTGTGAGACGGGAAGGATGGTCGTGCCGTCCACAGTGACGGGGAAGTCAGGGAGACGACAGGGTTTGGGAGGGAAGATAAGGAGCTCAGTCTTAGACATGTTAGGTTTTAGGTGGCGGGCGGACATCCAGGTGGAGACGTCCTGGAGGCAGGAGGGGATACGAGCCCGGAGGGAGGAGGAGAGAACAGGGGAGGAGATGGAGATCGTCTCTCTCGTTCATTCACAGCGACCAGGGCTCTCTAATTCCCGAGCAATCCCTGGGTGATCTCTGCTCCCACCACGGTGGCCTCTCTGGCCTCGTGACCCCCCATTTCTCACTGTCTGTATGTAGGACACCTAGACCTGAATGTCCCATCACCACACCTTTTTGAAAAAACGATATTCGTTAAGTGCTCACTATGTGCCAGGCACCGTACTAAGTGCTGGGGTAGATACAGCGCTTAGAATGGCCAGCGCTTAGAACAGTGCTTTGCACATAGGGAGTGCTTAACAAATACCATCATTATTATTACTATTACAACATAATCAGGTTGGACACAGTCCATGTTCCGCATGGGGCTCACAGCCTCCACCCCATTTTACAGATGAGATCGCTGAGGCCCGGAGAAGTCAGTGACTTGCCCAAGGTCACTCAGCAGACTAGTGGCAGAGCCGGAACTAGAACCCAGGTCCTTCTGACTCCCAGGCTGCTGCTGCTTCTCCTCATTTGCTGGTTTTCTCTGGTGACCAGACCCCAGGTTGAGTTTCCCCATTCACAGAGAAACCTGGAACATCAGTCAATCAATCAATCGTATTTATTGAGCCCTTACTGTGTGCGGAGCACTTTACTAAGCTCTTGGGAGAGCGCAGTGTAAAAGAGTCGGTGTCTCACAGAATTGCCGCCTTCTTCTTTCTCACTCTCGGTATGGAACCTGTTGTCACATCCACGGCGACCCCCTCCCTTCACTGTCTTTTCAACCCCATAATCAACTCCTGCCTGGTCATCTCCTGCCCGGCTGGCAGCTCCATCCTCCCAGGCTCTCTCCTACCTCCAACCTTCACCCAGTAAATCGATCAATAATATTCATTCATTCATTCATTCAATAGTATTTATTGAGCGCTTACTATGTGCAGAGCACTGTACTAAGCGCTTGGAATGAACAAGTCGGCAACAGATAGAGACGGTCCCTGCCGTTCGACGGGCTTACGGTCTGATCGGGGGAGACGGACGGACGAGAACGATGGCGATAAATAGAGACGAGGGGAAGAACGTCTCGTAAAAACCAGTGGCAACTAAATAGAATCGAGGCGATGTACAATTCATTAACAAAATAAATAGGGTAACGGAAATGTATACAGTTGAGCGGACGAGTACAGTGCCGAGGGGATGGGAAGGGAGAGGGGGAGGAACGGAGGGAAAGGGGGAAAAGAGGGTTTAGCTGCGGAGAGGTGAAGGGGGGGTGGCAGAGGGTGTAGAGGGAGAAGAGGAGCTCAGTCTGGGAAGGCCTCTCGGAGGAGGTGAGTTTTAAGTAGGGTTTTGAAGAGGGGAAGAGAATCAGTTTGGCGGAGGTGAAGAGGGAGGGCGTTCCGGGACCGCGGGAGGACGCGGCCCGGGGGTCGACGGCGGGACGGGCGAGACCGAGGGACGGCGAGGAGGCGGGCGGCGGAGGAGCGGAGCGTGCGGGGTGGGCGGTGGAAAGAGAGAAGGGAGGAGAGGTAGGAAGGGGCGAGGTGATGTAGAGCCTCGAAGCCTAGAGTGAGGAGTTTCTGTTTGGAGCGGAGGTCGATAGGCAACCACTGGAGTTGTTTAAGAATGGGGAGTGACACGCCCAGATGGTTTCTGCGGGAAGATGAGCCGGGCAGCGGAGTGAAGAATAGACCGGAGCGGGGCGAGAGAGGAGGAAGGGAGGTCAGAGAGAAGGCCGACACGGTAGTCTAGCCGGGATATAACGAGAGCCCGTAGCGGTAAGGTAGCCGTTTGGGTGGAGAGGAAAGGGCGGATCTCGACGATATTGTAAAGGTGAGACCGGCAGGTCTCGGTAACGGATAGGATGTGTGGGGTGAACGAGAGAGACGAGTCAAGGATGACACCGAGATTGCGGGCCTAATAATATCTATTGCGCAGTTAAACCTCACAGTTAAACCTCACAGTCCTCAGCATCTGACTCACCTCCCCTTCCTCCCAATTTCCAGACTACTCAATTCCAGCCCAGGGAATCGTCTCTCTCGTTCATTCACGGCGCCCAGGGCTCTCTAAATTGCAACCTGCCACTCTTTCTCAATCTGCAACTCTCCCCGTCTTGTTCAGCTCTCCTCCTCCGGGAAGCCTTCCCCGAGTAAAGGGGAGCGGTGCGCATTTCCACGCAGCCGAGCCCTCCACCTGCACCCCCATCCCCAACGAGAGATGGGGAGCTAAGGATGGACTCTCTTCCCACCCTCTGTGCCCTGGTGTGATTGCTCAAGGTCTGGCCTCTTCTCCGCCCGGTCAGCCCAAGTAGGAAGCTTCGGGGAGGCCGGACGACGCCACACCTCTCCTCTATACTGATAATTAACAATACGGTATTTCTTAAGCGCTTACTGTGTGCCAGGCACTAATAATAATGTTGGTATTTGTTAAGCGCTTACTATGTGCCGAGCACTGTTCTAAGCACTATACTACCTCGCCTCTACCACCCACTCCAGTTACTTGTCGCCGTCATCTACCGCCCTCCCGGTCCCACCTCCGACTTCTTCAACCACCTTGACCCCTTTCTCACCTTCCTTCTCTCCTTCTCTCTGCCCACTCTGATCCTCGGAGACTTCAACATCCATACGGATGTACCCGACGACTCCTCTGCCGCCCGCCTGCTATCCCTCCTCGACTCTGCCGACCTCCTCCTCCACCATACCGCGCCCACTCACCGACTCGGTCACACCCTCGATCTCGTCATCTCCTACCGCTGCACTATCTCCTCACTCACCGACTCTGAAATCCCTCTCTCGGACCATAACCTTCTCACCTGCCTCATCTCTCACACTCCCTCCCCCTGCAAATCTTCGCTACTGCCCCACAGAGACCTCCGCTCTCTCGATCCCATCCATCTTTCCAATAGCATCTCGCCTCACCTTGCCGCCCTGTCCTCTCTTCCCACTCTCGACGATCAGGTCTCCGCTCTCAACTCCACCCTCTCTACTCATCTCGACTCTCTCGCCCCCCTTTCCCTCCGCCGCTCTCGCGCCACTAACCCACAGCCCTGGATCACCTCCTCCGTCCGCCTCCTACGCTCCTATGCTCGAGCTGCCGAGCGCCGCTGGCGAAAGTCCAAGCACCAAGCCGACCTCACACACTTCAAATTTATCCTTTCCTGCCTTAACTCTGCCCTCTCCTCCGCCAGGCAAAGCTTCTTCTCCTCCCTCATCGACACCCATGCCCGTCACCCCCGCCGATTGTTCCGGACCTTTAACTCTCTCCTTAGGCCCCCTGTTCCTCCCCCTCCCCCATCTCTCACCCCTAATGATCTGGCCACCTATTTCCTCACGAAAATCAACACGATCAGGTCTGAGCTCCCCAAAGTCCCCCCTCCGCCTCTCCCCTCCCCCCCCCAACAACCCCCTCCCCTACTTTCCCATCCTTCCCTGCAGTATCCTCAGAGGAGATCTCCTCCCTCCTCGCAAGTGCCACCCCCTCCACCTGCGCCTCGGACCCCATTCCCTCTCACCTTCTTAAAACCATCGCCCCTGCCCTCCTCCCTTCCTTAACTTCTATTTTTAACCACTCAATCTCCAAGGGCTCCTTCCCCTCTGCCTTCAAACACGCCCACGTCTCCCCCATCCTAAAAAAACCCGCTCTCGACCCCACTTCCCCCTCCAGTTATCGTCCTATCTCCCTACTACCCTTCCTTTCCAAAATCTTAGAACGAGTCGTCTACAATCGATGCCTAGAATTCCTTAACTCCCATTCTCTCCTAGACCCCCTCCAATCTGGCTTCCGTCCCCTCCACTCTACCGAGACTGCTCTCTCTAAGGTCACCCGTGACCTCCTTCTTGCCAAATCCAATGGCTCCTACTCCATTCTGATCCTCCTTGACCTCTCTGCTGCCTTTGACACTGTCGACCATCCCCTCCTCCTCCGTACCTTATCTCACCTTGGCTTCACGGACTCTGTCCTCTCCTGGTTCTCCTCTTACCTCTCTGGCCGATCATTCTCGGTCTCCTACGCCGGAGCCTCCTCCCCCTCCCATCCTTTAACTGTTGGAGTTCCTCAAGGGTCAGTTCTTGGCCCTCTTCTGTTCTCCATTTACACTCACTCCCTCGGTGAACTCATCCGCTCTCACGGCTTTGACTACCATCTCTACGCAGATGACACGCAGATCTACATCTCCGCCCCTGTCCTCTCCCCCTCCCTTCAGGCTCGCATCTCCTCCTGCCTCCGGGACGTCTCCACCTGGATGTCTGCCCGCCACCTAAAACTCAACATGGGCAAGACTGAGCTCCTCATCTTCCCTCCCAAGCCCGGTCCGCTCCCAGACTTCTCCATCACCGTGGATGGCACGACCATCCTTCCCGTCCCGCAGGCCCGCAATCTCGGTGTCATCCTTGACTCGTCCCTCTCGTTCACCCCACGCATCCTATCCGTTACCGAGACCTGCCGGTTTCACCTCTACAATATCGCCAAGATCCGCCCTTTCCTCTCCACCCAAACGGCTACCTTACTATTACGGGCTCTCGTCATATCCTGGCTAGACTACTGTGTCAGCCTTCTCTCTGACCTCCCTTCCTCCTCTCTCGCCCCGCTCCGGTCTATTCTTCACTCCGCTGCCCGGCTCATCTTCCTGCAGAAACGATCTGGGCATGTCACTCCCCTTCTTAAACAACTCCAGTGGTTGCCTATCGACCTCCGCTCCAAACAAAAACTCCTCACTCTAGGCTTCGAGGCTCTCCATCACCTTGCCCCTTCCTACCTCTCCTCCCTTCTCTCTTTCTACCGCCCACCCCGCACGCTCCGCTCCTCCGCCGCCCACCTCCTCGCCGTCCCTCGGTCTCGCCTATCCCGCCGTCGACCCCCTGGTCACGTCCTCCCGCGGTCCTGGAACGCCCTCCCTCCTCACCTCCGCCAAACTGATTCTCTTTCCCTCTTCAAAACCTTACTTAAAAATCACCTCCTCCAAGAGGCCTTCCCAGACTGAGCTCCTCTTCCCCCTCTACTCCCTCTGCCATCCCCCCTTTACCTCTCCGCAGCTAAAGCCTCATTTTCCCCTTTTCCCTCTGCTCCTCCACCTCTCCCTTCCCATCCCCACAGCACCGTACCCGTCCGCTCGACTGTATATATTTTCGTTACCCTATTTATTTTGTTAATGAATTGTACATCGCCTCGATTCTATTTAGTTGCCATCGGTTTTTACGAGATGTTCTTCCCCTTGACGCTGTTTAGTGCCATTGTTCTCGTCTGTCCGTCTCCCCCGATTAGACTGTAAGCCCGTCAAACGGCAGGGACTGTCTCTATCTGTTGCCGACTTGTTCATCCCAAGCGCTTAGTACAGTGCTCTGCACATAGTAAGCGCTCAATAAATACTATTGAATGAATGAATGAATACTAAGCAATGGGATACAAGCAAATTGGGTTGGACGCGGTCCCCGTCCCACGTGGGGCTCCCCGTCTCAATCCCCATTTTACAGATGAGATAACTGAGGCCCAGAGAAGTGAAGTGACTTGCCTAAGGTCACACAGCAGACAAGTGGCAGAGCCCGGATCAGAACCCGATCTCCCTATTAGAACTGTACACAGATTCCCTACGCCAACTGTACACTATCCCAGACTAAGCCCCCCTTTTCCTCTCCTCCCCTCCCCATCACCCCGACCCGTTCCCTTTGCCTTACCCCCTCTCCCCGCCCCGCAGCACTTGTGTATCTATGCACGTATTTGTAATTATAATTCTATTTATTTTTATTAATGATGTGTATATATATGTATAATTCTATTCACTTATAAAGATGCTACTGATGCCTGTTTACTTGTTGTCTGTCTCCCCGCTTCTAGACTGTGAGCCCGTTGTGGGCAGGAATTGTCTCTGTTGCTGAATTGTACTTCCTAAGCGCTTCGTACAGTGCTCTGCACATAGTAAGCGCTCAATCAATACAACTGAATAAATGAATGAACTGTATCTCCCCCCTCGTTCGGACTCCCTGCTCGGATCAAGGTCCGGCTCGGTGCTGGCCCGGAGCTGGGCCACGGCGGGGTTGGGGGGCTGGGGTTGCCTGGGGGCTTCGTACTAGGGCCGAGCCTCAGTTTCCCCAGCGACACCAATCCTGGCTCTGCCGCTTGTCTGCTGTGTGACCTTGAGCAAGTCACTTCACTTCTTTGGGCCTCAGTAACCTCATCTGTAAAATGGGGTTTGAGATGGTGAGCCCCATGTGAAGCAGGGATCGCAACCAACCCGATAATAATGATGGTATTTGTTAAGTGCTTACTATGTGCCAAGCACTGTTCTAAACGCTGTGGTAGATACAAGGTCATCTGGCTGTCCCACGTGGGGCTCACAGTCTTCACGAGAAGCAGCGTGGCTCAGTGGAAAGAGCATGGGCTGCGGAGTAGGAGGTCATGGGTTCAAATCCCACCTCTGCTGCATAATACTATTGAATACTATTATACTATTATTGAATAAATACTATTGAATGAATAATAATGATGATAATAATAATTATGGTATTTGTTAGGTTTTTACTAAGGGCCAGGCACTGTACTAAGCGCTGGGGTGGATACAAGTATATCAAAAGACCCCGGGCTTGGGAATCAGAGGTCGTGGGTGTGAATCCCAGCTCTGCCGCCTGTCAGCTGTGTGACCTTGGGCAAGTCACTTAACTTCTCTGAGCCTCAGTTACCTCGTCTGTAAAATGGGCATTAAGACTGTGAGCCCCACGTGGGACAACCTAATCACCTTGTAGCCTCCCCAGCGCTTAGAACAGTGCTTTGCACATAGTAAATGCTGAACAAATGTCATTATTATTAACCCCGCTTTACAGATGAGGTGACTGAGGCACAGAAAAGTTAGGTGACTTGCCCAAGTTCACACAGCTGGCAGACGGTGGAGCAGGGATTAATAATAATAATGTTGGTATTCGTTAAGCGCTTACTATGTGCCGAGCACTGTTCTAAGCGCTGGGGGAGATACAAGGGAATCAGCTTGTCCCACGTGGGGCTCACAGTCTTCATCCCATTTTCCAGATGAGGTCCACTAAGGCAGGTCCACTAAGCCATCCTGCTTTCGATATGCTTGTATCCACCCCAGCGTTTAGTACAGTGCCTGGCACATAGTGAACGCCTAACAAATACCATCATTATTATTATGATCATGATCATGATTATGTCCCCTTTTGGAGGAAGGGCAGAAGGGGTGGAGGACTGGAAAGATGAAGGGAAAAAAAACACCTTGCAAATGCATGACCATCCCGGACTAGATTGGACACCCCCTCCCACCCTCGTAGCCCTTTAAATCGCGCCTGGGATTCGACTCTCTCGGCACTCAACTAGTTCGGGCTTCCTCTGGGAAAGACCGGGGTTCTGAAATCCATTATCCTGGCTGCGCCCAGGGGCGGGGGGGAGATGGGAGGAGAGGATGACACTGCGCAGGCGCGGAGCCGGCCCGCCCTGAACAGGGGAAAGGTGGCGGGGGGGAAGGGGTCGCTCCATGACACTGCGCAGGCGCGGAGCCGGCCCGCTCTGAACAGGGGAAGGGGGGGCTCTCCATAACACTGCGCAGGCGCGGAGCCGGCTCGCTCTGAACGGGGGACGATGGGCGGGGGGCGGCGCTCCATGACACTGCGCAGGCGCGGAGCCGGCCCGCTTTGAACAGGGGCGGGGGAGGGGCGTTCCATAACACTGCGCAGGCGCGGAGCCGGCCCGCTCTGAACAGGGGAAAGATTCGGGGGGGCGGGGGCGCCATGAAACTGCGCACTCGCAGTGCTGCCCCGCTCTGAACCAGGGAAAGGTGGGGGGGAAGGGGGGGGGGGGCTCCATGACATTGCGCAGGCGCAGAGCCGGCCCGCTCTGAACAGGGGAAAGATGGAGGGGGTGCTCATGACACTGCGCAGGCGCGGAGCCGGCCCGCTCTGAACGGGGGAAAGGTGCGGGGGGCGCCTCCATGACACTGCGCAGGCGCGGAGCCGGCCCCCTCTAAACAGGGGAAGGGGGGCTCCATGACACTGCGCAGGCGCGGAGCCGGCCCTCTCCGCTCGGGGGAAAGTGGGCGGAGCCGGCGGCGGCGGATCAGCCAATGGGAAGGCGGGATTGAGGGGGGCGGGCGGCGTCGGACCAATGGGATCCCCCGCTTCGTGGGAGGAGGGCGGAAGTGCGGGAGGGGAGGGGCGGGGGCGGGGACGGAAGCAGGAAGTGGGAGGCGGTCCGGCCGCCCGTCCGTCTCCGCCGCGGGATGGAGAAGCTGCGGCTGCTCGGCGTCCGCTACCAGGACTATGTGACCCGGCATCCCGCCGCCACGGCCCAGCTGGAGACCGCCGTGCGGGGCCTCAGCTACCTGCTGGCCGGTACCATCTCTCCCCCCCCCCCCGCCCCCCCCGGACCCTGACCTTTGACCCGTCCGCTCCTTCATTCAGTAATAATGGTGGTATTCGTTCAGCGCTTACTATGCTCTGCACATAGTAAACGCTGAACAAATACCAATATTATTATCACTCTGTGCAGAGCGCTGTTCTAAGCGCTGGGGGAGATCCGGGGTCATCAAGGTGTCCCACGTGGGGCTCCCAGGCCGCATCCCCATTTGACAGACGAGGTCACTGAGGCACAGAGAAGTTAATGTTGGGATTTGTTAAGCGCTTACTATGTGCAGAGCACTGTTCTCAGCGCTGGAGGAGATGCAGGGTCATCAGGTTGTCCCATGTGAGGCTCACATTCTGCATCCCCATTTGACAGAGGAGGTCACTGAGGCACAGAGAAGTTAATAATAATAACGTTGGGATTTTTTAAGTGCTTACTATGTGCAGAGCACTGTTCTAAGCGCTGGGGGAGATACAGGGTCATCAGGTTAACCCCCGTGAGGCTCACAGTCTGCATCCACCTTTTCCAGATGAGGTCACTGAGGCCCAGAGAAGTGAAGTGACTCGCCCACAGTCACACAGCTGACAAGTGGCAGAGCCGGGATTTGAACCCATGACCTCGGACTCCGAAGCCCAGGCTCTTTCCACGGATCCACACTGCTTCTCTAGTATTTATTGAGCGCTGACTCTGTGCGGAGCGCTGGACCGAGCGCTTGGAACGGACAGTTGGGCATCCCTGCCCCACGACGGGCTCGCAGTCTAAACGGGGGAGATGGCAAAACAGGATAGGACAAAAACAAGACGTCATCGTCACGAGAAATAGAATCAATAATAATAATGTTGGTGTTTGTTAAGCGCTTACTGTGTGCAGAGCACTGTTCTAAGCGCTGGGGGAGATACAGGGTCATCAGGTTGTCCCTCGTGGGGCTCACGGTCTTCCTCTCCCTTTTACAGATGAGGGAACTGAGGCCCAGAAAAGTGAAGTGACTTGCCCACGGTCACACAGCTGACAAGTGACAGAGCCGGGATTTGAACCCATGACCTCTGACTCCCAAGTCCGGGCTCCTGCCACTGAGCCACGCTGCTTCCCAAACATCAAGGAGATGTACACCTCATTAACCAAGTAAATAAATCCCGGCTCTGCCACTTGTCAGCTGTGTGACTGTGGGCAAGTCACTTCACTTCTCTTGGCCTCAGCGACCTCATCTGGAAAATGGGGATTAACCGTGCGCCTCACATGGGACAACCTGATGACCCTGTGTCTACCCCAGCGCTTAGAACAGTGCTCTGCACAGAGTAAGGGCTTGACAAATACCAACGTTATTGTTATTAACTTCCCTGTGCCTCAGTGACCTCGTCTGTAAAATGGGGATGAAGACTGTGAGCCTCACGTGGGTCAACCTGATGACCCTGTATCTCCCCCGGCGCTCTGCACATAGTAAGTGCTCAACAAATACCAACCTTATGCTGTTAACTTCTCTGTGCCTCAGTGACCTCGTCTGTCAAATGGGGATGAAGACTGTGAGCCTCATGTGGACAACCCGATGACCCTGTATCTCCCCCAGCGCTTAGAACAGTGCCGTGCACATAGGAAGCGCTTACCAAATACCAACACTAAATAATAGGACGGTGCTGAGGGGAAGGGGGTGGGAGGAGCAGAGGGAAAGGGGGGGAAGCTCAGTCTGGGAAGGCCTCTTGGAGGAGGTGAGCTCTCAGGAGGGCTTTGAAGACGGGGAGAGAGAGAGATGCTCCTACTCCGCCACCCCGAGCCAGCTCTCTCTGCGGAAATCTGGGGGCAGTTGAGTTATTCCGCGTCCAGAGGGGTGGGGAAACCACATCCCTGCCAGACCTCATGGCCTGCAGGGATGGTCGCTCTTCTGTTGCCGCCTTGTAATAATAATATTGGCATTTGTTAAGCGCTTACTATGTGCCGAGCACTGTTCTAAGCGCTGGGGTAGACACAAGGGAATCAGGTTGTCCCACGTGGGGCTCACAGTCTTCATCCCCATTTTACAGATGAAGTAACTGAGGCACAGAGAAGCGAAGTGACCGGCCCACGGTCCCACCGCTGACAAGGGGCGGAGCCGGCATTCGAACCCATGACCTCTGACTCCAAAGCCTGGGCTCTTTCCCCCGAGCCACGCCAAGCGCTCAGTCCAGGGCTCTGCACACAGTAAGCGCTTAATAAATACGTTTGAATGAACGAAGGGATGTGGCGGGGTCGGGGCCCAGCAGGGACCCTGACCCAGGGGAACCACTGCCTTCCGACGCCCCTTCCCTCAGTGGGCGGGGATTGTCTCGCTTCATTGCTGTATTGTACTTTCCGAGCGCTTAGCACAGTGCTGTGCACATAGCAAGCGCTCAATCAATACGCGTGAATGCCCGGGCCAGTACAGTGGCTCAGTGAAAAGAGCCCGGGCTTGGGAGTCAGATGTCATGGGTTCTAATGCCGGCTCTGCCGCTCGCCAGCGGTGTGACTTTGGGCAACCCACTTCACTTCTCTGGGCCTCAGCGACCTCATCTGTAAAATGGGGATGAAGACTGTGAGCCCCACGTGGGACAACCTGATCACCTTGTATCCCCCCAGTGCTTAGAACAGTGCTTCGCACATCGTAAGCGCATGACAGATACCATCAGCCTCAAGGGAAGCAGCGTGGCTCAGTGGAAAGAGCCCGGGCTTTGGAGTCAGAGGTCGTGGGTTCGAATCCCGGCTCTGCCACTTGTCAGCTGTGTGACTGCGGGCAGGTCACTTCACTTCTCTGGGCCTCAGTTCCCTCGTCTGTACAATGGGGATTAAGACTGCGAGCCTCACGTGGGACGACCCGATGACCCCGTATCTCCCCCAGCGCTTAGAACAGTGCTCTGCACCTAGTAAGCGCTTAACAAATACCAACGTTATTATCATCATCCCCTACGCTGAGCCTTCTAAGCCAACCCCGGACATGGGCGCCTCCTCGCCTCAGGCGAGGAAGGGCCCGAGCCCTCCTTGCTCATTTATGGCTGGCGGGGGGCGGCTGGCGGAGGAGACGGTTTCCCCTCTCACCTCCACTCTTCGACTCTTTCCTCAGGCCGTTTCGCCGATTCCCACGAGCTGTCGGAACTGGGTACGTAGGGGCTGGGAGGCCTCGTGGGCCTGGAGAGAACAGAAGGGGAACGAAGAATTCCCCTTCTCGGTTTGGCGGGCCTTACCCTTTGGCTTCAGGAAACCTGAGGAGTCTTAGGACTTGCAGGGAGGAGGTGGGTGGAGGGACAGGTTCACTTCCACAGAGTCCGCGGGCAACGTGCTGCGGGGGGATGGATCTAGTGGGAGCCAACTTGGTCACCCTGGGGAGAAGGCCTTCTGGCTAGGGTACAGGCGTGAGAGTCAGGAGGGCCTGGGTTCTAATCCCGGCCCTGTCATTTGTCTGCCGTGGGACCTCAGGCAAGTCACTTAACTTCTCTCTGCCTCAGTTACCTCATCTGTAAAATGAGGATGAAGACCGAGCTCCATGTGGGACATGGACCGTGTCCAACCCGGTTACCTTGTATCTACCCCAGCGTTTAGAACGGCGCCTGGCACATGGCGCTCAACAAATACCATTTAAAAACAAAAAACTGAGCCGGGAGGGCCTCACCAGCCTTCTTATACGCTACTTTCTCCATTTCTCCCCACCCCAGTGTATTCGGCCTCCAATCTGCTCGTGCTGCTGAACGATGGGATCCTACGGAAAGAGCTGCGGCAAAGCCTACCCGTGGTGAGGGCCTGGCGTGTGCAGGAGTGTTGAGAGGCAGAGGATGGGAGTAGGGCTGAAAGAACAGGGACAGAGCTTGGGGGGGGCACTCCAAGACGGCCAAAGGATCGAGCCGTCGACCTCCACGAGGCAGGGCGGACCCTGGAATTTCAGTTGTTTAGGGCTCGGTTGGGAGGCGCTCAGCGAGACGGCGGGCGGCGGTGGGAACCGGGCCTCTGCCGCTGACCTCCGTGTCTTTCTTTCGCAGTCACTCTCCCAGCAGAAGCTGCTCACGTGGCTGAGTGTGCTGGAATGCGTGGAAGTATTCATGGAGATGGGGGCTGCCAAGGTGTGGGGGGAGACGGGCCGCTGGCTCGTCATCGTCCTCATCCAGTTGGCTAAGTACGTCGGGTAGATGGGGAGAGGGCCGAGCGAGGGGGGCAGTCGGGGGTGACGGGTGCGATGGAGGGTCGATTTCGGGAGGCTCCCTGACCGGCAGGGCCGGGCGGTCCCTTAAACCTGTAGAACCCTTGGAGGGTGTCACGGGGGTCAGAGAATCTGACTTCTAAGCCCTGCTTCGCCACTTGCCTACTCTGTGGCCTTGGCCAAGTCAATTCGCTGCTCGGTAGCTCGGTTTCCCCCTCCGCAAAATGGGGATTCGGTACCCGTTCCCCCTCCCCCTTGGGCTGCAAGCCCCGTGGGAGGCAGGGACTCCGTCCGACCCGATGATCTCGGCTCTACCCCGGCGTTTAGTACGGTGCTTAACGGATCCCACAGTCGCCGTCAACGTCGGTCACGGTCACTGTCTCCTTCTAGGGCCGTTCTGCGGATCCTGCTGCTGCTCTGGTACAAGACGGGCATCCAGACCTCACCCCCGATCGTGCCCCTCGATCGGGAGGCACAGCTGCACCCCCAAGGTCAGATGCGTCTCTTTCATTCATTCAGCCGTATTTATCGAACGCTTACTCCACGCAGAGCGCTGAACTAAGCGCTTGGGAGAGTACAGTACAACCGCAAGCAGACACGTTCCTTGCCCACCGCGAGCTTACAGTCCTCTCAACCTTTCTCCCTTCCCCCGGGCCTTCACAGCTGAGATTTAGGGAAGCCCAGAGGAGGGACTCGCCAACTCTTTTCTTGGCTCCCAGAGGGAACGGGAGGCCGTGGGTTGGGCCTGAATAATCCTGGACTTTGACTTCTTCAGCCAAGGACAGAGATGGGCACAGCCGCCGAAGGCTCTAGTGGAGCCCTTGTAGTGCGGGGCTGCGGTCAGCGACTCGAAAAATCTCTCCTCCAGTGTGGTATTTATTGAGCGCTTACTGTGTGCAGAGCACTGTACTGGGAGTTTGGGAGAATACAGTACGGTCCTCTAGACTGTAAGCTGGCGGGCAGGGACCATGTCTTACTCTCCCAAGCGCTCTGCGCACAGTAAGCGCTCAGTAAATGCGACGGATGGCCGTCGACAGAGTTCGTGGATCCGTTCCCTGCCTACGAGGAGCTCACAGTCTACAGGAGAGGCGGACGTTGAAATAGATTTTGTGTATGTGAGTGCCGTGGGGCTGAGAGTGGGATGTGTATCTTGTACCTGAAGGGTACAGATGATGCAGAAGGCAGAGGGAGTAGAGGAAATGAGGCCTTAGGTCAGCGAAGGCCTCTCGGAGGAGATGTGAAGACGTAGAAGCTGTGCCCTGCCCCGACTCCTCGAGTTGCGAGAAGCGGGCAGCCAAAGGACGCTTTCCCGTCGCCACTGTTTTCGGCTACTGGCGTGGCACTGCTGTTACGTCAGAAGCGCACCAGAGCCAGGCCCCTTAGTAAGTTGCGAGGAATCCGCTTGCTTGTTTGCTTTATCGGCCTGTTGGGCCTCTTTTATCTCAAAGAACTTAGTCTTACTGTTACTCTTAGAGCAGAAGTTACCCTTAGTTTGCTGTTCCTGTTTTAGTTCTCCTTTCTGGTCATTTAGCCGTTCCCAGTCTGCCGACATCCTCTCGCTGCCTCCCTCCCCCGCCCCCCAACAACCTCTAATGGAAAAGGAGATGGAAGCCAAGAACCACCTAAAGGGGTACTTTTGAAAAGATAAAGGTTGGAGAGCCCTGACCCGGGGCTGGCCTCCGAGTCGGACGACCCGAGTTCTAATTCCGGCTCCGCCACCGACTCCCAGGGTGACGTCGTCGGTTAACCTCTCCGGGCCCCAGTTTCTCTGTCCGTAAAAGGGGAGGGGTCCCGCCCCCCTCCTGTCTCACACGGTGGTCTCGGGACAAGCGAACTGGCAGGAAAGTCCCCTGAGCCGTTCGGGAGAATTGTGCTCCCCGAGTACCGGAGGCGGTGACTGTTCAGATGGGTTTGATCCAACCGCGGAGGAGCGCGCTGATTCCGCTCGGACCCTGGACGGGTTCGATGCCCACCAGTGAGAGAAACTTCAGCTGATGCTGGCGCTGTCACGAGGTGGGGGGTCCTAGGTCCCTGTCCCGGGGTGAGGGGAGGCCCCTCGTCGGGGGCCGGGGCCTCCGTCCTGGACCTCGCTGCTCCCCCGTGCCGGTCGGACCCCACGATGCCTCTCTGCCCCAGGTGGTGAACGCGGCCCCGGCAGCCAGGAACGCTCTTACGTGGGGAAGCGGTCGAGCCGAGTGATGCGATCTCTGCAGAGCAGTAAGCCCCGGGGGGACGGGAGCGGGCGGCCCCGCGACCGGGCTGGGAGCCGCGGGCCTTGGCTCTGAGCGACCCTCTCCCCCGCAGGGCGCCGGCCTCCTCTCCCGGCACCACACCCTCCTCCCGCTCACTAGCCCGACTGTCCGTTTCAGCTCCGTCCTTGCACTCGCGGCACTGGGGTGCCCCCCAGCAGCGGGAGGGACAGCAGCGGCACCACCGGGAGGAGGAGCCGAGCGCGGGCCCCACCCCCCTGGGCCTCCGGGAGACCGTCGCCGAGTCGGTGTTTATCGCCCGGCCCCTCCTGCACCGTATCCTCCTCTCTAGCCCGTGGGGCCGGGCCCCGGCGGCGGGGCGGCCCTGACCGGCCGGGATGGGGAGGGCCGAGCCGGGGCCTGGCGAGGACTCCCTGTTGTCTGGATCCTTGACCCCCGCGCCGTCAGTCCTGAGCCTGGGCCTCTGGGGACGGCGGTCCTGGAAGCCCTGGCTCCTCTCGGGCGTTCTGGACGTGACCAGGTGAGCGGCGCCCTGCGCCCCCAGGGGAATCACCTTCCGGACCGGCGTCCCTCAGCGCCCTCCTAGCCCCGGGGCTGGGGGGAGAGTGATGAAATCTGGTGGGGTTCATCCAGCCCCCCCGCTCTCGCCCCCTTCCTCTCCGTTCTGCGTGCGTCCCCTCTACGGGGGAGGGCGGCGGGGGCTACGGGCCCTGTCCGGCAGCTGGGGACTGACCTCCTTCCGTGTCTGCCCGTGCAGCCTGAGCCTTCTGAGCCACACCGAGGGACTGACCCGGCGGGAGCGGTTGGAGCTACGCCGACGGACCATCCTGCTGCTCTACTACCTGCTGCGCTCCCCCTTCTACGACCGCTTCTCTCAGTAAGAGTTCCCCACGACAGACGGGAGAGATCTTTCCCCTTAGGGGGGCAACACCGCCCACCTCTCCTGCGGCCTTCGCGGAGTCCCTTCTCGGCGCCCTTGGTCTTCGACCGGGTCCGAGGGCTCTGTCTGCAAGCAGCGAGTCCGGACTCGTAGTAGACTCGCCAGGGTGGGAGACCGGAGAGCCTGCTAAGGAGGCGAGGGCTTGCCCGAGGTCACACAGCAGATAAGTGGCGGAGCTGGGATTAGAACCCGGGTCCTCCCGACTCCCAGGCCTGCGCCCCGTGCGCTAGGCCGTGCCGCTTCTCTGAGCAGCTGCTTCAATCTGGAGAGGGAGGTGTCCAGCCAGGGCGGCCCTACGGTCATCCCTTGGCTGCCCCAGAGCAGGCCAGCCTTCCACTCCGACTCAACCGATCGGTCGTATTTAGCGAGCGCTTACTAGGTGCAGAGCACTGCACTGAGCTCTTTACTCTCCCCCGCCCCTGCCCTCTGCAGGGACTCCAAGACTTTAACCCCTACTCCTTCCGATCGATCAGGGGTATTTATCGAGCGCTTACTGTGTGCGGAGCGCTGTGTCAAACGCTTAGAAGAGTACAGTGCCAAAGAAGGAGCAGGCTCGTACCCTGCCCGGAACGAATTTCCGGTCTAAAGGGAGAGAGGGACATTAACATGAATAAATATGTCATTTACAATGCGTAAAGATGTGTACGTAAGTGCCTCCCCTCAGCAGCTAGTCTGTCTTGTTCCCGAGGAGCTCCCCGCTGATTTGGAAGGCTCCCAGAAAGGAGAGACTCCCCGCCCCGGCATACGACCCGTAGCTCACGCGGCTTAGGGGTAATTGCCCTCGACCCGGAGCCAGGGCGCCTTTCAGCCTGTCCGTGTCCCGTCTCCTCGTCTAGGGACAGGATCCTCTTTCTGCTCCGACTGCTGGCCGATTACGTTCCCGGAGTCGGCTTGGTCACTCGTAAGTAACGGAGGGGTGCCGGGGGGCGGCGGGCGGCCCTGGGTTGGGGCCCGCGGCGATGGCGGGGGGCCGTGAGAGAAGCCAGGAAGCCGAGCCCTCTCTGGTTCGGAGTACCGGCCCCCCACGTAATAAGAGAGCTCTGCACACGTTAAGCGCTCAGTAAAAGCTATTATTATTAATAGTAATGATAATAACTGTGGTATTCGTTAAGCCCTTACTGTGTGCCAAGCACTGTACTAAGCGCCAGGGTGGATACAAGCAAATCAGGTTGGACGCAGGCCCACGTGGGGTTCACGCTCTAAATCCCCCTTTTATAGATGGGGTAACAGGCCCAGAGAAGTGAAGTGTTTCGCCCGAGGCCACGCAGCAGAGGGGAGGTGGGACCGGGATTAGAATTGGTGACCTTCCGACTCCCGGGCCCATGCTTCATCCACGGCGCCATGCCGTAACTCCTCCGCTACTTCCTGGGTTCGCGGCACCCCTCTCTGAAGAGCCAGACGGGCCGTGGGGGCCGACGGCTCGGACCCGGGGCTCCGCCGGGGTCAGGGCGGCAGGGGATGGCGTGACTTGGCGTGGGCCAGAGGCTCCGTGGACAAGAGGAAGGAGAGATGAGGCTGGAGCATCAGTGCAGGGTGGGGAGGGCGCCCAGGCTGGGAAAGCGGGGCCGGGGGAGGCAGGGCTTGGGCCCTGGCGCCTGCCCCACTTCCTTCCCTTCTCTCGTTTCAGGGCCGCTGATGGATTATTTGCCTGCCTGGCAGAAGATTTATTTCTACAACTGGGGCTGACCGGTGGAGCCTCCTCCCCGCTCCCCCACCAAAGCCAGAAGGAGCAGGGAGCTGCTGGGGGTGGGAGGGAGAGGACCCCCACCCCAACCCTCCCTCAGCTCCGCCGCCCTGGAATAAAGCCGCCCTGTTAGTCGTCGTGGTGAGCGTGCCCCTCTGTGCCCGGGCGGCCGGGAAGCCCCCTTCGCGTGGCCGGGGAGCTGGGGCCCGGCCCGTCGCCTGCCGGGCGGTCATCTGCCGGTCACCCGCCGGTCTCTGCCTTGTGCCGCCCCTGCCCGTGGGCCCGAGCACCTCCTCCTCCCTGCCCCGGCGCCGCCCGCTCTCCGAGCTTAATATGTTTTCTCTCCCGCCGAGTGGGCAGCCGCCATCTGCCTGCCCGCCTTCCCGGGCCCCCCTCTTCCTCTCCCTTCTGCCCCTTCCAGAAGCATTCGCCACTGGCCGCACTTCCTCTCCCCGCGCCACTTCTTCCTCCTTCGCGAGCGGACGGGGTCGCCTCAGCAAGGACCAGCCTGGCTCGAGGTTCTCGTCCGCGCCCCGCTCCCTCTCTCGGAGGGACGCGGGCCTGACCGGGGGGCCCTTCCAGCGGGGGCTTGGGGAAATCCCCTGGTGGTGTCCTGACCTGTCCAGCCCCGTCTTCATTTCATAAAGATGAGCGTTTGTGGAGGAGATTGAGGGAGGGGGATTAGGAAGGGCTGGTGGCATCCCAGAGGAGAGGCCACAAAGTGGCAGCCGGTGTCTTAGGTGGGCCTGACCAGCAGGCAGAGGGAGTGGGGGGCAGTGAGGGAGAGCCGTGAGCGGGCAAGGGGAGGGAGCAGGCCGACCCTGCCCCTGCCTCGTTCTGTGCCCTCTTCCCTCCCGCCTTGGACGCTGGCTGTAGCCCCGGGGTGGGTGCCGGCGTGGCGCGGGAGAGGCAGGAGGGATGGAAATAGAGGGATTGGGGTGGTCGGGGGTGGGGAGCAGAAGAGCTTAGAATCCTCAGCTCGGTGAGAGAACGAGGGTGGGGGCCGGGGCCGGCAGGTGATACCGGAGCTCGGGGTTAGAGAAGGGTTTTCTGCCCGACGTGGGCTTGTATCGACCCTTCAGTCCCACCCCCTCTCCCCAGCGTCTGCTGATTTCAAAGTTGCCCGGAGGACAGTTGAGACGGGGCGGAGGGTAGGGCGGCAGAACCGTGACTGCCATCGCGGGGCAGCCCGGGGGGGGGGGCGAGGGGGGCTCGGTGGCGGAACACCGTCACGGCCATTGTGAGGCGGCAGGGCCTGCGGAGGGGCTACGTTCCGCCCGTGTCGGGACAGGTGGCGCCGGTCATGCCGGGAGACGCGAGCGGCCGAGTGGGGCTCGGCCTCTTGCTCCTGCAACTGGTCCTCATGGTCGTGTGCCCGCTGCCCCAGCCGCGGCCCGTGAGGTAACGCCAGGGTGAGGTCACAGGTCTCCGTGGCCTCAGTTTACCTGACCCTCTGCTCCCCGCCCTGGCGGGGGAGGGTAGCACCATAGTTAACCCATTTGCCGGGCTTCGAGCTGGGGCTTCCACTCCTCAACCTGCCCCTTTGGCTTGTGGTTCGCCCAGGCGGCGGGCGGTCTGGACCTGGGGATGTGAGCGCAGGGAGGCGAAGGGATGGTGGTATTTTTTGAGCACCGACTGCGTCCGGGGCAGTGTGCTCCATGCTCGGGAGAGTACAATACAATGCAGTTGGTCTACTCGATCCCTGCCCTCAAGCCGAGGGTGTTGACAGTCACGAGGGGTGCTCTGTCGGAAGGACGGGCCGTCCCTTGCACTCGCCAGAGTTAGGCTCCGGTCTCACTGTGTTTCCCCTCTAGGCCTCACTACTACGTCCCCGATGACTTCTCCGCCCCTCTGGAGCTCCCGCAGTCACAGTTCGGCCTGATGGACGGTACCCGGTGCCCCCGAGTTCCCATTTCTTCCTCTCCGTCCCTTGGCCGGGATGAGATCCCCCCCTCCCCCGCGCAAGTGCAAATAGGGGAGAGTCCCAGGGAGTGGGATCGGGGAGCCAGGCCCCCCCTGCCCGCAGACCCTCCCATCCCCTTGTGCTTCCTCCCCCGGCTCCCCACTCCATCCCCACCTCCAGGTGTTCACTTGGGAAACCTCGTTAAACAAGGGCTCCAAATCTCTCAGGGTCCCCGCCTGAGACCCGGCCCCGGGGGATGCTTCCTGCTTGTGAAATCTCACCCTAAAATTCATCTATCCTGGCTGTTGGCACTGATGCGTAGGCTTCCTCTCCTCTCTCTCTCTCTCTCTGCTCAGACTATGGTGTCCTGCCAAAGCACCCCATGGCCCCGAGACCCTTCCCCAACCAGGCCCGGGCCCAGGCCCAGCAGAAGCGGGACGAATCAGACAGATCCCTGAATTACTACGACGACCCCCCGTGACGAGGGCGGCGGGGTGGCGTTTGCATAAAGTCATTCCCAATCCATCGACGGCATTTACCGTGCACTTTCTGGGCGGAGAGCACTATCCTGAGCGCTCGGGAGGGCGCGACGCAACGGAGTTGGTAGACACAGCTCCTGCCCCCACTGGCTTACGAGCTAGAGGCTGGAGGGCGGGCGCCGGTGGGCACCTGCAGGGAAGGGGTGAGGGGAAGTCGGGGGGATGGGGGGCACAAACAGGACCAGACAGCGGTAGCTACAGGAAATGGCACTTTAATAGTTGTTGCCGTTGTAACAGCACCGAGGTGCAGCTGCAGCCGAAGCAGCGAGGTGGCCCCGGGGACGGGCCCGAGCTCAGGTTTCCCCCTGCCCCACCTGCCCCGGCCCAGAGGCCGGACTCCGGCCTCCCCGTGTGCCTTTCTCTTGGGCCTGAGGGCCACGCCGGAGTCGGGGGTGCCGGCCCTCCCTCTCCCACCCCGGGGGCCGCCGGACTCCCGGGCCTCACCGAGAGCCAGATGGCACGATCCCGGCGGCCGGTCGCCCCGCCCCGTCCCCCCCCGTCCCCCCCCCCCCCCCCCCCCGCTCCCCCCTGCTCCCGCCTCCCGGTTGACGTCCGCGCCGGCGAGCCCGGCGGCGACGGGCCCCTCGGTCTGGAGCCGGGAGGGGGGTGGGGGTGAGACCGGACCACGAGCCGGAGAGGCCCCGGCTGGAGCAAGCGAGGCTGGTTTGGGGAAGAGGGGAGGGGAGAGAAGGGCAGAGCCGGCGTCACCTAGGGCGGGCGGGCGGGTCGGCCCGACTCCCCATCTGGGCCACTTCTCCCGGACCTCCAGTCCCTCCATAGAATAATCCCCAACTTTACAATAAACCCATTTCACCTCTCCCCCCGACCTCCCCCCTCCCCCCGCCCTCTGCCCACCCCACCCTGGCCCGGCGGCAGGAGCTTCCCGCCCGGGGACCGGCCGGCCCCTCCCTCCGGCTCCGGGTCTAAGGGGGCCGCCCCTGCCCGGGGGCCAGAGGGGGTGGGATACGTTGAGGGAGGGGGGCAGTGTTGCTACTCCAGATAGATGTCTTCTGTGGGGCAGGTGTACTCCACGAACTGCTTGTAGAACTGCTGGAAGGCTCTCCTGGGGGGCAGATGGGTCGGTCAGACCGTGAGGCCGGGGGCCGGAGGAGGAAAACCCACCGGATGGGCATGCCACACCCCCCTGCCCCGCCCTCCCTCTGCCACGGAGCGGGGAGGTGAGGGAGCGGGGAGCTCTGGACCCGCCCCCCCCCCCCCACCATCGTCCCGTGGGGAGGGGAAGGAGGCGAGGGCCACGTACCCTACAGACTCCGCCAGCACTTTGGTGGATTCTTCCGACACGAAGACGTGACAGGCGAACCGATGGTCGGCCGGGTGTTTGGTAATGAATCCAAAGTATCTGGGCGTCGCGGCGCGCGGCGGCGGGGTGGGGGGGGAGAAGGGTCAGTGACTCTACAGCGGGGCTCGGGGGCGGGGGGAGGCCCGATGCCGACGGCTCCCTGGGAGTCACTCATTCAATCGTATTTATTGGAATGTACAATTCGGCAACGGACCCTGGCCCGGCCCCCTCCCACCCTCCCCGGGGCTCTGGATCCCAGCCCCATTCACCTTAACGACAGCCTCGGTCGGGGAGCGGGGAGGCCGACCCCTTCCCCCCCGCTGCCTCACCCCTACTCACTTGTTGTTCTTTGGATGGTATCCACAGAAAGAGATGTTCTTTAACTGGAAAAAGTGGCTACATTTATTCCCCTGCAAGAGAGAGCCGAGAGAGGTCAGGGGGGTCGGCCTCTCAGCCCTACCCCCGAGGAGAGGGGGGGAGACCCATCCCAGGGGAAGGAGCCCGGGCGGCCAGCGGGAGCCGGGGCCTCGGCATCCTCGGCGTCCTGGCGGTAGGACTGGCCTCGGTGCTGACCAGCTGCCCGGCCCCGGCTGGAGAGGACGCGACGGGCTCGGGGACCCGGAGAGGGGCACGCTGAGGCAGACGCCGCCGTCCCCTCCCCTGCAGGGAGCCCCGGTACTGCCTAAGTAGCTTGAGTGGCCCCAGAAATAGCCCAGAGGGGGAGGCCGAGCGCCCAGATCAGTCTCCGGTTGGCTCGGTGCCCACGGACCCAGAGCTCGCCGTAGCTAAGAGCTGGGGGGCTCAGCGGGGCAGCAGGAGTAGAATGCCCAGAGCGAATCAAACTGAAAGAATGGACAGTGAAATGCAGTGGTCTGCTGGTGTACGGGACACAGCGTGGCTGGTTTCGAAGTTGAAACTCAGGGACCTCGAGTCACGCATCTAAACGTACGTACGCGTGTGTATACGTGTGGGCGGGCGGGGAACGGGAAGGGGGCCGGGGCGCTGGAGACGATCTTGGGACCGTTCGGCGGGGCTTCCCCTCGGTGCGGAGCGAGAGGAAGGAAGTGGGGGGGCGGGGGGGAGGTCCATCACCTGGTGGTCCTGTGAGTCCTCGGCTTTGACGACGATCTTGACCCCTCGCACGTTGATCTCCAGGACGCAGCTGGAGGGCGGGTTAAAGTGCACGGTGAGCCGGCGGGTGGTGGCGATCTTGAAGGCGAGAGGATGGGGAGAAAGGCCAGGCCATCAGACCGCCGCCCCCCCCCCCCCCCCCCCCCCCCCCCTTTCTTGACCACGACCCCTTCCTTCCCACTCTCCCTGCGTGGGAGCCAGTTGGTGGTGGCGGGGCCGGGGGAAGGAGAGGCCGGCGACCTGGGTTCTAACCCCAGCTCCGCCGCTAACTTGTGGCTGGACTCCGAACGGGTGGCTTCTCCCTGAACCCATCGCCTCATGTGTAAAGCCGGGAGAAGATATCCGCGAGCCCCGCGTGGGATGGACCGTATCCCGTCCGATTATCTGTGTCTACTGCAGCGCTCGGTCCAGGGCTCCGTTAAGTACGAAGAGCTTAACAGATAACACCGTCGTGATCAGTTCCTCCTCCTCCCGGCCTAGTTCTCAACAGCCCGGGCTGCCTCCGGGGGCCCGCGGCGCGGGTCCCGTGCAGGGGGTCCCGTGGGCGGTGAGACCCGGGGCCGGGTCGCCGAGACCCTCCCGCCGACCACGGCCAGTTGCCGCGCCCAGCCCCTTCCCCGAGGCGAGGCCGGCCCGGACGACGGCCGCCCTCCCGGTGCCAGGGGGCGAGGGGAGGCCGGGGTCCCGGCGGGGGCGGGAGGGAAGGCGGGCGACGGCAGCGGGAGCCCCGGTACCTTCTGCATAGCGGCACAGAGCACGTCGTTGCCCTTGTGATACGGCACCTGGACGGAGCCCAGGAACTTCACCCGGAACTGGTCCACCCGCTCGCCGTCCTCGGCCAGGGCTGGAAAGGAAAGGGCAGATCGGAGGGTGGGGGGAGGCGGGGGAGACGGGGGCGGGGGACCAGCCGGAGAGGGCAGCCTGTCTACCGGGTACGAGCGGCCGGGGACAACCACCTGTGACGTGCTCGGGCTCCTTGGTGACCTCGATGGCATAGTAGGCGGGGAAGGCGCCCCGGGCGCCGGTGCGCATGTTGTAGGCCTCGTACCAGTAATCCTCCGCCTGGAGCTCCACCAGCAGGGGATCGTCCACCTCCAGCTCCAGCTCGTCCTCGTGCCTGGGCACGAACCTGCCCCGAGACGGAGACGGCCGGGGTCTCAGCGCCGCCGGGAGCGCGCCGAAGAGCGAGCAGCGCCCTGCGTGGGGCGCGGGCCGGGGGGGGCTCTCGGCTACGCGCCGCCCGCTCTCACCTGAACACGGCCCGGTGCGTCTGCTCCTGCTCCTCCCCGTTGATGGTACAGGAGAACAGCCCGAAGGACTCGGCGCCTGCGGGAGAGGAGCCGGGCGCCCGCACGGTGGGGAGACGGGACGGCGGGGGACGGGCGCGGCCCCCGTCTGGGGCATGACGGGGCGGGGGGAGACGGAGCATCGGGGCGGCATAATCCCCCACCCCCGTCCGGCTGCCCGCACGTCAAGGAGTCGGGGGGGGGGGGGGCGGGACGGCACAGCTCCCACCCTCACCCGGGTGCCCGCATACGGGCGGGTCGGGGGCGACGGGCCGCGGAGGGATGCCCCGTCCGGTGCCCAGAGGCTTCCTCCTCTCCACCCCTCGCCTCAGGCAGGCCCCTTCGGCCACCCCTGCCCCACCGAACGAGGCTGGGCCTGGCGTCACCTCCCCCCTCGGCCCCGACTCGGGCCTGGCGTCACGTCACCCCTCGCCACCCCCCCCCGGCCCGGCCTGGCGCGGAGAGGCCAGGCGGCCCGGGACTCGGGAGGCCTGGGTCCTAATCCCGACTCCCCCGCTCGCCCGCCGGGCGAGCCGGGGCAGCTTCCCTAAGCCCTCGGCGTCCTCACCTGTAAAAGGGAGATAAAATACCCGTCTTCCCTCCCCTCAGGCTGCGAACCCCCGCGGGGAGGGGACCGTGCCCGACGACGGGGTTCTCTGGCCTCTACCTCAGCGCTCGGCCCCCGGCGAGGGCCGCGCGGATGCCGCGTCCCCCCCCGACTCACTGGAGGAACGGGAGCGGCCGCTCATGAAGACGTTGAGGAACTTCTTGGAGAAGCGGACGTCGGGCTCGTCGGGGGTGGAGTCCTCGGACAGGCAGACGGAGGGCCGGGGCCCGGCGGCCTCCTCGTACTCCTCGCCGACGGCCGACTCGTAGGGCGACGAGCCGCAGTTGTCGTAGACGGTGGCGGAGTCGCTCTCGTCGCTGTAGCCCGAGTAGCACTGCCGCAGGCTGACCAGCTCTAGCTGCGCGTGCTCATCCACCACCAGCGTGTACTTGACCGAGTCGTAGGACAGGGCGCTGGTGTCCGAGCTGAGCGAGGCCCGCGGGGGCCGCCCCCGGGCCCCCCGCCGCCCGCCCCTCTCCGGGGACGGCGACGACGACGACGGGCAGTCGGGGGCCCCGTCCTCCTCGCCGATGGAGGGGTGGGGCCGGGCCGGGGCCGGCGGGTAGGCGGCGGGGTCGGGGTCCGAGCTGACCGACATGCGGCACTCGGCCCCCGGCGGCAGGAAGGCCGGGGCGGGCTCGGGGGGCTCGGCCGGGTCGGGGGGCCGCTGCACGGGCGTCAGGTAGATCTCCTCGGTGGCCTCCAGCCGCACGTCGGTCTGGTAGTGGATGCGGTCGCGGTGCGGGGGCTGCCGGCCGCCGGGGGCCTGGGCCTTCTCGGGGCCGCGCGGGGCGGGCGGGGGGCTGCCGGCCGGGGGGGCCATCTGGGTGGCGGCGCTGCGGCGGCGGGGGCTGTCTGTGGACGTGCCGCGGTCCTTGGTCGCGGCGGGGCCGTTCTGGAGGGGCAGCTCGTCG
The DNA here is from genome assembly GCF_004115215.2 of Ornithorhynchus anatinus. NCBI lineage: Eukaryota > Metazoa > Chordata > Mammalia > Monotremata > Ornithorhynchidae > Ornithorhynchus > Ornithorhynchus anatinus. The sequence goes on from NC_041730.1 coordinate 22,629,233, forward strand.
CTGAGGCAGACGTGGTCGTGGGGAGGGGTCTGCTCGCCTGGCGGGGAGGGCCGGGGCGGGGGGAGAGCACGTCAGCCCCCCCTCCCCTCCCCGCCCTCCCCCCCCCCCCGGCACGAGACCGCGTCCCGACCCCAGCTGGTCGCTTCCGGCGGTCGGGAACGTGACCCGGCTTACACCCAGCGGAACCAACTGCCCACCCACCCGCCCCGAAGATCCTGCCACCCTCCCCTCGCCCGGAAGCCTGGCTCCGCCATTTGTCTGCTGTGTGACCTTGGGCGAGTCACTTCTCTGGGCCTCAGTTACCTCATCTGTAAAATGGGGATTAAGACCGTGAATCCCAGGTGGGACAGGGACTGCGTCCAACCCCATCCCCGGCACTTAGAACCGTGCCTGGCGCACAGTCAGCGCTTAACAGATACCAGCGTCGTCATTATTATTATTATTGCATTCCGGACAGATGCCCTCCAGCCCAGCCCCGCCTCCCCAGATCCAGCCCCGACCCCCAACCCCCCGGCCCAGCCCCAAGACGGGTCTCCCGGGCCCAGTCCAAGCGTCCCCGGGCCCTCTCCGGCCTCCGACGGCTCTGTCGGAGCCAAAGACGAGCACTCGGCGTCAGAGCTCACGGGTTCTAATCCCGCCTCTGCCGCTCGTCAGCCGTGTGACTTCGGGCCAGTCACTTCACTTCTCTGGGCCTCGGCGACCTCATCCGTAAAATGAGGATTGAGACCGGGAGACCCGCGTGGGACCACCTGATCACCTCGTACCTACCCGCGTGCTTAGAACTGTGCTCGGCACACAGTAAGCACTTAGCAAGTACCGTCGTCGTCGCTTAGTCAAGAGCCCTGCCAAGCGCTTAGTACAGTGCTCCGCACACAGTAAGTGCTCAAGAAACTACGACTGACTGAAGGTGAAGCATGCCCAAGCACAGGGCTTCAGTCACGGCTTCCAGCACCTTCCCACGGAATGCGCTCGCTCTCCTAACCTCAGCTCCCGCTGCCTAGCATGGCTAAGGGGGAGGGCCGGGCCCCAGGGCCCCCAGGCCCCAGAACACAGCCCGGGCCCACTTGAACGTGCACACGGCGGAGCGCCGTGTCCGGGGAGGGGAGAGGCGGGGGGTCCCGACTCACCCGTCTTCAGAGGGGAGGACGAGCGGGACACCCGTTCCTGCCAGCTGTGCTTCTTGCCCAGGGAGTTGTTGTTCAGTGTGTCCTGGGGCGAGAACAAAGGACCCTTGTGGCAGGAGCGGGAAACGGTGCCCGGCACAGAGAGGCTCCAGGCCGGCCGGCCCACCCGCCCCGGGCCCGGTCACCCGCTCGGGCCCCGGGCTGCTCGGCTCAGGGCGCTCACTGTGACGCCCACCCACATCCCCGGTTCCCACCCACCCGCTCCCGGGGCATCGCCAGCGGGCCCATTCCCCCGGGAGGGGCCCTACCCCCACCCCACGCCTCGCTGGACGGCGGGGCTGGGTGGTCCCGGCCCACCCGGGGCCTCCCGACACCCCGGGCGTCCGGCCGAGCTTCTGGGACCGCTCCCGCCAGCCTCAGCCGGGATCCACGGCCAATCCCCCGGGGCAGACGGCTCCCCGCTCAGCTCCTCCCGCTCTCCCAGGGGGCTGAGGCCACGCCCCGGGAGAAAGCCTCCCCAACTGGACCCCGGACCCGACCGGAGGCGGAAGGATTTCCCTTCTCCCCAAGTGGTCCAACATCCCACTCGGCCCAGGGTGCTCCAGGCCCCCTTGTCTCCCTCGGGGGCCGCCGGGCTCCGAGCCTGACGCAGAACGGCCGGGATCCGGAACGGGCGGAGCGGAGGCGGGGGAGTCTATCCAGAAGGGAGAGCTGAATTCAGATCCTGCCCTGCCCGGGCAGGAGACGGAGCGGAGCTGCGCCGGTTCAGCCACAGCGGATCCTGGCACTGCGGTTTGGGCCCTACGCTGGGGCCCAGGACCCTACTGGGAAAGGGGGGCGGGGGGAGCTTTCCGGCCCAAGGCCTGGGTGCCGGAGGCCCGCGACCCCCTCGAACTCGGCTAGAGCCCGGCCGGCCCCGGGGCGAGGATGGGCCTCAGACTGGGGGCGAGGAGGGCGACGGGGGGCCTCGGACCGGGGCCCGGCTGTACCGAGCTCCTCCTCGGCACTGGCCTCCTCTCCCCCCGCTCTGGGAGAACGCGGCTCCGGAGCCAGGCTCTGCGCTCCCCTCCGGCCCCCCTTTCGCCCCCGCAGAGCAGGACCGACGCCATTCGGACGAGAGGCCCGGGATCTCAGACCCCCGGCCCGGCGTGGAGGACAGGCCACCTGCAGCGGGGGGGGGGGGATGGGGGATGGGGGAGGGGGATCCTCCGTGACGCATCCACATCACGGTCTTCTCCCGCGCCTCTCTCCAACCCACCGCATCACGGCACCGGCCGGATAAACGGCCGAGACGGCGATACGACAGTGAGCCGGCTTCCCTCTGAAGCCCGACGGCTCCCATCCTCCGCCCCGGCGGTCCGGAGGGTCGACGGCCGACCCCCGGCCCGGCCCGGCCGGTGTCCCTCCGGCCCCCCGGCGTCACGGGGAGGCTCCGTGGCCCGACGGGGCCCTCGGCGCTTCCGCCCGCTTTCGGGGGCCGCGAAACCGCCGTCGTGAAGCGAGAGCCGCTTGGGCAGGCGCACGTCCCTCCCTGCTCGTCCCCGGTTCTGGGTCCACGGGGAAGCCTCGCGGCCCCTCCCCGGTCGGCCCGGGAGGGGAGTCGGGTCTCTCTCCTCCCCCACCCCCGGTGCCGCCGGCTTTCCGAGGAGGCCGGACCGCCCCGGCACCCGGGCCTCTCCGCTCCCACGCTCCCCGGTCGCCCGGCCGACGGTCCGGAGCCCATCTCCGGCCCGGGGCGGGGCCGGACGGCCGGACGGTCGGACGTCCGTCCTCGGGACGGCCCGCGGCCTCCTCGGGCGTCCGCCCCCGGCCCCCGGCCCGGGACCTCCTCCGCCTTCCCGCCCGGCCGTCCGGGCGAGGCCGTAGGAGCCGGCGGCGGCCGTCGAGAGCGGCCGGTCCCCGCGGTTCTGGAAGGGGGCCCGTCGCCTTGACGTCCCCTCCCCGGCTGGCACATCACCGACGCCCTGAGCCACCGGTCGAGCTGCCGGATCCCTAAGAGGATGCCGGAAAACGGATGGGGCCTCCCTTTCCCTCTCCGCCCCACCCCGCCGCCCTCCTTTGGATGCTCCCGGGCAGCCTCCCTCAGGGCCCGGACGGACGTGCCGTCGGTCGCATCCCAATCCGGGCTCATCGTCTTCGCCGTGCGCAGCCCCGTGCTAAGCGCTCCGGCGACGGCCCCCCTCCCCGGGCCCTTCACCTGCGTGCGGGGCACCTGCGGGAAGAGGTTGAGGGTGGTGGGCCGCTTGGGTCGGTAGGTGTCCGTGGGCGGCGGGGCCGTGTCCTCGCCGGGCTCGGGGGCCGTGCCCTTCCCGCGTCGCCGGGCCTCCCGCCGCTCCTGGGCATCGTCGTCGTCGTCGTCGTCCCCGGGGGGGTCGCCGGCCGCGTCGATCAGGTCCATCTGCAGCATCTCGGCCTGCAGCCGGCTGCCCGCCCCGCCGCCGCCGCCGCCCCCGCACGCCACCGCACGCTGGGACTGCGGGGGCACGGAGAGGAGGGACCGACCGGGTCACGGGGGGGAGCGGAGGCGGGCCCCGACCGGGAGGGGGCGCGCTCGGGCCCGGGCTATGCAAATAGCGGGGCGGGGACAGCCGGTCGAAAGGCAGAACGGGCCAATAGGAGGCGTGACCAGCCGGCCCCAGGGCGGGGACATGTAAATAGAGGGCGCGGCCGGCCACACGGAAAACGGCGTGCCGCGGGAGGGCGGGGCTATGCAAATAAGGGGCGCGGCCGCCGCCCCCCCCCGCCCCTTAAAGGGACAGCGCTCCCCTTCCGCGCGGCGCGTCGGAGTGTTAGCGGCGGCGGGAGCCGGCGCGCTTTAAGACCGCGGTGGGCCGAGGAAGCCAGGCGTCCCCCGCCTGCCCGCTCCCCTACTCCCGTCTCCTTGGCAACAGACGATGACCTCACCCAGGAGTGAGGTCAGCGCCGTTGCCATGGCGACGCGGGGCCGCCCCCAATTCGGGCTGCGGCGGCGGAGGATGGTGGGGGTGGGGGATGGCACCAGGAGGAAGGCGGAGATTGGGGTGGCGGGCCTCCCACCTCCCTCCTAATTATCACAACTCTAGCATTTGGGAAGCTCTGACTCTGTGCCAGGCACTGTGGTGGATAATAATAACGATGGTATTCATTAAATGTGCAGAGGCCGGGATTCGAACCCATGACCTCTGACTCCCAAGGCCGGCCTCTTGCCACCGAGCCACACTGCTGCTTAATAACGGTGGTATTTGTTAAGCGCTTACTAGGTGCAGAGCACTGTTCTAAGCGCTGGGGGAGATTTTCCAGGGTCATCACGTTGTCCCACGTGAGGCTCACAGTCTTAATTCCCATTTTTCAGATGAGGTCACTGAGGCACAGAGAAGTTAAGTGACTTGCCCACTGTCACCCAGCTGACAGGGGGCAGAAGCTGGGATTCGAACCCACGACCTCTGACTCCCAAGCCCAGGCTCATTCCACTGAGCCACGCTGCTTCTTAAATAACGTTGGTATTTGTTAAGTGCTTCCTCTGCGCAGAGCACTGTTCTAAGCGCTGGGGGAGATTTCCAGGGTCATCAGGTTGTCCCACCGTGAGGCTGATAGTCTTAATCAGAGAAGCAGCGTGGCTCAGTGGAAAGAGCATGGGCTTTGGAGTCAGGGCTCATGAGTTCGAATCCCAGCTCTGCCAGTTGTCGGCTGTGTGACTGTGGGCAAGTCACTTAACTTCTCTGGGCCTCAGTTCCCTCATCTGTAAAATGGGGATCAAGACTGTGAGCCCCACGTGGGATGACCTGATTCCCCTATGTCTACCCCAGCGCTTAGAACAGTGCTCGGCACATAGTAAGCGCTTAACAAATACCAACATTATTATTATTATTATTAATTATATAATTAATATAATTAATTATTATTAATCCCCATTTTACAGATGAGGGAACTGAGGCACCGAGAAGTGAAGTGACTTGCCCACAGTCACACAGCTGACAAGTTGGCAGGGCCGGGATTCGAACCCATGACCTCCGACTCCCCAGCCCGGGCTCTTTCCACTGAGCCCCGCTGGATATAAAGTGATGGGGCTGGGCCAGCCCCTCTCCCATGGCGGGGGGTGGGCTCACGGTCTCCATCCTCACTTTACAGACGAGGTAACTGAGGCCCAGAGAAGTGAAGTGACCTGCCCAGGGTCACACACCAGATAAGCGGCCGAGCTGGGATTTGGAATCCATGACCTTCCGGCTCCAGACTGAGCCCCCCCTCATTTCCCTCTGCTCCTCCCCCTTCCCCTCAGCACTGTGCTCATTCGTATATATTATTTATTACCCTATTTATTTGGTTAATGAGGTGTACATCCCCTTGATTCTATTTATCTTGATGATGATGTCTTGTTTTCCGTTCTGTTTTGCTCTGCCGTCCGTCTCCCCCGTTTAGACTGTGAGCCCGTCAGTGGGCGGGGAGGGTCTCTATCTGTTGCCGAATTGTCCGTTCCAAGCGCTTAGTACAGTGCTCTGCACACAGGAAGCGCTCAGTAAATACTATCGAATGAATGAAATGGATCCCAGGCCGGTGCTCTAGCCACTACTCCGTGATGCTTCTTCATCCACCGTGCCACGCTGCTCCATCCACTCCGCCATCGCGGCTGGTGGTCTACCAGGCCCCTAATCCTCTCCTCCACCCCGGCCCTCCCTTCTGGAGCCAGGACGCCAGCCGGCCGCCGAGTTGCCACCGTCTGCCGGCCCCTGAGCTGCCCCCCAACTGCACCGGGCCCAGCTGCCCGAGGGGACGGAGACGGGGGTAGGGGACGGGGGACCAGAGGCTTCAGAGGCCCAGGGGCGGGCACGGAGCCCGCCGTGTGATTTCCCTCCTCCCAGCCCCCAGCAAACGGGTTAGAGCTCTCCAGCCCGAATAATTTTTTTGCAGCACTTAAGTGCACACTCTGCACCAGACACTGTCGCAAAGGCAGAATTAGAACCCAGATCCTCCGACGGCCGGATCCTCCTTGTCGCCTCCCCGTCCACTATCCCAGCAAACCATTTCCTGCCCTCAGGGGGCATCTGCACCCGCGACCCCCAGGAGGTCTCTCCCTCACGCCCAGGAGGGCGAAGATCGTGACCGTGTCCATTTTCGGTCTCCTTTCCCGCTAATAATAATAATGATGATGTTGGTATTTGTTAAGCGCTTCCTATGTGCAGAGCACTGTTCTAAGCGCTGGGGGAGATACAGGGTCAGGTTGTCCCACGTGAGGCTCACGGTCTTCATCCCCATTTTACAGGTTGGGGAACTGCGGCACGGAGAGGTTAAGTGAGTTGCCCACAGTCACCCAGCTGACAAGGGGCAGAGCGGGGATTCGAACCCATGACCTCTGACTCCCAAGCCCGGGCTCTTTCACCGATCCACGCTGCTAGAGTTCCCCAGGCCCATGCTGTTCCCACTGGGCCACGCTGCTTCCTCCACTTCCTCCCTCTGGCCCCGTTGGTAACTCTGGATTTGTGCCCGCTGTCGGGTAGGGATCGTCTCCATCCCTGTCTATCAGATGTCTCTGTCCGTTGCCGAACTGCGCTTTCCGAGCGCTTAGTACAGAGCTCTGCGAACAGGAAGAGCTCAATAAAGACGATCGAATGAAGGAATGGATCGAAGACCCAAGTCATTCAGCTCCTTCCCCAGAGGCCCCGGCTGATTCTTCCGCATGCTCTTCCTGATAGCGGGGAGTTATGGACCCACTTAAATAATAAGGTTGGTATCTGTTAAGCGCTTACTATGGGCAGGGCACTGTTCTAAGCGCTGGGTTAGACACAGGGTCATCAGGTTGTCCCACGTGAGGCTCACGGTCTTAATCCCCATTTTACAGATGAGGTCACCGAGGCACAGAGAGGTTAAGGGACTTGCCCACAGTCACCCAGCTGACGAGTGGCAGAGCCGGGAGTCGAACTCACGACCTCTGACTCCGAAGCCCAGGCTCTTTCCACTGAGCCACGCTGCTAAATGGATCCAGGGGGTCTCTCCCCTAGGAGTGGGGCGAGATTGCTCCCACGTTAAATGTTCAATGCTTTGGTGATGGCCCGGAGACCCTACCCGCCTTACAGTGGGTTCCAAGATTCCTGTCCTCGGGTCGAACCCGCAACAGGAGAGGGGGAAGCAGCAGCTCGAGCGTTTACGTCCGCAGGAAATGGGAAACGGGCTGGACTCGAAACCCTTCGGAGGTGGGAACGTTTTTCTCCTCCGTGGAAGTCCTGCCCTTTCCGTACCTCGACCTCCTCCGGCTTGTTCCGATCCTACGGTCCGCCTGTCCCTGCTAGGGACAGTCCTGATCCACTCGGGCCCGTGTGGATATTTGCAAACACATCTCCCGATCTGCGAGTTTTCCTCTTAATGTTTCTGTTTCTCTTCTGCCCCAGGGGACTTGGGGCAGAACCGGGGCCCGAGTAAGGCCTCTGGTGCTGCCCGGGGGAGGATGATTTTCCTTCCACTGTGAATGTGGTGCTGCTGGAGGAGCCTACTGCTGAATGCAGCATCTTGGGTGGAGCCATCCTCTCTCTTCATCTCCTTTTCCCTCTCCCTCTTCCTCTCTCTCTGCCCTGGGCCGCTGTGCGGCACACTGGTATAGCTATTTTGGGAGCTGCGTTGGCTATTTTTTTTTTTGCTGCCCTAAAGCACTGCAAACTCCACCCTCCCCGGCTGACCCTCCCCCCCCGCCACCCCCCTCAGGCTTTCCTCCTCCAGGGCCACTCCCCAGAGAAAATACAATTTTCCATTCCCTAGGTTGAACCTGTCCCAAGTTGCTAACTCCTCCGAGGCTCCTTGTCACCTCCCCGGCCACTATCCCAGCAAACCGTTTCCTGCTCTCAGGTGGCATCCGCGACCCCCCAGGAGACCTCTCCCTCGCGCCCAGGAGGGCGAAGATCACGACCTTGTCCATTTTCGGTCTCGGTCCCGCTAGAGTTCCCCAGGTTCCGCTCTCTTTGCCCAAATCCCTGGCTTTGGTGATGCTAGCTGAAACCAGCCTGGGCCCCCTTGTTTCTGCCCTCCATAGGTCTCCCCCACCTCGGTCCCCTCCCTCCCTCCCATCCCCCTTCCCACCCCCCCCCCCCCGCCCAATCTCCCTTCCCATCTCTGTCCCTACCCGAGTGGACACGTTGTCCTTGCAGTGCAGGCTGATCCCACACTCATCTGTGATCTCCGAGAGGTCTTCGTCCTCAAATTCCTCTAGGCTGATGTCGTGGGTGAGCCTGGCGGAAACAAGGAGCCGATGTCACCCCCGGGAGGGGCCCCGCTGGCACCCGCGCTTGGCCGCGGCCGGGCCGTCCGTGGGAGGCCAAGGGAGGGCACGTTCTTAGCGAGGTCCGGTTTCCTGGAAGACTGCGGCTTCTATGAAGCAGGCAAGGGGTGTGTCCCCTCGGGCAGCTGGGAGGCACGAAGAGCTCCAACCCAAATCATTGGGTTGGCCACGAGGCTAGCCTCCTCCATCTTCTCTTTTTCGGCCACAAGCCCACCCCTGACCCGGGGGCCTGGGGTAGAAGGAATCGGGAGCTGGGGGACCCCCTTGGGACCCACCAGAGCCCGGCCTATCCAGCGAAATGCCCCTCGCACCTAGGGACGAGAGGCCGGAGCCCGGGGAGGACTGGCAGGAAGAGAGGCGCCACCGCCAGTGGCCCCAGCTCTTCCTGCAGCCAACACTTCCGCTGGGCCCAAGCGAGTGGAGGGCGGGTGGCCAGCAGAGAGGAGGAGATGAAAGCCGAGCTGGGAAAGTCAGAGGGCTATCGTGGGGGGCGGGGTGCTGGGGGGGTCCCAGGAAGAGAAGGTAGTCTGGTGGCAGGTGAGGAGAGGTGGGTGCAGCCATCTCTGCAGCTCCCAGAGCTCTCAAAGTGGACCCCCCGGACCCTCCCCGGTGACCTGGTCTGGGGGAAGTTGCCGACCCCACACACTCGGTTTCTCCTCCTCCGTCCCCTCACCTCCCCTTCCCCAAGCCCCCGGCCCTCCTGTTGGACCGAAGGGAAGGTAAACGCGGGAGACAGGAGTCTTTCCCTCCGGACTGAGCCAATATCGGGCCAGAAGGGGGCAGCCAGGTGCCTCTGAAGAAGCCAGCAAAGATTCGGCCCTCAGTTTCCCCCCTTTCCACCCAACTTGGCCCTCACGACTTCTTCACCCTCTTCAGCCCAGAGCATCATAAAGGAACACGAAGCTTCTGACGTCAACTTTAAAGAAACGGTTCCCGTCCGACCCTTTCGGCTGGGCAGGGCAGAAATGGGGTGCGGAGCTTAACGGGAGGTGACCGCCCCCCGGGCTTCTCTTCCCCTCCTCTCCCATCCCCGCATCTGCTCCCTGGGGTGCCCCCACCTAGGACCGGAGGAGGGGCAGGGTTCAGCTCCCAGGCAACGGGCATAAGGGACGGCCCGGGCAGAGGGCCAGCCCTGGGCCCGCGGGACCTTCCAGCCGAGGAGCCGGTGGTGCCGGGCACCCTCGAGGCACATTGGACGACTGAATAGCCCCGCTGGGAGAGTGATGCCCGCCCCAGCTGCACAAGCGCAATCGAAAGTGCCCAGCCCCGGGACCGCTGGGGAGAGTTCCAGAGGGGCAAGCCACGCGGGGCTTCACCGGCTTCTCTTGCCTCTGACGGCGCCCCGGGCAGGCCAGCGCCAGGCCACATGCAGACCCTGGATCTGCTCGGTGACCCGCAACCCCCAGGACCCCTTTCATAGGGGGGCAGCAATACCCGCTAGCAGGGGATGGAGAGGACCGTACAAAGGGTGCCCCCCCCAGGGAAACTGAGGCATAGAATCCCCCCCCCCACCCTCCCAGGTAACACAGAGAGCAGAGCCAGAGAGAAAAACCAGGAAGAGGCTCCTGGCCTCTCCTCACCAATGCATAAGCCAGCTGGGTATAGATCCCCAACCCCATCCCCAGTCCAGCCCAGCTTTAGCCCCAGCCCCAGATCCCCTACCAGTGCTCCCACTGATCCTCCAACCAGCTGTCCTCATCCGGACTGGACTCCATCTTCACCACCAGGTGCATGGAAGAGGGTGCCCGTGCCCGGGGCTGTGGGGCCGCAGTGCAGACCGGTCATGCCCCAGGGCGGGGGGGAGGGGGGCAGGAGGAGCAGGGGGTCTCGTCTAGCCCCCCACCGTCCCGGCTGAGGCCCGTCCCCTGCGCAGCGCGATGGAGAGCTCGGGAAAAACAAGAGGCGCCGAGCTGGAAGGCGAGCAGCGGTCGGGCTCTGTCGCCAGGCCCGTCTCCCAGCCGCCGCCCCCAGCGCGGAGGTTTTGCTGCGGCTCTTGCCCATCCCACGCGGCCTCCTCCCCCACCGCCGGAGTCAGGTTACCGCAAGCAGCGACAGCAGCACCACCTGCCCTTCCTCTGCCCCTGCCCGGGACTGGGGCTGGGCCTGGGTCGAGGGGATGGGGTTGTTCTGGACCGGGACCGGCCCGGTCTGGGGGCTAGGGCTGGACGAGCAAGACCGCTTCGCTTCTGCCTCCTGCAAAGCTTTCTAGGTGAAGCGAGGCTAGAAGGACCCCCGCATTCGGTCGCGCCGCCTTCCCGTCCCGCGAGGGGGACGGAGAAGCCGGGCCTGGCCCACCGAGGCCTCTGGGCCTGGGGGAGAGCGGGAAGCGGAGAGTGGATCCAGATGAGAGAGTTGTGGTCTGGAGGCTAGGGTCCCGTCTGGGGCCGGGCTGGGGGACAGTCCGGACTGGGGCTGGGCTCGATGGGGGCCGGTCTGGGCCGAGGCTGTTTCCGGATCTGGGGGCCGGTCCGGATTGCGGCTGGGTCGGACTGGGACTGGCACTTGGGCCGGTCTGGGCTGAGGATGGGGCCGGGCCTGGGGCTGGAAATGGGCCCAGGACCAGGCTGGAGCAAGAGCTGGGGAAGACCCAGCTTAGGCTTCCCCGTTCCTGCCTAAGGGGTCTGACGCGCAGAGGCAGAAATCTTCATTTCATCCTCCAAATCCCCTTTAAAGGGCCAGGGACCAGAAGCTCAATCCTAATCCTGCCCTGTCTGCCCCTCCCTAGCCCCTCTCTCCCCCAGGGCATCCCCCCCCCCTCCCCCTCCACACACACACCAGTTTAACTGACCCAGGTTGCAGGGCACAGGGCGGGGGGGGGGGGGGGGCGTTGGGGAAGGGAAGGCTGGGGCAGGGTGGGTTTGGGGCAGGGTGGGCTGGGGCAGGATGACCAAGACTGTTTCGCTTCTGCCTCCTGCAAGCCTCTCTAGGTAAAGTAAAGCTAGAAGGACCCCCCACATTCAGCTCAGCGGCTTTCCTGTCCAGGGACGGAGAGGGAAAAGCCGGGCCTGGCCCGCCGAGGCCTTCTGGGCTTGGGAGAGGTGGGGAGAGTGGGAAGCAGAAAGTGGATCTGGATGAGAGAGTTTTGAAGTTTTGAACGGGGAGAAGTGGGTAGGGGCAACCTCCTGCCTGAAAGAATGGGCTCTGACGTCCCTCAAGAACTTTTTTTGTTTTATGGTACTTGTTACTTGCCAGGCACAATACTAAGCGTTGGAGTAGATACAAGATAATCGGTTTGGACATAGTCCCTGTCCCACATAGGGCTCACAGTCTTAAATCCCATTTTACAGATGAGGGAACTGAGGCAGAGAGAGGGTAAGTGACTTGCCCAAGGTCACCCAGCAGACAAGCGGCGGAGCTCAGATTAGAACCCAGGTTGGTGCTCTTTCCACTAGGCCACGCTGCTTCCCTAGGCCACGAGCTTCTTGGCCAAATCCGCTTGGGAAGAGGAAGGGTTGTAGATACCAACAGGACATCAGGACTTTAAACCCCAAGGTACCCTTCTGCTGTGGGAGAGAGCAGAGGGACGGTGGAGGGAGGGCAGGCAGAGGGAGGGGATCTCAAAGTCTTCCTCCTCATATGGGAAGAACCTCCTCGGGCACCTTCCAGGGTCTTCTGAACAGGATTGCAGGGAGACAGGGAAGGACCACATCGAGAGAAACAAAGGGCTTCCCTGCCTCCGTCCCTGAGCACCGTGAGGTTTATGGAGCAGTTCTGGGGTAGAAGTCAGGACTTGAAGCAGTCAGTGGATAATGATAACAATACTACTAATAATAATTGTGGTATGTGTAAAGCACTTCCTCTGTGCCAGGCACTGTAATACGCTCTGGGGTGGGTACAAGCGAACTGGGTCGGACACAGTCCCTGTCCCACAGGGGGCTCACAATCTCAAGCTCCATCTTACAGGTGAGGTAACTGAGGCCAAGAGAAGTGAAATGACCTGCCCAAGGTCACACAGCATACAAGAGGCGGAGCTGGGACTAGAACCCATGACCCCCCCGACACTCAGGCGCATTCACTTTCCATCAGGCCACGCTGCTTCTCCAAGAAGAAGTGCGGGGCAAGTGTTTTGATAGGTTGTGAAGGAATGGGGGTGTGTGTGCTGCAGCCTCTGGGAGTCCTGGACCACATCTGAGCCGCACAACCTCAATCAGTCAATCAATCAATCAATACCGTTTTTTGAAGTCTACTGGATGCAGAGCACTATTCTACGCACTTGGGAGAGTATGATGAAATGAAGAGACACGATCCCCGCTATCAAGGATCTTACAATCTAGTGGAGGGAGGTTGGCAATGTTTGAGGCTACAAGGGATTCCGGCACTGGCCAAGATTTTGAAGTCAGACCCAGCAAATCCAGAGCCAAGACCCTCTGAGTCCAGCACTTGGATCCACCAAGTCCAGAGCCCAGATCTTCAGAGTCTAGATCCCAAATCCACCAGGTCCAGAGGCCAGGTCCACCAAGCCCGGAACCCAGACCACTTAATCCAGAGCCCGGACCCACTGAGTCCAAATCCCTGACCCACTGCATCCAGAACCTGGACCCACCAAGTCCAGAGCCCGACCCACTGAGTCCAAATTCCAGGCCTACTGAATCTTGAAGTGGATCCACCTCCAGCCTCTACGTCTACCAAGTCCAGAAATCAGAATTCTGAGTCCGGAGCCAGGACCCACTGAGTCGAAATCCTGCACCAACCAAATCCACAACCAGGACCCACCAAGTCCAGAGGTCAGGTCCACCAAGTCCAGAATCCAGACTACTGAGTCCAGGGCCCAGACCGACTGAATCCGAAGTCCAGACACACGGAATCCGGGACCTGGACCCACCAACTCCCGAGTCCGGGTCCACTGCGTCCAGAACCTGGTGAAGGGGTTCAGATCCAGCCTGACTTCGGGCTGTAGGCAGCGTTCCCTCCCTCTTCCCAAGGTGGAGGGAGGAGGAGGAGGAGGATCAGGAGGAGGAGAAGGAGGAGGAGGCTGCTCCAGAGGGGACCCACTCCCGGGGGAAGAATTCCAGGCCTGCATCAGCCAATGCAGGATAGGAAGAGTCCAGAAGGTGGATTGTGGGGGAGAAACCACAGCTTGGACCATCTTGCTGCCTCCCCCATCCGTGCCTCCAATCTCTGGGAGTTATTATTGATGTGTGAGAGCCCCCAGGGCACCCCGCTGGGCCTGCCAAGCTATGGGCTTCCATATCGCTCTAGAGCAAGGCGGAAGGTAGGAGCCACTCCTACTTGTGGTGTTTGTTAAGCTCTTACTATGCGCCAGGCACTGTACTAAGCACTGGGGTGGACACAAGCAAATCTGGATGGACACGGTCCCTGTCCCACATGGGGCTCACAATCTTAACCCCCTCCCCCCCATTTTACAGATGAGGTAACTGAGGCATAGAGAAGTGAAGGGACGTGCCCAAATAAAACACAGCCAACAAGCGGCAGAGTTGGGATTAGAAGCCGTGACTTTCTGACTCCCAGGCTTGTGCTTTATCCGCTATGCCATGCTGCCAGCAGATTGGCCTCGAGGGTCTGGCCTCTCCTCTCACCTCTCACTGGTTTCCCACATTCTCACCTGACCTTTGGAGACCTCTCAGTGGCCAGGAGGTTCGGGAGATTCTTGGGGCCCATAGCTTGCCGACTAGCCTTGTCTTTTGAGTGCCTCTGTTTCCCTCACCTTCCGTTCCCGTCTGCCCGCTTCAGTCTCAGTCCGCGTCTGCTTCTCCTCTCCGCTTACACCTAAGGGAAGCACGGGTGCTTCTGTGAGTCTATTTATGTATCTGGAGATCCACAGAGGCCGGCTCCATAGAAACCCCAGATGATGCTGTGTTTCTCTTAGAATGCCCTTGACGTCCCTGCTGGACTGCAAAACTGAGTGTCCTGGCCCCTGACTGCCCAGCCCTGGCAGCGGGGAGGTGCTATTCTCTAGGGGAGGCTTCTGGAGGGCAGAGGCTCTTGGGGGTAGAAGATGCTGGGGTGCCAGCTACTAGGGGTAGAGGCCTTTGGGGGTCAGAGACTTCCGGGGGCCGAGGCTGCTCGGTCGGTGGAGATGGGGAGGTAAAAGCTGCCGTGAGGGTAGAGGCTGCTAGGGGTCAGGGCCTTCAGTGGGACTTGAGGGCAGTGGGAGAGGGGTTTGCCCTCCCCCCTACCTCCCACTGGAGATTCCATAACTGCTTGGGATAAGGAATGGCCTGGGGGGGGACCCAGATGAATGAGGGAATTGAGGAGGGGGCTTGGTGGGATCTAGGGAGGGGTGCTCAGGGTAGCCTCTGGGAAAAGTTTATTTCTGTCGTTTTGATGCATCTATTATTTCATCCTTCCTCTGCGTTTGTCACCCATCCCCTCTCCCTTATTCTTGGAATGGAGCGGGGCTCCTTGAGGCGGGAGGGGATGTCTGATTTTCACCAGGATATTTTTTTCCAGCGCTTGGTAGCGTGCACTCTCGGCACCCAGTAAGCACTCAGTAAATACCTTTATTACTACTATTACCAGAGCTGCCCCCTCACCGTCCATGAGCCAGTTCCCTGCCCTCCCCTCTCCCACAGCCAGCGGTGCCCACTGGAGCGCCAGGCCAAGGGGAGGGAAGCGGATAGGGGTCACCAAGCCACTCCCTGCCACTGACCTCTCCCTAGCTGCCGCGGCCACACACTCGAGACCGTGCTGGGAGTCGAGGCGGGGGCAGAGGTGACCAGCATGTGACTGCTCCTCCCGACCGGGCTAGAAGACAGGGCTCTGGGCCAGTAGCCCAGTCCCCGAATCGTCCGTCCACCGCACCCTCCACTCCTGGACTGCCCATGGGTAGGCAGGGGAGAGTCAAATAACTAAAACTCACACCAGCTTGTCGATTCCGGTGAGCAGAGTTGCACCGCAGAGCTCCCAGAGGTACCGGGAAGGAGACCCTATGGGCCCTGCCTTTGAGGAATGCCCCCGAAGCTCCTTGTGAGCTGTCTGGGCAGAGCTAGTAGGAAATGCTCTGACGATCTGGGAGTTTCTATTATCCATGCCATTTCTGCCCTCATTCTCTTGGATAAACCAGAATCACCATTCTGCTCTTCCTTCTACAGGCACCCAGCAGGAGCCCAACAAATGGAACTGATTAACCGATCGAGCCATTAACTTCCCCCAAATTTCCGGCCCCTGGATGGCTGTCCTCGTTGGGTCTCCTCAACTCCACCCTCCGCTTCAGCCGCTCTCCCTCCTCCAAGTCCTTCGCAGACATCTCTGATCTGGTGTTCTCTTCACTGACCCGGGACCCAGGAACAGGGACCTCTCCTGCTGGAAGACAGCCCAGTCAACTTCTTTCCCCACCGGGCATCCTTTCCCAACAACTCCTGTCACTCTCACAGTCCAGGTGGGGAAGTCACGTAGAGAGCTTAGGAACAGAGATCAGGAGCTCACCGACCTCCAGTCCACCGGCTGAGTACATTTTCTAGGGGTCAGGCGTGTGGGGGCCCTTCCCGGGGATTGAGGTTCCGCATGATGTCACAGGGCAGAACACCAGGCAAGTGGCCAAATGCGGCCTGGGATGGTCCAAGCTCTTGAGGCCCATTGGCTGATTCCAGTTTGGTCAACGGGGCCAACGGGCCCAGCCCCCAAGCCAGGGCAGCCACGTCCCTGCCACGTCCCTCGGCAGAGACCCAAATAAGTGAGACCATACAGCTGCTCGGATGGGGATAGAGGGGCCGGTTTACTAGGCTGTCCACTCCTCGAATCTCCAGCTAAACCCCCAAGGTTCAAAGGTCAAATCCCGACTGGGCCTCAGGTCCAATGTGGGGTGTGGCTACGCCCTTTGGTCCCCCAAGAAGGTGGGGTTTGGCACCCTGGAGAGCTGGGGGACCACGCGTACCCCCTTCACACCTAGGACTGACCCAAGGGTGGCTGGCTGGCTCCTGCCTAAGAGCCCCAAAGCAATGTCTGAGCCACTGTGTCATGGAGGTCGGGTCGTGAGACTCAGAAGGACCAAGCTCGGCAAGGCCTCGGTTGCTCATCTGGAAGCACTTACACAGCTCCAAGCCTCTTGGGGTGGAAGCCGCAGCTCAGGACTCCCCAGGCAGGGCCCCGCTGCGGACCAAGATGTGACGGCCCAGGGCTCTGGGGAGGACTGAGTCCCAGTTGCACCCAGTCACCCCCTCCAGACCCACTGGCTCCTACTGCCCCGCTCAAATTAAGCAAAAGAGAGTGCAATATCTCCACAGCAAACACCCTCAGATGAAAACCAAGAATGAACCAAAAGGCGAGGAAGAGTTCCACATCTTCAATTTTCTTTCAGCTTCCTTCCTGACTTCTATGAGGCCTGCTTTCTGTTTTCCAGTAGGCCCAATCGGTCAATGCAGTGTATTTATCTAGCACTTACTGTGTGCAGAGCACTGTACTAAGCGCCTGGGAGAGTATCCTACAACAGAGCTGGTAGACACATCTCTGCCCGTGAGTTTACAGTCCAGAGGGGGATATTAAAAATGGAATAAATGAATTAAATTACCGATATGTACCTAAGTGCTGTCGGGCCGAGGGAGGGGTGAATAAAAGGTGCAGATCCTAGAGCAAGGGCAACACGGAATAGAGTGGGAAAAGAGGAAATGAGGGCTTAGCCAGGAAAGGCCTCTTGGAGAGATGTGCTTTTAATGAGGCTTTGAAGGTGGGGAAAGTGAATGTCTGTCAGATATGAAGAGGGAGAGCATTCTAGGCCAGAGACAGGATATGGTGAGGGTTGGCAGCCAGACAGACAATTCCTGATTTCCATTAGGCTTTAACTAGATTTCTTTTTGGCTTGAATGTGAGGGACAGTGCTCAGATTGCTCTCTTAGACTGAGAACGGTAACCAGTTATACTCCATGTCCAAAGAAGCCAGAACGAGACGCAAAGGGCTAAAACTGTAGCAGGATGGATTTAGATTAGATTTAAGGAAGAACTTCTTCCAGGAAGGGAAGTTTAGCACTGGAGCTGGCTACTATTTTTTTCTTTTCCTGGGAACCCTGAAGAATAGGATAGGTGCCCTTCTGTTGGAGGTGGCTAAGATGGAGGCAGGAGAATGGAATAAATGCCTTTGGAGGGTCTCTCCAGGACTGGTCCATCCTAGACTGGCTCATAATAAGGTCTGATCTCATGGGAAAAGGGAGGGGACTCTGAGATCACGTTCCTTGGTAATCATTAGTAATAATAATAATAATAATAATGATAATAGTATTCAGTGCTTATTAGATGCCACCTGATAATTACGTGTCCTGGGTAAATACAAGCAGCATGGCTCAGTGGAAAGAACCCGGGTTTAGGAGTCAGGGGTCATGGGTTCTAATCCTGGCTCCGCCACTTGTCAGCTGTGTGACTGTGGGCAAGTCACTTCACTTCTCTGGGCCTCAGTTCCCTCATCTGTAAAATGGGGATTTACTGTGAGCCTCACGTGAGACAACCTGATGACCCTGTATCTCCCCCAGCGCTTAGAACAGTGCTCTGCACATAGTAAGCGCTTAACAAATACCAACATAACAAGTTAATCCGTTCGGACCCAGGCCCCGTCCCACACAGGGTTCATATTCTAAGTGGAAGGAAGAATGGATATTAAATTTCCAGTTTACTGATGAAGAAATGGAGGCACAGAAAAGCTAAATGACTTGTCCTAGGTCATATTGCAGGTGCAAGTGGCAGAGTTCATATTAGGACCCAGTCCTCTGACTCCCAGGCCTGTGCTCCACAAGGCCAGGTTGCTTCACAAGACCACGATCAAAAGTTAGAGCACAAATTGAAGTGACAGTAGATCCCTCCTCCTCACTGGCTCCGTGCCTCAATTTCTCCCCCTGGAAAAGGGGAGCAACCCGACTTGCCTTGACCCATCTATCATTGTAGTAATTATGGAATTAATTCAGCACGTACTACACGCTAAGCACTGAAAAAAAAGTAGATCCTAGGTCATCAGACTGGACACAGTCTCAGTTCCACAACCCAATTCCCCTTTTACAGACGAAGAAACTGAAGCTCAGAGAGACTAAGTGACGGTCGCCCAGCATGGTAGTAACAAAGGGACTAGAACTTTTGGGTCTCCCGCCTCCCATTCCCATGCTCTTTCCACCAGGATACACTTTTTTATGGTATCTGTTAAGCGCTTACTATGTACCGGGCACCGAATCAGGCGCTAGGCTAGATACCGGCTGATAAGGTTGGACGCAGTCCATGTCCCACATGGAGCTCACAGTTTTAATTCCCATTTTACTGACGGGGTAACTGAGGCACAGAGAAGTGAAGCGACTTGCCGAAGGTCACCGGCAGACAAGTAGGAGAGCCAGGATTAAAACCCAGGCCCTTCTGATTCCCAGGCCCGTGCCCTATCAACTAGGCACTGCTGCTTCCCAGGGCACTGCTTGCTCCGCTGCCTCGGCGGGATGCCCGAAGGGTCAGCGGAAGGCTGCCTGCGCGGACCCGGGAGTCGCTGAGGCACAGACGCCGAGCCCTAGCACAGGGCTTTTCACCCCCTTTGGCGACGATTCCTCAGGCTGGACCTGGCCTCTATCCCGGTGCACCTAAGATTCTTGCGGCAGGAGAGGCGAGCAGCCGACTGTTCCAGAATGGAAACCTAAAACCACCCCTCCAGGGGGAAGAACAGAGCTGAACTGTCAACTTCTTTACCCTAAGGAGGCCCAACAGGTCTCCAAGACAAACTGATTTCCTTCATTCTCCTGGAAGAAAAGCACAAGTTACTGGGATTTACCTAGTGGCTCGGGCTAAGAACCTCTCAGTGTATTTTGAAGGCCAATGGGTGGAACTGGGCCACTGACGCGGATTGGCTTGTTTGCGGCTGAGATCTGGGGATTTCTTTCTTGTTCAGGTGTTACGTCAAAGTGTTTAGGGTCACAGAACTTATTCCCCGTTCGGGATCTAGGTTCTGGTCTGCTGTGTTACTTTGGGCAAGTCGCTTAACTTCTCTGTGGTTCAGTTACCTCCTCTGCAAAATGGGGGTTTAATATGCTCTCCCTCCTACTTAAACCGTGAGCCCCATGCGGGACCTGATTATCTTGTACCGACGCCAGCAAGAATAATAATAATGGTATTTTTTACGTGCTTATTATGCGCCAGGCACTGTACTAAACACTGGGGTAGATACAAGCAAATTGGGTCGGACAAAGTCCCTGTCCAGTACGGGGCTCACAGTCTCAATCCCCAAATTACAGATGAGGTGACTGAGGCTTAACAATAATAATAATAATAATAATTATGGTATTTGTTAAGTGCTCACTAAGTGCCAAGCACTGTTCTAAAGGCATAGAGAAGTGAAGTGACGCGCCCAAGGTCACACAGCAGACAAGTGTCACTTAACTTCTCGGTGCCTCAGTTTCCTCATCTGTAAAATGGGGATTAACTGTGAGCCTCACATGGGACAACCTGATTACCCTGTATCTCCCCCAGCGCTTAGAACAGTGCTCTGCCCAGAGTAAGCGCTTAACAAATGCCTACATGATTATTATTAAGTGGCGGAGTCGAGATTAGAACTCATGACCTTCTGACTCCCAGGCCAGGGGTAGGTATCTATCCCCTACGCCATGCTGCTTCACAATTCATCATTATTATTACCGTCAGCTAAGACCTCCTTTTCTCCGAGGAGTTTCCGGTGGGCCAAGACGGTCCCTCTTGAAAATTCTCCCCCGAAAACAGGTTGAAAGTGTCCTGAGTTAGAGTAACTGCCCCACAGTCCCAGGAGTTCCGGCCCCCCACCCCCAGATGGGTCCGGTCTGCCCTCCCCAGAGCTAGGGAAGTCACGGCCGCGCCAGAATTAGCTGGGGGGGGGGGGGGTCCCAGGTCCCCTCCCGCATGGCATACGGGTCTCTGTTGGCATCACGCTAGCCCGAACCAGCCCGGAAACAGTTTCACCCGTTCTTTTCTTGGAGAAGTCCAGGTTGCGGAAGTCACAATTCCACACCCAGTCTGCCTCAGGCATCAGTGAGTCCTAATCAATCGATCTGCGGTATGTATGGAGCACTTACTATGCGCGGAACACTCCACAAGCGTTTGGGCGGGTACAATACAGCAGAATGAGCAGGCACGTTCCCTGCCCCTAATGAATTGACAGACGGGAGGTCAGTAAGTTCTTCCTTAGGTCTAACCCAACTCTCTCTTGCTGCAGTCTGACATCTCCTCTCATTTAGAAACAGAACTGGTACCGCTCATTCCTTCGGGGAAATGGAGAACTGCTCGGCATCCTCGCGCTCACAGTGACCCTTCGAAGGCCCGAAGGCTCTCGGACTTCTCCCGTGAACCTCGGAGAGACTTAAAGTCACATTCAATCCTTCCTCGGCCCCTCCTCTTCTCCAAGATAATCCATCTCAGTTACTTCACCACCTCCTTACAGAAGCAAATGCAGGGGTGGCTGGGGGTGTTCGGGCACATATGTGCACATATATACGTTTCGGTAATCGATTTCTTTATATTAACGCGTCTATCATACGGTCATACCGTACTCTCCCAAGCACTTAGGGCGGTGCCCTGCGCGCCGTAAGTGCTCAATACATACGATTAACTGGCTGACCGACTGGTGCGCGAATTCAGGCTCTGCTCCTGGCTCCTGTGAAAGTGGAGAAGAGTGTCTCTGGGAGAGGAAGATCTTCCTCTGTTTCTCCCAATACCCTCCTCCCTCTCTCCTCCCCCCAGAGCAAGCAGTCCGGTGCCTTGGCAACGCTCCCTCCCCCTCGCCTCGTCTTTCCAGTGTCTGGGCAGGTCGCAAGAAGCCATTAGCAAAGCCCCACGCCCCCAACTCCACCCCAATCCCCGGGGGGATGCTCAGACAACCCATCTCAGCAACCTCCCCGGCCGTGTGCTGCCGGTGCGCTGGCCAGAATTAAAACGATGGGATCTGTCAAAGCGCTTACTATGTGCCAGGCACCGTACTAAGCCCTGGAGTGGATACAAGCAGATCAGGTTGGACAGTCGCCGTCCCACATGGGGCTCCCGGTCTTAATCCCCATTTAACAGACGAGGGAACTGAGGCCCAGAGAAGTTCAAGCGACCTGACCCAGGTCGCACAGCGGACAAGCGGTGGAGCCGGAATCGGGACCCACGACCCCCTGAGCCCTCGGCCCGTGTTCGGTGCCACGGGCGGGCTGAGGGGAGAAGGCAAGATATCCTCCTCCTGCCGTCGGGGGCTTTCCCGCTCCCACCCCGGGACAGGGAGACCTGTCTTCTCCCAGCGAGGGCTGGGCTGCCGGGGCCCAGAGGATGGAGAAGGAGACACATAAGTGCAAAAAGGCCTTCCCCCCCTCCGACAACCTCAAAGTGCCTTTTTCGATGCTCTGACTCTCCCCCGGCCTCGCCCCACTCCAACCCGGCCCCCGCAGGGGTAGTGGGGGCAGCTCCCTTGTCTTTCAGGGCGTTTGTTAAGCGCTTACTATGTGCCGGGCACTGTTCCGAGCGCTGGGGTAGACACCAGCCAATCAGGTCGGACACAGTCCGCGTCCCACATGGGGCTCACGGTCTTCCCCCCCCGTTTTACAGATGAAGTAACCGAGGCACAGAGAAGCGAAGCGGCTCGCCCGAGGTCACACAGCAGACAAGCGGCGGGGCCGGGAACGGAACCCAGGTCCTTCGGACTCCCGGGCCCGCACTCTACCCCCCAGGCCACCCTGCTTCTCTCCTCAATGCCCCCCAAGCAGCCCCAGCGGTCACCGCAGCTCTGAACTTTCCCGAGAACAGACTGGGGGGAGGGGGAAGATGATGCCCACTTGGACACTGGGATGGGCACTAAAATTATTCGTTCGGTAACAGTGCTTGGCACACAGCAATCGCTTAACAAACAGCATCGTCGTCATCGCTTGTTCGATCGTATCTATTGAGCGTTTACCGCGGGCAGAGCACCGTACTAAGCTCCGGGGAGAGAACGATATGACGACAGACGCATTCCCGGCCCACAACGAGCTCACGGCCCAGAGGGCTTGGAAGCCACCCACGCCGTCGGGCGAGCCGGACGATTCCTAGACAGAGCTCCTGCGTCCCGCATCCCGCGCCTGGGCCCATCGTGACCTCGGTGGTCCGTGAGCAGCCAGGTTGCGGGGGCCTCCGGCCGGAGGGGTGGCGCAGACAGCCTCCGTTCACCCATTTATTCGTTCATCCCCCCGGCCACCCAGCGCCCCCAGCCGTGCCCGGTGACCGTCGCCCCCAGCCGTGCCCGGTGACCGGTTCGCGTCCGATTCCGCCCATCTTACCGGTGGGAAACCGAGCCCCCCAGAGAGGCGGGCGGACCGTCCCTTCCGCCCTGCCCAGGTTGGGGTGGGACCAGTAGGGCTCGCACGCTGGGCCCCGGGGGCTTATGCAGAGGTCAAGGGAGATGCCAAGACGTCTGCCTTCTCCCGGCAGACGTCTCAGCACTGGGGGGTCGTTGGGGAGAGGACTGACGTGGTGGTGGGTGCGTGTTATGTGTGCATGTGT
Source organism: Ornithorhynchus anatinus (assembly GCF_004115215.2). Classification (NCBI taxonomy): domain Eukaryota; kingdom Metazoa; phylum Chordata; class Mammalia; order Monotremata; family Ornithorhynchidae; genus Ornithorhynchus; species Ornithorhynchus anatinus. The sequence goes on from NC_041730.1 coordinate 22,651,988, forward strand.
TATGTGTGCATGCGTGTGTGTGAAAGAGTGTGCGTACGCATGCGTGAGCAGGAAAGGTGTGTGTGTATGTATGCGTACGCATGCACGAGCAGGAAGGGGCGTGTGTACGCATACGCGTGCGTATATGCACGCGCGAGAAGGAAAGGTGTGTGCGTGAGAGTGTACGTACGTGTACGCAAGTGCGAGCGGGAAGAGCGTGCGAGCGCGTACACGAGCAGGAAGGGGGTGTGCGTATGCACGCCTGAGAAGGAAAGGTGTGTGTGTGAGAGTGTACGTACGCGTACGCACGTGCGAGCGGGAAGGGCGTGCGAGCGCCTACGCGTGCACGAGCAGGAAGGGGGGGTGTGTGCATGCATACGTGTGCGTTTGCACGCGTGAGAAGGTAAGGTGTGGGTGAGAGTGTACGTACGCGTACGCACGTGCGAGCGGGAAGGGCGTGCGAGCGCGTACGCGTGCACGAGCAGGAAGGGGGGGGTGTGAATGCATGTGCGTATGCACGCGTGAGAAGGAAAGGTGTGTGAGTGTGCGTACGCACGTGCGAGCGGGAAGGGCGTGCGAGCGTGTACGCGTGCACGAGCGGGGGGGGGGGGGTGCGTATGCACGCGTGAGCGGGAAAGAGGGGTGTGTGTGAAGTGTGTGTATGTAGGCGTACGCCTGTGTGCGCGGGTAAGGGAAGGTGTATGTCAGAGGTGTGTGTCAGTGTGCGAGCGTACGCACGGGTGAGCGGGAAGGGTGTGCGGGGGGCATCTGCGTCAGCGTAGGTGTGCGTGCCTGGATGCGCGGAATGGGGGTCGTGCGTGTGCGTGAGTCTGGGTGTGCGAGGAAGGGTGTGTGTGAGACCGAGGCCGTGCAGGCACGCGTGAGCGGGATGGAAGGATGGGGGTGCGAGTGTGCGGACGTATGCGTGCGTGAGCGGGAAAGGGGGGGTGTGTGTGTGTGAGGGGGGTGACCGTGTCCTTGTGTGCACGCCCGCGTGAGCGGGAAGGAAGGGGGGGGGTGAGTGTGTGCCTATACGCGTACGCATGTGACCGTGCCTGGGCGTGCAAGGAAGGGGTGCGTGTGCGTGGGGGTGGCGGCGGGCGGGAGCGGGAAGGCCGCAGAGCCCCCCGAGGACCGCGCCCCCCCCCCCCCGGGAGCCCCTCCCCCCGCTCCTCACCTGAAATCGGGCGGCGAGGCGATGCGCAGCCCCAGGAACGGGGAGACCCCGGGCGGGGAGGCGGGCCGCCGCCCCCCCCCGCCGCCGCCGCCGCCGCCGCCCCCCCCGAGCCCCCCGCGGCCCCCGCCGCAGCCCCCGCCGTCCCGCTCCGCCATCCTGGGCCGCCTGGGCCGCCAGCCCCGGCCATCGGCGGGCCCGGGGACCGGCCGGGGGAGGAGCGGGGGGAGGAGCGGGGGGAGGAGCACGGAGCCCCCCCCTTCCCCTCCCCTCCCCCTCCCCTCCCGTAGACGGGGGGCGATGCGGGAGTGGGGAGGGGGGCGGAGCGGGGAGGGGAGGGGAGGACCGGGAGCCCGGGACCCCCTCGCTCCGACCGCCCTTTCCGGGCCTGGAACCGCTCTCCGCGGTGCTGAGGGCCTCGGCCTCCTCCTCCTCCTCCTCCTCCTCCTCCTCCTCCTCCTCCTCCTCCTTCTCCCCACCCTCCTCCTCCTCCCCACCCTCCTCCTCCCCTTCCCCTTCCTCCTCCTCCTCTTCCCTTCCCCTCCTCCTCCTCCCCGCCCTCCTCCTCCTCCTCCTGCCTCCTCCTCCTGCCTCCTCCCCACCCTCCTCCCCTTCCCCTTCCTCCTCCTCCCCTTCCCCTCCTCTTCCTCCTCCTCTTCCCCTTCCCCTCCTCATCCTCCCCGCCCTCCTCCCCTTCCTTCCCCTTCCCCCCCCTTCCCCCTCCTCACCCTCCCTATCCTCCTCCTCCCCTTCCCCTCCTCTTCCCCTTCCTCCTCCTCCTCCTCCTCCCCTTCCCCCTCCCCACCCTCCTCCCTTTCCCCACCCTCCTCCCCTTCCCCCATCCTCCCCCTCCACTCCTTCCTCCCATTCCCCTCCTGCTGCCCTTCCTCCCCTCCTCCCCCGCCCCCCCCCCAGCCCCCCTCGCCCCCCAGTCCTGCCTCGGCATAAGCCCTCCTCCCTCTCCCCTGGCTCCCTCCCGAACCTGGCTCTCCGTGACCGTGGGACGATGGTCAGGGAGGAGTGACCGGATGGGGCACACCGCGGGGCTTCAAGTCTGCTTCTGCGGGGCCGCCGGCTGCGGCTGGGGCCGGGGCACCGTGGGACGGGCGTGGGATCGGGCCCGCGGGCTCCCGGGGGCCCCGCCGGCAATCAGACGGGGGAACGGAGGGGCCGTGGGATCTTTTCCGCCGGGCCGCACTGCCTCTCGGTAAGGCGGGACCGGCTGACCGTGAGCCTTGAAGCCGCTTGAGGGTTTTGGTCTCACCTGAGTCTCTCTCCGGACCGTAAACTCACCGAGGGCCGGGAGCGCATCTGTTTCTTCCTACGTTGTACTCTCCCAAGCGCTCGGTACGGTGCTCTGCACACGGTAAGCGCTCAAAAATACCAATGAATGAGAGAAGGGAGAGGGACTGGGGAGGTGGTGGAGGATGGGTGTGTTGGGGCCGGGTGGGGAGAAGAAGGCCCGGCCTAACCGGCTTGTCCGGGGGGCCGGCGGCCGGCACGGGCCCCGGGGGTGGCTCTCCCTGTCTGGATCCACGGTTCCTGGAAGTGATATGTGTAGGGGGGGTCCATCCCCTCCCCCCGGGACCAGCAGCTCCCAGGAGTCCCTCCCCTGGGGCCCTTCCACCACCCCTCCAGGCTTCTGCTCCACCCCAAAGGCCTCGCGGAGATCTCTTCGCCAGGGCTTCGTTCGGATTCCAACCGGGCGGTTTTCCTTACTTTCGTGCCCTCTCACCCCACCCTCGGCATCGGGGTCCAGAGTCCGGTTTCACGTTGATCTCGGAGCTGCGGCGGGGCCGGGATCCCCCAGCCTATACCGCTCCGTCCCTGCGGCCCGGCTTCCTCCGGCTCCAACTTTTTCCAGGCTCTTCTCCCGCGGGCGTCCCGGGCTCTCCGGGCTGGTGGTTCCCGCTGGCGTTTTCCGCTTGCTTCCTCCCGGACAGGGCCTGGTTGGGGTTTCTCCGTCTTCCCTGCTCCTTCTCTGACTCCCCTGGGTCTACCTGAGGCGGGCTCTCCGGAGACCCTTTCCCACTTCGGTTTCTTGGGGGGACGCGCCCCGTGGGCCGGCTCCCGGTTGGCGCTAAGGTGGGCGTCCCCACCCACGGTTTACTCCTCATCCTCGGTTTATGGGGCTCCGAGAGGCCCCGGGCCTCCCCTAGGGGCTCGGCCTCTTTCCCCTTCTTGATCAGCCCCCCTCAGTGGGGCGGGGGGGGGGGTCCCTCCCCATCCTCTGATCACTCTCCTGAAGGAAGAAGGCAGCGCTCCGGTCTTCACCCAATCTCCCTCGTTCATTCGGTGCTATTTATTAGGCAGATTACAGCGCTCGATTGGGAGAGCATAATAATGACAGTAATAAGTATCCGTTAAGCGTTCACCCTGTGCCGAGCACCGTCCTGAACACGGGGGTGGATTAAAAAGACTCGGTGGGAGGGAAAACGGCCACCGAATCCCCATTCCGCAGGTGAGGGGATGAGGCGCGGAGAAGTGAAGCGACCGGCCCACGGTCACACGGCGGGTAAAGGACAGAGCTGGGAGAGGGACCCGGGTCCTCGGACTTCCAGGCCTCTACTCTGCCCGGTAGGCCACGCTGCTTAGCGAGTGAGACCCGATCCCCGCCCTTGGGGAGCTTCTGCCGTGCAGGCTTCGGGGCTCATCGACAATTGGACGAGGATAAGGTCCGCGGCCCGGTGGAGGGTGGAAACAGCGCCGTAAGATTAGTCTAGCCACTCGCCGCTGCCCTCTCCTTCCTGTCTCCTCCCCTCCTCCACCCGCCCAACTCCTTGGCTTCTCAAGGACAGCGATAGTTAAACCCTTGGGCTCGGTGAGGGAAGACAGCCGAGGCTGCTGTTCAATTCAGGCCACGTGCCGAGGGGCCCTTCCCCACCCCGTGATAGCCGCGGCTCCCTTCCATCCAGATTCTCTCCTCCGAGACGCGCCGCCCGGGTTCAGGTGGCAGCGACTTCCTCGGCCCCAGGGGACACTTGGGCCCCGACCTGCTCCCGAGACGGGGAAGCGGGGAGCTCGGTCACCGCCCACGGCGACCCGGGCACGGGTCTGGCCGAAGAGACAGTCACCTGGGGAAGGAGGGAGAGCAGCCACGGTCCGGCCCTCTGGTCCCCTCCCCCTCTTCTCCCGCACACGTCTGCACGAGTTGGGCGAGCCCATTGTAGATCTGGCACACGGGGTTTTTATCTGCTTAGCCGCAGCAGGGCTCGAATGCTGGAAAGAAGCCCCCCACCCCACCCCGGCCTCCTCTCCCCAGCTCTGAGAGCCTCCTACCCCGACCTAACGAGGCCCCGGATTAGAGATTCCCGAAGCCCCTCAGACCGCGGCCGTGGTAACCGAATCCCAGGAAACGCCGAGGTTGTCGGGGGCCCGGCTTGGAGCTCAACTGAGAGTGGCAGACCGTAGCTCTAGGGAAAATCCTTTTCCAGCACAGATCGGGCTGGCAGATCAACGTGCCCACGAGCAAGAGGCTGAGCTGTTTTCTCTCTCCCCCCCCCCCTCCCTCTCCGGGAAGCGCTCCCGAGGCCCCGCCCGTCTAATCCTGGGGCCGACGGGGTACCCAGATGCCTTTCCCACCACCGGCGACGATAACCCAGGCCTGGGAGCCTTGAGGCCTTTCCGGCACGTATGTACTTACCTGTGACTTTTCAAATTTACACTAATACGTCGCCTCCCCGCTCTAGCCTATAAGCTCACGGTGGGCAGGGGCTGTGGCCGTTATTGTTATATGGTACTCTCCCAAGGGCTTGGTACAGTGCTCTGCCCACAGCGAACGCTCAATAAATACGGTCGACCGAGCTTCGGGCCACAGCTGCCGTCCCGGCTACTGTTTGGACCTGGAGCTAAGGCACATCCTCCCCGGCCAGCTGCGACTGCCCGGGCCGCTGAGTCCTGGGAGGGGGCGGCGGTGCGGCTGTGGCGGCCGGGCTCCCTCAGCCTCTCCAGTCAAGGCCTCTGGCCCTGGGACTTGCCACCTGGCCCGGCCCAGCCCCCTTCCGCCACCTCCCCAGCTCTGAGTGGGAGCAAAAGCGAGAGGCGAGGCATTACTCCTCTTCCCATCTCACGGTCCTCAGGCCCCGGGCAGTGGGTCAAGCCCGTGACTGGGAGCAGCTGCTTCTTTCCAGTGAAGGCTACCGCTAAATGAGGGGCCGTGGGGAGAGGGCTGATCCCCCGACTGGCAAAGAACCATAAGAAGAAGAAGAATCATTACCCCATTTATTTTGTTAATGAGATGTACATCACCCTGATTCCATTTATTTGCTATTGTTTTAATGGGATGTTCTTCCCCTTGATTCTATTTATTGCCATCGTTCTTGTCTGTGTTTCCCCCGATTAGACCGTAAGCCCGTCGCTGGGCAGGGACCGTCTCTGTTACCGAGACGGTACGTTCCAAGGGCTTAGTACAGTGCTCTGCACATAGTAAGCGCTCAGTAAATACTACTGAATGAATGAACCATAAGAAAATTGGGATGGGGCGAGTGAGGGGCTCCAAAATGAGAAAAGCTTCCACCTTCTTGGGGACGTGCGCGCCAGCCCCGAAAGGGTGAGTGCCCCTCGGGGCACGACACCAGGACGCCCGATGACCATTCTAGGCAGTGGCGACCCAGTGAGTTGGGACCCTGGCTTTACCTGGGCACCAGGGAGGGGACACAGCCCCCAAACCCCGAAATTGGGGCAGGGTTGCCAGGTATCCAGCACCCACGGGGCTGGGATGACAGCAGCCCCATCGCGGCCCATGGTGGAAGGGCCGCCCCGACGCACGACAGAGCCAGAACCCGGCCTAGGGGCACCGGTACCTCTGTGAAAGAACCTCTGGCAGGTGGTGTGGCCGGAGAGAGCCAGAGCTACTCAGGGCCTCAGCTGGGCCGCTGGGGACCATGGGTGTAGGCGCTCAGCTAAGGCTCAGAAGCCAGAAATCACAGGGCCTCTTCTCCGTGGGAGAGCAGCTCCCCAGTCTCTCTGCGTCACCTTGGGGGCTGCTCCTTGCCTCCCTCCTTTAACCTCCGGGCCGTTCTTGGAGTCCGCTCAGCCTCGGGCCTCCCTCAGCCCTATCAGCTTACACCATGCCATACTCCCGACGGCCGCCCACAATCCAGACCACGGCAGAGCCAGGCCCAGGAGGGGCTGGACATTTATAAAACACGGACGTATCGACAGGCACGACCTTGGAGAAACACCCTGGCTTTCAAACAACAGGAATCGATTTCTCAAATCTCTTTCAGTGGACAAAATACATTTCCCCTGCTGCTGCCCATGCCCACAAGAGAGGGACAGGGCCCTCTCTGACCTGGGAAGAGAAGTGGAGCAAAGCCAGCCTTGGAAAGGCTGCTGACTGGCCTGGGCCAGGGCCTGGTCTCCCCGCACCAGCTGGACCAGTGGACCGTGGCCAGAGAATAAGTGCCACCTTGGCAGAATCTGCCACTTACACCTAAGACGTGGGCCTGGATGCCGGAGACAGTGAAGCGGGGGGGTGGGGTGGGGGTAGGGCTGCTTGGTTTATCTGGCTGAGTTGCTCTGGCCTTAACTAGATTTGGGAGCCAGGATTCTTTGAGGTGGACAGGGAGATGAAAACGATCCACGGACGTGAAAGGAACACAGAGACTTCACTCTTGTCCGACAGGCCGATGGAAGGCACCGGCTCCTCTCCTTTCCACCGCTCGGAAGCCACGGGCACACGCACGCTTGTCCTCCCAGCTGTGGTCTCTAGACGCGGACCACGCTGGGCTCCGCTCTAAAAAGTGGCTAGGATTCAAGCTACTGGCCAAAAGCTGAAGGGGCAGGGACATCCACTCTTTCTATTCCCTACTACAGCTTTTAGCCTCTCACACACCCTAGGCACATTTCATTTTTGCAATCTGAGGGGGCAGGAGAGGAGACCAAAAGCTCCTCGAAGACAATTTAGCTCTCAATCTAGCCCCACTTCTTCGTGAGCCCCTCTGTGGGTAGGGATCGTGCATACCAACTCTACTGAATTGTACTCTCCCAAGCGGGCAGAAAGTGCTCAATAGGCACCACTGATTGAAGAGAGAGACAGGTGCGTGACTCGAGATGGAGTAAGACAAGGGAAATTCATATCCGAGGCCATGAAGAAGCCCATCTCCTTGACAGCTGTTGGGTTCAGAACTGGACCTGGATCCCAGGGAATGGTCCCAGTGCAGGCCACAGGACCGAGGCCAGTGAACGAGGTGGGAACGGAAATGAAAGAGAGGTTTGGGAAGGTCAGACCAGCAGGGCTTTGACAAAGCCCTTCCAGGAACGGAGCGCACTTGGAGTTATACAGTTTTCAAAAACACCCCCTCCCCTACACCTTCAGCACAGACTAGAGGGCGGAAGGAAGGAAGACTAAGGTTGGCCCAACTGCAGCTCGTTCTGTTTGGAGCCTCACTCATTGAGCAGTGGTTGCTGGCCCTGTCAGGCAGGCCACGGGGTATGTCTATTGCTTTTTTTCTTGGGAGGGAGTGGGGTGTGGATGGGAGGAGGGAGAGAGGAGGAGAGGATGAGGAGAGAAGAGAAGGCACAGTCCTGGGAGGAAAGAGTCAACAGGAGGGACTTGGGGGCCAGAATGAGCCTCTCTCTCCCAGGAAGCTTTGCTCTTGCAGTTTCCAGGGGTGCTGGTTTGCTAGGGGGAAGGCCCCCACCACCCCCGACTCCCCAACGGGTACCAGCTACCACCCACCAGGACCGGATACAGTCTCCCAGCTCGGTGACCGAGGCCATGGCGACAGGTGCCTCAGCAACGGCTGGGAGGAGCCAGCCGTCCCCAAGCCGTCGAACCGCCCAGGCCGGGCCCGCTTTCTCCGTCGGCAGCCGTAGCCAGGAGTCCCCGGTGGCGAAATCTGCCTCCGTGGGGAAGACCCAGAGAAGGGATAACGGCTGGAACTCGGTCTCCTGCTGGGCTCCCTGGATTTCCCCAGCCCCACTCCCTCCCTCTAAGCCGGATGCTGTGGCTTATTGCTCTGATGGCACGCTTTTGCCCCATCCTGGCCCGATATTTTCAGAGACGTCATTTGGACACAGGAGATTCACACTCGGCCCCAGATGTCCAGGGAGAGCACCTTGAGGTCTCTGGTGAAGAACGTAGGTGTGAGGCGGGCAGGGGCAGGGAAAGGGGCTCTTGACCTCTCAGTTTAGTTAAAATGCCAGCCAGTGGCCTGGGCTGCTTGGATTTCCGCATCCCACAGGAAGCCGGGGCGGGGGGGGTGGCCTCCTGGGTAGCCAGAGACCCTCAGGTTCTGCTCTCTACTCTTTGCTCTACTGTAGGCCTGGGTTCTAACCTTGCCTCTGCCACTTGCCTGCTGGGCAGCAAGTCTTTTAACTTCTCTGCGCCGCAGTTACCGCATCTTTAGAACGGGGATTAAGATTGTGAGCCCCATGTGGGACGGGGGCTGTGTCCAACCTGATTATCTTGTAACTACCCCAGCGCTTAGAACAGTGCTTGCCACATAGTAAGCACTCACAAATACCATCACGATTATTATTATCATCATCACTATTAGAGTTCAGAGGGAGGGATGAGGAAGGGAGAGAAGTGTGAGAATCTCAGTAAAGGGTGGACGTCTCCATGGAGGGTGTCTCCATTTCTATTCAGGTTGGTGGCTGGCTCTTGAGGATTAGCTTCCCCACAGAGCCGGGGTATAGCATTTCCAATCTCTCTCTCACACACAAACACACCCATGCACCCACCCACACACACCCCTCCCTTCCCGTCTCCCCCCAGCCCCCTCCTCTTCATCCCCCAGCCGCCTCTCACACACACTCTCCCGCTCCAGGCCTCCTGCCATTTGTCTGCCTCTTCGGTGATTGTCCCTTTTAAAGGTCAATGACTCTGCTGCCATGGCTGCCGCCCCAGCACCCACTCTTCCTTCATGAAGCTCTGAGCCACTTCAGCTGGAAGGGAAAAACAAACGCAGAAAGGAAACATTTAGTAGGCATTTCCAGCCAGGAACCCAACCCCGACAGGACTGCGGGCCGCAAGGTGTCCAGATCGAGGATCAGGAGTTGGCTGAACTGGCAGGCCGGGTCCCCGAGACGCCCCCGGGGCATCACAAACTGGGACACGGAGCCACGCTGGCCCAGTCTCTTCAGAAGAGCCGGGAAGGGAAACCGGGAAGGGAAAGCCCAACCCTGGGCTGCAATCCTAACCCAGCTTTACGCTTTAGGCTGGGCTACAAGGAAAAAATTGGAAGAGAAGAAGTGTGGCCTAGTGGAAAAGGCACAGGCCTGGGAGCCAGAAGACCTGGGCTCTTATCCTGGCTCTGCCACTTGCCTGATGGGTGACCTTGGGCACCCCAAGTGCCTAGGACAGTGCTCGGCACACATTAAGAGCTCAACAAATACCCCAGTTAATTATTAGAAGAGGGAACTGCTGTAATCCCTTTACTCCTAAACCAACAGAGAGACTGAAAATGGGTCTGACTAATCTGAGGCCCAAGGTGATACGCCCATGGAACGGGCAGACTGGTCTCAAACAAGTCTGATTCATCGTGTTTGGCCCACAAAGGGAACTGCCCCAAAGTGAGGCAGCTAAAGGGAGGAAAGAGCTGTCGGCCCCTTAGATGGGATTTAAGTGAAATTCCACCTACTCGAACTGGAATGCCTGGACGGGGGAAAAATGTCACTTAGGGAAATGAATAATAATTATGGTACTCGGTAAGTGATTACTTGATAAACAGCTTGGACACAGTCCCCGTCCCACGTGAGCCTCACAATCTCAGAGGTGGGGTGGGGAGAGAAAACGGGGGTTTAGTCCCATTTCGCAGATGAGGTAACCGAGGCACCAAAAAGTTAAGTGACTTGTCCAAGGTCATAGAGCACATAAGTGGCAGAACCAGGATTAGAACCCGAATCCTCTGACTCCCAGGCCTGCACTCTTTCCACTAGGGCTTGTGACTTCTCTAAATTTAGGCACTGTGCGACGTGGATCAACGGGAGGTGGGAGCGGAAGAAAGATGAATCGCCCTACTATAGATGGGCGGATTACTTTTGAGCCGCCTCAGTGGGCTCGCAGAGGTCCCCTTTAAGTAGACAGCCCTGGAATGCTCCACATTAGGGCATTACTACCCTCCCCAGCCTCATTAAAGTGGAACAAAGCACCCACCAAACTAGAAAACTGCACGGACCACCAGCCCACCCACCCAGTAGGGCAGGACAGACGGCAGAAGGACAGCACTCCGTCCCTGGCAGCAATACAGGTTCTACCACTTGCCTGCTGCGTGACCTTGGGCAAGTCACTGCACTTCTCTGTGCCTCATTTTCCTCACCTGTAAAACGGGGACTAGATATCTGTCCTCCCTCTTCCTTAGACGGTGACCCCACTTGGGATGGGGATGGTGCTCGATCTGATTATCCATCTACCCCGGTGCTTGGCATATAGAAAGTATTAATTCTTCTTCTTATTACTACAGGCAGAGGGCCTGCACTAGTCACACTCTGTGTGCCACAGAAGGCGGGCATTGTATATAATCTGGTGTTGGTACTGTACTCTTAACATCTGCAGGAATAGAGGGCTGGGGAAATCAGACAAGGGCTTGCAGGCAGAGAGAGGAAGGAAGCACTAAAGGGAGGGGAAGCCCAGCTGGGGGTCTGGCACTAGGGAAAAAGCCCTCTAACAAAGGACAGGCAGAAAATCAATCTCAGCCATTCTTCAGCTGAGGGGCGGGGCGGGCATCGGGGGACTCCTTTCAGTCTGTCATTAACAAGAGAAATGAAGGAAAGACCTAAATCCTTGGGAGTTTAATGACTGACTGACAGGGGAGAGGGGGCTCTTCCCCTCCCCTTCCCCTGGCAAGCCTTGGGAAGGAAGAACTGAACTCACCACTCTGACCCTTACTTTGGAGCCCCAGAGGGTACAATATAAACCATATCAGCGCACTAGGGCCGACAAAAGAGAAAGGGCTAACGGTGATGACAAAAAGACAAGATCGGAACCAGACCCATCTCCCACTGGGGAGGGTCCTCCCTAAATCTCAATATGGAGTCGACCGGGGCTACCCGGAGGCTCTTTAGAGCGGAATCCTGGGGGGAGTGATGGGCAGCTCGTGCATAAGAGATACGAAATAAAAAGTGTGGGGGGGGGGGGATGGGAGATCGGCCTCCCCAGCTGACGGAAGCTGGCCTGGGCTTGCGGATGGCTATTAGTCGGGGAAAGGGAGAAACTTGGGCTCCCTGGGGCATGGGCCAGCAAAGGGAGCCAGTTGTGCATTTGAAGCAGCGTGGCTCAGTGGAAAGAGCCCGGGCTTGGGAGTCAGCGGTCATGGGTTCGAATGCCGCCTCAGCCACTCGTCAGCTGCGTGACTGTGGGCAAGTCACTTCACTTCTCTGGGCCTGTTACCTCATCTGTAAAATGGGGATGAAGACGGTGAGCCTCACGTGGGACCACCCGATGACCCTGTATCTCCCCCAGCGCTTAGAACAGTGCTCTGCACAGAGGAAGCGCTTAACAAATGCCAACGTTATTATTATTACAGAGTCGTTTCTTCCGAAGAATCGGTACTGCCCCCTGCTGTCTATCAGAAGAACAGAAGTCCGTTGGGGAAATCGAGAGGGACGATCCCGTTTTCCCGTTGGCCCCGGGAAGTGTTTCCCAGGTTGCTTATGCCCGTGCTCCAACTGGGCAACCTCTCAGCACTCTTTTGAAGAGTGGAAAGTGGTGCGTGTGTGTCCGTGTTTGCGTTTTCTTTTTCCCAGGGGAAAGAAGCAGCTAGAGAAAAAGGCATCCCGACCGTCAAAGAGAGAACGGCCCAATTGGGCTCCTAGAGGGTGACCCAGTTAACGTGCCCCGAGCTTCGGGCACCTACTCTGCCCGGACGAGCCATGAGGAGAAGGTTCCGGGTTTCCCCTCAGAGCCCGGCACGACTCTTAACCAGCTCCGGCTCCTCTGTCTCGCGTCCCAGAGGAGGCCGGTGCCCCCAGCCCCGCAGTCGTCCCGACTCGGCCCCCAGAAGCCGCTCCAGGGTGGCTCCACTCACCCTCAAGCGTCCTCGCCGGGCGGCTCTGGGCCGGGCCGCCCCGCCACTTTGGGTCGTTTGCAGAGCTCTTCGCCGGGCAGTCCCTCGGCCGCTTCCAGCTTGCGCTTGGGCGAAGCGGGGCCGTAGGGCGGCGGCGGCGGCCTGGGGGCTGTAGGGAACGGGAGGGTCAGGGTGAGTCCGGGACTCGGAGGCACCTGGGGACCGGTCGGAGTGGGTGCGTGACTGGAGGAGTGCCGGTCCGAGGGGCTTTTGGGGCTTCTAGGAGGGCAAGGCCAATCCCACGGGAGGTCCAGCGGGTCTTCTGCTCCTCTCTCTAGGGGGCTGCTTCTTTAAGATGCTTTCTGAGAGATCATCCTAACCCGGTTGGAGGCTTACGAGCCCCTGACCCCTTCTGACTGTCTGTTATGCCCCGCCGCTGCGTCGGCCCATGAATCCCCGAGCGGGGCCCACTGGGGCAATAGTTTCAGGAACAGACCTTCCCCGCCTGAGCCGTAAACGCACTGACCTCCATCCCCACCCCCCGGGGGCCCTCCCTGAGGGCTCGGTGCCCAGGCCGAGGGTGGCCACCCACCTGTGCTGATGTTGCTGCCACTGGCCTGGCCCAGGCCGGACTCTGCCGCCGCACTACTGAGGTCTTCCACACAGGAGGGGACGGAGGCCAGTAAGCCTAGGGGAGGACAAAAGGAGGAGGAGGAAAATCAGGAAGACGGGCTTCTCGACGGGACTCGAGAGCGGCAGGAAGAGGTGGGGCGGCACCTGGGACGAGGGGCTTCCGCCCAGGGAGGGCCTCGGCCCCCACCGGCCCGGCTGAGTCCGAGGACTTGGGCCTAGGGAACCGAGAGGAAAGATCCCGAGACGGGGAAGATTGGCGAGAGTGGCAGCAAAACTGTAAGCTCGTGGTGGGCAGGGAATGTGGCTGTTTACTGTTCTACTGCACTCTCCAAGAGCTCAGTACGGTGCTTCGCACACAGCGAGCGCTCGATAAATACAACTGAACGAACGAACGAAAGGCAAAGGTTTCCTCGTGACTGGGAGAGAGTTGGGGAGGGGCTGCCTGTCTCCTGGGTCGCTGGGGAGGGGGCGGGGAGGCCCGCGCTCTCGCCGCTACTCACAGAGACCCCGGTAGCGGGAGAGCTGCTGATAGATCTGCTTCATGCGCTCGATGTTGAGCCGGCTGGTCTCGGCATGGTTGACGATGGGCCGGGGGTAGTCGACCCCGATGACGCACTTGGCCGCCTTCTGAACCGACTCAGGGGCGTTCCAGGGCTCGTAGATGTAGCGCGAGGGGAACGCCTTCAGTTTGGGCAGGTACCGCCTAAAACCCAACAGACAATTACTTCCACGAGGCAACCGCTCTCGCACCTTTCAAAGCCTTACTGAAGTCACATCTCCTCCAAAAGGCCTTTCTTGACTAAGCCCTCCTCTCCGTTTCTCCCACTCCCACCCTGACTTGCTCCCTTTATCCATCCCCCGTCCCAGCCCCACAACACTTACGTACATATCTGTAATTTATTTATTTATATTAATGTCAGTCTCCCCCTCTAGCCTATACGCTCCTTGTGGGCAAGGAACGTGACGGTTTATTGTTATACGGTACTCTCCCGAACGGTCAGTACAGTGCTCCGCACACAGTAAACGCTCAATAAATATGACTGACTACTGGCTTAGAGCGGCAGCATGGCTCAGTGGAAAGAGCCCGGGCTTGGGAATCAGAGGTCGTGGGTTCGGATCCCGCATCTGCCACTTGTCAGCTGGGTGACTGTGGGCGAGTCACTTCACTTCTCTGTGCCTCAGTTCCCTCATCTGTAAAATGGGGATTAACTGCGAGCCTCACGTGGGACAACCTGATTACCCTGCATCTCCCCCAGCGCTCAGAACAGTGCTCTGCACATAGTAAGCGCTTAACAAATACCAACATCATTATTGTCAACTGTGGGACCTTGGGCAATTCGCTTCACTTCTCTGGGCCTCAGTTCCCTCATCTGTAAAATGGGGATGAAGACTGTGAGCCCCACGTGGGATAACCTGATTACCTTGTATCTACCCTAGTGCTTAGAACAGTGCTTGGCACATAGTAAGCGCTTAACAAATACCATAATTATCATTACCACAACTGACCGACTGACCCCCAAGCCAGAGCCTTAGGGCGCCCTTCGGGGAGGCCTTGCCTCTCGCAGCCCCAGCCCGAGTCCCCGCTTGACATCGGTCAGTCGATCAATGGGATTTGTTGAGTGCTTACTGTGTGCAGAGCACTGTACGAAGCTCTTGGGAGAGAACAATACAACAGAGTCGGCAGGCACGATCCCTGTCCTGGAGGAGCTTACAGTCTAGTGATGAGACAGATATTTAAAATAAATCACAGACAGGGAAAACAGCAGAGCATACGGATATAAGTACCTAAGTACTGTGGGGCTGGGGAAGGGTGACTATCAAAGAGCTTAAAGGGTACAAACCCAAATGCAACAGGCGATACCAAAGGGAAGGAGAATAAGATGGGGAGAGAAGTCAGTTGGGAAGGCTACTTGGAAGATACCTCCTTCAAGGAAAGAGCAGGAGAGAAACAGCGTGGCCTCATGAGTAGAGCACAGGTCTGGGAGTCAGAAGGACCTGGGTTCTAATCTAATCTGCCTCGCATATGCTGGGTGACCTTGGGAAAGCCACTTAACTTGCCCAAGAAGTTAAGAGAAGCAACGTGGCTTAGTGGAAAGAGCCCGGGCTTGGGAGTCAGAGGACGTGGGTTCTAATCCCACCTCCGCCACTTGTCTGCTGCGTGACCTTTGGCAGGTCACTTCACTTCTCTGTGCCTCGGTTAGCTCATCTGTAAAATGGGGATTAAAAGTGTTAGCCCCATGTGGACCAACTCGATTACCCTGCATCTACCCCAGCGCTTAGAACAGTGCTTGGCACATAGTAAGCGCTTAACGAACACCATCATTATTAGTAACTTCTCTGTGCCTCGGTTACCTCACCTATAGAATGGGGATTAAGACTGTGAGCCCCACGTAAGGCGTGGACTTTGTCCAACCCAATTACCTCGTATTGATCCCAGTGCTTGGGACGGTTCCTGGCACATAGTAAACACTTAACAAATACCATTTAAAAAAATTAAAACGGGAAGGGGGGAAGACCAGGGCTGGGGAGTCTGGGGCTCGAGCTCGAGAGAGGAGTCTTTCCAGGAGGGGCTGGGCCCGCGTGCCCACCTGATGAAGTCTCCGCTGGGGTCGGTGCGCCGGCCGAAGCCCACGGGGCAATAGCAGTGGAAAAACTGTTGGAAGAAAGCGCTGCAGGACAACCACATCCAACTGCCCGCGTTCACGCTGAAGTCCGCATCCAGCAGCAGCTCGTCGAACACCTGCGGAGGGCAGAGACCGGGGAGTCGGCACCCGACAGGCCTGCCGCTCCGCTTTTTCACGGGCAAATCTTCCCCGGCTCACGTAGAGGGCAGATCAAAAAAAGCGGTCTGCTAAAGGGCTGGCGGGGAGCCATATAAAAGGAGCTCTCCCGCCCGGGAGCCCGGAGACACCCACCCTGGCACGTTCCTCCCGGCTGACTTCAATCAATCAATCGCCGTACTAAGCGCTTGGGAGAGCACAATACCACCATACCGCCGGCCCACGACAAGCCTCCCGCCTGGCTCCCGGCCAAGTCTGCCCATCCCGGCTCGGATCCGGGGGGAGACTCACCCGGACGCCGCTCTCCCAGCTGACCCAGAGGTCCCCTCGGGTGAGGAAGCAGGCCACGGCGTGCCTGGCCAGATGGTGGATCCAGCCCTCCTGCCTCAGCTGGGTCATGATGGCGTCAATCCAGGGGAAGCCCGTCTTGCCCTCTGCCCACTTGGCCAGGGCTTCCGGGTTGCGGTCCCAGGGGATCTGGATGCAGATGGGGTTCCCTTCCATCCGATCGAACCTGGGGTTGTTGGTGGCTGCCGTGTAGAAAAACTCCCGCCAGAGCAGCTGCCCGTACAGGGAGAGTGGAGGCGTGCTGTTCCGTTTCACCTGGAGGGAGACGAGTCGCAGAGGGGCATTTAACTCTCACCGGTCAGCTCGAGCAGCACCGATGCCCGGCGTTAGTCCCTGGACTCCAGAGATAGATGGAAGCCATTCTGGATTTGGCACCCCCCGGATTCTTGGGTTTCCCCCGCTCCCCAAAATTCAAGATGGTGGCACCACGTGCCCATAAGGTGTGCTTGACTGCCAACTTCTACTTGAGCGAGGGGCCCAGAATGCTGGCTGACACCCCGCCGAGCGGCCACGTGGCTGAAGTCAGCAAAGCGAGAGAGGGGTTGACCAGGATTGCCGTGACTGGGTTACCCCCGTCGACAAGCCACCTCTGGGCCTCAGAGTCACTTCTTCAGCCCTACTGTGCTCTTTTCAACTAAAATGTGTGTAAAAAATAAGGCATCCACTGCATTTAGATTAGGCTAAGCCTGTCCCGAAAGCAGCCCGAACCTCAGCCTAAACTAGGAAAGTCTGGATGCGACTCTTCTTCTTTGCTGCTTCAAGAAAATGACATTTAACCACTTGAGATTCTATAAGATTGGGATGGGTGGGCTCATAAACCCTGGACCCCAACCCTATCTCTGAAAAAGGCCAATTTAATTAATTTAGGTTATTGCCTGTATTTTTAAATTTACTTCTAAGCCTCCCGCAATAACCTTGGATTTGTTTCCTGGTTTAGAACTGGCCTGGGTGACTTGGGCAAGTCACCCAAGTACCTTCGCAACTTAAGGCGGAGATAACCAGAGCACGGGCTTGGGAGTCAGAGGTCGTGGGTTCTAATCCCAGCTCCGGCCCCTGTCAGCTGTGTGACTTCGGGCAAGTCACTTAACTTCTCTGTGCCTCAGGTACCTCATCTGTAAAAAGGGAATTAAGAATGTGAGCCCCACCTGGGACAACCTGATTCCCTTGTATGTCCCCCAGCGCTTAAAACAGTGCTTGGCACGTAGTAAGCGCTTCACAAACGCCATCATTATTATTATTACAACTGACCCAGAGAGGGGAAGGAGCTCTGCTTTCTACCCCACCCCTGAGAAGAACAAGTAAATCTGAACAGGAAGAAAAGCCCAAATAGCCCTGGGACAATTGGAAAGAGTGTGTGTTTGGGGGGGCGGGGAAAGGGGAGGGCAAAGAGGGGTGGGGGGGTGGGGGTCTAGTTACCTTCTTGTACAGGTCCCAGAGGCGGTAGTAGAAGAGGCGGCAGGAGAGGCAACCGAAGCGAAGGTAGGGGCTGAGTCCGGTGGGGCTGGCCAGCAGAGAGTTGGCGTTCATCCTCGGCCTCTCATAATTGGCCACCCAGGCCTGGGAGAAGAGGGAAGGGGCGAGAGGTGGGCGAGGGGTCAGGGAGCAGGAAAAGGTTCCAAGGAAGCTCACTGCCTCCCTTTACTCGGGCAGAGAACAAGGGCCCACGCTGTCTTGGGGCTCCTGGCCGGAGTTCCACCCATGGGAGAGTAAGTATAATGTTTTACAATTTCATAAGATGACCAAATTTGAACTGTTTTATGTTTCAAACGATTCTACTTTCCAGGGCACTTTTTTATATTCTGTCTCTTTTTCCTCTCCCTGGCATCATTTTGAAATCATATCCTGCTTTTTCTAATCACGAAAGTCTTCCTCTTAATTTTGGGCCCGTAAACTACCCGGTCTTGGGTGAGCCAATTGGCTAGATTATTGATTCTATCATATTCTTTTCTTTGATTAGGATATACTAAGCCCTTACCATATTCTGGGTAGCTTAAATAATATTCAGTTCATAACAGTGCCTGTCCTTTACTCATAATAATAATGATAATGTTGGTATTTGTACAGCGCTTACTATGTGCAGAGCACTGTTCTAAGCGCTGAGGTAGATGCAAGGTCAACAGGTTGTCCCATGTGAGGCTCAAAGTCTTCATTCCCATTTTGCAGATGGGCTAACTGAGGCCCAGAGAAGTTAAGTGACTTGCCCACAGTCACACAACTGACAAGTGGCAGAGCCGGGATTCGAACCCATGACCTGTGACTCCCAAGCCCGGGCTCCTTCCACTGAGCCACGCTGCTTCTCGTTCATTTTAGGTGACCCCTGTTAGTTAAGTAATCCTGCCCTTTTCCCTTCCTGTCTTCTCGACTGTATGTTCCTCGTGGGAGGGGATAACAATAATAATGTTGGGATTTGTTAAGCGCTTACTAGGTGCCGAGCACTGTTCTAAGCGCTCGGGGGGAGATACCGGGCGATCAGGTTGTCCCACGTGGGGCTCACGCACTTTGAATCCCCATTTTACGCATGAGGGAACTGAGGCGCAGAGAAGTGAAGTGACTTGCCCACAGTCACACGGCTGACAGGCGGCGGAGCCGGGAGTCGAACCCGTGACCTCTGACTCCGAAGCCCAGGCTCTTTCCACTGAGCCACGCTGCTTCTCATGCTTAGAACAGTGTCAGTCACATAGTAAGGGCTTAACAAATACCATTTAAACCCCCCCCTAACCCCTGACTCTTTTATTGTACTCTCCTGAGCGCTCAGTACAGTGCTTTGCACATAGTGAGCACCACTGAATTCCCAGGAAAAACAATGCCAGCACAGCTCTTCTTGGTCCGGCCACCAGATGGCCAGCAACCCCTCATTTAGCAGGGAGCTAAATCCCAATCCTTTCCCTGGGAAACCAATTATTCCAATATCCTTCCCAGGACTACTTTTCTGACGCCTTACCTAGATTTCTCTCTGCCTTCCTTTTCTCCACACTCCACTCGTATCCCCAACCCTGAAACTGGGTGAATTAGTCCCCTGCCTCGGGCCTTCCATCCTCCACGTCCGTCCAACGGTATCTCCTCGCGTGGCTCGGTGGAAAGAGCCTGGGCTTGGGAGTCAGAGGTCAAGGGTTCGAATCCCGGCTCCGCCACTAGTTAGCCGGGTGACTGTGGGCAAGTCACTTCACCTCTCTGTGCCTCAGTTACCTCATCTGTAAAATGAGGGTTAACTGTGAGCCTCACGTGGGACAACCTGATGACCCTACATCTACCCCAGCGCTTAGAACAGTGCTCTGCACATAGTAAGCGCTTAACGAATACCAACATCATTTTCATTCCCGTGATTTTTTTTCCAGTTTCCCCGACTTGTCTCTGGTTCCTGCGACCCTCTTCTCTCCTCTGCTGCCTAGGCCTCTGCCCCGCTCCTACTTGATCCCGAGAGTCCGTAGTGACGTTTCCGGGGCCGGGGTGGGAGAAACAGACCGTTCTCTCTCTCTGCTCTAGTCGGGAGACGGCCGCTCCCCCGGTACCCAGGACTCGGTGCTAGTCTCAGCCCTGCCGGGGGCCTGAAATGGGCCACCGTCCGGCCCCACTTCAAGCTGGTTCCGAGACCCGGGGGCATGAAGCTTAGCGGTAAGAGCCCGGGCTTGGGAGTCGGAGGTCGTGGGTTCCAATCCCGGCTCTGCTCAGCCGTGTGACTTCGGGCAAGTCACTTAACTTCTCTGTGCCTCAGTTACCTCATCTGTAAAATGGGGATTAGGACTGCGAGTCCCACGTGGGACAACCTGATGACCCTGCAGCTACACCAGTGCTGAGAACAGTTCTTGGCACATAGTAAGCGCTTAAATACCATCATCAGGAGCAGCGGGGCTTAGTGGACAGAGCCCAGGCTTGGGGGGAGTCAGGGGTCATGGGTTCTAATCCCGGCTCTACCGCTTATCTGCTGTGTGATCTTGGGCAAGTCACTTAACCTCTCTGGGCCTCAGTTCCCTCACCTGCAAAATGGGGATTAAGACTGTGAGCCCCGTGTGGGACAATCTGATTACCCTGTAACTACCCCAGCCCTTAGAACAGGGCTCGGCACATAGTAAGTGCTTAATAGATACCATCATATTTATTAGAGAAGCAGTGTGGCTCAGTGGAAAGAGCACGGGCTTTGGAGTCAGAGGTCATGAGTTCGAATGCCGGCTCTGCCACTTGTCAGCTGACTGCGGGCAAGTCACTTAACTTCTCTGGGCCTCAGTTACCTCATCTGTAAAATGGGGATTAAGACGGTGAGCCCCAGGTGGGACATCCTGATTCCCCTATGTCTACCCCAGCGCTTAGAACAGTGCTCTGCACATAGTAAGCGCTTAACAGATACCGACATTATCATCATCATCCTTATTATTATTATTATGTTTAAACCATGCTGGCTCTTGATACAGTGCAGTGCAAGTAGTTTCCCTTCTCCGGCTGCCGGGAACTCTCCAGGCTCCCTGCACTGGGTCAGGAGCGTGGCCCGGAGTTTAACGAAGCCCTGGAGAGAGAGAGAGACCCCAGAGGAGACCGGCATAAGCTAAAATTTCTGCTGCCCAGCCCAGATTCGTCTGAGCTTAGCCTATGCCAAGGCGATGAGCGCAGGGGGCCAGAGCCCGCTTGATTCTCTCAGAAAACCCGATGTGTTATTGTACCTGGTATCGCTTTATCGGCCTCCCCTGGCTCGCAGGGCATCTCACCTTCCTTTCCAAGTGCTTGTCTAGCCGGGCCAGGGCTTCGGTTTCTCCTCCTTGCCAAACGGCCGGGCCGAGACCGTCTGTGGGGAATCCTGTAGGGGGACAGGTGGGTCACAAGCCCGGAGTCTGGGCCGCTCCAGCAAGGTGCCGGAGCCCTTCGGCTCATCACTGTGCGGTCTCTCTGGGGCCAGATGGAGGTGTTTGAAATAGGAGGTTCAAGAAACCGTCACACACATCCCCATCTATCCTCCCGTGTCAGCCTGTCACCAGCCGTCGACCCTCTCCCTCCCTCCCCGAAGGCCAACATCACCCCCCGAGGCAGGGCCTTCCGTAGACCAGCCTGGACCCGCTCTATCCAAGATCGGCCGAGAGGAATCATGGAACGGGGAGGGAGAGAGGCTCACTTCTCTGGGGTAAAAACACAGAAGAAGACACGTCTGTGGTCAATTAACCTGCGATCAGGCTTGGGCAGTACTGACGGTTCTTCTGCTCCATCCCAGGACCCCAGAGACACTAAAGGAGACCAGCAGAGCCCACGGGCCCTGGGGAGTCGCCGGGCAGTTCCCCGACGAGGAGGTGCCAACTTCTCCGGGGGGCGACTACGCTCAGAGAAGCCGCTGCGGAGGGGGCCGGGCTTCGGAAGTGGGGAGGTGAGGGGCAGAGGAGGGAATGAGTCGCGGCCCTCTAGCTGGGCCACCCACCCAGTTCTTCCAGGGACGGCACGCCGTAGGTGTCGTCGTGGTTGTCCTGGATCTCCGCTTTGCAGCCCTCCATCTGCTGGCTCGTCACGCAGCTCACCGGCTTCTTGGGCAGCTCCATGCGGCTGATGATGGCCTGGAAGCGCTTGTAGGTCAGGGGTGGCTTCTGGCCATTCAGCTCGATGATTCTGGAGACCCGAAGCACAGCCAACGCGAACCCTCGAGCACCGTGGCCCCGGCGAGGGTGCCCTACCTGGGAACCTCCTGTGGCACCTTCCTTTCCAGAACACCATCCCTTCTCCCCCCGGCCTCATTTTGCCCGTCGATGGGCAGGGATCGTCTCTATCTGTTGCCGAATTGTACATTCTAAGCGCTTAGTACAGTGCTCTGCACGTAGTAAGCGCTCAATAAACACTATTTGCCCACCGAACGTTGCCAGGAGAGAAAGGGGGCCAAAAAATGGAGTACACCCAGTCTGCAGTGAGGGAAACTGAGGTGGTTTCCCCAGGTTTCCGAGCAGAGCAGCAGTAGCAGGGATTAGCTCCCTGGCTCCTTTCTCCTAATTGTTCCGCGGTCATACGAGGACGTGACCATCTCCGACTCGCAACCAGCGGGTCCCCCATCTAGTGCATCGGAACCCCCGTGGGCCTCCCCGCCGTCAGTCGGGGGGAGACTTGCTCCTGTAGGGGTGGGGTCCGGGGCAGCTGGCAGAACCTGAGGGCACCCAACCCCCACCTGCTCACAGCTGGAGGAGGGAGTCTTCAGCGAGAAGCAGCGTGGCCCAGTGGGAAGAGCCCGGGCTTGGGAGTCAGAGGTCGTGGGTTCGAATCCCGGCTCCGCCGCTTTGTCAGCTGTGTGACTGTGGGCGAGTCACTTCACTTCTCTGGGCCTCAGTTCCCTCATCTGGAAAATGGGGATGAAGACTGCGAGCCTCACGTGGGACAACCTCATTCCCCTGTATCCACCCCGGCGCTCAGAACGGCGCTCTGCACGTAGTAAGCGCTTAACAAATACCAACGTTATGATTATTATTCAGCCGGTCCCGCAGGCAGACGGCAGCCCCCGGGAAGGCCTCTACTCTCTCTCTGCCTCCATCCCTGACCCCCCCACGGAAGGCCTGAGGGTCGGGAGGCAGTGTGGCTCCATGCCTGGAGCCATCTTGACCCAGATAGATCTGCAGAGAATACGGCTCTTGGAGCAGGAGGGAATTCTGGGATGGCTTAAGCTTGAGGGACGTCCCGCTGTGGGAGGAGGTCACTCAGGGCAGCTCGGCCGCCGGGGGGGGGGGGGGGGGAAGGGAACGAGCGAACCGATGGCCAGCCGCGGACGGTCCGGTTGTATAAATCCCGGAGGAAGGCTCCGGGCCACACGGCTGAGCTCTCGGTGACCTCTGCGGCCAAGCATCAGCTCACAGCAGGGCTGAGGGATTAAGCTCTTCATCCTTTTTTTGGTTTTTTTTGCTGCGCGGGAAAGACTACGAGGTGGAGCTGGTCCCTCTGCCTCTCCCCTTCCTCTGGCACGCGGCCAAGGGGAGGAGCTCCACGCCTGGCGTCTCTCTCCCGCTGGCCTCGCTCACATGTGAGGCTGCGGGACCTGGCTTGCCAGCGGCCTCCAGTAGGTACGTCTACCGGCCGCTTACCCGTCGGGCTCTGCAGCAGCAGCAGGGAGGAGAGGAGCTCCCAGCCATGAGGAGGGAGGGACGGGGGAGGCAGAGGGATGGAGGGAGGCGAAAGGAGGGAGGGAGGGAGTTTCTCCTCCTCCAATTGCACTAAATCATACTGATAATAGTTATAATCATCATCATCATGATACTCGTTAGGCACTATGTTCCAAGCACCGTGGCAGATAGGTTCATCACGTTGGACACAGTCCCTGTTTCACATGGGGCTCACGCTGCTAATCCCCATTTCACAGATGAGGTAACTGAGGCTCAGAGAAGTGACTGGTCCACGGTCACGCAGCAGACAGGGGCAGGGCCGGGACTAGAACTCAGGTTCTTCTGGCTCCCGTGTTCTATCCACTGAGCCACGCTGCTTCTCATTTAATAATAATAATAATGTTGGTATTTGTTAAGCGCTTACTATGTGCCGGGCACTGTTCTAAGCGCCGGGGTAGATGCAGGGTGATCAGGTTGTCCCACGTGAGGCTCACGGTTAATCCCCATTTTACAGATGAGGGAACTGAGGCCCAGAGAAGTGAAGTGACTCGCCCACGGTCGCCCAGGTGACAAGTGGCGGGGCCGGGATTCGAACCCATGACCTCGGACTCCCAAGCCCGGGCTCTTTCCACTGAGCCACGCTGCTTCTCTGCGGGGGGGGGGGGGGGTTGGTTGGTGGAGGATGAGTTTAGTGGCAGCTTGCGAAAGCATTCAGCCTTGGCCTGTTAGGGGACAAGGTGAGTAGTGTGGCCTGGAAGCCCAGATGGACAGAGGGATGGAGCAGCAAGTGGCCTATGAGGGCAGAGCTAAGGGTGAGGCGGACAGGCTCGGAGCAGGGAAGAGAGGCGATCAGACGGGACTGTGCCACGGCCTCGACAGCCTCGGGGAAGTGTGAGCTGGGAGTAGATGCCTCTCGGCCCTCATGATGATAATAATCATGGTATTTGTTAAGCTCTTACTGTGTGCCCAGCACCGTTCTAAGCGCTGGGGTAGATAACGCGCTTATCAGGTTGTCCCATGTGGGGCTCACAGAGAAGTTAAGTGACTTGCCCGACGGCACACAGCTGGGCAAAAGGCGGAGTCGGGATTAGAACCCACCACCTCTGCCTCCCAAGCCCGCGCTCTTTCCGCTAAGCCAGGCTGCTTCTCGGGAGGCTGGCCCTGAACCTGAAGTGCCTCTCTGCTGCCCAGTGGAGCTCTCAGAGGGGGAGCGTTTTTAAAGATCTGCTTAGCCCTACGGCGGCCGCCGGTCCTCCCGTCCTCCGGAGGGAAAGGCAACGCACCCGATATCCACAGCCGCTCTGCCTTTCCCACCTTTCCTCTGGACCACCCTGCAACCTGCTTGGGGGGCTCGCCTGAGTGCCCCCGACCTACCTCGAGGGCAGCTCGTCACCAGAACCCTCACCTGTCCAGGTCATAGAGCGTGTGAGAATTCTCCGTCACCACCTCCACGCCAGCTTCCTTGGCCATCTTGACGATGGCAGCGTCCCGCTCCTTCCCGAAGGGCTCCGAGTCGTATTCGAAGGTCAGGCGGGTCACACCCCATTCCTGTGGGCAGAGTCCCTGTCACGGGCTGGGTCGGGGGTTGCCTGCCCTCCCGCCCCTCCCACCCTAGGGCGGCAGGAAGATGGAGATGCGGGAGGCGGTCGGGGAGAGCGCGGGATGGAAGAGTCCTGGAACTCCACGGCAACAGCGGAAACCCTGGCGGGACCGGAACCACTCTGGGACGGGACAGGAATTTGGAGGGCTCATGCCACGTCCCCCGTACCGGAGTGAAGGCGGGAGAGCGGCGGCGCCCCGGACTCGGAGTGTGAGACGGGGAGGGGCTCGAACCAACCCATCTGGGTGTTTTTTGCTCGTAGGAAGAAGCAGGGTGCTGAGGTGATTCACGCAGGGCCTAGAAATATTGCTCTGAGAGGATTCCAGCCTGCATATCCCTGGCAAGAACAGCAGCTGACTCACTGAGGGGGGAGGGGAATCAGAGAAAATGGAGCAGGATCTCCACCTCCCACAGGCCCTGCCAAACACTTTCAGAGTGCGGCGCGGCCCTGCAAACCCGTGGCCTAGTTTCCTTGGCGAACCTGGGCTACGCCGGGCTGCTTAATGGTCTCCATGGCGACGTTCTCCACCTCCCCCACCAACCAAAGCAGAGGCAAACAGACAGAGCTGACAGGCCCGCGGGATACTGCCGGCACGGTACGGCTGCTCCAACCTCTGAACCGTAGTCTCCTTGCCCAGCCCCCGTCCCACTCCAAAGGTCAGAGGAAGCCGGACAGGCAAGCTTTCCGACGAAGACAGAGCTTGGGATTTTCTTCCCCATCTCACCCAACCCCACGGCTAATCTCTTTTTGCATATTTGATCTCCAGATGGAAAAGACTTATAAACAGCCAGTGCTGGGGAGGAAGTGGACCTGAGGCAGGGCTGGTCAGTCAGCACTATAGGCCCCAGGGATGAATACCAGGGAAAGCAGTGATTCCAGACGAAGATTCCCGGGCAATGATGTCCCAAATGCATCAGGGAACGTGCCTAGGCCTGTGCTGCTTTGACTCTTCTCCCCCTCAGCTACTTCCTGGAGGCCGGCGCGGTCTGCCCTGACTCTGGGAAGCGCAGATCGAGGCTGGAAATGGTCTGAGGGTTTTGCCCCTATCCAGATTGGACTATCGGTGGAGAGAAAGTGCATGATGAAATTGTTAAACACTCACTATGTGCCAAGCCCTGTACTAACTGGAGGAGAGGAACTTGAGGCGGCAGGTGCAAAGAGCTCGCTCAAGGATTTTGGAGAGGAATGACAGGAGGGAGAGGGGGCAAAAACTGGAGGGAGCCGTAGGGTCAAGGAAGGAGTTGGGTTTTTTTAGGATATCAGCTAATCGGGTTGGGCACAGTCCACGTCCCACATGGGACTCACAGTCTTAATCTCCATTTTACAGATGAGGTCACTGAGGCATAGAGAAGTGAAGCGACTTGTCTAAGGTCACACAACAGACACGTGGCGGAGCCAGGATTAGAATCCAGGTCCTTTGGAACTCTCAAACCCATGCTCCGTCTACTAGGTCACACTGCTTCTCATCTTCATCTGGACATTTATGGCCATCCATTCATGAAGCTGGAACCAAGCCAACTCTGGATCTCTGCTAAGGGCCCAGGGGAAGGAAGGGAGCAAATTCATCTCAAGAATTGCCCCAAAGCCCTCTGATTCCAAGGACGGCTTCCATCAACTGGACATCAGAGGGCTATTTCCAGGAGCTGGGAAACCGATGGCACGGTCAAACAAACAAGGCAACCAGCTGGATGAGTCGAAAGGGGCAACGATGCCCAAATTAGGTTGGCTTCTTCCTTTTCCGGCATCCACAGCTGAGCCAGAACGAGGGCATCTCCTGCTGACCAGAAAAACCTCAACCTAGACAGCGGCTTAGAGCCCCAAAGGAGAAACAACCTTTGACAATCTCACTGGCACGAGACAAGTGAAACACAGAAAGCAAGCCGGTAGCATCTGGCTTGAGAAACTGGTCAGATTTGTAACGATCTGTGCCTGGACGGAATGAGATTCAGCAAGAGAACTCCGACTTCCCAGAATTTACCCTCCATAAAGCTTCTACAAATAGCTCTTAGCAATTTGGCTAATTTGAGAGGCCCTGGCGGTTCAAGCTTTCAGTTCTCTTGCACAAAAACCCCCACCAAACTCTCAAGCTACTCCCCACCTAGACTGTAAGCGCTTAATGGGCAGGGATCACGTCTACCAACTCCACTGTATCGTCGTCGCCCAAGCACTTAGTACAGTGCTCTGTGTGCACTTAAATACTTAATAAATACCAGTGATTGAACACTGTCCCCAATCTTGGTTCAGCCATAACCATCTGCTTTCCCTAAGTCAAATCATCTAGAGATTGGTAACTCTCACAGCCCCTGGCCAAACCCATCCCTTTAACCTACCTCTGAGCAAAATCGAAGGAGAGCTCTTCCCCAGATTCAGGGGCAAATCCCAGGGTCATCGTTTTGGGGTGTCTGTTTATTGTACTCTCCCACATGCTTAGTACAGTGCTCTGCACACAGGAAGCTCTCAGTAAATATGATTGAATGAATGAATGGCCATGTTGCCTCCGTTTCGGGGCCTCTACACCTCTTACCTTGAAGAGCCTCGGGAACACATCTGTCGGTTGCCCCCGGACCACAAACAGGCGGGAGTTGAGTTTCCTCAAACTGGTGTCCAAATCTTCCAGAGACTGGAGCAGGAACCTGGAGGACCCAAATGGGGCTGGTTAATGGTAGGATTGGAAAGGATACCTCCCCGCTAAGGGAAGGGGAAACCAGGGACAAGCAAGGAGAGGTCATGGTATTTCAGGTGGAATAAACAAACTCCCAGGCATCATGCCCGGTGCCCCCAAGGCACAGATGGTACACTTCTCTGTAGTCCTGATGCCCTCTCAACTCAGCTAAAACTCACTTGGGCCAAATTAAGTTGGGACCATCTAGAAAAGAGGTTGGGAGTCATGGGACTTTGACTGTGAGCCCTTGTGGGCCAAGGGACTGTGTCTAACCAGGTTATCTGGTTACCTATCCCAGCACTTAAGTGCAGTGTTCGGTAGACACTAAGTGCTCGACAAAAACCACCACCATTACTATGGGACTGGGCATCCCGTTTGAGGCAGGAGGGCCGTGAATTTCCGAGTCTGGTCCCAACATCGAAAAGTCTCCGGAGGGATTCAGAAGGGTCATGCTTTTGGCGGGTTGGAGGGAAGATACCGGGCAGCCCAGGAGGAGCAGCAGGGAAAAAGTCAGGAAAACGTGACCGTAAAACCAAAACCTTGGTAGCAAGGAAAGAATCTCTCAGCTTCTATCTCTGACACTGTAGACTCATGACACAAAAGTCATTAGGGTGTCATCTTCTGTTCAGGCCACAGACAGTGATTCCCTGGAGCCTCAGAGATGATGACTCCCTTCTTTCAACACTTGCTCTGGAGCATGGATGGGCCTATAGAGAAACAGCATGGACTAGTGGAAAGAGCACGGGCGAGACAGTCAGAGTCCCTGGATTCCGACCCTTCTGGCTCTGCCACTTGTCTATGTGACCTTGGGCAAGTCATTTCACTTCCTTGTGCCTCAGTTCCCTCATCTGCAAAATGGGGATTCAATACCTGTCCTCCCTCTATTTAGACTGTGAGGCCCACGGGGAACCCGATTAACTTGCATCTACTCCAGGGCTCAGCGAAGTGCTTGGCACACAGTGAGCATTTGACAAACACCAGAATTACTATATATTTGGGGGGTGATTTTTTTAATGGCGTTTGTTAAGCACTTTCTGTCCGACAGGTACTGCACTAAATGCTGGGGTAGATCCAAGCTAATCATGTTGGACACAGTCCATGTCCCACAAGGGGCTCGTAATTCTTAATTCCTATATTACAGATGAAGTAAATGAGGAACAGAGAAGTTAAGTGACTTGTCCACGGTCACACAGCAGAACAGTGGCGGAGCAGGGCTTAGAACCTAGGCCTTCTAACGCCCTCATCTGTGCTCTACCCGCTAGGCCATACTGCTGCTCACATTCAGGCATCAGCTCTGCAAATCTCTCTTCAATCAAAGCGCCAAAGACCTCGGGCTCTTGGGCCACCAGATCTGTAGTCAGATTTCCCATTTTTGGCCACGGTTAACCACTTTAAACCACTATAACCCACCAAAGACCACAGTGGACATGACTCTGGACATCCCATAAATGCTAAAGCACCCTGGACAGCAGGCTAAGCCAGAACAGCTGGCTGGAGGGAGTCATCCTAAACAGACTCTGAAATTCTCAGAGAGTTTAGCTCCAAGGACCCACTCCCGGGGGGCCCTATTCATTTTAGAAGAGTGATTTATCCAGTAATTACCCCCTTAAAACAGACTGGGAACCCTAGATCCAGAGGCAAACAACTGTCCCAAATCCTGTGGCTTGAAATTGGAGCAGATCTCCTAATATGGATCCACATCCCAGTGTGGGAGAATCAATGATTCAAACGGTCTGGGTCCTGAGGGTGCAGAGGGAGTGGGGCCATATGGCTGAGTAGAGCTTAAAGGCTGGGTTCCTTTTCATTTTCTGGAATCAAGTGACCTGGCAGGGTGGCCCTTTAAACTCTTTGGGAGTTGGAAGAAGGTATTATATCCCTGGGTGCCCCCAATTTATGCTTCACCACTCAGGCTGCCCTTCCCCACTTTGCTCTTTAGTATCCTGCCTCTCAAAGCCCATTCCCGCATGTCACTGCACGCTATTGCTTCTCCCTGCGTGTAATTTCATGTAGGGTCTGTCTCCCCCACTCTACCCTAAGCTCCCCGAGGCCAGGGATCACGACTACTAATTCTATGGAAATTCTCCCCAGTGCTTAGCAGTGTTTTGCACTCACTAAATACACAATGAATACTACTGATTGATTGATGCCTACTTTTCCCTCCTGCACTAAAAATTGAAAAGTGACAACTGCATGTGTAAGCCTGCTCTTTTGAGACCTGCCTTTCTATACTTTGAGAAAGCCATCACTCAGGAAAGAGTGGAGTGGCTATGTCAAGTTGGGATATCACCATCACCACTTAATAAATACTGACTGGACAGCACACCTTCATTCTCTCTTTTTTTAAAATGGTTATTTTTTTTAAGCATTTACTGTGTGCCAGGCGCTGTTCTAAGCGCTGGGGTAGATACGAGTGAATCCGGCTAGACGCAGTCCATGTCCCACATGGGGCTCACAGTCTTAATCCTTAATACCAGTTAACGAGGTAACTGAGGCACACAGAGAAGTGAAGTGACCAGTCCAAGACCGTAGAGCAGACAAGCGGCAGAGCCGGGATTATAAGAAGCCAGTACTTCTGATTCCCAAGCCTGTGGTCTATCCACTGCGTCACGCTGTTCCTCTTGGGATGAAAGAGCAGCCCACCAGGGAAATAACTCCCGGTGCCACCTCAAATGTGTGCCCTGACACTTGCTCCGCTTCACTAGGCTCTGCGAACCCAAATGAGACAGAAACAATTTCTAAAATGCCACAAAAAGCTCTTTTATTAGTGATTTCCTCAAGCCAGCTTGAAGGACACCTTGCACCCCATCCAGTCAGAAAATCAGGACAGGCAGAGGAGGCCCTGGGGCGGAAGCACCCTCCCCAGCATTCTGCGCATTGGGGTAGCTGACAGAACTGCCAGCCTGTTCCTTTTCCTTACAGAATTACACTGCTCACAGTGAAGACTTGAGGAGAAGCGGCACGGCCTAGTTGGAAGGAGCTGGATCTTCACCACTTGTCTGCCTTGTGACCGGCCAGTCACTTCATTGTGCCTCAGTTCTCTCATCTGTAAAATGGGGAGCTAGACTGTGTCCAACCTGATTAGCTTGTATCTGTCCAAGTGCTCAGTACAGTGCCCGGCCCATAGTAAGCGCTTAAATACCATAAAACAAAAAACGAAACCAAGGAGGATCTCAGCCTCCGGGCCTCAACACTTCCTATCTGCCGGCCTGTTCTGGGCTTTAAGAGTACTCTAAAATCTGAAGGCCGGCCAAATGTAAAATAATTTGACGGTGGCAGGCCAGACATTTTAAAGCGGGAATGGCTCCTTTATGTCAGAGCTCTGAATTGTAGCCCTCAAGATGGCAGCACAGGAATGCACTCTGGGTTGTCAAGTTCTGGATGGACTCCATGTCCCAAAATGCAGATAAAGAGCTCTCCAGTCAGAAATTGGTCCCTTCTGGGGGAAGCTGGGGTGGGTGGGGGGCGTGGAGGGATGAAGACTGGGAGGTGGAGAAAGGAGACAGGCGGGGAAGGGAAATGTGGAAAGATGAGCAGCAACTGAGATGCTGCCGGGCCGCTCTGGATAAAATCCACTGTTTATTGCTTTTCCCCAGTCAACCTGTTGGGCACCGCTACTCCCCTCCCGGGCCTGAGATAAAGCCTAATGTTATTATTACATAATACTAAGGCAATCCCACAGAGGCTCGCTATGGCACAGTCTGTTTTCTTTCAAGAAAGGAAAACACAAGCCCTTTCCCTCAACCTTCTTCTGGCTTCGGGCCAACCTTGGGGTCCTTTTAAAGAGAAGAATATCTGCAAGTAAGAACCGAGGGGACGGGGGAAGGCTGCTGCACTTTGCTGGGAACACATGCAGGAAAACATAGACGGAGAAGCGGCATGGCCTAGGCCTGGGAATCGGAAGGAGCTGAGTTCTAATCCTGACCCCGTCACCTGTCCGCTGTGTGACCTGGGGCAAATCACTTGGCTTTTCTGGGCCTGTTACCTCCTCTGTAAAAGGGGGATTAAGAATGTGAGTCCCATGTGGGACAGGGACCGTGGACGACGTGAATGTCTGGTTCAGTGCCTGGCACGCAGGAGGGACCTAACAAATATTTTTTTTTTAAAAAAAGATAATACCATGTAAACTTTCTGTATCCATCTCCAAAGGCCAAATGGGGACATCGGAAGCTGTAGAAAGAACTGTCATAATACTAGAGGGCAATCAATCCATGGTATTTATTTCATGCTTACTGTGCAGGACTCTATACTAAGCATTTGAGAGCGTTAATATAATAGAGTCGGTAGACGTGTCCCTAGCATCGAGGAGCTTACAATCTAATGGGGGAGACGGCTGAATAAATTACATTTAGGGGAAATGGATATGTGCACAAAAGGTGTGGGGCGGGGGTGACTATCGATTGCTTAAGGGTGAATAAGGCGAAATGAGGGCCTAGTCGGGGAAGGAGGGGGAGTGATGTTAGTAGGAGAGAGAGATGGTCTGCTGGATTGGAAGTAGTAATATTAGTATTTGAGCCCTGTACTAGATGCTTGGGAATTACAGGATAAAGAAGTGATGTGCTACCTACCCACAGGAAGCTTACATTTTACTGAGGTGGAAGACTCTTTAGGGGCCTGTCATGATAATATAATAGACTTTAAAATCCTCATGGGCAGGGATCATGTTTTCTATTGTACTCTCTCAACCTCTTAGTACAGTGCTCTGTCAACAGTAGGTGCTGAGTAAACAATATCAATCAACTGAATAATGATAATTCATTCAATAGTATTTATTGAGCACTTACTATGTGCAGAGCACTGGACTAAGCGCTTGGAATGTACAATTCGGCAACAGATAGAGATAATCCCTGCCCACTGACGGGCTTAAAGTACTATGGGATTTGTACATTCACTCACTCCATCGTATTTACTGAGCAGTTACTATGTGCAGAGCACTGTACTACGAGTTTGGGAATTCAGCAACACTGACAATCCCTGCCCACATTGGGCTCAGAGTCTAGAAGTGCTTACTCTGTGCCAGGCACTGTACTAAGCACTGGGGTGTATACAAGTAAATCGGTTTGGACAAAATCCCTGTCCCAGATGGGACTCACAGTCTCAATGCCCATTTTACAGATGAGGCAAGACAATAGTAATAATAATAATGTTGGTATTTGTTAAGTGCTTACTATGTGCAGAGCACTGTTCTAAGCGCTGGGGGATACAGGGTAATCAGGTTGTCCCACATAGTAATAATAATAATGTTGGTATTTGTTAAGCGCTTACTATGTGCAGAGCACTGTTCTAAGCGCTGGGGTAGACACAGGGGAATCAGGTTGTCCCACGTGGGGCTCACGGTCTTCATCCCCATTTTACAGATGAGGTAACTGAGGCACAGAGAAGCTAAGCGACTCGCCCACAGTCACACAGCTGACAAGTGGCAGAGCGGGGATTCGAACCCATGACCGCTGCCTCCAAAGCCCGTGCTCTTTCCACTGAGCCACGCACAGTCAATCCCCATTTTACAGATGAGGTCACTGAGGCCCAGAGAAGTGAAGTGACTTGCCCACAGTCACCCAGCTGACAAGTGGCAGAGCCGGGATTTGAACCCATGACCTCTGACTCCCAAGCCCGGGCTCCTGCCACTGAGCCACGCTGCCCAAGGTCACACAGCAGACAAGGGGCGAAGCCGGGATTAGAACCCACGACCTACTGACTCGCAAGCCCGTGCCCTATCCACTCTGCCACGCTGCTTCTCGAGGTAGACACATCCTCTTAGGTAGCCACTAGTAAAAGAGCAGCGATGGATCTAAGGGGGTTTAACAGGGAGAGGGATGGATTGGTCTGAGAAACAGGCACTGTCTGCCATTTGTGAAGCAATAATTTATTTTTTAGGTCCAAGTGGGTTCTCGACCAATAGTCCCTGCTTTTGGCATAGGATGCCTGAGGACCTGGGATGTCACCGGCCCAGGCTAGTGGACAAGAATAAAAAATATAGGAAATCAACTCTCAGACAGAGCAGGACTTCGTCTCTTGCTAAACATTATCCACTTTTAAAAAGGTCCAACTTAGAACGGGCTCTCAAAGCACTGAACAGATACAGGCTGACTTGTTTCTTCCCTCACTCAGAAGACAAAGGGATCAGGGCTTCCCCCACACTGGACATGTAGATATATTTACACTTTTGAGTAAAATAGGTTAAGTGGCTTGTCCAAAGGGACGGAGTGAAAGAGCTCAGACGAGAGTCCAGGATTATACTGACATGTTGTTGGGCTACTGCTCTAAAAGTACACGTAATCAGCCACCCGACCTCTCTCTAATCAAGCCTGGAAAAGGTCAACCATCCATTCTGGGAGCACTACAGGAGATTCAAGGACAGCAGAAAGGGACGGTCTGGCTTCAGTTCCACCGAATGGTTCCCGCCGTACCTACTTTGTTTACCTCCCCATGGTAAAATGGATCCAGAACACGTCGGCACAGATTCTGATTAATTCTCTGCAGCCCCACCTCCTTTCCAAATGTTTACGCTGATTTCCAAAAAGCAGGTGCAGCACTGAATCAGAGGTGTTAATTATATTCATTATGAATCGGAGCAAAGGGGCCCGAACCGACACCGACGCAAGGACACGGAACGGACACGGCCGAAGCGATACACGGCAAGGTTCCGCCTCCAACACCACCGCGGCCTAGAACTGGAGTTACAGGTCTTCGGCTTTCCTGTTTTTCTGACACGAAGCGGCTCACGTAACAGCAGAGCTGGGCCTTTCTGCCGCAAAGAAGCTCAATTTACCATTCCCGGATCTAAAAACAGCAACGGGAAGATTACATGTACCGCGGCTGCGGAGACATACGGTTTTTCAGCAGAAAAAAAAAAAATTCCGAGTTTCGATGACAGGGAGTCATGCATTTCTGGCTCCCGATATATCAAAAGAAGGGCACCGGAGGGCAAGTAGTGTTTCTGTTTCAAGTTCTGGGTCCCTGTAACCATAATCGACGTACTGTCAGTTATTTCACCTCCAGCTCTTATTCAGACTGCCAAAAAGATGAGACTTCCTGCAACTATAAAGCAATACATTACTTCCCTGGATCATCAGGGCTCGGGGTGATGGGCTCGGGGTGACGGCCAGAGGGATCGCATATAATTTCTCTGGGGACTCTGACCAGAGCGGAACTCAAATGGCCGTGAGAGTTGCCACGTCACAACTCTCATCGGCAAATCACTCCGAACACCCTTCATGAAACTGAAAACAAGAAAATCCACAAATAGGTGCCAGCAAATCCAACAGCCCTCGATGGGCAGAAAGGCAAAAGTCCCGTATGATGGGCCCATAACCGGGGACGGATGGATTTTATTACGTTTTAATCGGAACGCTTCTCCGTGATACAAAATCCTGATTTAAGACCTACTTACTTACCAATCAGAAAAGCAGCGTGGGTGTGCGTGTGTCTGTGTGAGTGGGAGATGGCACGGCGGGGGGTGAAGAGCTTGTGACACCAGTGGAGAATGTCAACCATTATTTGCAGATGTCAGTTAATATACTAATCTCACCACCGTCCGCGAGAGCTGAAGCACTTACTCCCGTTGCATGAAGCCATCTCCGCGGGTGCCAGCCTAAAGACTTTCTGACCAGATTAGAGACGGCCGCACAAACAGTTCTAATTCTCCAGAGAGGTGGCAGAGGGAACGTTCTCATTCAGTCGCATCTACTGAGAGCTTCCCGGGTGCCGAGCACCGTACTAAGCGCTACAGATATCGCCAGGGCATTAGCGACTGCAAACGTACTGCAGTGCGGGAGGAATGCTGTCCCGGGAGGTGGTCTCTCTGAGAACCCCCACCGCCAACACGTAATGATGATACAAGGCAGCATCCCTCTTTTTAATACCAGGGGAAAAAATTAATAGATCAACTCTCATTCCGCAGCATTTTAAAGCCTAAAGGATACAAAATTATGTTCTGCTTTGGTTTCGAAGTACCTTTTCGGGGTTTACTGTAGACTGCGCCTCTAGACTGTAAGCTCGTTGTGGGCAGGGAATGGGACTGTTTTTTGTTCATTCATTCATTCGATAGTATTTATTGAGCGCTTACTAAGTGCAGAGCACCGTACTAAGCGCTTGGAATGGACAAATCGGTAACAGATAGAGACAGTCCCTGCCCTCTGACGGGCTTACGGTCTAATCGGGGGAGACGGACGGACGAGAACAATGGCAATGAATAGAATCGAGGGGAAGAACATCTCATTAAAGCAATAGCAAATAAATAGAATCACGGTGATGTACATCTCATTAACAAAATAAATAGGGTAATGAAATATATACACTGTAATATATATACATTATATATATATATTTATATATATTTCATTGACAAAATAAATAGGGTAATGAAATATATACACTGTAATATATATATACATACATATTATTTATTTTGGTAAATAAATAGGGTAATGAAATATATACACTGTAATATATATATTATTATATTATTATATTAGATAATATTATATATATATATAATATATATATAATTGGTATTAATAATATATACATATTACAGTGTATATATTTTGTTGTATTGTACTTTCCCAAGCACTTAGTACGGTGCTCTGCGCACAGTAAGCGCTCAATAAATACGACTGAATGAAGAATAAATAATCCTTTCGCATGGACACCTGAGGTCTTTCACCACGGTGTCCTCGACATCACGCCTTGAGCTGCTCCCTGTCCTCGGCCTAGCATTTGATCTTCAGGATCCTTCTACAGAGTGGAATGGGGCTGTTTTTTGTTAATGATAATAACGTTGGTATCTGTTAAGCGCCCGCTACGTGCCGAGCACCGTTCTAAGCGCTGGGGTAGATACAGGGTTTTCAGGTTCTATGGGGATTAAGACTGCGAGCCCCTCGGCCTAGCATTTGATCTTCAGGATCGTTCTCCGGAGTGCGTTAAATCCTCCGGAGGGGAGAGGGGAGGAAAAAGGATAACATTAACAAGCTAAAGGCTGCTCACACGCTTCCCAAACCCGAGACGCTCTGCTACGATTTTGCTTCTAAAAAAAATCGGGATTTCTGGAGTCACGGCACCTAATAAAAGCAACGGGGCCCGACCCGACCACTTAGATGAACACTCCGGGGCAGGGGAGGTGCGTGACAAAAAGATGGCAACCACCCCGAGCTCCGGGTAGGAGTTTGGAAAAGACCCTCCGCGACTCCCCGGTAATAATGTTGGTATCTGTCAAGCGCTTACTATGTGCTAAGCGCTGGAGTAGACCCAGGGGAATCAGGTTGTCCCACGTGGGACTCACAGTTTTAATCCCCATTTAACAGATGGGGTAACCGAGGCACCGAG
Organism: Ornithorhynchus anatinus; assembly: GCF_004115215.2. Taxonomy (NCBI): domain Eukaryota; kingdom Metazoa; phylum Chordata; class Mammalia; order Monotremata; family Ornithorhynchidae; genus Ornithorhynchus; species Ornithorhynchus anatinus. Next base: position 22,688,487 of record NC_041730.1, read on the forward strand.
AAGTTAAGTGACTTGCCCAAAGTCACACAGCTGATCCCCAAGCTCACCGTGGGCAGGGGATGTGTCAGTTTTATGTTCTATCTTCCCAAGCGCTTAGTACAGTGCTCTGCGCACAGTGAGCACTCGAATACGACTGAATGAATGAATCCACCCATGCCGGAACGATTGGGAGTTGTGGTAATAGAGGCATTTATTAAGCGGCTCCCGAGTGCGAGGCACTGTACAATGATTATTAACTATTATAAATCATTCATCCATTCGATCGTATTTACTGGGCGCTTACTGAGTGCAGAGCACTGTGCTAAGCGCTTGGGAAAGTACAATACGGCTCTGAAAGGAGACGATCCGTGCTCAGAACGAGCTCACGGTCGTATTTACTGGGCGCTTACTGTGGGCAGAGCACTGTGCTAAGCGCTTGGGAAAGTACAATACGGCTCTAGAGGGAGACGATCCCTGCCCACAACGAGCTCACGGTCGTATTTATTGGGCGCTTACGGTGGGCAGAGCACTGTGCTAAGCGCTTGGGAAAGTACAATACGGCTCCAAAGGGTGACAATGCCTGCTCACAACGAGCTCACGGTTTTATTTATTGGGTGCTTACTGTGGGCAGAGCACTGTGCTAAGCGCTTGGGAAAGTACAACACGGCTCTAAAAGGGGACAATCCCTGCTCACAACGAGCTCACGGTCGTATTTATTGGGCGCTTACTGTGGGCAGAGCACTGTACTAGGCGCTTGGGAAAGTACAACACGGCTCTAAAAGGGGACAATCCCTGCTCACAACGAACTCACGGTCGTATCTATTGGGCGCTTACTGTGGGCAGAGCACTGTACTAGGCGCTTCGGAAAGTACAACAGGGCTCTAAAAGGGGACAATCCCGGCTCACGAGCTCACGGTCGTATTTATTGGGCGCTCACTGCGTGCAGAGCACCGTGCTAAACGCTTGGGAAAGTACAATGCAGCTCTAAAGGGAGACAATCCCTGCCCACGAGTTCTCGGTCGTATTTATTGGGCGCTTACCCTGTGCAAGGCACTGCACCGAGCCTTTAGGGCCTGGGCATATGATCTGTTTCTCTCTTCCAAGAGTAAAACGGAGGATGGATTCTCCTTCCAAGAGAAAAACAGACTAACGCCATCCAGCTCGTCCCAACCACCCAGATGCAGTTAAGGGAGAGTGTTTCGTGGGCTCTCCACCGCCCAACCCCCGACCCCGCGCAGAGCGCTGTACCAAGAGAAGCAGCGTGGCTCAGTGGAAAGAGCCCGGGCTTGGGAGTCCGAGGTCACGGGTTCGAATCCCGGCTCCGCCACCTGTCAGCTGTGTGACCGCGGGCAAGTCGCTTCACTTCTCTGGGCCTCAGTGACCTCATCTGTAAAATGGGGATTAACTGGGGGGAGCCTCAGGTGGGACGACCCGATGACCCTGTATCTCCCCCAGCGCTTACGACGGTGCTCTGCACACAGTAAGCGCTTAACAGATACCAACGTTATCATTATTCTCTGGGCCTCAGTGACCTCATCTGTCAAACGGGGATGAAGACGGTGAACCTCCCGTGGGCCCACCCGATGACCCTGTATCTCCCCCAGCGCTTAGAACAGTGCTCCGCACCTAGTAAGCGCTTAACACATACCAACGTTCTTCTTCTTCTTCTCTGGGCCTCGGTGACCTCGTCTGTCAAACGGGGATGAAGACGGTGAGCCTCCCGTGGGACCACCCGATGACCCTTGTATCTCCCCCGGCGCTTAGAACAGTGCTCGGCACCTAGGAAGCGCTTACCAAATACCAACAAATACAAATACCAGCATTATTATTATTGACTCGATCGTATTTATTGAGCGTCTCCTACGTGGCTCAGTGGAAAGCGCCCGGGCTTGGGAGTCACAGGTCACGGGTTCGAATCCCAGACCGCGGGCGAGTCACTCCTCTGGGCCTCGGTGACCTCATCTGGAAAATGGGGATGAAGACCGGGAGCCCCACGGGGGCCCACCGGATTGCCCCGGGTCTACCCCAGCGCTTAGAACAGTGCTCGGCACCCGGTGAGCGCTTCACAAATACTACCGAAAAAATACCACGCGCCCCCGCCGTCCCGGCTCACCTCCAGCGGTTGATGCCCACCGAGGAGGAGGCGGCGAACCAGGGGTCCAGGATGTAGACGCAGCGCACGGAGCGCGCCCCGCGCAGGGCCGCCTGCAGCGCCGGGTTGTCGTGCAGCCGCAGCCCTTTGCGGAACCAGTGCACCGAGGAGGCCGCTGCACCCGCTGCAGCCGCTGCAGGGGCCGGACCCGCGGCTCCCGCGACCGTCACCGCCGCCATCCCCGTCGCCACTGCGGCCTCCCCCCCCCCGCCCCCTCCGCCCCTTGGAGTCGCCGCCCCCAGGCCCCGCCCACCCCTCCGCGCCCGACCAATGAGAACGCCGCCCGCCCCCCCGCCCCCCGGAGGCGCGGCCCATCTGCCCTCCCATTGGCTGCGGCCCGCTCCCCCGCCCCGCCCGCCTATTGGTCGGGTGCCCGCCGAGGCCACGCCCCCTCACGTTCCCTCCATGTGTTTTCTGCCGGGCGCTGGAAGGGCGCTCGGAGGGGGGGGGGGGGAGGGGGGGGCCGGCACTTGGACTCTTCCAAGTGCTTAGTAATCATAATAATGTTGGTATTTGATAAGCGCTTACTATGTGCCAAGCGCTATCGGGGAGATACAGGGTAAGAAGAAGAATAATGTTGGCATTTGGTAAGCCCTTGTTATGGGCCAAGCGCTGTTCTAAGCGCTGGGGGAGATACGGGGTGATAATAATAATAATAAGGTTGGTACTTGTTAAGCGCTTACTATGGGCCGAGCGCTGTTCTAAGCGCTGGGGGAGATACAGGGCAGTAATAATAATAATAATTATGTTGACGTTTATTAAGCCCTTACTATGTGCGAAGCACTCTAAGCGCTTGGGTAGATACAGGGTAATAATAATAATAATAATAATGTTGGTATTTCTTAAGCCCTTACTATGGGCCGAGCACTGTTCTAAGCGCTGGGGGAGATAACGGGGTAATAATAATAATGTTGGCATTTGTTAAGCGCTTACTATGGGCCGAGCACTGTTCTAAGCGCTGGGGGAGATACAGGGTAGTAATAATGATAATAATCATGTTGGCATTTGTTAAGCGCTTACTCTGCGCCGAGCACTGTTTTAAGCGCTAGGGATAGATACAGGGTGATAATGTTGGTATTTGTTAAGCGCTCACTATGTGCCGAGCACTGTTCTAAGCGCTGGGGTAGACACAGGGGAATCAGGATGTGCCACGTGGGGCTCACAGTCTTCATCCCCATTTTCCAGATGAGGGAACTGAGGCCCAGAGAAGTGAAGTGACTTGCCCACGGTCACACAGCTGACAGGTGGCAGAGCTGGGATTTGAACTCATGACCTCTGACTCCAAAGCCCGTAATAATAATGTTGGTATTTGATAAGCGCTTCCCATGTGCCGAGCACTGTTCTAAGCGCTGGGGGAGATACAGGGTAATAATTATGATAATTATAATGTTGGTATTTGTTAAGCGCTCACTATGTGCCGAGCACTGTTCTAAGCGCTGGGGTAGATACAGGGTAATTATAATAACAATAATGTTGGCATTGGTTAAGCTCTTACCGTGTGCCGAGCACCGTTCTAAGCGCTGGGGTAGGTACAAGGTGATCAGGTTGTCCCACGTGAGGCTCACAGTCTTCAACCCCATTTTACAGATGAGGGAACCGAGGCCCGGAGAAGCCAAGTGACTTCCCCAAGGTCACACGGCTGACCAGCGGCGGAGCGGGGATCGGAACCCAGCGTGGCTCAGTGGAAAGAGCCCGGGCTTGGGAGTCACGGGAGTCAGAGGTCATGGATTCAAATCCCGGCTCAGCCGCTCGTCAGCTGTGTGACTTTGGGCGAGTCACTTCGTTTCTCTGGGCCTCGGTTCCCTCATCTGTAAAATGGGGATTGAGACTGTGAGCCCCACGTGGGCCAACCCGATTACCTTGTATCCCCCCCCCCCTCCCCCCCCAGCGCTCAGAACGGTGCTTGGCACATAGTAAGCGCTTAACAAATACCATCGTTATTATTAATCCCCATTTGACAGATGAGGGAACTGAGGTACCGAGAAGCGAAGTGACTTGCCCAGAGTCAAGTGGCAGGCCCGGGATTAGAACCCACGACCTCTGACTCCCAGCCCCACGCTCTTTCCACTAAATCACACTGCTTCTAATTATCATCATCATCATAGTAATAACGGTATTTGTCAAGCGATTAACTATGTGCCAGGCACTATACTAAGCGCTGGGGCGGATACAAGCAGATTGGGTTGGACGTAGTCCCTGTTCCACGTGGGGCTCAGAGTCTCAATTCCCATTTTACGGATGAGGGAACTGAGGCCCGGAGAAGTAAAGTGACTTGCCCGAAGTCACACGGCTGACAACGTTTAGACGGTGAGCCTATTGTTGGGCAGGGATTGTCTCTGTCTGTTGCCGAGTTGTCCATTCCAAGCGCTTAGTCCAGTGCTCTGCGCACAGTGAGCCTTCGATAAATACGACTGAACGAACGAAGTGGTGGAGTCGGGATTAGAACCCGTGACCTCTGACTCCCAAGCCCAGGTTCTTTCCGCTGAGCCACACTGCTTCTCATGTGTGCTCTGCTCACAGTAAATAATAAATACAACTGATTGATTGATCAAAGTGCACGTGGTCCATGTCCTTTATGGAGCTCACGGACTTAATCCCCATTTTGCAGATGAGGTAACTGAGGTCCAGAGAAGTTAAGTGACTTGCCCAAGGTCACACAGCAGGCAAGTGGCAGACTGGGAATCAGAACCCCGGTCCCTGTGACTCCCGGGCCCGTGCTCTGTCCACCAGGTCATACTGCTTCTCGAGGTTGAATATCGCGAGGACCAGATCCTCTCAGATTATCTTTTATTTAGACCCAAGATTTAGCACGTGCGCCCGGATCCGTCGTGGTAAAAATAATAATGTTGGTGTCTGTTAAGCGCTTACTATGTGCAGAGCACTGTTCTAATAATAATGATGATAACGTTGGTATCTGTTAAGCGCTTACTATGTGCAGAGCACCGTGGTGAGCGCTGGGGGAGATACAGGGTCCTCGGGTCGTCCCACGTGAGGCTCCCAGTTAATCCCCATTTTCCAGATGAGGAAACTGAGGCCCAGAGGAGTGAAGCGACTTGCCCACGGTCACCCAGCTGACGAGTGGCAGAGCCGGGATTTGAACCCATGACCTCCGACTCCCAAGCCGGGATTCTTTCCACTGAGGAGACCCCCGCTGATTGAGGAAGCAAAATATGAGTTTCCTCCCGTCGGCAAGATAGAGAGTCGCGTTGTTTTTCTGCAGTGGTGGTGGTTCGCGGGGAGCTCGGTCTTGCAGCCGACGGCAAGAAGTTGCAGAGTGATTCTTAAAAGTCCGAGTGCCGTCACGGCCAGTTTCAGACGATAAGCAAGGGAAACCACCTCCTCAGGGTGCACCGTTCGAGGGAGCGGAGGCCCGGGTGTGGGGATGACTTCTGCGTGGGAGGTGGCACCTGTTAAAAATTTAAAAGCGCCCCGAGTCGGAGCCGACCGGTAGTATTTCAGCGCGGCTCAGTGGAAAGAGCCCGGGCTTCGGAGTCAGGGGTCGTGGGTTCGACTCCCGGCTCTGCCGCTTGGCGGCCGTGTGACTGTGGGCGAGTCCCTTCACTTCTCTGGGCCTCGGTTACCTCATCTGGAAAATGGGGATTAACTGTGCGCCTCACGTGGGACGACCCGATGACCCTGCATCTCCCCCAGCGCGGTGCTCGGCACAGAGTAAGCGCTTAACAAATACCGACAAACATTTATTGAGCACTTAGTGTAGGCAGAGCATTCTGTAAAGTGCTCGGGAGACCACGGTATGACACGTTCCCTGCCCACAATAGGTTTACAGTCTAGAGGGAGAGCTGGGCATTAATATAAATACGTAATGAATAATATATATAATAACGTATAATTTATCGATCGGGACTTAAGTGCCGTGGAGCCGAGAGTGAGATTAACAACAGATGCCCAAAGGTCGCAGATCCAAATGGTGTCTGTGTTCATTCAATAGTATTTATTGAGCGCTTACTATGGGCAGAGCACTGTACTAGGCGCTTGGAATGGACAAGTCGGCAACAGATAGAGACGGCCCCTGCCCTCTGACGGGCTTACGGTCTGATCGGGGGAGACGGGCGGACATGAACGACGGCGATGGATAGAGTCGAGGGGAAGAACATCTCATAAAAACAATGGCAACTAAATAGAATCAGGGTGATGTACATCTCATGAAACAAAATAAATAGGGTGAAAACAAAATAAAATAAATAGGGTCTATGTGAACAAGGGAAATTAAGGGTTCTGGAGCTGAGGAGAGGAGGTTGTCGGGGTACCTCCGGAGAAGAGTTGTAGGTTCAGAGACTTGATTTAGGAGGTGGAGAGGGAAATTTTCCTTGCCTCAGGTTGACCCTTGGGAACAGATCACCTCTTTGTGCCCGCCTCGGCCCTCGTCCAATTTTTACACGGTCGCTGAGGGAGCCGCTCTCGTCCGCTACAGCGGTCGTTACGTTGCCGCTGGTTTAGCGCCCAGCGAGGTCTCAAGAAATACCACGGCTCCGACCGAGACCCACAAAATGGGATCCTGCCTTGACCTCTCAAGTCGTTCATCGCCCCTCTCTCCCTTTTCAAGCTACCTGTCCGCCGCAACTTAATAAATCAATCGCGTTTATTGAATATTTACCGTGTGCAGAGCACTGTCCTAAGTGCTTGAGGAGGAGCCTTCTCGTTTCTTCCTCTCTGCTCACCCACTTCTCCTGTTCATTCATTCAATCGTATCTATTGAGCGCTTGCTCTGTGCAGAGCACCGTTCTAAACGCTTGGAATTCGGCAAAAGATAGAGACAATCCCTGCCCAATAACGGGCTCGTTCATTCCTCTCTTCCACCCACGAGATGTGGCCACAGAGAAGTAAAGTGACTCGGCCAAGGTCACCCAGTAGACAAGTGGCGGAGCCGAGATCAGTGCCCACGACCGTTTGACTCGCAGGTCTGTGCTCTAGAAGCAGCGCGGCTCAGGGGAAAGAGCCCGGGCTGGGGAGTCAGAGGTCATGGGTTCGAATCCCGGCTCTGCCACTTGTCAACAGTGTGACCTTGGGCAAGTCACTTCACTTCTCTGTGCCTCAGTTCCCTCCTCTGTAAAATGGGGATGAAGACTGTGAGCTCCACGTGGGACAACCCGATGACCCTGTATCTCCCCCAGTGCTTAAAACAGTGCTCTGCACGTAGTAAGCGCTTAACATATACCAACATTATTATAAATTATATTATTATATATATTTATATCTATATATAAATTATTATTATAAATTATGGGCCTGGGAGTCAGAGGGTCATGGGTTCTAATCCTGGTTCTGCCACTTGTCTGTTGTGTGACTTTGGGCATATCAATTCACTTCTCTGTGCCTCAGTTACCTCATCTGTAAAATGGGGGTTGAGACTGTGAGCCCCACGTGGGACGGGGACTCTGTTCAACTCAATTGGTCTATAACCACCCCAGTGCTTAGTACAGTGCCTGGCATAGAGTAAACGTTTAACAAATACCCTTATTATTATTACTATCATTACATAGCGTGTAAGGAATTGCTATGAATTCAGCCCAAGGCCCATCCTGGATAAATGAGTTTCAAAATTCTCTGTCAAAGAGTTATTGGAAGGGGAAATCACCCTTATTCCGGATAACTAAATCTTCTGGGTGCGCAAAAGCCATATAAGGAAGTTTTGAAGACAAGCTAGATCATTTCGTCATCAATCAGTGTACTTATTGAGCGCTTGCTGTGTGCAAAGCAATGTACTAAGCGCTTGGGAGGGGTAGACGCATTCCCTGCCCACAGTGAGCTTACAGTCTAGAGGGAGAGGAAGAGGGAGGGGAAGCAGCGTGGCTCAGTGGAAAGAGCCTGGGCTTCGGAGTCAGGGGTCATGGGTCCGATTCCCGGCTCTGCCACTTGTCAGCTGTGTGACTGTGCGCGAGTCACTTAACTTCTCTGTGCCTCGGTGACCTCATCTGTAAAATGGGGATTAACTGCGACCCTCACGCAGTTACCTGATGACCCCGTATCTCCCCCAGCGCTTAGAACAGTGCTCTGCACATAGTAAGCGCTTAACAAATACTAACATTAAATACTGACATTAAATTAACATAAATCAATTACAGACACTAGGATCGCGCCTGGAGAATTTCCAGCACCCTACCCGTTTTGACTATGTGAGGGAGAGCCAAGCGGAGGAACAACAATTCCATTCTTAGATTGGGCAGTAGCTAGCGAGTGGAAGGCAATCTGCTCCTAGTGAAAATTCACCTGCGATGGGAGAGACTTGAGAGCTGAGATTCAAGTTGACTAGGCGGAAGGAGCCAACGGTAAACCATTTCTGCATTTTTTTACCCAGGAAACTCTATGGAGCCACTACCAGAACGATTGCAGATGGAGGCGGGGGGTTCTGGGAGTCCGTGGAGTCGCTACGGGTCAGAGACGACTCAACAGTGCAAGATAAAACTTAAGAACCAGATGGGGAATTACTGACCGGGAAGAAGCACCCCATAAAATAGCTTTAGCGGAAGGGGTGGAAAGAGAGGAAGGGGAGCAGCATGGCCTAGTGGAAGGAGCGTGGGCCTGGGAGCCGGAGGAGCTGGCTTCTAATCCTGGCTCCTCCACTTGCCTGCTGTGTGAGCTTGGGGAAGTCACTGAACTTCTCTGTGCCTCAGTTCCCTCATCTGCAAACTGGGGATGCGATACCTGCTCTTCCTCCTATTTAGACTGTGAGCCCCACCCAAGTGGTACCCACTTCTCCTTGACCTACCCCAGTGCTTAGTACAGTGCTTGATACATAGTAAAAACTCACCAATTACCATAGTTAAAGAATGAATATGAGACAGAGGTGGAGGACTCATTAACAATGAAAACACGCAGGGTAAATTAACAGGAACATGACCCCTCGAAAGGATAGAAAATCATCTTCTCACTGTACCACTCTGCATTGTACAGGCCTCTGCTAAACGTGGCATCCAGTTCAAAGCTCCACAGTTCGAGGGATCGCGAGAAATGGCAGAGTCCAGAAGAGTATCGTGTCATTCAGAAATGGAAATATTAATATTATAGGGAAAGGAGTCAGAATTTATAAATCTGGGGAAGGGTGAAGAGTGACTTAATATTGTCTTGAAGGGTAGGTTACTGTAATGCTGATGGTGAAAAACAGTTACTCTTCTCCACTGAGATAATAATAATAATGATAGTATTTGTTAAGCGCTTACTATGTGCAAAGCACTGTTTTGTGCAAAGCACAAGGTGATCAGCTTGTCCCACATGGGGCTCCCAGTCTTAATCCCCATTTTACAGATGAGGGAACTGAGGCACCGAGAAGTGAAGTGGCCCAAAGTCAGACAGCTGACAAGCCGGGTTTAGAACCCGGTCCTCTGATTCCCAAGCCCGGGCTCTTTCCACTGAGCCACGGCGCTCCTCCAAAGATCAAAAGAAGAGGAATGATTCACATTTCAACCCACATTTGCCAACAGTAAGAGTCGCTTAACACTGGCATTGGGACTGCGCTGCTCGGAGGCAGGAGACTGAAGTAGTTGACCTTGGAGCCTTGTGTCCCTAAATTGAGGGCGTCCTCATGGAGGAATATTTTGGGCGGCAGAGCCCTCATGCGGCTTCGGCTGGGTAAAGACTCTGTTCTGGATATCGGCTCCGGGGACTGAGATGGAAGAAAAGGAGTGGAGCAGCTTGGATGTGAGCCAGACCGGGCAGAGTTCAAAATAGAAGGATTTAGAGAGTCATTCCAACTCCTCGCAAACTTCCAGCCCAGATCTGTTCATCTATAGCCGCACATTCTTACCGGTCTGCGCTCTTAGCCCAGAGACTCCGGGTGGTAAGGGACTTCGCGGAAACCAAACCTTAAAAGGCCTACAGAATTTCCCAATGCAGCGATGAGCCTTCCTTTCTCGCAACATCCATCCCGACAACATGGAACTGTGCAGGGGGCAGGTTTAGAAATCTGACGGGCGACAGCGAGAGGCTTTAGGCTAACAAAGGGGTACCTCGGAACCTGCAGTGAAGCTCAAGGTCATATTGGGGGGAGGGGGAGATGCCAACAAAAGGGGCGTAGCGGTTGTGTGTGCTTAGCCAGGTTCTGAAAATAGCCCAGACCTTGTGTCTTCAGTTTGCCCATTATTCCTATATTACCGTGTGACTTTGGGAAAAAACTCTCCTCCAAAAAATCTTCCCAGACTAAGCCTCCACTTTCCTCTTCTCCCTCTCCCTTCTGCATCACCCTGACTTGCTCCCTTTGTCTTACCCCCTCCCAGCCCCACAGCACTCATATATATATCTTTAATTTATTTATTTGTATTGATGTCTGTCTCCCCGCCTCTAGAATGTACGCTAGAATGTGTCTGTTTACCGTTGTACTGTACTCTCCCAAGCGCTTACTACAGTGCTCTGCACACAGTAAGGACTCAATAAATACAATTCAATGAATGAAACTCCCAAACTCTTCACCCCATCTGTAAATTGTTAATAACATGAACGTATTCAGGGAGTCCTCATGGGGAGTAGCCAATGAAGGCAAATGCAAGTGCTTAGCAAATGTGAAAGCGCTAAATAAATGTTTCTTATTAACTAGCCAGTGGTGTGGACTTCTGTTCATCTTTTTTTGTTCTATTGTACTCTCCTAAGCGCTTAATACAGTGCTCTGCACACAGTGAGTGTGCCACAAATACCACTGATTGATGGATCTTTCACTGCGGCTTTTAAGTCTCGACTGTTCATTTTAGCCCAGATGGATTTCTGACAGGGCTGAGGGGTTTTTTTAATCTAGGGCATTTTAAAAAGTGCTGAACAAATCAATACCAGGGTTACTATCTCCCTGGGGCTTGGTGAGTCTCCAAACTCTGAACTGGCTGGTTTCATTTCTGGATATTTGTAGAAATACTTCCTCTCCTAGTTTTGGGTTTCACAGGAGGATATCATTGCTTCTGCCTATCGTACAGGCTTGGGTAATCGTTCATTCTTGGGGGCTACCGGTCCTTCTGATGTCTAGGTCAGCCAGCCTACTTTCTTCCCCACGTTCCCAGCTCAACAGCCCCTCCCTGGAACACACCTCTGCTTTCAAAGGGAAAGCAGCTGGCAATCCTACTGAGTGCAGGACAAGAAAAGTGAAAAAGTGTCCTCGGGCCAGTCACTTACCTTCTCTCTGCTTCAGTTTCCTCATCTGTAAAGTGGAGATTCAATATCTGTTCTCCTATTTAAACTGTGAGCCTGATGAGGGACAAGGGACTGTATCCAATCTGATTATTTTGTGCCTGCCTCACCATTTACTACAGTGCCTGACACATATCCTTTGGGCATTTGGTTTTTACCTCCTCCCTCAACAGCATTCATGTACATATCTATATATCCATCAACAGTCCAACAGCATTTATGTGCCTATCGATAAGTTATTTACATTAATATCTGTCTCCCCCTCTAGACTCTAAGCTCATGGTGGGCAGGGAATATTTCTATCAAGTCTGTTGCACTGTAATGATAATAATGATGGTATTTGTTAAGCACTTACTATGTGCCAGGCACTGGGGTAGATACAAGGTAATCAGGTTGTCCCACGTGGCGCTCGCCGTCTTCACCCCCATTTTACAGATGAGGTCACTGAGGCACAGAGAAGTTAAGTGACTTGCCCAAAGTCACAAGCTCACAAGTGGCGGAGGGGGGATTAGAACCCACGACCTCTGACTCCCAAGCCCGGGCTCTTGCCACTAAGTCATGCTGCTTCTCCTGTACTCTTCCAAGCACCTAATGCTTGCTTCGCGCACAGAAAGCACTCAATAAATACCACTGATTGATTAGCAAATACCACCACCGTTATTATGGTTATTATTTTGGGAAATGACCCCTTCTAGGTCTCAAGGAAAATCACCAGCAGAGGTTGGCCCAGTCTTCCTCTCTCCTTTATCAGCCCCAACAAGAATCACTGACTTTACATATACACTGACCCTTCTGCCCAGAACCCCAAGGGGCAAAAGTGGCACCACCGTGAGGGGAGATTTGCCAGCCAATGGAGATGCTCAGTGAGGCTCACAGGGGAAGGAAGAAGGGAAACCAAGGGGCACAGAACTACCTCCCATGTTGTATCCAGAGTCTTCAGAACAGCTGTGAAGGTCAGAAGCGGAGCAGCTTGGGCCACAACACATCATCCCATTTGCTGGGAATTGTGCTGGCAGACAGAGGAGTGATTCCATTTCCCCAACCTTCTCACCAGAGGTCAGGGGGACGAGGAGGACACTTGTGAAAACCCTGACTGGCCCAGCTCTGCCCTGCCCTACCCATTGTATCCACAAGAGCAGATGAGATTAGACCAGAGCCTGCAATGGGAGGGGATTCATGGAATCCCATTCCTGGTGCTTTTTCTAGGACCAGAGGGTGGAGGGCCTGGGATTGGAGCCCTCTGAGGGGTGTCAATTCACCCTGCCTCCCTCGGCCTCGTTGGCTGCCCAACGACTGTGCTTAGGACAGCGCCTGGGCACATAGTAAGCACTTCAATACTACGATTATTATTGTCATAACTGGCTGGAGGGTCAATGTCCAATCAACCCACAGTACTTAGAAACCTGAGGCTGACTGAAGGAATGGCTCCATCCTGTTAATGACGTTGGAAGGGAGGAAGAGGTAAACGCTTCCTTGGTTGTTCTTGGAGGTTCAGCCGGGCCCAGGGGCTGGTCAGGGGTCGAGCCTATGGAGAAGGTCTTGCACTCTTAATTCAAGGAAGAGAATTTCATCCCCAAGGCCATTACTAGCTGCAAGAGTTCCTGGAGAAAGTTTTGGAGAAGTGGGCGGTAACCAACCTGAAGAAAATCTCAAGTAAACCGCAACCAGTGTTAGCAGAGGGGGAGGAGAAGCAATGTGGCTTTGTGGATAGAGCACAGGCGGGGAGTCAGAAGGAACTAGGTTCTAATGCCAGTTCCGTCACTCTTCTGCTGTATGGCCTTGGGCAAGTCATTTAACTCCTCTGTGCCCATTACCTCATTCGTAAAATGGGAATTAAGACAGTGAGCTCCATTAATTTGTGTCTATCCTGGCCTTTAGTACATTGCTTGGCACATAGTAAGTGCTTAAATCCCCCCTCAAATCCCAAACCAACCAGAATATAGTCCCTGCTCTAAAATGAGTCCAGGTCTACCCCCAGTGGAACCCCTCAGCCAAGTTCCTTCCCTATACCTTACTTTTCCCATCTAGAAAAGGGCCCCATTCCCATATTTTCATAGCTTCCTTTGCTGAAGGGAGCCCACCACTTTAGAGGTGGCAATCCAGCCACGAACCCCTGAGGCCAAGAAGGACAGAGAAAGAGGTGACAGGCTGGAGATGGAGCGTGGCCTAGTGGAAAGAACATGGGCCTGAGAGTCAGAAGGACCTGGGTTCTAATCCCCGCTCTGCCACTCGCCTGCTGGGTGATTTTGGGCAAGTAACTTAACTTCTCTAATGCCTTAGTTACCTCATCTGTAAAGTGGGGATTAAGAGTGTGAGCCCCATGTCGGGCAGGGACTGTGTCCAACCTAATTAACTTGTATCTACCCCAGTGCTTAATAGTGTGCCTGGCACACAGTAGTAATAATAAGGTTGGTATTTGTTAAGCGCTTACTATGTGCAGAGCACTGTTCTAAGCACTAGGGTAGATACAGGGTAATCAGGTTGTCCCACGAGGCTCACAGTTAATCCCCATTTTACAGATGAGGGAACTGAGGCCCAGAGAAGTTAAGCGACTTGCCCACAGTCACACAGCTGACAAGTGGCAGAGCCGGGATTTGAACCCATGACTTCTGACTCCCAAGCCCAGGTTCTTTCCACTGAGCCACGCTGCTTCTCTTAACTGAAAGCCCCATCTTGGACACGGGGCTGTGTCTGACTCGATTATATCTTTCCCCAGCACTCAGTACAGTGGTATAGAGTGTTTAATGAATACTATTACTCTTAGGGGAAGGTCCCCATTTCACAGGTACCTAATTTAACAGAATTTATTAGGATCAGAATAGCTTCCCCGCTCTCCAGTGAAGGTTGTCTGGCCATTTGTGGAAGTCATTTCACTTCTCTGGGTCTCAGCCGTCTCATCTGTAAAATGGGACTGAGACTGTGAGCCCTAAATGGGACAAGGAACTGTGTGAAATCCAATTTACTTGTATCCATCCCAGCACTGAGTACAGTGCCTGATGCATAGTAAGAGCTTAATAAATACCACAATTATTATTTGTGAATCCACTGAGGATGGTAAATGCTTAATTATAATAATCACAGCTGGAAGGTGTCTAGAGTCAGACAAACTTCAGCCTCTTCCTTTTGGGTTTTCTCTCTCTCCTGCGTGGGTGGAATAAAGACCTAGAATTACTTCAGGGCATATGTCTTGGGAAGGCCTAAAGTTTTAATATGTTTATAAAAGGGCTCTGCTTTACAAAGTCCTGTGTGGTCTGGTTCTCATCCAAATCCCTTGAAGGTATAACTGCAATTTCTTTCTCCCAAATGTTACTGCACCCTTTCCACTTCCCGGGGATGGTAGGCTGAGTCTCCCCTACGGGTGAGGAAACTGAGGAACAGAGGGAAAGGGATTCATCAGCTGAGAGAGAACCCAGGTCCCTACCTCCTAGCCCCTCTTCCCCCTCCTTCCCACCCCTCACAAACTTGGAGCACCCCGGGGTGAGGCTGGCTCAGAAACAGCAAGACTCTTGGACTCCATCCAGACCTCGTATGCTGTTCTTATTTCCGTGTCCTCATTTCACTTTCAGTTTTAAGGCCCTGAAATGAGATTTAAAGTTAGGTGATATGTTTTTATGCAGGTAAAGAGTTCATGCAAGGCAAAGGGCATGGCCTTATCCCCAGCTTCACCCCTAAGCTCTGTGGAAGTCGGGGAATCTTTGACGGGTGAGCCTAGTTAAAGGCCTACTGGCAGGATTTGGAGGGGATCTGGGGGCGGAAAATGAATGAACGTGGGGGTAGAATGGAATAGAGAGACTGCCATTACCACCCACCTCCTCACCCTGACTTGGAGACCCCAAAATTCAGACAGAAAACAGAAACCACTCCATCCCACTCCCCCCATGTCCTGGTTGGATGCTGATGTGAGGTGGGGGGCACCAGGGCCACATTTTCACTTCAAATGCCCACATAACCTCCACCAGAATTTTGTAAAATAAACCAATTTCCAAATCCCCCATCAGGTTGCATTTCTACACCCTCCCTGTAGTTTCCCACAGGCAGTGTGGAAAGAACACGGGACTGGAAGTCAGAAGACCTAGTTTCTGGTCCCATCTCTACCACCGGTCCGCTGGGTGTAACTTGGGCAAGTCATCTGACCTCTCAGCTTCAGTCTTCTCTGTGCACTGGTGAGAAAAAGAGCCACTCTCCCTAATTCAGAATGTGAGCTCCGAGCGGGACATGGACACTGTGTGGTTAGATTATTTGGCATCTACCCCAAGTAGCACAGATTAAGCACTTACTAAATATCATTATCATCGCATTTTAATAAATCACAAGGAAAAGGAAACAGTCCATTATGTGTAATTCTTAATCAAATGGTATAGAGCGTCTCATCCATCCCTCTCTCCTCCCCTTGGCATTCACTGATTTTCTATTAAACAAGCTCAACAAGTAAACCGGGTCGGACTGACACACACCACCAGTTCCAATATAAAAATCACCCAAATTGAGGGTGGCAAGGTGGGGATTGGGTGCGAGACCCCACCTCGGTGCCACTGACAAGGTGTATGGAGAGGGTTAAGAGTCTGAGTGCCTGGGTTCCTCCCTTAAAGACACAGTACAAAATGCCCTAGTGTTTCAAGAGGGGGGGGGGGTGGGGGGGGGGGTGGTCAAAGAATTGACCGAAGGAGGATGAGCCCAGCTCCTGGGCTCGGAGGGGCCTCCCCTCAACGCTTCCTCAGGGGAACAGAAGTTGGGGGCTCAAATAGGCAAAAGCAGCATTTCAGGTGATGGGATTCAGGAGCCTGGACCCAGGAACACGTCCCCTAAATCCACATGAAGCATCCAGCTGGGGGATTTCGGGTTGCTCTGGAAAGCCCCCCAGGCTCGATCATGCTTTAGTGGTAGGCTTGTAAGGCCTGAGCCGCCCAATTCATTGATTCAATCGTATTTATTGAGCGCTGTGTGCACAGCACTGTACTAAGCACTTGGGAGAATACAACATAACAATAAGCAGACACATTCCCTGCCACATCAAGCTGACAGCATAGTCTAATCCAAAGCAGTAGCAAGCAGAAACCTCAGCTGGCTTTTCAGGGATCTGCTATTGGAGCCAGCAACTCTGGCCTAGGGCTTCATTCATTCAGTAGTATTTATTGAGCGCCGACTATGTGCAGAGCACTGTACTAAGCGCTTGAAATGTACAAATTGAGCGCTTCACTTGCCTGGACCCCAGCCCCCAGGATTCCACCCAGGACAGATGGGCCAAAACTCATGAATGCTGAGGCTCAGAGCCTGCCAGCCCCAGCCAGGGCGGTCTTGGAAGGGGAGCCATCTTTGCCCATGGACATTACCCACAAGGCTGGGGTTTTCCGGGAACTGGGTCCAGAGGCCTACAGAGCTGCAGGTTTGATTTGGGGGAGTGGGGTGGGTGGGGAGGCCTGATTACTGCCCCTTCCTGCCTCTGCTCCTCAGGGTCCCATATCACGACCAAACTACGGCATGTCCTGACCGCACGAATCACCAGCTCTCTCCGATGCACCCCCGCCTCCTCTTCCATTTTGTGGACACTGTCCTCATTTCCTGCCCCTGACAAAGTTTGTGCTTTCCTTCTTACAAGAAGCTTGCTGCTGGCCAAGGAAGCCCTGGGGCGATGGGTGCGTGTCTGTGCCTTTGGCCACTTAACCCTGCCAGCACCAAATTCCCCCAGCAAATACTCCACGCTCACTTCAGGGAGCCCATGCTTGGCGACATCTGGCTCACCACTGGCCTCCCCTCCCCATTTGAACTCCCCCAGCACCCTGCTGCATTCTCATCATGGCCACTCCTGTGTACTGGGGGTGGGGGAAACTGATTCACACACACGCACACCGTGCCAGAGAGCAGCAAGGAAGCTCTCTCAAGAGCTAAGGACGGCGTTCCGCACACAGTAAGTGCTCAATAAACACGGTCGACTGACCGACTGACTTGCGGACAAAGCAGACCGGTACCTGGAGAACGCCCTTTTACTCCAGGTTGCACCATGTGAACCAGCCCTTATGTTTGACCCAATTTGCTTCCCAAGTGGAATGTTCCCCACCGGTCCCTTCTCCCAGGGTGATGGCAGTGGGGAGAAGGGCTCGAAAGGAAGCTGGTAGATTTCCAACGGTGCTTTTAAAAAAAAAAAAACAAAACAAAGGACAGCCCCCTCCTCCACATCAACTCCCTCAACTCCACCCTAGCAGCCTTCTGGTCCAGAGCCCAGACTTCAGTCAAACCCCCTACGAGCCAAGGTCTCCGCATCCACAGACAATACCTTCCCCCACCTTCCTTCATACCCCTGAGTATTTCCCTCTTCCTCTACCCCGACCTGGGACCGGCCCAGACTCGACCCTTTGTGGGGCTAGGGAGTGGGCTCAGACCCCAGTCTCGCCCTTCTCCCCAGCTTTGGGGCCGGGCTCCTCCTGTGCCTTCTTCATCTCCAGCCCCTTGACCCAGGTGTAGGCCGAAGAGCCCCCCAACACCATCATGTTACTCGTCCACCAGAGGAAGCTCTTGGTCTCCTCGTAGGACAGGACCGCCAGCACCGTCTGAGCGCAGGCCTTGGCCGTCCCGGACACGTTGTGGGTCAGGGGGCTGGTGAACTTGATCTGCAGGCCGGTCACGTAGCCGATGGCAAAGCCGAAGAGCCCCCCCAGGGTCATCATGCCCCAGAAGTGGGCGCTGGCCAGCTTGTCGAAGGCGGCGAGAGTGTGAAGCTCCCCCAGCAGCAGGAGGAGGGGCAGGAAGAGGATGCAGGCGTTGACGTTGTTGTAGAAGGTCAGGCGCCAGATGCTACCATCCACGGCCGGGAGCACCTTTTTGGTGAAGATGGCATTGAGCGAGACACAGAGGCTGGCCAGCACTCCAAACAGGGTGCCCGTCCACGACAAGGTACCTTCTGCCCCTTCCTGGTCCACGCCCAGCCAGAAGCCCCCTGCAACCAAAGAGAAGGATAGGGGCGGGTCAGTGTTCAACCAAGAATCTGAGGTCCTCGCTCTTCCACGTGCCCCGGGCGTCGTGGGCAGTGAGGAGAGTATGTCTAGCCAGCATGGCTGCCCTGACATGGACACGGGAGTTGTGAGTGGCAGGCACAGAGGTTGCCTTTTCTAGCCTCGAGGACAGAGGGCCAGATTGAATCTGGCCCCTGGACCAGACCGCAGCTGGCTCTGAGCCGCTCGCTTCCTCTAACTCCTGGGTCGCTGTGACCCCCAAGAGCAACGGCGGGTGGGGGCCTCCATAGGCGTCTGGCTGTGATTCAAGGAATCAATCCTGTCGGAAGAATGGACTGCACCCCACCCTCTGCTCCCAACTCTTCATCATCCGCCCGGAACTGGCTGTGCCAACGACCTTTATGGCTGAACTGGTGGCCCAGCCGGTTAGCCAGTGTGCCTCCTTTCTCAGCGCCCAGGAAGGCATGAAACAAAAATACAAATAAAAGAACCAAGGATCGGGCTCCAAACACTAGTGACCAAGGCTTTGAGGGGCCTGTCACATGGATGGAGATTTACAGAATGAAATGAAGAGAGGGAAGCTTGAACCCCCGGGGCCTACTGGCTGGTGTGTACACCTGGTCCTGCAAGGGGACTGAGACCCAGGGAACCAGTTCCCCCTGCCTTTCCTCCTTGTCAATTGTATTTATTTAGCACTTACTGTGTGCAGAGCACTGTACTAAGCGCTTGGGAGAGTACAATACAACACTATAACAGAGACATTCCCAGCCCACACTGAGCTTAGGGCCTGGAACTTACAGTCTACAGTCTTGTTATGTCCCTGGAGGAAGGCAGGGAACCAGCGTTAGAGGAGAGCCAGCTGGCCTGTTCTCCACGGTAGATGAATTCTAAATTAGGATAAATTAGAGCCATGACTTCAATATGAATTTCCTCCGCTAAATTAGGCTAACCTGGAGCCTTAGTGGGGCAGTGGGGAGTGGTCAGCGTTCTGCGTCCATTCGCTGACCCATGAAATCTTTCCCTCGGGGACATCATCTCCTCATCGGCTACTGCAGTTTCCTCTCAAAACCCAAGCCCGGGGCTCTCCAATTTCCTCAGCAGCTCACCCTTCTTCTCTTCCCCACACCTCCCACGGCGGCGGGACACCAGAGTATCTGTGAAGGCAGCGCCTGGGGTTGGTGGATCTGGGACATTACTTTGGCAGCGGCAGCAGTGAATTTTGCTTAGAGTTGTGTTAAGGCGAGGGAGCCGGGGACATACGGAAGGGCGTGTGTTACTGAGGGGGATTTTCAGGTCAGCCACACCAACGTTCCACAGCTCACCTGGGGAGAGGCCTCCCAGCTCAGGTCAGAAGCTGCTGGGAATCTTTCAGGGCCTTCCCAGCTCCTCGAGAAGTGGGGATTGGGGGCTGCCAGGATTGAGCACACGCTGCACTTCCCCGCTGCACACCCAGTCCTGGATCCAGTCCCCGATGAGCATACGCTCTCACAGCAGTGACCTTCCCTTCTCCAAATCCTCCTCTCGCTGCACTGAATCTGATACTGGACAAGAGAACGAGGCACCTCAAACCCGTTTCACCGGCTGACCGCTCAGCAAACTCCAACAGCTCCCTTGGGCAGAGAAGCAGGAGCCCTTCCCTGGAAAACCAGTCCCATGTCACCCATCCCAGCTCTCCCTGAGGGCTGGTTCCATGACCTCGGTCCCCATATGCCTTGCCCTGGCTGGGGTCTTTAGGGATCATGGTGCAACTGCTGGTGGGAGGGATTCCCTTGAGGGAATAATGATTAATAATAACCCCCAAATGAACCTGGAGTTATGGAGGTCTCCACAGTGCTTCTTTCATCCTAAAAGCAGTGTGGTTTAGCGAACTCTAAGCCAGGCACTGACACCTCCTGTGTGACCTTAGGCAAGTTTTCTTTCTTTTTTTAAATGGTATTTAAGTGCTTACTACGCGCCAGGCACTGTACTAAGCGCTGGGGTTAATAAAAGCTAATCAGATTAGACACAGTTCATGTCCCACATGGCTCTCAAAGTATGAATCCCTATTTTACAGATGAGGTAACTGAGGCACAGAGAAGTGAAGACACTTCCCCAAAGTCACACAGCAGGCAAGTGGCAGAGCGGGGATCAGATCCAGGTACTTCTGACTCCCAAGCCTGCGCCCTACCCATTAGGCCACACTGATTCTCCCAGTTATTCACTTTTCTGCGCCCGTTTCCTCATCTGGAAAATGGGGATTCAACACCCTGCCTTAAGTCACACGTCCTATGTGGAGCAGGGACAACACTGTATCTACCCCAGTGTTGGGCACATAGTAAACGCTCAGCAAATATCACAATCATCATCATTACCGTCATCAACAGCACTGAGTGCCTTCCGTGTGCAGGGCACGGTATGAGAAGCAGCGTGGCTCAGTGGCAAGAGTACGGGCTTGGGAGTCAGAGAACGTGGGTTCTAATCCTTGGGCAAGTCGCTTTTAAATTTCTCTGGGCCTCAGTTACTTCACCTGCAGAATGGGGATTAAAAGTGTGAGCCCCACATGGGACAACCTGATTACCCTTTATCTACCCCAGTGCTCGGAACGGTGCTCGGTACACAGTAGGCGCTTAACAAATACCATAATTATCATCATAAGACCTTGCGAAAGTACACAGGAGATGGAAGACACCATCCCTGCCTCACCAACACGTGTGTGAAAGTGAGGCCTGAGTTACCTTTGCTCCGTCTTGAGATAAAAGGTCACAGATTCCAGGTCCCAGACAGAGTAGCAGATAAGAACCTGGAGGTGGGGCACCACTCCACATGTGCCCATGACCAAGTCCCAATCCTCGGGCTCTCCAATCATATTTATTGAGCGCTCACCTCGTGCAGAGCACCGAGCTGAGCGCTCGGGAGAGTCCGGAACCTCCTGGGCTCCAAAGGGGAGGATGGAAGGCGTGGGGGAGGAAGGCAAGAGGGCGGCCCACCTTCCTGAGAGTCCCACCCCGTGGGACACTTGGTTTTCCATCCCTCTGCACGCCGCACCCCTCCCGGCACTCCCTCTCGCCCTGGGACCTGGGGGGGAGGGGGGGGGTGTCTCACCGATGATGACCCCGCAGGTGAGCAGCGCGTAGAGAGAGGTGGTCTGCTTCAGCAGCAGGTAGGAGAGCAGGACGTTGAAGACGGTGGTGAGGGAGCGGCCCACGTTGTAGAAGGCGACCCCCACGTACTTGAGGCAGAGGTTGTTGAAGCTGATCATGCCGATGAAGACCAGGGAGAGGGGCAGGATGCCGCGGGACACCTTCGGGTCCATGCGCACGGACGGGAAGTCCAGGGTGCCCGGGAAGCAAAGGGCCAGCACACTGAGCCCCTTGCACAGCAGGACCGTCACCAGGCACTGGTAGAAAGTGACGAAGAGGGGGGCGTCCAGGCGGAGGGAGGGGCTGTCCAGCAGGTACTTGTTCAGGAAGACCATGGTGATGGAGACGAACCAGTACAGGGACACCACCAGGGCGATCTGCAAGGCCCGCAGGAGGAAGGGCTTCTCCTTGCCGGGGTCATCCTCCTCCTCCCCGGGGGGGTCCGAGTCACCCGTCAGGGCCATCCTCAGGATCCCGGAGCGCTTCAGGGGGGTCCTGTTCATGGCGGAGCGGGGAGAGGGTCAGCCCACGAGGCACGGGATGGGGGGGAGGTGCCTACGGGCGGGGGCAAGGCGGGCAGCAGGAGGGGCGAGGGTGGAGGGGAAGGGCAGGGGGCGGAAAGGGACGAGGGTGGAGGGGTGGAAAGGGATGAGGGCGGAGGAGCAGAGCGGGGGGGGCAGAAAGGGGTGAAGGGGGAGGGGCAGGGCAGGAGGGGGGGAAAGAGATGGGGGAGGGGCAGGGCAGGAAAGGGGAAAGGGATGAGGGAGGAGGGGCAGGGCAGGAGGGGGGAAAGGGATGAGGGGGGAGGGACAGGGCAGGAGAGGGGAAAGGGATGAGGGGGGAGGGGCAGGGCGGGGGGGTGGAAAGGGATGAGGGGGGAAGGGCAGGCCACCGGGGGCAGAAAGGGATAAGGGTGGAGGAGCAGGGCGGGGGGGGGGAGGAGAGGGATGAGGGTGGAGGGGCAGGGCAGGAAGGGGGAAAGGGATGAGGGTAGAGGGGCAGGGTGGGGGGGGGGCGGAAAGGGATGAGGGTGGAGGGGCAGGACAGGCGGGTGGAAAGGAGCAAGGGAGGGTTAAAGAAAAAAAAAGGTGCAGCGGGCAAACACGCAGACAGGAGCGGGGCGGCAAGGCAGGAGGGGCAATGCCCCGAATAGCGGGCTGGGTGGCTGGGGGGGCGGGGCCCGCCCCCAGCAGAGGGTCAGGGCCTGCCCCCTCGGGGGGCACAGCTGGGGGGCGGGGGGGGGGGGGGGGCACGGCCCGGGGCCCGCTGCTCGGCCGCCGCCGACGGGAAACACTTCCCGCCCTGTGCCCGCCCTTAAAGGGGCCGCGCTCCCGCGCTCTTAAAGGGACAGCGCCCGCCCGCTCCCTTAAAGGGACAGAGGTCGTCCGGCCTCCCGCCCAGGCTTTCCCTTTCTCTGAAATAGAAAACGCCCCTGCTTCGCACAGAGTAAGCGCCTAACAAATGCCATTATTATCCTTATTATTATTATTTTATCATCATTATTATTAAAGGGACAGCACCCGGACACCCACCCTCTCCCTTAAAGCAGCAGCGTGGCTCAGTGGAAACAGCCCGGGCTGGGGAGTCAGAGGTCATGGGTTCAAATCCCGGCTCAGCCTCTTGTCAGCTGTGTGACGCTGGGTCAGTCACTTGACTTCTCTGGGCCTCAGTGACCCCCATCTGTAAAACGGGGAGTAGGACCGTGAGCCCCACGGGGGACAACCTGATCACCCTGTATCCCCCCCGGCGCTTAGAACGGTGTTTGGCGCATAGTAAGCCCTTCATAAATATCTATTATTATTATCATTAAGGAGCCAGAACCCCAGGCATCCTTCGCCCAGCGTTTCCCACTCCCTTAAAGACGGTTCCTCGATAGCATTCATTCATTCGACAGGATTTACTGAGCGCCGCCTATGTGCAGAGCACTGCACTAAGCGCTCGGAACGTACAAATCGGCAACAGATAGAGACAGTCCCTGCCCCATGACGGGCTTACGGTCTAATCAGCCCTCCTGGCTCTCTTCAAGAAGCGGCGTGGCTCAGTGGAAAGAGCCCGGGCTTGGGAGTCGGAGGTCACGGGTTCTAATCCCCCTCCACCGCGAGTCAGCTGTGTGACCTTAGGCGAGTCACTTCACTTCTCTGTGCCTCAGTTCCCTCATCTGGAAAATGGGGATGAAGACTGTGAGCCCCACGTGGGACCACCTGATTCTCCCGGGTCTCCCCCCCAGCGCTTAGAACAGTGCTCTGCACAGAGTAAGCGCTTAACAAATACCAACATTATTCGTCTTAAAGGGACGGCATCAGGACGGCCTCCCTACCAGCGTTTCCCCTCCCTTAAAGGGGGCAGCCACCCCACCCTACTATCCCTGCTCCCTTAAAGAAACAGCTCCTCGACAGCCCCCTCCCCTTCGTGGAAAGAGCACGGGCTTTGGAGTCAGGGCTCATGAGTTCGAATCCCGGCTCTGCCACTTGTCGGCTGTGTGACTGTGGGCGAGTCACTTCACTTCTCCGGGCCTCAGTTCCCTCCTCTGTAAAATGGGGATGAAGACTGTGAGCCCCACGTGGGACAGCCTGATTCCCCTAGGTCTACCCCAGCGCTTAGAACAGTGCTCGGCACAGAGTAAGCGCTTAACAAATACCAACATTATTATTCTCTTAAAGAGACAGCGCCCAGCATCAGCCCTCCCCGCAGGCCCCCGGCCCTGCGTTCCCCGCTCCCTTAGAGAGACGGCTCCCTTATTCATTCATCCATCCATCCATTCATTCATTAGTATTTACTGAGCGCTTACTATGTGCAGAGCACTGTACTAAGCGCTTGGGATGAACAGGTCGGCAACAGACAGAGACGGCCCCTGCCCTTTGACGGGCTTACGGTCTAATGGGGGG
Source organism: Ornithorhynchus anatinus (assembly GCF_004115215.2). Classification (NCBI taxonomy): domain Eukaryota; kingdom Metazoa; phylum Chordata; class Mammalia; order Monotremata; family Ornithorhynchidae; genus Ornithorhynchus; species Ornithorhynchus anatinus. The sequence continues at coordinate 22,712,695 of NC_041730.1, forward strand.
AGACGGACAGACGAGAACAACTGCAATAACAGCTCTTCGACAGTCGCCCTCTCCCTTAAAGGGACAGTCGCCCACCCTACGAGCCATGCTCCCTTAAAGAGACAGCACCAGGAAAGCCACCCCTCCTACGAGCTCTGCAGAGCCAGCTCCTCGACAGCCACTCACCTTACGAGCCATGCTCCCTTAAAGAGAAGCAGCGTGGCTCAGCGGAAAGAGCATGGGCTTTGGAGTCGGAGGTCATGAGTTCGAATCCCAGCTCTGCCACTGGTCAGCCGGGTGACTGTGGGCAAGTCACTTCACTTCTCGGGGGCCTCGGTGACCTCCTCTGTAAAATGGGGATGAAGACTGGGAGCCCCACGTGGGACAACCTGATTCCCCCGTGTCTCCCCCAGCGCTTAGAGCAGTGCTCTGCACATAGTAAGCGCTTAACAAATACCAACATGATTATTATTATTATTATTAAAGAGACAGTTCCTCGACAGCCGCCCTCAGTTCCTTTAAAGAGACAGCTCCTCGACAGCAGCCCTTCCCCCCCTTAAAGAGAGAGCGCACGAGAGCCTCCCTGACGTTTCCCCTTCCCTTAAAGGGACAGTCACCCACCCTACGAGCCATGCTCCCTTAAAGAGACAGCTCCTCGCCATCCTCCACCTCCCTTAAAGGGACAGCCTCCCACCCTACGAGCCATGCTCCCTTAAAGAGACAGTTCCTCGCCGGCCGCCCTCTCAGTTCCTTTAAAGAGACAGCACCCGGACAACCGCCCGCCCTGCCCTCGCCGCTCCCCTAAAGACAGAGCTCCCCGACAGCAGCACTCCTGGTCCTTTAAGGAGACAGAACCCGGGCAGCCGAGTGCTCCCTTAAAGGGACAGCACCCGGAAAGCCGCCCCATCTAGGAGCTATGCTCCCTTAAAGAGACAGCTCCTCGACGCTCTCTCCCTTAAAGGGACAGCCACTCACCCTACGAGCCATGCTCCCTTAAAGAGACAGCTCCTCGACAGCCGCTCTCTCCCTTAAAGGGACAGTCACCCACCCTACGGGCCATGCTCCCTTAAAGAGACAGCTCCTCGACAGCCGCTCTCTCCCTTAAAGGGACAGTCACCCACCCTACGGGCCATGCTCCCTTAAAGAGACAGCTCCTCGACAGCCGCTCTCTCCCTTAAAGGGACAGCCACTCACCCTATGAGCCATGCTCCCTTAAAGAGACAGCTCCTCGACAGCCGCTCTCTCCCTTAAAGGGACAGCCACTCACCCTACGAGCCATGCTCCCTTAAAGAGACAGTTCCTCGACAGCAGCCCTCTCAGTTCCTTTAAAGAGACAGCACTGGGGCAGCCGCCCCACCTACGGGCCATGCTCCCTTAAAGAGACAGCTCCCCGACAGCAGCACTCCTAGTCCTTTAAAGAGACAGAACCCGGGCAGCCGAGCGTGGCTCAGTGGAAAGAGCATGGGCTTTGGAGTCAGAGGTCATGAGTTCGAATCCCAGCTCTGCCACTTGTCAGCCGTGTGACTGTGGGCGAGTCACTTAACTTCTCTGGGCCTCAGTTCCCTCATCTGTAAAATGGGGATTAAGACTGTGAGCCCCACATGGGACAACCTGATTCCCCTAGGTCTAGCACATAGTAAGCGCTTAACAAATACCAACATTATTATTATTATTATTATTAACTGCTCCCTTAAAGGGACAGCACCCGGAAAGCCGCCCCACCCACGAGCTCTGCTCCCTTAAAGAGACAGCTCCTCGACAGCCGCTCTCTCCCTTAAAGGGACAGTCACCCACCCTACGAGCCATGCTCCCTTAAAGAGACAGTTCCTCGACAGCCCCCTCAGTTCCTTTAAAGAGACAGCACCCGGCCAGCCGCCCCACCTACGAGCCATGCTCCCTTAAAGAGACAGCTCCTCCATAGCAGCGTCCCCCCCCCCCCTTAAAGAGATAACGCACTGAGAGCCTCCCGCTCAGCGTTTCCCCCTCCCTTAAAGAGACAGAGACCCGGCAGCAGCCTTCCCCGTCCCCTTAAAGCGTCAGCTCCCCGACAGCCTCTCACCCTACGGGCCATGCTCCCTTAAAGCCATGCTCAGTGGAAAGAGCCCGGGCTTGGGAGTCAGAGGTCATGGGTTCGACTCCCGGCTCTGCCACTTGGCAGCTGGGTGACTGTGGGCGAGTCGCTTCACTTCTCTGGGCCTCAGTGACCTCATCTGGAAAAGGGGGATGAATAATAATAATAATGTTGGTATTTGTTAAGCGCTTACTATGTGCAGAGCACTGTTCTAAGCGCTGGGGTAGACACGGGGGAATCGGGATGTCCCACGTGGGGCTCCCAGTCTTCAGCCCCATTTTCCAGATGAGGGAACTGAGGCCCAGAGAAGTGAAGCGACTCGCCCACAGTCACCCAGCTGACAAGAGACCGTGAGCCCTACGTGGGACCACCTGATGACCCTGTATCTCCCCCAGCGCTTAGAACAGTGCTCGGCACATCGTAAGCGCTTAACAAATACCAGCATTATAACAAATACAAATATTATTATTAAAGAAACAGCTCTAAAGCCCCCCCCCCCCCCCAGCTCCCTTAAAGGGACAGCACTCGAGCAGCCTCCCGCTCCCTTAAAGGGACAGCCGTCCACCGTAGGAGCCATGCTCCCTTAAAGAGACAGCTCCTCCACAGCCGCCCTCCCCTCTCTCTTAAAGAGGCAGCACTCGGTCATCCTCCCCTCCAGCGCGTCCCCTCCCTTAAAGACACAGCGCCCAATTGCAGCCCTCCCCGTCCCTTAAAGAGACAGCACCCGGACGGCATGGCCGTCCCTTAAAGGGACAGTCCCTTAAAGGGACAGTCCCTTACAGGGAATGCCCAGGCCCTTAAAGGGACAGCCGCCCACCCTACGAGCCATGCTCCCTTAAAGAGACAGCACCCGCACAGCCCCACCCCATCCTCTTAAAGGGACAGCACCCGGGCAGCCCCCCTCCCTACAGAGCCATGCTCCCTTTAAGAGACAGCTCCTTCACGGCCGCCCTCCCCTCCCTCTTAAAGAGATAGAACTCGGACATCCTCCTCCCCCACCGTTTCCCCTCTCTTAAAGACACAGCGCCCAGGAGCAGCCTTCCCCGTCCCCTTAAAGGGACAGACGCCCTCCCCACGAACCATGCTCCCTTAAAGAGACAGCTCCTCCACAGCCGCCCTCCCCTCTCTCTTAAAGAGACAGAACTCGGTCATCCTCCCGCCCAGCGTGTCCCCTCCCTTAAAGACACAGCGCCCAATTGCTGCCCTCCCCGTCCCTTAAAGAGACAGCACCCGGATAACATGGCTGTCCCTTAGAGGGACAGCCCCTTAGAGGGACAGTCCCTTAGAGGGACAGCCCCTTAAAGGGACAGTCCCTTAAAGGGACAGTCCCTTAAGGGAATGCCCGCGCCCTTCAAGGGACAGGCGCCCATCCTACAAGCCATGCTCCCTTAAAGAGACAGCTCCTCGACAGCCGCCCTCCCCACCCTCTTCAAGGGACAGTGGATCCACTGAACGCTGATTGTGTGCGGAACACTGTACTAAACGCTTGCCAAGCACGAGACAGCAACAGAGACATCCCTGCCCACAACGACCTCACAGGTCGGGGGGGGGCGGGGAGGGGGGAGAGAGAGACATTAAAACGAGTAAACAGGCATCAATCTAAATACAGATCGTTCTGATAGTAATGGTATTTGTTAAGCGCTTACTGTGGGCCAAGCACTGGATGCAAATACACACAAGTGCCGTGGGGCGGGGGGAGCAGAGGGAGGGGGAGCTGAGGAAATGGGGGGGCTTAGTCTGGGAAGGCTTCTCGGAGGAGGTGCGCCTTCAGTAAGGCTCTGAAGGCGGGGAGAGGGATTCCTCCTCCGGCGGCTACCTCTGCCCGGCCGTAGCCCCTCCCTCGCCCGCCCTGGGCCCGGCTACCTACCGGGCTAGCGGCCCTCCGCTCAGCTCCCTCCCGACGGGGCTGCAACCTGCCAGACCTCGAAGCTGCACCCGCAAGGCTCCGGAGCTGCAGCTGCAAAGCCCCGGAGCTGCAGCTGCAAAGCCCCGGGGCTGCACTTGCTAAGCTCCGCGGCCGCACCTGCTAAGCCCCGGAGCTGTACCTGCAAAGCCTCGGAGCTGCACTGCAAAGCCTCGGAGCGGCACTGCAAGGCCCCGGAGCTGCCCTTGCAAAGCCCCGGGGCTGCACCGCCAAGCCCCGGAGCTGCACCTGCAAAGCCCCGGAGCTGCACCTGCAAGGCTCCGGAGCTGCACCTGCAAAGCCCCGGAGCTGCACCGCCAGGCCCCGGAGCTGCACCTGCAAAGCCCCGGAGCTGCACCGCAAGGCCCCGGAGCTGCACCTGCAAAGCCCCGGACCTGCACCTGCAGGGGCTCCGCCTCCTCTCCCCGCCCCGGGCCTGTTCCTGCTTCCTGCTCCTCCGGTCTCCCGCCTGGACGCCGCCCCTCTCGCTCCCCGGTCCCCTCCTAAGAAGAATAATTCCTTCATTCAGTCGTATTTATTGAGCGCTTACTGTGTGCAGAGCAGTCTACTAAGCGCTTGGAAAGTACAACCCAGAGACAAAGAGAGACAACCCCTGCCCACACCAGGCTCACGGTCTAGACGAGGGGCGAGACAGATATCGAATAAATAAGAATTAAGGATATATACCTAGCGAAACAAGTAAACAGGCATCAATAGAAATAGAATTCTAGATCTACATACGTCAAAACAAGTAAACAGGCATAATACGAATAAATAAGAATCAAAGATATATACCTAGGGAAACAAGTAAACAGGCATCAATAGAAATAGAATTCTAGATCTACATACGTCAAAACTAGTAAACAGGCATAATACGAATAAATAAGAATCAAAGATATAAACCTATGGAAACAAGTAAACAGGCATCAATAGAAATAGAATTCTAGATCTACATACGTCTAAACAAGTAAACAGGCATAATAGGAATAAATAAGAATCAAAGATATATACCTATCGAAACAAGTAAACAGGCATCAATAGAAATAGAATTCTAGATCTACATACATCTAAACAAGTAAACAGGCATTAATGGAAATAAATAGAATTCTAGATATGTGAATTTATACACAAGTGGTGTGGGTAAGGGGGGGGGGGAGTTGGGGAAAGGGAGGGAGTCGGGGCGATGGGGAAGGGAGGGGGAGCTGAGGACAAGGGGAGTTTAGTCTGGGAAGGCCTCCTGGAGGAGGTGAGCCTTCATCATCATAATAATGATGGTATTTGTTAAGCGCTTACTATGTCCCAAGTCAGCGTGGCTCAGTGGAAAGAGCACGGGCTTTGGAGTCAGGGGTCATGGGTTTGAATCCCCGTTCGGCCACCTGTCAGCTGTGTGACTTTGGGCAAGTCACTTAACTTCTCGGTGCCTCAGTGACCTCATCTGTAAAATGGGGATTGGGACTGTGGGCCCCACGTGGGACAACCTGATTCCCCTGGGTCTACCCCAGCGCTTAGAACAGTGCTCGGCACGTAGTGAGTGGTTAACAAATATTATTATAAGGGTCGACCCTGGAGAGTTTCCAGTCCCCTACCTGTCTCGACTACGGGAGGGAGAGTCAAGCAGAGGCCTGTCCATTCCATTCCTAGCTCGGGCAGTGGCTAGCGAGGGGAAGGCCATCTGCTCTAAGTCAAAACTCCCTGTGCCGGGCAGCAGTGACGTGGGAGAGAGTAGAGGGCAGAGACTCAAGTTGACAAAGCGGAAGGAGGCGGGGGTAAACCACTTCCGTATTTTTACCAAGAAAACTCTGTGGGTCCACTACCAGAACGGTTGCAGATGGAGGAGGGGCTTTCCGGGAGAGATGTGTCCATGGCGTCGCTATGGGTCGGACACGACTCGATGGCATAAGACAAGACAGGATGTGCCAAGTACTGTTTAAAACGCCGGGGTAGATACAAGGTCATCGGGTTGAGAGGCTCACAGTCTTAATCCCATTTGACAGATGAGGTAACTGAGGCACGGAGAAGTGAAGTGACCTGCCCAAAGGCACACAGCTGACAAGTGGCGGAGCGGGGTTTAGAACGGTGCTTGGCACATAGTAAGCGCTTAACAAATTCCATCGTTATTATTAGAACCCACGACCTCTGACTCCCAAGCCCGTGCTCTTTCCGCCAAGCCACGCTGCTTCTGTGTCTATTTATTGAAGCCATAATCATTATGGCATCCGTTAAGCACTCACTATGTGTCAGGCACTGGACTAAGCGCTGGGGTGGATTCAAGCAAATCGGGTTGGACACGGTCCTCGTCCCATGTGGGGCTCCCGGTCTCAATCCCCATTTTACAGATGAGCAGACTGAGGAACAGAGAAGTGTGGACCAAGCGCTGGTGCGTAGACAAATTAATTAGATTGGACAGAGTCCATGTACCACATGGGGCTTTACAATCTTAACCCCCATTTTACAGATGAGGAAACTGAGGCACAGAAAAGTGATTTGCGCCGACTTCACACAGCAGACAAGTGGCGGAGCTGGGATTAGGATCCAGGTCCTTCTGACTCCCCGGCCCGTGCTCTACCCACTGGGCCAGGTGGCTCCCTACCCTGTCCCTCAGTCACCCCACTCCCCTGGCCTTAGGCAAACACTCTGGTTTACACTTCCTCCTGAAGCATTTCCTGTTGCCACACCTGCTTTCCAACTCATTTTTTAAAACTCTCTCTTTGTCTTGGAGCCTCCTGGGCAGCAAATGCGAGGGTGGGGCAGCGGGCCCTGGGCAGCGAAGGGTAGGCGGTGTCCCTTTGGGAAAAATCAGCCTTAAATTAATGTCAGCAGGAATAGAGACTGTCCCTAAATGGCTATTGGCCTTTGGATATCCTTCTTGAGAGGTTGGTGACTTTTGAGGAAAGTTCTCAATTTTAGCACGTGGCTTCAATCAATCGCATTTATTAATTTTATTTTTTTAAATGGCATTTTTTAAGCACTTACTATGCCAGGCACTGAACCAAATGCTGGTGCTGATACAAGTTAAGTTGGACACAGTCTCTGTCCCACGTAGGGTTCACACTCTCAATCCCCACTTTATTCATTCATTCATTCAATAGTATTTATTGAGCGCTTACTATGTGCAGAGCACTGGACTAAGCGCTTGGAATGGACAATTCGGCAACAGATAGAGACAGTCCCCGCCCATTGACGGGCTTACGGTCTAATCGGGGGAGACAGACGGACAAAAACTATAGCAATAAATAGAATCAAGGGGATGTTCATCTCATTAACAAAATAAATAGGGTAATAAAAATATATACAAATGAGCGGACGAGCACAGTGCTGAGGGGAGGGGAAAGGAGAGGGGGAAGAGCAGAGGGAAAGGGGGGAAAAGAGGGCTTAGCTGAGGGGAGGTGAAGGGGGGGATAGAGAGGGAGCAGAGGGAAAAGGGGGAGCTCAGTCTGGGAAGGCCTCTTGGAGGAGGTGAGCTCTAAGTAGGGTTTGGAAGAGGGGAAGAGAGTTAGTTTGGCGGAGGTGAGGAGGGAGGGCGTTCCGGGACAGCGGGAGGACGTGGGTTGGGGGTCGACGGCGGGATAGGCGAGAACGGGGGGACGGTGAGGAGGTGGGCGGCGGAGGAGCGGAGCCTACGGGGTGGGCAGTAGAAAGAGAGAAGGGAGGAGAGGTAGGAGGGGGCAAGGGGATGGAAGGCCTTGAAGTCTAGAGTGAGAAGTTTTTGTTTCGTGCAGAGTTTGATGGGCAACCACTGGAGGTTTTTAAGAAGGGGAGTGACGTGCCCAGAGCGTTTCTGCAGGAAGATGAGCCGGGCGGCGGACGGGCGGCGGAGTGAAGAATAGACTGGAGCGGGGAGAGACAGGAGGAAGGGAGATCAGAGAGAAGGCTGACGCAATAATCCAGCCGGGATATTACGAGAGCCCGTAGCAGTAAGATAGCCGTTTGGGTGGAGAGGAAAGGGCGGATCTTGGCGATATTATAAAGGTGAGGCCGGCAGGTCTCGGTGACGGATTGGATGTCTGGGGTGAATGAGAGAGCTGAGTCAAGGATGACACCGAGGTTGCGGGCTTGAGAGACGGGGAGGATTGTCATACCATCCACGGTGATAGGGAAGTCAGGAAGAGGACAGGGCTTGGGAGGGAAGATAAGGAGCTCAGTTTTGGACATGTTGCGTTTTAGGTGGGGGGCAGACATCCAGGTAGAGACGACCGGGAGGCAGGAGGAGATACTTTACAGATGAGATAACTGAGGCACAGGGAGGGGAGGAAGGAGTGAGAAGCAGCACGGTTTAGTGGATAGAGCACAGGCCTGGGAGTCAGATGGCCATGGGTTCTGATACCGGTTCCGCCACTTGTCTGCTGTGTGACCTTTAGCAAGTCACTTCAGCTCTCTGTACCTCAGTTTCCTCATCTGTACAATGAGTATTGAGATTGTGAGCCCTACCTGGGACAGGGACCGTGTCCAACCTGATTTGATTGTATCCACCCCAGTGCTTAATACAGTGCCCGACACATAGTAAGCGCTTAACAACAAGTACCTAATTATTAGCAATATTATTATTAAATGACTTGCCCGAGGTCCCATATCAGACAAGTGGCCGAACCAGGATTAGAACCCAGGTCCTTCTGACTCCCATGCTGCTCTATCCACTAGGCCATGCTGCTTCTTCACTGAGCATTTATTGTGTGCAGAGCACTGTACTAAGCGCTTGGGAGAGTACAATATAACTGAGTTAGCAAACACATTCCCTGCCCACAGGAGCTCAAAGTCTAGAGGGTGAAAGTGTTTGTTTTGCTTCTGCTGAACTTTCCCAGGCACTTAATATGCTGCTCTGCACTCAGTAGGTGATCAGTAAGTACAGTTGATTGAATGATCGATTCCCTACTGTTGAAACCCCACCCCTTCGGTAGTTGTGCTTTGTCTCAGCTCCTGTGGTCTCAGGCTCCATTTTGGGAAAATAGGGATCTCTCATCTCAGTGCGTTTCTGTGCGAGAGCAAGAGAGGATTTACAACAAAAGTCCTGTAAAATTAAAGCATGACAAATGTCCATTTGCATATAATACGGCTCCTCCCAAGAGGACACAACAGTTTCTAATTGCCCTGTAAAACCGGCAATCCCCCGGGGCCTGGCAGCAAATTTAAGAATGGATTCTCAGTGAATTAATTTTCATTTGCAAACCAAAGGTTAGGGAATGGCAAGGAGCTATGAAGTTTCCCCGACTTCAAGTTCAAGAAGTTTCCACAGTAAAGGACAACCTTTCCACAGCAGCACCGAGGCAGTCCCAGTCAGTCCAAACAGGCCACATGGCCTTCTCCATTTTTTTACATGGCATTTATAAACACTTATTATGTGTCAAATACTATTCTAATCACTGGAGTTACATGTTAATCAGGTGGGGCTCACAATCAAGTAGGAGGGAGAACCGGTAGTGAATCCCCATTCTACAGTTGAGGAAACTGAGGTGCAGAGAAGTTAAGTGACGTGCCTGAGGTCACACAGCAGGCAAGTGGGAAGCAGTGAGGCCCAGTGGATGGAACACGGGCCTGGAAATCAGAAGAACCTGGGTTCTAATCCGGGATCTGCCACTTGCCTTGGGCAGGTCACTTCATTTCTCTGTGCCTCCCTTAAAATGGGATTAAAATTATGAACCCCATGTGGGACAGGGACTGTATTCAACCTGATTATCTTCTATCTATCCAAATGCTCAGAACAGTGCTTGGCACATAGTAATCGCTTAACAAATACCTTAGAGAATAAAAAGGATAGGGCTTGCCGTACTTGGAAAGAGTTTAGTTCTTGGGGCATTGATGAAATCAGCCCCGTGGGAGCATGGAGGTTGCCTGACCTTTTCCGATTTCACAGACTCAAGGAGAAGCAGCGTGGCTCAATGGAAAGAGCCCAGGCTTGGGAGTCAGAGGTCATGGGTTCTAATCTCAGATCCGCTGCTTGCCAGCTGTGTGACTTTGGGCAAGTCACTTTACTTCTCTGTGCCTCAGTTCCCTCGTCTGTAAAATGGGGATTAAAACTGTGAGCCCCATGTGGGACAACCTCATCACCCTGTATCCCTCGGCGCTTAGAACAGTGCTTTGCACATAGCAAGCGCTTAACAAATACCACTATGTATTTATTTTATTTACTGAGTGCTTACTGTGTGTGGAGCGCTGTGCTAAACAGTCAACCCATCAGTCATACTTACTGAGCACTTACTGTGTGCCCTCCCCACTTCTAGGCTGTGAGCCCATTGTTGGATAGGGATCATCTCTATTTGTGGCTGAATTGTACTTTCCAAGCGCTTAGTACAGTGCTCTGCACACAGTAAGCACTCAATAAATACGATTGAATGAATGAATGAAGTGCGAAGTGCTTAGGGGAGTACGAAATAATAATGTAACAGCGTTGGCAGACACGTTCCCTGCCCACAGTGAGCTCACAGTCTGGTGGGGAGAACTTCTGGGAGAATGAACAAGAATAATAATGTTGGTATTTGTTAAGCGCTTACTATGTGCCGAGCACTGTTCTAAGCGCTGGGGTAGACACAGGGGAATCAGGTTGTCCCACGTGGGGCTCACAGTCTTAATCCTCATTTTACAGATGAGGGAACTGAGGCACAGAGAAGTGAAGTGACTTGCCCACAGTCACACAGCTGCCAAGGGGCAGAGCCGGGGTTCGAACCCATGACCTCTGACTCCAAAGCCCGTGCTCTTTCCAGTGAGCCACGCTGCTTCTCAAGAAGTACAGTAGGATGCTTGGCACCGAACGGGATGCTTCAGAAAGCGGCTGAAAAATTGTCAGAGCTCAGAAATGGTCACATCGGGGAGGCGGAAAGCGTGAATATTTACGATAGATTACACATCCGCTTCATTCTGCTCTATGTATATTAGGGGAGGGATTTCTGGAGGAATCAAGAACTGAACCAGCCTTTTAGAGAGGATGGATTTTCCGTTGAGATCAGTATTTGCGGGGGGGTCACGGAAGCGAGTTCTCAGTCTCCAGAGCACTTTCCGCGTTCCCAGAGACAGTGTCACGGGTGGTGTGAGTAGGCGTGGGGAGGGACGGTCTCTGGCAGAGGCTTTGACAACAGTCCTTTGCTGCATGGGTCTCTCCCCCAGCCGTGGGATCTCTAGGTCATTCATTCATTCATTCAACCACATTTACGGAGCACTTACTGTGTGCAAAACACTGTACTAAGCGCTTGTTGTTTCCTGAAGAGTCTAATTCTTGGGGCTCTGATGAACTCAGCCTCCTGTGAGCATGGAGGTTGCCTGACCTTATCCGATTTCACAGGCTCACAGCCTCAATCACTCAGTGGTGTGATAGACACACTTCCTGCTCACAACAAGCTTACAGTCTAGAGGGGGAGACAGACATTAATATAAAGAAAAAAAATCAATTACAGGTCCTTTTGTTGGCAGCCAGAGGCCCAGTGGTGACAGGAAACGTGTCGAGTCAATTACAGGTCCTTTCGTTGGCAGCCAGAGGCCCAGTGGTGACACGAAACGTGTCGAGTCGGGCCCTGGATTCTGCCGCTTGATCGGGCCTCGGCGGCGGCTGGTTTTCCCGTCCCTCACCCCTCCCGCTGGCTACTACTCCCGGGGACATTCCAAGGGGCTCACTGACGGGAGAAGGAGGTGGAGTCGGGTGAGTCAGGGGACCAGAGGGAGGGGGAGGAGGAAAAAGGAATAAACCAGGGCGATCCCAGGTGCCATTAAGCCTTTGATGAGACAGGTGGCAACATTCATGGTCAGATTTAGCGAATGCTTACCGTGTGCAGAACACTGTACTTCCTTGCTGGCCTCCTCCCAGTGGGTGTTTATAATGACTAAGGGAGGGACCCAGGCAGAACAACACGGGGTTCACGGCCACTGGTGGCGGCTGGCAGTTCAACCTCAGGACTACAGAAGCAGTGTGGCCCAGTGGATAGGACGCCGTCCTACTGGGTTCTGCTGTGGGACCTCAGTCAGGTCACTTAACTTCTCTGTGCCTCAGTTACCTCATCTGTTAAATGGGGATTAAGAATGTGAGCCCCATGTGGGACGTGAATTATGTCCAACCCGATTAGCTTGTATCTACCCCAGTGCTTAGAACAGTGCTTGCTTGACATGTAGTAAGTGCTTAAAAAATACTGTCATTATCATTATTATTAATAATCCTCCCTTCTGTGCACAAGCACTTGGATTTGCTCCCTTTATTCGCCCCTCCTCCAGCACCACAGCACTTAAGAACATATCTGTAATTTATTTATTTATGTGTCCCTCTCTCTAAATGGCATATAATCTTATATAATGTATTTATATTATTGTCTCTCTCTCCCTCTAGACTGTAAGCTCACTGTGGGTAGGGAGCGTGTCTACCGTCTCTGGTATATTGTACTCTTCCAAGCTCTTAGTACAGTGCTCTGCACAAAATAAGTGCTTAATCAATACGATTGATTGATTGATTGCCCCATCCAGTCGATGGTAGTTGCTGAGCTCTTACTGTGTGCAGAGCACTGTACTAGATGCTTGGAAGAATAGAATCGACCCTGCCTTTCCTTTCTTCCACTGCCCAGGTCTGAGACCTGCAAGCCAGTGGGAGGTCTGAGTGGAGGGTGGTTAGGGAATGATAGGCCTCGGGGTCGTGGATTCCTGCAGCTTCATTTCCCTTCCTGCTCTCGCGCGGAATGAGCAGTATGGCTGTGATTATTGCAGCGTGGCTGCCATGGCTGTAGGCTAGTGGATAGAGCATGGACCTGGGAGTCAGGTCATGGGTTCTAATCTCGGCTCTGCCACATGTCTGCTGTGTGACCTCGGGCAAGTCAGTTCACTTCCTTCAGTTTCTTCATTTGTAACATGGGGATTGAGACTGTGAGCCCCAAGTGGGACAGGGACTGCATCCAACTCAATTACCCCAGTGCTTCGAACAGCGCCCGGCACAGAGTAAGCGCTTAACGAATACCACAGTTAGCATGGCTGCAGGTGACTGCGGCATGGATGTGATGCCTGCGGTGCGGCTGCACTGACTGCAGCGCGGATGTGATGACTGTAGTGTGGTTGCACCGACTGCAGTGAGGCTGCAGTGACCGCAGCATGGCTGTAATGACTGCAGTGTGGTCACAGCCTGGAGAGACCACTGCTGGGGGGCAGTTTGGGGCTAGCAGGGGGACAGTCTGGGCAGAGAGGGCAGGGCGGTTGGGGTGGGTGAGGGAGAGGCTGGTCTTCCCGGCTCCAATTCTGCCGCCCTGGAGCATCGCTGGCTTGGAGAAGGAGCGAGAAGTTCCCCCCCCCCCCCGCCCCCCTTGGATTTCTGCAGAAACCTTTGGCCTAGAAGGTATTTTTCCTGGAACTGAACAGTTCATCTCTCCTGGGCGGTGGCCGCCCCACAGGGCCTTGCTTTGTGTCTCCCAGCTGCTGTGAGGGCTCTTTCCTTCTATCCCCGGAGAAATGTTGACTCTCCCCCCCCCCGCAAGAGAGGGGCAGGGGCTGGCCAGGCAAACCTGAATCAGGCTCCTCCGGGGACTTCTCCAAAAAAGAGTCTCTCCTCTCCCTCAAGGGACTGAAATGAAGTGGTAAAGGATGCCAGGGCGCTCGTCTCCTCAGGTAGCAGGCGGGCAGCAGCAGTGAGCTCAGGGCTTCGTGCACCGGGAGTGAAAGGGGAAGTTTGGCCGAGAGTGGGCCTCGGAAACGGATCCAGTTGGCATTTCTTAGAAAAAGCAGGCTGCTGTAAGTGTGGGTCTCCATCGTGGGGCAGCACAGGCTCGGTCTACGTGAACAGATCCATCGGGGTCGGATGAAAACTTCCGATCCAAGACATTCCGGGGGAGAGGGGACCCCAAAAAACTCAGGCCAGGAGTCTGCGACTCTCCCCTTGGGTCACTCCCCTGAGCTCACTCCTCTTTACTGTTCTGGGAGGCACAGCCCCTGGGTAACGAGACTGAAATGGGTTTTGGGTTGTGGGTTTTTGTTTTTTTAATGGTATTTGTTCAGTGTTGACTATGAGCCAGGCACTATATTAAACGCTGGTGTGGATACAAGAAGCAGCGTGGCTCAGTGGAAAGAGCACCGGCTTGGGAGTCAGAGGTCATGAGTTCGAATCCCAGCTCGGCCGCTTGTCAGCTGTGTGACTGTGGGCAAGACACTTAACTTCTCTGTGCCTCGGTTACCTCATCTGGAAAATGGGGATTAAGACTGTGAGCCTCATGTGGGACAACCTGATTACCCTGTATCTACCCCAGCGCTTAGAACAGTGCTCTGCACACAATAGGCGATTAACAAATACCAACATTATTATTATACAAGCTAGTCAGATTGAGCACGGTCTCTGTCCTGCAAAGGGCTCACAGTGTCAATCCCGATAGAGAAGCAGCGTGGCTCAGTGGAAAGAGCAAGGGCTTGGGAGTCAGAGATCATGGGTTCTAATCCCAGCACCGCAGTTTGTCTGTTGTGTGACTTTGAGCAAGTCACTTCACTTCTCTGGTCCTCAGTGACCTCATCTGTAAAATGGGGATTAAGACTGTGAGCCCCACATAGGACAACATGATCACCTAGTATCCCTCCTAGTGCTTAGAACGGTGCTTTGCACATAGTAAGTGCTTAACGAATGCCATCATTATTATTATTATTATTTTATAGATGAGGTAACTGAGGTGCATAGAAGTTAAGTGACTTGCCTAAGGTCACACAGCAGGTGAATGGCAGAGTTGGGAGTAGACCATGAGATTGTCATTGTGACTTCCTTCTCTCTTCCTCCACCTTCGCCTCTGTGTCACAGTGACGCCCCCTCTACATGGAACCCCCTCCCCATTTGAATCAGACAAAGCACGTCCCTCCACACTTCCAAAGCCCTTCTGGAAGCCCGGAGGAATTCCTCGATTAATTCCCACCTTTCTTGTCATTCCACCCCACCGGTTTCAATCAGTGTAACAATTAATGGTATTTATCAAGCGCTTACTGCGTGCAGAGCACTGTTGTAAGCGCTGGGGTAGATACAGGGTAATCAGGTTGTCCCACATGAGGCTTACGGTCTTACTCCCCATTTTCGGTGCCTCAGCATTTAGGAAAATACAACGCAACAGAGTTGATAGACACATTCACTGCTCACAATAAGCTAAGTCCAGACTAAACCCCCCTTTTCCTCAGTTCACCCTACCCTCTGCATCGCCCCGACTCGCTCCCTTTGCTCTACCCCCTCTCCCCATCTCACAGCACTTGTGTATATGTGTACATATCTATAATTCTATTTATATTAATGCCTGTTTACTTGTTTTGAGGTGTATAGATCTATAATTCTTCTATTTATTTATACTGATGCCCGTTTATTTGTTTTGATGTCTGTCTCCCCCCTTCTAGACTGTAAACCCAGTGTGGGAAGGGCTTGTCTCTCTTTACTGCTGAACTGTACTTTCCAAGCACTCAGTACTGTGCACTGGGCACAGTAAGCGCTCAATAAATATGGCTGATTTGAATGATTGAGCTTACGGTCGAGTCTCCCTAACGTTCCTGTTTATATTTGTTCACCATTGATTTATTGTATGTACTTCTGTTCTGACTCTTTTACCTTTTGTAAAATTGGGCACTTCGAGTCTGCTTGTCTACCCCATTGTATGGCCTGCTTCTCAAGGGCTAGAATCTCCCGGATAGGTGCCTAATACAGTGCTCTGAACATAGTAGGCATCCAGTACATGCTGTCAGTGATGATGATGACGATACCCCACAGGGTCTCAGTGCTTACTATGTGCCAGATACTGTATTAACACCTGGGGTAGATACACGATAATCAGGTTGGACACAGTCCACGTCCCATATGGGGCTCACAGTCTTAATTCCCATTTTACGGATGATATAACTGAGGCACAAAGAAGTGAAGTGATGGCCCAAGGTCACATAGCAGACAGGTGGTAGAGCTGGGATTAAAACCTAAATCCTTCTGACTCCCAGGCCCATGCTCTATCCACTAGGCAACTCTTCTTTTCTGCTTCCCCTCCCCTCCGCCTTCTTCCTCAGGAGGGATCAGTGGGAGCCAGGGTGCTGATGATGTTCTCTACAGAGGGGAGGCGAGGCCGGGCAGTGTATATCATTCCCTGAGCTCAGGATTCTGCATTCCGCTTCCCCACCTTCCAATTCCCACCCTCGATCCCCAAGAGGTGCCTGTGGGCTGCCCCTTAGAGGCCCCAGAACAGAGGCATTAATTACCATTAACAATGTGAACCTGGACTCCTCTCCCTTGCTCTCAATCCTGGGTTATGAGATTTCCCTCCCATCCCCTCTGGCTACTGTGGCAGTTCTGGGAGTTTTATGGGGCTATAATGTGGGCAGCACCCACAGGCCTCTCTCTGCCTGTAATATACAGCTCTTTCCCAGGCCCCTGGATCTGCTCTCCCCAGTCGCCTGAGCCTCCAGTTCAGTGTCTTTCAGATTAAAGGCATCTCTTGGCCTTTAGGATCACCAGCTCCCGGCATGGGGGAGAAGCAGGATGGCCTAGTGGCAAGAGCCCAAGTTTGGGAGTCAGAGGACGTGAGTTTGTCGGCTGTGTGAACTTGGGTAAGTCGCTTCACTTCTCTGTGCTTCACTTCCCTGATCATTAAAAGACTGAGCCCCATCAGGGACAGAGACTTTGTCCAACATGATTTCCTTGTATCAACCCAAGCAGTGCTTGTCACAAAGTAAGTGCTTAACATATACCGTAATTATATTAGAGCTGGCAGCCTCTGGTACTGTTCTCGCTACTGCTGCTGTCTGGGTCTGCATCCCCAGCTGGGATTTTTTTGTTGGCATATGAGGGAGCTGAGGCACCGAAGCTAAGTAACTTGACCAAGCTCACCCAGCAGGCCGGGAATAGAATCCAGGACTTCAGTCTCCCAGGCCCGTGCTTCCTTCCACCAGACCACGCCGCTTCCCACTTGTCGATGGATCAATCTGTCAATAGCATTTATTGAGTGCGGCTGAGCTCTAAGTGCTAGCGTGAGTACGATAGAGAAAGAAGACACAGTCTTTGGAGTTTATGATCTAATGGGGGAGACGGACACAAAATTATAGATCAAAGGAAGAAAAGAATAGAAAGGTAGATATATGGCTAAGTGCTTATATAACTATGGATGCCTGGGAATGCAGAAGTGCAGAGGTGGTGATTGGGAGGCCATCACTTAGAGAGGAAAAAAAATGAATCAGGGAAAGCGTCCTAGAGGAGATGGGATTTCAGAAGGGCTTTAAATTTGGGGACAACTGGAGTTTGGCAGATTTGAAGGCAGAGAAAGTTCTAGACAGGGGAAGGGTATAAACAGCGTGAGGTGAATTTAGAAGGAAAAAGGAGTGTGAGTTTGGATGTAGCGGGAGGAGAGAGTTGAGAAGTGGGAGAAAGCTGACGGCAAACCTTAAAGCCAATGCACAGGAGTTTCTGTCTGATGCAGAAAGGAATACGTGGGCATTGATCGTGTTAGAGGAGTGGAGAGATGGATGCAGAACGATGGTTTAGAAAAACGAGTCATGTGGGACATGGATTGTGTTGGACTGTGTCCAACCTGATTAGCTTGTATCTCTAGACTGTAAGCTGGTTATGGGCAGGGAATGTGTCTGTTTATCGCATGTGTGTGTATGTGTCTGTACTGCACACAGTAAACGCTCAGTAAATATGATTGAATGAATGAATCTATTCCAGCGCTTAATAGGGTGCCTAGTACTTAGTAAGTGCTTAACAATTAGCATTAAAAAAAGAAGAAGGGGCGGATCCTGCAAATGCTGTGGAGGAAGAACTGACAGGATTTGGTGAGAGCTGAATGTGGGGGTTGAAAGACAGGAAGGAGTCAAGGATAATGCCAAGGTTGTGGGTTTGAGACATGGGGAGGATGGAGGTGTTGGCAGCTGCGATGGGTGGAGGAGAGGAGTTGGGAGGATTTCTACTGACATCATCCAGTTATTATAGAGTCCCGTGTGTCATCTAAGTTATGCTGCTTACAGGGTAACATGATAATATAAGCTCACTGTGGGAAGGAAATGGGTCTACCACCTTTATTTTATTATATTCTCCCAAGCACTTAGAACAAGTGCTCTGGACTCAGTAAGCCCTCAACAATTTGATTAAGAGTATGAGCCCCATGTGGGACAGGGACTGTGTCCAACTTGATTAATTGTATTGATCCCAGTGCTTAGAAGAGTACTAGGCACATAGTAAGTGCTTAATAAGTATCATCATAATAATTATTATTATAACTATGACTGATGATGATGACATCATGCAGAAGCCCATCGGGTGTTTCTTTGCAGTGTCCCTTCACCCTGTCTTATTGCCTTAGAGCCATTATGTTTCTCTCCCCAAGTCCCTGTTAACCCAGGTTATGCTTCCATTTGGATTGGGCACTTTGGCTGTTCCCCCCCACGCCCTCAGTCCACCCTCACCCTCTCAGGGATAGCCCACCTCGAAGCAGTTCGATTGCCTTGCTTACTTTTGGAAGCCTCCATGTCCCGTGTTCCCTTTGGAGGCAGCAGGGATCTTTGGGAGTCCTGTTGGCCTCCCTGGGGTTGGTTGCTGGTGAGGCAAAGGAGACAGTAGCGGAGATGGATGGGTATTTTTCCTTGTCTTCTCTGGGCTCACCCCGCTATTTATAGTTGGGATTTGTGGTCCTTGATGGACCATAACTCACTCCATCCAGGCTAATGTCAAAAGGAGTTTTTAAGGCTCTTCAGCTGAGGAGTTGGGGAAAGTGTCTTCATTCAGTCAGACAGTCAGTCAGTCAGTCAGTATTTAGTGAGAGCTTAATGTGAGCAGAGCACAGTGCTAAGAGCTTGGGAGAGCATAGTGTAACAGACATATTCCCCGCCTACAGTGAGCTTACAGTTTAGAGGGAGAGACAGTAATAGAAGTAAATAAATTACAGATACGTACGCAAGTGCTGGGGGGCTGGGAAGGGGGATGAATAAATGGAGCAAGTCAGGGTGACGCAGAAAGGAGCTGAAGAAAAGGAAAAGAGGGCTTAGTCAGGAAAGACCTTACTGTTGCCTTGCATCCTTCTGCCCTGCCATCTGCCGTTTAGTATTTTTACAGCCCTTGCAGATCAGGTTTCTGGGTTAGGCCAGCCCTGTGGCTTTGGCTTGGTGGAGGGAGACAGTGTGGTACAGTGAAGACATCGCTGTCCAGGAGTCTAGATTGTAAGCTCATTGTGGGCAGGGAACATCTTTGTTGAATTCATTCATTCAATAGTATTTATTGAGCACTGTGCAGAGCACCGTACTAAGCGCTTGGAATGTACAAGTCGGCAACAGATAGAGACAGTCCCTGCCCTTTGACGGGCAGACAAGAACAACGGCAATAAATAGAGTCGAGGGGAAGAACATCTCATAAAAACAATGGCAAATAAATAGAATCAGGGTGATGTACATCTCATTAAACAAAATAAACAAAATAAATAGGGTGATGAAGATATATACAGTTGAGCGGATGAGTACAGTGCTGAGGGGGTGGGACGGGAGAGGGAGAGGAGAGGGAAAGGGGGGAGAAGAGGGTTTAGCTGCTGAGAGATGAAGGGGGAGGGTAGAGGGAGCAGAGGGAAGAAGGGGGGAGCTCAGTCTGGGAAGGCCTCTTGGAGGAGGTGAGCTTTAAGTAGGGATTTGAAGAGGGGAAGAGAATTAGATTGATGGAGGTGAGGAGGGAGGGCATTCCAGGACCGCGGGAGGACGTGGCCCAGGGGTCGAAGGCGGGATAGGCGAGACCGAGGGACGGTGAGGAGGCGGGCGGCAGAGGAGCGGAGCGTGCGGGGTGGGCGGTAGAAAGAGAGAAGGGAGAGGTAGGAAGGAGCAAGGTGATGGACAGCCTTGAAGCCTAGAGTTGTTGTGTTGTGCTCTCCCAAGCACTTATACAGTGCTTTGCACACAATAAGTGCTCAGTAAATACCATTGATTGATTGAGTTAGGAAACCTGAACTCTAATACCGGCTCCAGCCTTACCTCACATAAATTACTCAAAAGACCTTGGGCAAATATCACATCCTCTCAGCTGGCTCATCTGTCCCTTCTAGACTGTAAGCTTGTTGTGTATCTACCAACTCCCTTGTATTATATTCTCCCAAATAATAATGTTGGTATTTGTTAAGCGCTTACTATGTGCTGAGCACTGTTCTAAGCGCTGGGGTAGATACAGGATAATCAGGTTGTCCCACATGAGGCTCACAGTCTTAATCCCCATTTTACAGATGAGGTAACTGAGGCACCGAGAAGTTAAGTGACTTGCCCAAAGTCACACAGCTGACAGGTGGCGGAGCTGAGATTAGAACCCACGACCTCTGACTCCTAAGCCCGTGATCTTTCCGATGAGCCACGCTGCTTCTCTATGGTTAGTACAATGCTCTGCACACAGTAAGCCCTCAATAAACGCTGCTGATTGACTGATCTGTAAAAGGGGATATTCATACCTTCTCCCTTAACTTTCTTTGTTTTTTATGTTATTTGTTAGGTGCTTACTATGTGCCAGGCACTGTTCTAAGCTCTGGGGTAGATACACAGCAGTCAGGTTGGACACAGTCCATGTCCCCAGTGGGGCTCATGATCTTAATCCCCGATTTTACAGATTAGATACCTGAGGCGCAGAGGAGTGAAGTGACTTGCCCAGGGTTACACAAAAGACAAGTGGCAGAGTTGGGGATAGAATCCAGGTCCTTCTGATTCCCAGGCCCATCCTCTCTCCATTAGGCAATGCTGCTTCTCAACTTCGTTGGAAGGCAAAATGTGATAGTGGATGTGAAGCCGTGTTTGAGATACAATTTGTAGCATCCGTGTCCCTCCTCTGCTATGGGTGTAGATCTGAACCCTGAACCAGCCTTGACGACCCCCCCCCCAGCTCCGAGGTCCTCTACCTCAGGGATGCCCTGGGTGATTGGCATTTCTGGGGATGCTTTGATTCGGCCTCTCCACACATCCCAGTCCAGATCCTTCCTTCCTGGGCCGGGAGGAAGGCAGAAGGCTGTACTATCCTGCCATTTCCGACAAGCTCCCCGTGATCCGGGAAAGTTTAGATGGGCGGGTGGTGTCTCAGCAGACTGGTGAAGCCAAGTATCTACCTGAAAGCGTGAGAGGGGAGTGTCAAAGGTTAAAGAAGAGCTTGGTGGGCCCCCCAATTTCCTGGCATTTTGACCTGCCTGGGCCTCTTCTTCCTCCTCCAGAATTCCCTGAGACTAGTACCCGCTGCCCCCCTTATCCCAGCTCTGCCACTTGTCAGCTGTGTGGCTGTGGGCAAGTCTCCTCGCTTCTCGGTGCCTCAGTTACCTCATCTGTAAAATGGGGATTAAAACCGTGAGCCCCACGTGGGACAACCTGATCACCTTATATCCCCCAGCGCTTAGAACAGTGCTTTGCACATAGTAAGTGCTTAACAAATACCGCCATTTATTTATTTTAACCTCCCCCAACTTAAGGTGAGGTGTGGGAAGAGCAATTGCCATACCATTTAATAACCCACCCGATCAGGAATGAGTGTTAATTATGTAATAACTGCTCTGTTTGTGCCTAATTGTCTGATAACCATAATTGAATCTTATGGATTACGCCGGTATCATTGCAGGAAGCAGTTTAGGGGGGTTAATGGGAAGCTAAACTCCCATCATAATGTCTCATCTCCTCCGAGCCCTGCCCAAGAGCTCACATTCCCAGAAAGTGGTGGGTGGGTGGAGGTTGGGGGAGGAGAAAGGGCGAGGGCTCTCGGGGTCTTGGATGTTCTCTGACTGCCAGCCGCTGGGGGAGAGGGAACCGACTTCCCGCTTCTCCTGGGCCCAGACCAGGTTTGCACGCCTTTTCTGCTTCCCCTCTGCTGCCTCTTCTACCCTGGGTCATGTTTGGAGTACCAGTTCTCAGGCCCAGAGGTAGCTTCCTGCCTGCTGACGCTCCATCTCAAAGGGAGCCCGGACTTTCGATGCTCTCTCATTCGGGTTCCCCAGTCCCCATCCCGGCAGAACCCGGGCACCCCCTCCAGCCCCACCACCATCACTATGCACAGGGGTTGGTACAAGATAATCATGTCAACCACAGTCCATGTCCCACATGGGACAAAACATTATTAAGGTCACATCTCCTCCAAAAGCCCTTCCCCGATTAAGCCCTGTTTTCATTCATTCATTCAACTGTATTTATTGAGCACTTATTGTGTGCAAAGCGCTGTACTAAGCACTTGGGAATGTACATTATAACAGACACATTCCCTGCCCCCAGCGAGACTGTAAGTTCTTCTTCTATGTTATCTATGCACTTGGATCTGTGACCTTTGGACATTCGATATTCACCCCAACCCCACAGCACGTATGTGCACATCTTAAAATTATATATTAAAAATTACATATTCATCTTAATGTCTGTCTCCCTCTCTAGACTGTGAGCTCATTGTAGGCAGGGAATGGGCCTGTTTGTTGTTGTATTGTACTCTCCCAAGTGCTTAGTACAATGCTCTGCTCAAGCTGTTCTAGGTTTTGAACCCAGGACCTCTCATGTCCCAAGGGGCATGATTCTTCCTGCCTCCACAGTCCCTGTCTCTGCTGCTGTTCTCCTCTTCCTCCTCCTCTTCCTTTTTCTCCTCTTCCTCTTCCAGGTCCTCCTTGTCCTCCTCCTCCTCCTCCCCTTCTTTCTCCTCCTCTTTCCCCTCTTTCTCCTCCTCTTTCTCCTCCTCCTTCCCCTCTATCTCCCTCCCCCCCTCTTTCCGTCTCCTATGTATTGAGTTCCTTTTGTAGCAGAACACTCCACTAGGTGCTTTATGCTTTCTAACATACATCAGAAGTAAAAGGCACTGGCCCCTCCCTCAATAAATTTACAATCTCCTTCCTTTGTGTCTCTGCTGAGAGTAACAAGGCCCTCAGAGGGGTCTGGGAGGGTCCGCGATGATTTGATCAGGACTCCAAGCCCAACCGAGCGAGAACAAATTAGAGATGTCTATTTTAATAACCGAGAGACAATCCAAACGCTGGACAGCCCCAGGACATGTCTTGTACCTGCTCTGTTCCTGCTACCATCTGCCATGCCATCCCTCTAGATTATAAGCTGGTTGTGGGCTGGAAACATTCCTGTTATGTTGCTATATTGTACTCTCCCAAGCGCTTAATACAGTGTTATGCATACAGTAAGGGCTCAATAAATATGATCGATTGATAGATGGATTGCCTGAACAAATACAATTGACTGAGTGACTTCCAGCCAACTTCACCAGGGCCCCACCCTCCTGTTTGGCTTTCTGGTGCTCCCCTATTACTCTCTGGTGCTCCACTGGCTCACCTCTGGTGCTCTCTTGATGCTTTCCCGGTGTTCCTCTGGTGCTCCATCGTGCTCCCCTGACCACATGGAAGGTATTGGAGAGGACAACCTCTGGTGAAGAGAAATTCCCAAGCTCGCCTGGCCTTTCCCTCAGCCCTGCGCCCACCAGAATCGCCTCCGAAGTTGACATTTGGGGAGTGCACAGAGGTCAGGAAAAAATGCTTGCATGTGGTGGGCAGGAAAGAACACTACTGGTCAAGAAGCAGGGGGCTCAGAGAGTTTCTCTGCTCTAGTAAGAGCAAACTGACTATAAGTGTTGTTCAACACTGTTCAGGGCTCTAGGTTGCGGGGAATCTTGAGGGATGAAGGTAAGCTAAAGCTCATCCCAGAGGCTTGTCCCCTCCTCTGAAATAGGCTGGCGATGCTCTCCAGCCCTTCTCCTCTTCTCCCCGCTTCTCCCCACTTCTTCCATCCCCCCTCCTGGACTTGCCTTGTGTGGGAAGAGAGGTCAGGCAGCTGGAACAACAGAGACACAGATGTTTACCCGTCTCTTGGATCCAAGCCTGGGCTTCTGCTTTCCCTAATTCCAATATTTGGCTGTGTCTCCTGCCTGATTCATATTCCAATGTCAACACTGCATAATCTCCCCCAAACACCGACCGCCCCGGAGCTGGGAAAGGGGGGCCCAGTGATGGGAGAGGAGATCCGTAGGGCTTGGGGCCAATCTCTGAGACAGTGGAAGAGGCTGTGGAGATGGAGAGAGATCCACGGGTCCTGGGCTTAAGACCCTGACCCCAGCTTTGTGCAGAAGAAATCCCCAGTCTGTGGTAAACAGCTGGAGCCCCCAGGGTCCCAGGAAAGGAGGTTTTTTAAAATGATATTGTTAAGCACTTACTATGTGCCAAGCGCAGTTCTATGCCCTAGGGTAGATACAAGCTAATCAGTTGGGACACTGTCCGTGTCCCTTGTGGGTCTCACAGTCTTAATCCTCATTTTACAGATGAGGTAACTGAGGCACAGAGAAGTGAAGTGACTTGCCCAGAGTCACACAGCAGACCAGTGCTTTAGAGAAGCGGCATGGTTTAGTGGATACAGCACAGGCTTGGGAATTAGAAGAACCAAGGTTTTTATAATCCCAGCCCTGCTGCTTATCTGATGTATATCCTTGGACGAGTCACTTCACTTCTTTGTGCCTCAGTTACCTCATCTATAAAATGGAGATTAAGTCTGTGTACCCCACGTGGGACATGGACTGAGTCCAACCTGATTTGCTTGTATCTACCCCAGTGTATCTGATACAAAGTAAACGCTTAACAAATGCCAGTAATAATAATTGTCAGATATGGGACTAGAACTCCAGTCCTTCTGACTTTCAGGCCTGTGCTCGATCCACCAGGAAACACTGCTTCTCGTGGCTGCAATATCCACGATATTGCAATATTTCTCTCTGTAAGTTTCTTTCCCTTTTGGCCAACTGGGGGTTACTTCTCTGGACTCCAAGTGCCGCTCAGCCTGAGCTCCTGAGCAAACAAGGCAGTGCTTACTTTCTGAAGGGAGGAGGATGAGGGTAGAACCCTGATTTAGAAAACGCCTACTGGATTGTTTGCTATTTGAGTTTGTTGGGTCCCCGTACTATTTATTTCTTTGTTCGGGCCCTTCCTGCCTCTCTGAGAGTTTCTGGAAGTTTAGTCTAATATATTGGATGTAGCTGGACTGGATGCTTTTTAAAATGAGTTAAACAGATCCAGTCACTGCCCCCACGGTGCTCCCAGTTGAGAGGGGGAATCTTGCGTTTGAAAGGGGCAGTTTAACCAGAGTGAGATTATCTCACAGCGTTTCACACGCATAGTCTACTCTGTATTGGGTGTCTCACACCCTGGCCTCCACAAGTACCCAGGAACACACTGGAAGTGACAGGTGTGACACCATCATTTATGATAGAAGACACCCTGATGGTGACATCATCACCACCATCACCAACATCATCATCCCACAGCACAAGGAACCATGAGGTGGGGGCTCCTCTCTGATCCATAGCCTTCTGCTCAGGGCCCTTTTGGCCACGGCTGTCTGGGTTTATCTCTCACCGGACTCAGAATATCAGCTCTGAAGCCCAACTCCCCCCAAACCCCCGAGACTGTGATATGCTTAGGGGTCTGAGTGACCCTGTGCCTGTGGGGCCTCATTCTTGAAAGACCAGGGCCAGACATGGGCCCACACCATCCTCTCACCCCGGGGTGCTCCAAGTCCGAGCCCCAGAGTCAAAGTGCGGGGAGTCCACAAGGCAGTTTTGAAGGCCTCAGTGACCTCTTTAAATTACTGCCTGGGGCTGAGGGCCATATTGACAAGAATCCAGTGGGGCTGGACTCGGCCCAGTTCCGCCTGGCTGCTCACTGCTGGGCTCAGCAGAGAGAATGCAAAGGTTGACAGGGCCAGAGAGGCTTCATGGGAGCAGGGGTGCCGGCACACTGAAGGGCAGGGTTTCCAGCTGAGTCTGAGGGGAGGAGGAGGCCGGAGGAGAGGATATTCTGGGGCCTGGGTCTCAAACCTCTTGACTTCCACGTTATGAAACTGAGAGAACAATTCTGACTCAGCTACCAAGCTCAGGCAGCTGCGAGGATTGATGAGGTGGCTTGGGCGGCAGCGAGAGGATGCATCCGAGATTCTCACACGTTAGAAACCTCGAGGAATCAGGTGTTTTCTGTGATTGTGAGCTTTTTTTCCAGCCTGGCCTTAAGGATCCTGGTTACCATGGCAACTTTCTTGCCAGGCTGCCTTTTTTCCTCTGCTTGATCTTGGGAGCACCTGTTACCATAACAACCAGACCCCCCCACAAGCTCCCTCCCCCCCCTCCGCCCCCAGCAACAAGTCCATTCCCCTCTCTGGCTGACCCCCTCCTCTTCCTCAATTCCAGAGAATATGGTTCTGCTTGGGGTAAATCCCAACCCAGGAACCAGGGCTGGTGCCAAGGGGTGACACGAGGGTCGATGGGCCAGGTAACAGGGCACAACCACCAGGAAATGGGCAAGAAGTGGAGTGTTCCTCTCCCTTTGGGATTGTCCCCAGTTCCTGACCCCTACCTCTGGTATGGCCAGCCTGGCCCCGGTGCTATATTAACTGCAGTTTGGGCTGGAGACCCTAATGGGACCCCTGTCACGCGACCCCAGCATGACTTCATAGTGCCACCAGCCAGAGTGGCAGCATTGGTGGCAGAGAGGTGATGGCAGGCCTGTCAATATCTGTTGC
This sequence comes from Ornithorhynchus anatinus, assembly GCF_004115215.2. Classification (NCBI taxonomy): domain Eukaryota; kingdom Metazoa; phylum Chordata; class Mammalia; order Monotremata; family Ornithorhynchidae; genus Ornithorhynchus; species Ornithorhynchus anatinus. Next base: position 22,739,073 of record NC_041730.1, read on the forward strand.
CGAAATGTATGCTCCAAGCGCTTAGTACAGTGCTCTGCACGTAGTAAGCGCTCAATAAATAAGATTGAATGAATTTCAAGAAGAGGTAGGGGACCTGTGGGCAGCCTCAGCAGCAGGGGACGGGAGGGCTCTCGTCAGGGGAGGAGAGGGGAGGGAAAAAGGGAGAGAGCATGAGTCAGGAGGCTGCTGGATGAACTTGGGCATGTCACTTAACATCTACGTGCCTCAGTTTCCTCATTTGTAAAATGGGGATTGACAGTGGGAGTCCCATGTCGGACAAGGACAGTGTTCAACCTGATGATTCTGTGTCTACCCCACTGCTTAAAATGGTGCCTGGCATATAATCATAATAATAATAATGTTGATATTTGTTAAGCGCTTACTATGTGCAGAGCACTGTTCTAAGCGCTGGGGTAGGTACGGGGTAATCAGGTTGTCCCACGTGAGGCTCACAGTTAATCCCCATTTTACAGATGAGGGAACTGAGGCACAGAGAAGTTAAGTGACTTGCCCACAGTTACACAGCTGACAAGCGGCAGAGCGGGGAGTCGAACCCATGACCTCTGACTCTGAAGCCCAGCTCTTTCCATATAGTAAGATGGAAATAATTTTTATTTTATTATTATTATTGTTATCACCACGACTAAGTGGCATTTCTTAATGCACCATTCCTCATCACTTCTCTCGGCTCAGTGGAGAGAGCCCGGGCTTGGGAGTCAGAGGTCATGGGTTCTAATTCCAGCTCCGCGGCTTGACAGCTGTGTGACTTTGGGCAAGTCACTTAACTTCTCCGTGCCTCAGTCACCTCTGTAAAATGGGGTTTGAACCTATGAGCCCCACATGGGCGACCTGATCACCTTGTATTCCCCCCCCCCAGTGCTTAGAACAGTGCTTTGCACATAGTAAGTGCTTAACAAATGCCCTCATTATTATTATTATTATTCATGCTAAGTTTTGCTCTTCTGAAAGTGAAGGCAGCTGTGATGGTGTTGGGGGGAGGGAGGAGACTGTGAGCTGGTTGTTGTTGGGTGGGGACTGTCTCTATTTGTTGCTGAATCGTACTTTCCAAGCACTTAGTACAGTGCTCTGCACACAGTAAGTGCTCAACAAATACTATCGAATGAACGAATGAATGGTTGGGAGTCCCCTTCTTCCCAGGCATAGTGACATCCAGCAGTGGGGAGGCAACCCAGAGGAAACACAAAACACACACACACACACACACACACACACCCCCCTCTACTGCCAGAGACTTCTAACTGTCCACTTCATCTAATCCTCAAACTGCCCCTAATGCATCAGATCCTCTGTCCCCCACTCTAGTTTCTCTCAGTTAATGGTCTCCCCACCTTCCACTATGGAATCAGCAAGATTCTTCCTGGAGGTACTAAGATGAAGAGCTTAATCAGTATCCCAGAGGGTGGGCTAATTAGGAGGCCGAGGATTTTAAAGGTACAGCTCCAGATCCCTCTGAGTTTAATTTTGGAACCTCAAGCTCCTCCCTTGCACTGCCCCTAAACATCAGTTTCCTCTATTCACCATCCCCTCTGTATCACCTATGCACTCGGATCTGTATCCCTTAAACCCTTGATATTCCCCCCACCCTCAGCCCCACAACACTTATGTACAGGCTGCAAAACTCTTGAGGTTTAAATCTGTGTCTAATTCCCACTTGTACCCTCTTTCCCTGCACTTAATAAAGGGCTCTGTACACAGTAAGCACTTAATAAATCCATTATTACTACTTTATATCCTTACACTCTGCCATTTCCTCTATCTGTAATTTATTTTATATCTGTCTCCCCCTCTAGACTCTATGTTCCTTGTGGGCAAGGATCATGTCTCCCAACTCTACCATATTGTAGAGTTTCTGAAGTGCTTAATGCAGAGCTCTGCATACAGTAAGCGCTCAATAAATGATGATGATGGTATGTGCCAAGCACTGTTCTAAGTAGTGGGGGAGATACAAGGTTTTCAGGTCGTCCCAGGGGGTGTTCACAGTCTTAATCCCCATTTTACAGATGAGGTAACTGAGGCACAGAGAAGTTGAGTGACTTTCCCAAAGTCACACACGTGACAAGGGGCAGAGCTGGGATTAGAACCCACGACCTCTGACTCCCAAGTCCGTGCTCTTTCCACTAAGCCACGCTGCTTCTCTATTGATTGACTAAATGATTGATTGGTTAATCACATGCAAATTCCATGTGATGGGAAAGACAGTGGGAAGACAAGGTTTGAGAAATGAGGAGTTCTATTTTGGACCTGTTTAGTTTGAAGATTCAGAGGGCCAACCAAGTAGAGACGTCCTAAAGGCGGGAGGAAACATGGGACTGCAGAGAAGGAGACAAGTCAGGACTGGAGGTAGACTCCAGTGGGCCATGAATAATGGACATGTCCCTGAGAGTGATGGAGTCTTCCGTGGGGGTGATGGCGTCTTCCCTTGGGGAGGGCTATTTTCTTGCACTGCCTGCATTTGGGACACACTCTGGTCTTGCGAGGTTTGAGCACATCGAAAAATCATCAAATGAAGGTCGACTCCTGCGAACCGGACTCCTGAGCTCACTGCTTCCTTCAGGTGATGCCTCTCTCCCTCCTCCCCGGCAGCTTGGGACACTGGGAATTGGCCTTTCCTGAAAAGTCCTTTAGATTTTTCCAATGCTCCAGGTTCCCAGCTGGAAGCTCCTCATGGACAGGGAACGGGTCTGCTAACTCTGTTGTGTTGTACTCTCCCAAGCGCTTAGTACAGTGCTCTGCACATAGTAAGTGCTCCCTAAATACCACTGATTGATCGATTGATTCTTTCTCTTTTCTCAGGCCCCTCTCCCCACCTGAGTTCCCCCTGAACTATGTCCTTTGTGAGTTTGCAAGCCTGAAAACACTTCCCTGGAGAGGCCTTGGGAACTGGACTTGGAGAATTGAAACACTCATTCTTCTAAGAGGGCCCTCGGTCCCCGGGATGAAGCCTCACTTCTGACCTCTGGATTCCCTCCCGCCCTCCTGCTTTCTGAATCTTATCGACAGGAGAAGGAAACTGCTTTTCTGCACCATTCATTCTAATGGCTTCAATGAAACAATCCCTGCCGGATCAGCGAGCCGCTCGAGGGTTACACTGACCTGGCTCTGCTCATGGCAGGGCTGAGGTCCAGGGAGTGCAGGTGGCCCCTGCTAGGGATGTGGCAGAGAAATGGGGCGGAGGAGGAGCGAGATAGAGTGCAGAGGTGCCCCTGGAGACCTGGATCAGTCAGTCAGTCAATCACATTTAATGAGCGCTTACAATATAAAAGACACATTCCCTGCTCTCAATGAGCTTACAGTTTAGAGGTCATCAGTGGAAGAACCATCTCCTCCTAGACCGACTGGCAGCTCTGGCTACTAGTATCAGAGTCACTGATAATGAAAGGTCTGGGGAAGTTGCCCCTTTGGCCCAGTGGTTAAAGCAGCCTGGGAGGGGTTGCTTGAACCAGTTTAACTGATTTCCTGCTACTGCCCCAATCCCTCTTACTAGTCCAAGCTGCTTGGCTCGTGATTCAGTTTTAGAGGGTCTGGGCCTCCATCTCAAGGGAAGCTGTTAAGGCGAAGAGGGGTTAAGCCGTCGACACAATCACATAGGCCCTGGATGCCCTGTGACCTGGGCAGCCGGCCAATTATAAGAATAATTATAGTTAAGGTATTCCTTAAGCACTTACGGTGTGCCAAGCATTGTGCTAAGCACCAGGATTGATATACAATCAGATCAGTCACAATCTCCATCCCAAATGGGGTTTACAACCTAATGGGGGAAGGGGAATGGGCATTTAATGCCCGTTTTACAGATGAAGAAACTGAGGCACAGAGAAGTTAAGTGATTTGCCCAAGATCTTCCAACAGGCAGGTAGTGAAGGTGGGAACTAGAACCTAAGTGTCCCAACTTCCAATCCTGTGCTCTCAAAGTGCCCGGCCTCCTTGCCCTTGCATTATTTTTACTAACAACCTCCATCCCCAACAACCGCCACCCAGTCCCTTCTGTCCAAATTCCCTGGTCTGTTTATATTGAGGTGGCCTTGATTGGGTCCCCTTGATCGTCCCACCTGGGGCATCGGTCTCCCCTGCAGCTCTTCCTGCTGCTGTCCAGGAACCCAAATGGGGGATGCTAGAAACAGATTCCAGCTCCAGAAGCAGACTGTGGGGAGATTGGGACGGCTTGACCCTGGGGAAGAGCAGAGATGTGTTGGGAGATGGGGTGAGAGTGCCAAGGAGGATCAGGATGAAGGGTCTTCTATGTGCTAAGCACTGTTCTAAGCACTGGGGTAGACACGAGGTAATTGGGTTGTCCCACACGGGGCTCATTCTTAATCCCCATTTTACAGATGAGGTAACTGAGGCATAGAGAATAAGAAGAAGAAGAAGAAGAATGATGATGATGGCATTTAAGCCTTTACTATGTGCAAAGCACTCTTCTAAGCCCTGGAGAGGATATAAGGTGATCAGGTTATCCCACTTGGGGCTCACAGTCTTAATCCCCATTTTACAGATGAGGTAACTGAGGCACAGAGAAGTGAAACGACCTGCCCAAGGTCACACAACAGACAAGTGGCAGAGCGGGGATTAGAACCCATGTCCTCTGCCTCCCAAGCCCGTGCTCTTGCCACTAGGCCATGCTGCTTTCCCCTTTCTAAAAATCTACGATCATATCTGAAAACTCTGAAATATTAACAGGCTTTATTAAGGGACCAGTTTCCTCGTGTGAATAATTAAAGCTGTCTGCAGGGAACTGGGCCACTCCTTCGGCCGTCCAAGGTGGAGCTAGGTCCTGGGGACCTGGAGATAGGCACTGCTGGAAGGGATTTATGTTTAGGCATTTCAGTGGGACATTATCAGCCCTTTCAGTAATCAGTTCATTCCGTTTCATTGGACATTATCAGTTCCTACTCGCCTCTCACTAACCAGTGGGCCGCGGAGGAGGGGTAAAGTTAGATCGGGAAGCAGCATGGCATAGTGGATAGGGCAGGGGCCCGGGAGTCAGAAGGGCATGGGTTCCATCACTTGCCTGCTGTGTGACCTTGGGCAAATCGCTTCACTTCTCTATGCCTCAGTTACCTCATCTGTAAAATGGCGATTGAGACCGTGAGCATCACATGGGACGGGGACTATGTCCGACTCGATTTGCTCGTATCATCTCAGCGCTTAGTACCGGGCCTGGCACGTAGTAAGCAAATACCACAGTTATTATTATCTGGAAAAAGGATTTTGCCTTTTGCCACATTTGTACTGTCTAAAGCACTCTGCACACAGTAGGTGCTCAGTAAATGCTATTATTCCACTGGCTGATTGGTAAAGAAATGTGTCAGGTTGATGGCGCCGGGAACCCAAGAACCCTGAAGTCTCCGTTTCAGCTATTACCCTTAACCGTGCATTCGTTTTCACTCTCCAGCTCTGCCATCCTCACGGCACCCTCAGATGCCGTGCCTTCCCCGTGCTGCAGTCTCTCTGATGATGATGTTGGTATTTGTTAAGCGCTTACTATGTGCAGAGCACTGTTCTGAGCGCTGGGGTAGACACAGGGGAATCAGGTTGTCCCACGTGGGGCTCACAGTCTTCATCCCCATTTTCCAGATGAGGTAACTGAGGCACAGAGAAGTGAAGCGACTTGCCCACAGTCACACAGCTGGCAAGTGGCAGAGCCGGGATTTGAACTCATGACCTCTGACTCCGAAGCCCGGGCTCTCTCTCTTTGTGGGCGCGGCCGTCCTGTTGTAGACCATCCGGGCGACCCGTTCTCTGTCCAGTTCCAGAACTGAATGCTTTTATCTGTGTTTTCATTTTGGGTATCGAACCTCCCTCTGCTACTGCTCTGTTGTTTGCGCACATTTCCAATCTCTACGCTGACCAGTGCTCGGACGCTGTGCCAGACTTCACGCTGACCTGGGTGGGAGCTCCAAGCCTCTGGAGCAAGGGTGGGGTCCAGGGATTTTCCCCAGAAAGATGGTCTAGGACTGTGTGAACTTTGCATTCTTCCAGAAAATGGCACCTGGGACATCCTCAGATTAGGTGGCGAGCCTGGCACGATGCCACCAGTGGACCCTATAGCTCGTTGCCTGATATTCTTGGAAGGGGCTTTAGAAGTTACCCTAACTTTCTCCCTTTGGCCCCTGGGCGTGGGTCTTCTGGAGGTGTTTTACACGGTAAATACTCTAGGATGGATGAGATCTGGTCAAAGTGGAGAGCGAGCCCTCTGCGAAGCGGCAGGGCTCCGGTCTGGAAGTCGGAGGACCCAGGTTCGAGGCCCACCCGTTCCGCTGGTCTGCCGTGTGACCGTGGGCAAGTCACCTCACTTCCCTGTACCTCAGTTTCTCTGTCTGTAAAATGGGGGTAATAATACCTACCTTGGTTCCCCTACCTCACAGGGGTGTTGTGAGGATTGGAAATGAACTAATCAATGTGAGAGCGCTTTGGCAATAAAAGCGCTACGACAAACCTAGGGAAGCAGCACGGCTTAGAGGAAAAAGCGCAGGTTTGGGAATCAGGAGGTCGCGGGTTCTAATCCCGGCTCTGACACTTGACAACTGTGTGATTTTGGGCAAGTCACTTAACTTCTCCGTGCCTCAGTTACCTCATCTGTAAAATGGGGATTAAGGCTGTGAGCCCCATGTGGCTCACCTGATTACCTTGCATCTACCCCAGCGCTTAGAACAGTGCTGGCACACAGTGAGCGCTTAAATACCAACATTTTTATTATTATTACCTTCTGAACCTGATTCCCTGTCTAGATCAGCACTCTTTAATAATAATGTTGGTATTTGTTAAGCGCTTACTATGTGCAGAGCACTGTTCTAAGCGCTGGGGTAGATACAGGGTCATCAGGTCGTCCCACGTGAGGCTCCCAGTGAATCCCCATTTTCCAGATGAGGTCACTGAAGCACGGAGAAGTGAAGTGACTCGCCCACAGTCACACAGCTGCCAAGTGGCAGAGCCGGGAGTCGAACCCGTGACCTCTGACTCCGAAGCCCAGGCTCTTTCCACTGAGCCACGCCACTCTTTCAATTGGTTTGCTTCTCCTAACTTTGAAAGTACCTTATTCTGACTGGCTAAGCTTTCCCATCTCCATTAGTTCTTTAGTCTGGCTGTTTTTTCCTCTCTGTAGTCTTGCCTTATCCTGATTATTAAACCACCGTTCGACTGGCCAAACTCCCTCTCCTGCATCACTGCCATATTCCGACTGGCCAGTTTCCCCGGCCATGTTTGTGTTGGGCTAAATGTAGCGAGGCCCTCTCCTACTTGCTTCCCTGTCATGCCCCTCTAAACACCCGGATTTGGATTCCCCCTCATTAAACAAATGAATCACAATCCTAATTAATTTGAGCAACAGAATTTATGTAACTACTCCCAGCAGGATATCTGCTCTCAGTTGGCAGTGAGATTAATTCCCCTCCCTGGGAAATACCAGCCACGCTGGTCAATAAACCTTAATGATGACTGAAATCTCCTGGCATTTTTGCCCAGGGCTGGGTGGCCCCTACTCTCCTGGTACCCGCTTAACTCGGGGCAACTCCAGATCCATCACAGGTCTGATTTTTTCAACCAGTGACAAAGTTTGATGCAAACGAATACCAGGTAGCTGGTTCATCCCTCCAGCTCTCTTCTGAGTCAGTTCCTAGTGGGTCCTGGGTTCAATTTCCCAACCCTTTATCTCAGGGGGAGAAGTTCAGTATATCCCTAACTGTAGGCATCTTGAGGGTAGGCAGCGCATTCGTTTTTCGGTAGTAGTAACCCGGCTCCGCCCCTTGTCTGCTGTGTGTTATATTGTACTCTCCCAAGCACTCAGTACAGTGCTTTGCACGTAGTAAGTGCTCAATAAATACAATTGAATGAACGAGTGAAAGTGTGACCTTGAGCAAATCGCATAACTTTTCTGTACCTCAGTTACCTCGTCTATAAAATGGAGATTGAGACTGAGCCCCACAAGGGACAGGGACCGCGTCTAACTCGATTTGCTCGTATCCACCCCAGCACTTGGTACATAGTAAGCGCTTAGCAAATACTCTCATTATTTACCTTGTTCTCCCACCTACCTCGACTGTGAGCCCCTGGCGGGACCTGGTCATCTTGTATTTACCCCAGCGCCTAGTACAGCGCTTGGCGCATAGTAGGCGTTTAACAAATACCGCAGTCATTACTGAGTACCCACTGGGCATAATGGATTGTATTAAAGCCAAATGCTTAGTACAGTGCTCTGCACAGAGTAAGCGCTCAATATACGATAGAATGAAACGCTTGGGAAAATATAAAACAAGCAAGGGACACATTCCCTAATCCCAAGGAACTTGCACCCTAATGGGAGAAACAAGCTTGGAAGTATCGGCGGAGTAATCAAAATAAATAATTGACTAGAAACTTGAATAAACATATATACATAAGTGCTGAGGATAAGTAAATAAATGCTTCTTACATATAAGTGCTTTTTATGTATAAATAAATACTCCTAATAAGTATTCCCAAGCAGAAGCGTTAACTTTTCATTTTGAATTCGTGAGCACGGATTTTAGGGTTGCCATTCATTCATTCATTCATTCAATAGTAGCAGAATAGAGTGGAGAAGCAGCGTGGCTCAGTGGAAAGAGCCTGGGCTTTGGAGTCAGAGGTCATGAGTTCAAAATCCCAGCTCTGCCCCTTGTCAGCTGTGTGACTGTGGGCAAGTCACTTCACTTCTCTGGGCCTCAGTTACCTCATCTGGAAAATGGGGATTAAGACTGTGAGCCCCACGTGGGACAACCTGATTCCCCTGTGTCTACCCCAGCGCTTAGAACAGTGCTCTGCACATAGTAAGCGCTTAACAAATACCAACATTATTATTATTATTAGTATTTATTGAGCGCTTACTGTGTGCAGAGCACTGTGCTAAGCGCTTGGAATGTACAAATCGGTAACAGATAGAGACAGTCCCTGCCCTTTGACGGGTCTAATCGGGGGAGACGGACAGACAAGAACGATAGCAATAAATAGAATCAAGGGGATGAACATCGCATGAAAAAAATAGCAAATAAATAGAATCAAGGTGATGTACATCTCATTAACAAAATAAATAGGGTAATGACAAAATAAATCGGGTAATAACAAAATAAATAGGGTACATGGGCACTCAGTGGACACTCAGTATGATGATATTACTACTTCTTATTACCGCTACTTCTTCTGCTATTACTACTAGAGAGTGGCTTAGTGGAAAGATCACGGCCCTGGGAGTCAGAAGACCTGGATTCTAATCCTGGATCTGCCACACATCTGCTGTGTGACCTTGAGCAAGTCACTTAACTTCTCTGGGCCTCAGTCACCTCATCTGTAAAATGGAGATTGAGACTGAGCCCCACATGGGACAGGGACTGTGTCCAACTCGATTTGCTTGTATCCACCCCAGCACTTAGTACAATGCTTGGCACATAGTAAGTGCTTAACAGATACTCTCATTATTTATCTTGTTCTTCTGCCTACCTCGACTATGAGACCCTGGCGGGACCTGGTCATCTTGTATTTACTCCAGCACCTAGTACAGCGATTAAGATGGTGAGCCCCATAATAATAACGATAATGACGGTGTTTGTTAAGCTCTTACTATGTGCCATGGACTGTTCTAAGCACTCGGGTAGATAACAAGGTAATCAGGTTGTCCCACGTGGGGCTCACAGTCTTTAATCCCCATTTTACAGATGAGGGAACTGAAGCACAGAGAAGTTAAGTGACTTGCCCAAGGTCCCACAGCAGACAAATGGCAGAGCTGGGATTAGACCTCACGTCCTCTGATTTCCAAGACCGGGCTCTTTCCTCTAAGCCTTGTTGCTTCTCATATGGGACAGGGACTGTGTCCAACCTGATTACCTTGTATCTATCCCAGCACTTAGAACAGTACTTGGCATATAGTAAGCGCTTAACAAATGCTACAGTTATTATTATTACTACTACCGGCCTCTGTTTTTTCTTCTGTAAAATGGAAATTCAACACCGGTTTTCCTCCGACTGAGACGGTGGGCCCCATTCGGGACAAGGACTATATCTGACCTGATCATCTTGAATCTGCCCCATTGCTTAGAATGGTGTTTGGCACATAGTAATAACTTCAAAAATACTGTTCGTATTTGTTAATAAACATTGATCATGACTGAAATCTCCTGGCACTTTTGCCCAGGGCTGGGTTGCCCCTACTATCCTGATACCCAGTTAACTCAGGGCAACTCCAGACCCATCAGAGATCCGATTTTTTGGATCAGTGAGAATGTTTGATGCGAATGAATACCAGATTGCTAGTTCATCCCTCCAGCTCTCTTCTGAATCAGTTCCTAGTGTGTCCTGGAGTCAGTATCCCAACTCTTTATCCGTGGGGGAGGATTTCAGTCCAGCCCCAACTGTAAGCATCTTGAGGGTGGACACCGCATTCATTTTTCAGTACTAATAACCTGGTTCCACCACTTGTCTACTGTGTGTTATATTGTACTCTCAGTACAAGATGTTACCATAAATAAATCTGTTTTCAGTCATCTTTGAGGTGAGAACAGCTGTTAGCTAGTTTAAGGGGGCCACCATGAAAGCCTAAGATGATCTAAAATGACCCAAGATACATTGAGGATCATCACGCTGCCCTCCTCAAAGACCACTCCCTCTTTTTCTCTTGGTTTGGCCAGGTTCTAATCCTGGCTCCACCACTTGTCTGCTGTGTGACCTTGGTCAAGTCATTCATCATCTCTGTGCCTCAGTTGCCTCATCTATAAAGGTAGGAATTAAGACTGTGACGCCCATGTGGGGCATGAACTGCGTCCAACTTGATTAGCTTGTATCTATCTACCCCAGCTCTCAGTTCAGTACTTAGCACATAGTAAGTGCTAATCAATACTATTAAAAAACAAAACCCAGCTGAGCTCTGGATACCCAATCCACTCTATTATCACATTTGCATTTTATACTAAACATGCCTATAATATTGTACATTTTACACTTCTCCATTCCTTCAATTACTAGGTCTTAATCTTAATGAACATAATTTCTGTACTTCTCTTTGCTAAGTAGAATTAACATTCTTCCTCGAACTGGAAATGCTAAATTGTTAATAGCCTCCCTGGGGGTTTCGCGTCTTGCTTTTACGGCTTCCAAGATTTCATCATAGTTTAGTTGTATTAAAATATCACAATTTACGCTCATAAATATGTAACTCTCAAAGGGTTCTGCAGTGAGTCTATTTCTGAGCCTGGTTCTACTTTTACATCTAACATGAGGGTAAGAATATGTCAAAACTGAGTTTATACGTGAGGTAGAGACATAGGGCTGTAAAGTTTTTAAAAGACGGACAAATGAAATCCAACCCATTCTGAGGGGGGAAAAAAATACTCGGATCAGATTTGAGATTGTGAATTTTCACTTTAGCTGTTTGAACACACTATTATAGTACATTCACTAGAGAAGCAGCGTGGCTCAGTGGCAAGAGCATGGGCTTGGGAGTCAGAGGTCACGGGTTCAAATCCCAGCTCAGCCGGTTGTCAGCTGTGTGACTTTGGACAACTCATTTAACTTCTCTGTGCCTCAGGTACCTCGTCTGTAAAATGGAGATGAAGATTGTGAGCCCCACGTGGGACAACCTGATCACCTTGTATTCCCCCCAGCACCTAGAACAGTGCTTTGCACATAATAAGTGCTTAATAAATGCCATTATTATTATTAGAGGTCCCTCCAACAGATACATCTCCATTCACTCCGGCTGTCACGTAGACTCCCAGAGACCGTGCTGCCAGCCAGTGGTTGAACTGAATGATCCCCAATTTGTTTCCGAGGGTCCCTGATCTGCAAACCACCTCCTGATTTGCACTCTCTCATGAGGAAATCTGGGTAACCCATTTAAGATGAAGGTTACCCCCAAAGAGTTATTATCACAGCAGGTTAGGGATTAGAGAGAGCACTGTAGTAGATGTAGGCAGGGAATGTGACTATTGTCGTACTCTCCCAAGCGCTTAGTACAGTGCTCTGCACACAGTAAGTGCCTGATAAATACGATTGACTGCATGAATGAATTGAATAAACATCATCCCGAGTGGGTTAGGAGAGACTCGCCTAGACCGTGAGCCCCGTGTGGGACAGAAACTGGGTCCAACCTGATTAATTTGTGTCTACCCCAATGTTTAGAACAGTGCTGGTCACACAGTAAGTGATTAACAAATTACTCAGCAGGGATTAGAAGCTGTTTCTTTTCTCAGGGTCAACTCTTCCCTTACCTGCCTGGTCTTCTGTTTTGTCAGGGAGCCCTTTGAAGCTCATGGGTTACAGGGATAGCTGATCGGATTTTACTGAAGGCCTTTGGAGGAATCAGGAAAACTAGAGTTGCCCCTCCATGGAGGGAGTCTTGGTATCCTTAAGTCCTCTGCAGAACCTGAAGCAAGTGCCTTCTTTTCAGTCACACTGGATGGCAGTTAAACTCTCTGGGCAAGATGCCTAGAATGACTATATCGTAGACACCTCATTTCAATTACGCTGTGACACAGGTGTTGTGTCCTTACACCTGCATCCTTTCAGTCACCCTTCCAGACTCTTATTAAAGCCACAGTTCCTCTTTCAAGCATTCAGCCTTCGCTTCCACACCTTTATTCATTCATTCAATCAATTTTATTTACTGAGTGCTTACTGTGTGCTGAGCACTGTACTAAGTGCTTGGGAAGTACAATTCAGCAACAAATAGAGACAGTTCTTGCCCACAAAGGGCTCACAGTCTAAAGCGGGGAGACAGACATCAAAACAAGTAAACAGGCATCAGTAGCATCATAAACCTTCACTCTATGGGATCTTCTATTTGTGTGTGTGTTTTTATGGTACTTGCTAAACACTTACTATGTGCCAGGCACTATACTGAGCACTAGGGCATTTACAAGAGAATCAGGCTGGACACAGTCCATGTGCAACATGGGGCTCACTGTCTTAATCCCCATTTTACAGATGACATATCTGAAGCTTAGAGAAGTGAAGTGACTCTCCCTAGGTCACAAAACAGATAAGTGGTGGAGTCAGAATTCACTCAGGCTCTCTGACGGTCAGGCTTATGTTCTTTCCACTAAGCCAAGCTGCATCCCAGTGTCTGAGGCAGTTGTGTTTAAAGAGGATGATGATGATCTTTTGTTAAGTGTTTACTATGTGCCTAGCACTGTAATAGATACAAGATAATCAGATCACAGTCCCTGACCCCTCCAGTCCCCGACACCCCGTTGCTGGTGGCCACCACTGGACCCTCCTCTCTCCTAGGGAAGCCCCTTCCTCCTGGGGTAAGAAGGATGGGCTACAGAGGGGCTTCAGTGCTTCATTCTCACCCCTTTAATAATAATAATAATAATATGGCATTTGTTAAGTGCTTACTATGTGCCAGGCACTGTACTAAGTGCTGGGGTGGATCCAAGTAAATTGGGTTGGACACAGTCCCTGCCCTGCACAGGGCTCATAGTCTTCATCTCCATTTTACAGGGTAATGAGGCACAGAGAAGTGAAAGGGCGTGCCCAAGGCCACACAGCGGACTAGTGCTGGAGCCAGGATTGAGGACCCATGACCTTCTGATTCCCGGGCCCGTGTTCTATCCACTACGCCATGCTGCTCCTAGAAAAAATAAAATGCTTCATGAATATGTGTGTCATCCTTATGCAGGAGCCATGCTAATCTTCTCTGCATCGTTCCATTTTTAGTATAAGTGCTGTCGAAGCACATATACTAAACTACACTATATGGTACTGTATATGTGTCAAAGCACATATACTTGGTCTCACTGTCCAGTGCGGGGAGGGAGGAGCTAGGGGTCAGGCTTGGAGATAGTATATGATCCACAAGACCCGGAATCTCTAGGGTTTCTCTGGCCATGAATCTGCGCCCCAGGAAGGCAGAGGAGTGGTTGCCTGGTTTAGCTGCTGCTACCCGCTCCTACTCCTGGGATCTCTCCCCCTTCCTCAGGGGGTGGTGTGCCACTGGTTGGCAGGGACCTTGCTTCACCCTTTTCCACCCTGGCAGCCCATCTCCTGCCCTCCTCATTACGGGCCGCTTCCGGGAGATGGATCTCCCGGGGGTGCCAGGAGAGAGCCGGGAGCCCACGTTAACTCTCCGGTGACGGGCTCATCGGTATTTAAATAGACTCATAAATATTCCTGACACGTTTCATGCTTAAGTGAGCCTGGTGCGGGCCTTTTGCTGTCTTATTGTTCTGTGGATTGCACATTTCTCATGACCCAGGATGGCGCCTCTCTTTCCCTAGTGGGCCGGGCAGTTCCAGAGAGGAAGCTGGGAAAGCAACAGTCCTGGAACTGCAGCCATGGCTTCGCCCCCCCTTCCCCCCCCCCAACAGTCCTGAATGAGCGATTAGAGTCCCGTTGCTTCTGAATTGGGCAATTTCCCCTCCTTCCCAGCCTAGTCCCCACCACAACACCTCTTTCCAGCCAGCCCAATTCTCTCCCCCACCCCCAACACCTCCCCCAATCTAATTCTTCCTACCTCCCCCTGCCAACACCTCCTCCTCCCTTCCTCCTTGTCATCCTCTACTTCATTACCCTCCTCTTTCTCCTCCTCCTCATTACCTTCCTCCTTCTCCTCCTCATCCTTCTCCCCAACCTGGTTCCCCAAACACCTCCTCCTTCCTAGACCAATTCTCCCCTCAGATGTCAATGCCTCCTCCCTCTCCTTAACCTCCCCAGCGTGGTCCTTCCCATCACCTCCTTCCCAGTTCAGTTCCCCCTTCTCCTCTACAACTGCCAACACCTCCTCCTCCTTTTCCTCTTCCTCCTCTTCTTCCGCAGGCTGGTGCCCCAAACACCTCTTCCTCCATAGACCGGCTCTCTCTCCGCACCCAGCAACCACTCTACACCACCTTTCATTCATTCATTCAATAGTATTTATTGAGCGCTTACTATGTGCAGAGCACTGTACTAAGCGCTTGGGATGAACAAGTCGGCAACAGATAGAGACAGTCCCTGCCGTTTGACGGGCTTACGGTCTAATCGGGGGAGACGGACAGACAAGAACAATGGCACTAAACAGCGTCAAGGGGAAGAACATCTCGTAAAAACCGATGGCAACTAAATAGAATCGAGGCGATGTACAATTCATTAACAAAATAAATAGGGTAACGAAAATATATACAGTCGAGCGGACGGGTACAGTGCTGTGGGGATGGGAAGGGAGAGGTGGAGGAGCAGAGGGAAAAGGGGAAAATGAGGCTTTAGCTGCGGAGAGGTAAAGGGGGGATGGCAGAGGGAGTAGAGGGGGAAGAGGAGCTCAGTCTGGGAAGGCCTCTTGGAGGAGGTGATTTTTAAGTAAGGCTTTGAAGAGGGAAAGAGAATCAGTTTGGCGGAGGTGAGGAGGGAGGGCGTTCCGGGACCGCGGGAGGACGTGACCCGGGGGTCGACGGCGGGATGGGCGAGACCGAGGGACGGCGAGGAGGTGGGCGGCAGAGGAGCGGAGCGTGCGGGGTGGGCGGTAGAAAGAGAGAAGGGAGGAGAGGTAGGAAGGGGCGAGGTGATGGAGAGCCTCGAAGCCTAGAGTGAGGAGTTTTTGTTTGGAGCGGAGGTCGATAGGCAACCACTGGAGTTGTTTAAGAAGGGGAGTGACACGCCCAGATCGTTTCTGCGGGAAGATGAGCCGGGCAGCGGAGTGAAGAATAGACCGGAGCGGGGCGAGAGAGGAGGAAGGGAGGTCAGAGAGAAGGCTGACACGGTAGTCTAGCCGGGATATAACGAGAGCCCGTAATAGTAAGGTAGCCGTTTGGGTGGAGAGGAAAGGGCGGATCTTGGCGATATTGTAGACCAAGTATATGTGCTTTGACACATATACAGTACCATATAGTGTAGTTTAGTATATGTGCTTCGACAGCACTTATACTAAAAATGGAACCATGCAGAGAAGATTAGCATGGCTCCTGCATAAGGATGACACACATATTCATGAACACCTCCTCTACCTCCTTCTTCTCCTCTTCTCCTCCTCCTCCCCCTTCCTCCTTCTTCCAGAGGCAGAATATGCCACCTATCTTCATCCAGAGGGGCAGGAGGAAGGTGGCATATGGGGACTTGGGAGGCAGCCCCCTAAATGCCAAGGCATAGCCAGGGTATGACTACACCCTCATGTGGGCAAATGAGGGCAGGGATACAATATTTCTGGGGGCAGTTCTGATTTCCAGAGGAGGAAGGGGTATGGACAAGAGGGGAGGCAGCAGACCTGAGGATGGGAAGGCCTGATGCTCTCAGTCCACAAAAGTTCAGGATCAGTCCTGGCTGATCCTGGGTGAAGCAGGGAGGATGCTGGGTCCTTTCTGTGCTAGAACCCAAGACCCTAAACTGGAATTGAACTCTCTCCTGCTTAGACTGTGAGCCTCATATGGGACAGGGACTGTGCCCCACCAATTAACTCACACCTGTCCCAGCTCTTGGAACAACGTTTGACGCCTAGTAAGCACTTAACTAACACCATAAAAAAACCAGGTGAGATTCATTCATTCAGTCAATAGAAGTGAATTCAATACAATTAATTCATTCAATTTATTGAGTGCTTACTCTGGGCAAAGCACAGTACTAAGCGCTTGGGAGAGTACAATATAACAATAAAAAGACACATTTCTTGTGAGATAATAATAATAAAAATTATGGTATTTGTTAAGTGCTTACTGTGTGCCAGGCAGTGTTCTAAGCGCTGGGGTGGATACAAGCAAATTGGGTTGGAAACAGTCCCTCTCCCACGTGGGGCTCACAGTCTCAATTCCCATTTTACAGACGAGGTAACTGAGGCCCAGAGAAGTGAAGTGACTTGCCCAAGGTCATACAGCAAGCAAGTGGCAGAGCAGGGATTAGAACCCATGACTTTGGGACTCCCAGGCCCATGTTCTATCCACTAGGTGGGTCCACGGGCAGAGCAGGGAGGCTTGTGGTTGTGTCGATACATTCCTTAATGAAGAATTGTACTTTCCAAGCATTTAGTACAGTGCTCTGCACACAGTAAGTGCCAAATAAATACGATTGAATGAATGAATGAATGAATGAATGAAGAATCAGTCCTTTGGGGCAGCAGCTGTAGCTCTCTGAATCATTCCCATTTGGGGCTGTACCCGGTTGGGAAACTGGACATCATATAAACACGTCGTAACCCGGGGACGCCAGGGAAAGTGCCCTGATCCCAGCAGGACTGGACAGGATATGAGGGAAATAAGGATTTGGGGAAAGCCTGAGCTCTCCTGCCTCTCTGCCTTATTAAAAGCACATCTCCTCCAAGAGGCTCTCTGACAGCCATCATTTCCTCTTTTCCCAATCCCTTCTGCATCACCCTTGCAGTTGGATTTACATCCTTTCTTTACCCCTCCCTTAGCCCCGCAGCACTTAGGTACATATTCATAATTTATTTGTTTATATTAATGACTGTCTCCCCCTCTAGAATGAAAAATCATTGTTGGCAGGGAACATGTCTACCAACTCTGTTATATTGTACTTTCCCAAATGCTTAGTATAGTGGTCTGCACAGAATAACTGCATAGTAAATATGATCGATTGATTGTCTTTCTTGGGACACTAGAGCCTGGTGAGGACCTAAGGGTTTACCAGGGACTCATTGCTGTCCTGCTAAGTAGTAATAATAATAACTGTTTAGCGCTTACTTAATGGCAGATACTATACTAAGTACTGGGGTAGATAAAAGCAAATAAGGCTGGACGCAACACCTGTCCCACATGGGGCTCACAGTCTTAATCCCCCATTTTACAGATGAGGTAACTGAGGCACAGAGAAACGAAGTGACTCGCCCGAGGTCCCACAGCAGGCAAGGGATGGAGCTGGGATCAGAACCCAGGTCCTTCTGCCTTCCAGGTCCGTCTCTACCCACTACGCTTCTGTCTGCCTTCCTGCGGGAGTTGTTGTTCCTGCGCTGGAAAGGTCAAACCCGCCGGCCGGAAGCTGAGCACAAAGCTTTCCTCGGCCGGTCCAGGATCACCAGAGCTGAGGCTCGGGGCCCCAAGCTTTCTGCTTCCTCCCTCGATGGGAGGGGGCAGAACTGCCCCTTAAACGGGCTCATGGTGAGCGCTAAACCCTGAGGCCTCCTTGAGGAGCTGATCCTGCAAGGAGGGAGATCTCTCTAAGGCACCAGTTCCTCCATATGATGGGGACTGGGGAAAGAGAGAGGGACAGGGGAAGTTTCTTTCCTCACGTCTGTCTCCTCCTCTACACGACAAGCCCATCACGGGAAGGGAGCACGTCAGTTAATTCTGTTGTATTGTACTCTCCCAAACACTTAGTATAGTGCTCTGCACATAGTTAAGTGCTCAATAAATACAATCTATTGATCGATTGATTATGTTTCTAGAGGATGTTACAGTCTGGTGGAAAGAGCACGGAACTGGGAATCAGGAGACCTGAGTTTTAATCCATTCACTCTCCATCATCTGGAGGAGTGGTGGTCTGCTGTACATGGAAAGGAAGGGGGTTCCAGGCCAGAGGGAAGATGTGGGAAAGGGGTCAGCAGCAAAATAAAGAAGATCAGGGCAGAGTGAGCAAGCTGGAGCTAGACGCGAATTTTGCGGGAAAGGGCTGAGGCGTATGTATGGCAGAGGATCCAGAAGAGTTTTACATCCCAGCTCCACCACTTGCCTGCTATAAAATGGATATTAAATACCTGTTCTCCCTCACTCTTAAACTGAGAGTTCCATGTGGGTCAGAGACTGTGACCTATCTGACTGTAGTCTATCTATCCCCAGTGCTTAGCACAGTGCTCAGCACTTAATAAGTGCTTAACCAATACTGTAATTATTAGTACTGCTAATATAGTTTCTCTAGCAAAAGAACCTGGGGAAAGTTAAGAGGCAGGCAGGGAGAAACCCATCAACCCACTCTGGCTACCAGAAGTCACAGTCTCTGTCGCTCTTTATCCACCTAACTTCCTCTTGGTTTCTTGGGCCTCTGATCCTTCACCTGGACTTGCTCCCGCAGGTATTTCATCCCCATTAGACAGATGAGATAACTGAAAGAGAACAGGCAACCCAATTGTTTCTCAGGCCTCTGCCCACCCTCCTCCTCCGGGCAGGATTCCACCACAGTGACAGCAGGTGGAGGCGGAGAAGAGGCTCTTTTCCATGGACCCTGATTCAATTTCATTCGACAATAGTATTTGTTGAGCTTCTGCCTTCCCCCTTCCTCCCAGTAGATTTCCACCTGCTCCTTCTTCTAACCTCACACTTCTCTTTATCCCTCTTTTTAGCCACTTCCTTCGAGAGTGAGATCCATCTCCTCTGCAGTTCCTGGAAAAAGCGGCCGGCAAAGGGTGCTCAAATCCTAGCCAGCCAGCGAGCCTTTCCCTGGGGCTGGTGCGGGAATAATAATAACAATAATGTTGGTATTTGTTAAGCGCTTACTATGTGCAGAGCACTGTTCTAAGTGCTGGGCTAGATACAGGGTAATCAGGTCGTCCAACGTGAGGCTCACAGTTAATCCCCATTTTACAGATGAGGGAACTGAGGCACAGAGAAGTGAAGTGACTTGCCCACAGTCACACAGCTGCCAAGTGGCAGAGCCGGCAGTCGAACCCATGACCTCTGACTCCGAAGCCCAGGCTCTTTCCACTGAGTCACGCTGCTTCCCAAGCTCACTCTCCACTCAGCCTGCTTTTCAGAGCAGCATGGCAAAGTGGATAGAGCACAGGCCTGGGAGTCAGAAGGTCATGGATTCTAATCACGGTTCTGCCGCTTCTCTGCTGTGTGACCTTGGGCAAGCCACTTCACTTCCCTGTGCTTCAGTTACCTCATCTGTAAAATGGGGAGTAAGTTAAGACTGTGGGCCCTATGTGGGACAGGGACTGTGTCCAACCCAATTTGCTTGAATCCACCCCAGCGCTTGGTACAGTGTCCGGCACATTGTAAGCGCTTGACAAATACCATTATTATTGTTATTAAAGGCTCTCAGAGTAAGGGGCTTCCACTCCAATTCGGCTTTCCTTCTATTTTTCCCAGAGACCCTCAGTGGGGTCAGGGAGAAGGTTTCCCAAATCCCAATCAACATTTTCTCTTCCTATCCTCACTGGTCTTTGTCTTACCCTGGCCCAGAGCCAAGAAAACCCATCTCTCTAGAGTGCTTCTTTTCTCAGCCCTGCAGTCCGCCCTCTGACCTCCTTACGCTTTCCTTCCTTCCTTCCTTGGACAGACTCAGCTGCTTTCCTTCTTCTCCCTGGACCAGGCCTGGATTATCTCGTCAGTACCTATGGATTTCCTCTCAGCTCCCTGGTGAGCCGTCATGTCGCTGAGCTTGAGAGGGTCAGATGACATTAAACATCCTAAGCCACAGCGGCAGATTTCCCTGAGCACTACAGACCCTGGCCCAGAACATCAAATTTTGGGAGAGGGATTGAAGTGGGAGATTGCCAAAAAAAAATCAATGAGGCCGGGCAAGCAAAAGTGAAGCCGCTTTCAGGGCTACAGGTCTCCTCTTCATTTCTCTTGAGCCAACCTACTCACTGAGCCTCGTTCTTGCCTCTCTCACTGTCGACCCTTTGCTCAAGCCCTCCCTCCGGCCTGGAAATCCCTTCCCCTCTACATCCGGCAGATCGCTGCTCTCCTCTTCTCCTGTTGAAATCGCATTTCCTTCAATAACAATAATAAAAATAATTGTG
This sequence comes from Ornithorhynchus anatinus, assembly GCF_004115215.2. Taxonomy (NCBI): domain Eukaryota; kingdom Metazoa; phylum Chordata; class Mammalia; order Monotremata; family Ornithorhynchidae; genus Ornithorhynchus; species Ornithorhynchus anatinus. The sequence goes on from NC_041730.1 coordinate 22,759,687, forward strand.
GTATTTGTTAAGTGTGGTATGTGTGTGCCAAGAAGTGTGCTTTAATCACTCACCTCCCCACCCTATTTCCCCTCCAATTGCCACTTTGGCATTTCTGCCTCATCTAAGCACTTGGGTCCTCATGTTCCCTCTTGCAGTGTTTATGTTCATGTCTTTATACTACTCGATCGCTCCTGTCTACCCGTTATTTGTTTTAGCACGTGTTTTCTTTGCTAGATTGTAAGGTCTCTGATGGCAAGGATCATGTCTACCTCCATTTTACTATCCAAGCACTTAGTAAAGTGCTTCGCAATCAGCAGGAGCTCAACAAATACTATTGTCGAATGAAATTGAATCAGGGTCCATGGAGAAGAACCTCTTCACCCCCTCCACCTGCTGTCACTGTGGTGGAATCCTGCCGGGAGGAGAAGGGTGGGTAGAGGCTTGAGAAACAACTGGGTTGCCTGTTCTCTCTCATTTTTCTCATCTGTCTAATGGGGATGAAATACCTATTCCTCCTCCCCTTTAGACTGAGAGCCCCATGAGGGACAGGGACTGTGTCTCATCTGATTATCTTGTATCTACCCCAGAGCTTAGTTACAGTGCTTGACTTGTGGCAAGTGTTAGCAAATATCTCTCTTATTACCATTATTATTACTATTATCATTAACTGTGAGAACGCAGGGACGGTTGGGGCCCCAAGGAGCCGAGGTGGATGGCTGCAGAAGTGCTGCGTGGTTTTCAGAATCAGCTCCCGGTAGAATAAATGCACGTTTACAGCAAACATTTCGCACCTTCTGAAGGTGTTTTTGCTGAATTATCGAGAGGCAGTGCTAAGGTCGGGGGTGCCGTTTGGGTGGTTCAGCATTATAGCCACCCGGTCTATGGGTCTCCCTGTAGTGGCCATGGGTCTGAATGGCCCAGGGCCAGATAGTGGGGTCGTCCCAGGAAGCCTCTTTGGTAACTGATCATTTGTCTGCCTGTCACTCTGTCAACGTCTCACCCTGCCTCATCCACTGCCCTCTCCCTCTTGACTCTCCCGTCCATCGATTCTCTGTCTTCACTTACCTCTTACCTCACCCCTTCCCTTGTCAACACTGCTCCTCCAGCCTCTTTCTTTATCCACGCAGGCCGCAGAGCCTGTGGTCAGGGGGAGTCCAACCATGACCCTGCACGCTATGTCTCCTTTGTCCGCTGACCTTTCCGCTCCCAACCTGCCTCAACTATCCTCACTCCCCACAGCCCGAACCTGTGGCTGGAGGAGAGAGGGGAAACAGGGAGAGGGCGTGGGAGGTGGCGGAGATTGGAGCGTAAAATGAAAATAAATAGCTAATTCCTTCTAATAATGCCCGCTTTCCTGATTTGATATTCCACATTAATTATAATTACTCACCAGGAGAAAGGGTATTAATCACCCTTCTTGGCATTTCTGCTGAGTGGGGCTTCAGTGCCAGCCAGCTGGCATGACCAGAGACCCTCTGAGAGTTAAGGCATGACCTCGGTGAGGCTCCAGGATCTTAGAGCGGATGGTAGAACTTGCTTCAACTAAGGTTTCTGGCCCACCTTGTCTCCCCTCCATTTTGGGTAGGGGCAAAGAGGCTCAGGGCAGTGGCATTGGATCTTGGAGGGACGGTCGGTGGGGGTGCTGAGGAAGGGGTAGGAGACCCAAGGGTTTTGGGTCCAGGGAGTCCAGAGAGCTGGGAGAGTGAAGACAATTGGCTGAGTTTGGCAACTCTGTGGGAGCAGAGGGGCAGGGAAACAGGCCAGGAGAAGACACCTTGGGCACTAGCCAGACCCCACACATGCAGCATTTCATGTCTCCTCCAGCAACAAGACTGAAACCAAAACACCTCACTTCACTTTGTCCAGATGCTGATTTCCAACCTTGGTTCCTGTCCTGGGCCCCTCTCTTGCCTTCATCTACTTTTCCTCTCTGATCACCGGTTTGCCCCCCCGGCCCAGGTCTCCCCCCCCCCCCAACATACGGATGCATTCAATGGGAAGTCTGAGGCTCACTGGGGCCTTTCAGAGTGAAGCTGTCCATACCCTATCCCCAGAGTCTTTCCACCAGCCCCACCGGCCTGGGAATGAAGACAGAAAGGAGCAGAGAAACTCTCCTGGATCCTCTCCCATACATATTCCTCAGTCCTTTCCCTCATACTTTACTCTTATAGCTCTAGCTTGCTCACTGTCCCCTGATCTCATTTGTCTCACTGCTGACCGCTTTCCCACATCTTCCCTCTGGCCTGAAACTCCTCCTCCATGCACACCAGACACCACTCTCCCCACCTACAAAGCTCCAGATAATTCCACATCTCCTTCTCAAGAGGCCTTCTCCTGTTAAGCCCTCTTTCTTTGACTTCCTCTCCCTTCCGCATCATCTAAGCACTTGGATCTGTACCCTTTGGGCCCTTGGTTTCAGCCCACCTTCGGCCTCAGTGGACTTAGGGACATATCTATAATGCATTTATTTATATTAATGTCCGTCTCCTCCTTCAGGTCGTAAATTAGTTTTTTTTTTGCATTGATATTTGTTAAGCACTTACTGTTTGCCAGGCACAGCACTAAGTGCTGTGGTAAACACGAGCTAATCAGGTGGGACACAGATCCTGTCCCACGTGGGGCTCACGGTCTTAATCCTCATTTTACAGATGAGGTAACTGAGGCACAGAGAAGTGAAGCGACTTGCCCAAGGTCGCACAGCGGACAAGTGGCAGAGTCAGGATCGGAACCCAGGTTCTCTGATTCCCAGGCCTGGGCTCTATCCACTAGGCCACGCTACTTCTTGTTGTAGGCAGGGAATGCATCTAGCAACTCTGTTGCACTGTACATCCCCAGGGGCTTAATACTATGCTCTGCACATAGTAAGTGCTAATAAATACCATTGATCGACTGACTGATTGATGGCTTCAGCTCCCCAAAATCAAATCTCTTTCATCAAGGGCCTTGGAAAGGGTTAACCCTCCCCCTGGCCTGGAGCGCCCGGCTGGGGGTGGGGTTCGGGGGGAGTCTCAGGACCCAGTGCAGGACTGGGTTGGCACTGGCACAAAACACCAAGTGATGGAGAGGGACACAAGGTTCTTCTCATTAGCTCATTGTTCCAGCAGAATTAATGACCCATCAGCCACTCACCAGAGTTCCCCTGGCGCCTGTGCAACGGAAAAGGCCGGCGGGGATCGAAGAGATGGAAAGGGAGCTGGGGGAGACCTCCTTTCTACAGGGAGATCCCCTGTAGAGAAGCAGTATAGTGTAGTGGATAGAGCATGGGCCTGGGAGTTAGAAGGACATGGGTTCTAATCCTGCCTCCAACACTTGTCTGCTGTGTGACCTTGGGCAAATCACTTCAATTCCTTTCTGCCTCAGCCACCTCATCTGTAAAATGGGGATTGAGCCTCGGAGCCCCATGTGGGACAGGGATTGTACTACTTGTTTTGCTTGTATCTGCCCCATTTCTTAGTGCAATGCCTAGCATATGGTAAGCGCTTAACAAGTACCACGATTGTTATTTCTGGAGGGCTGGGATGGGCAGGGAGCCTCCAAAAGTCAGCCACTGGGGCAGGTGAGCCCCTCTGGATTCTAAAATGCAGAGGCAGGCCAGGTCTGGAGGTGATAGATGATAGGGCCCAGGGAGAGTTTACAGCCAGGCCACATGTGACCTCTGTGAATCCCAGGGTGGGTGGGGTGAGGCCTCCAAACTCAGATGGGGTCCCCCAGAGAGGCCACTTATTGATAGGGAAGGAGGCCAAGGAGTTGGTGATGTGGGGAGGAGGGAGGGTGTGCGCTGCTTTCAGGGACGGACCACTTGTCGGCTGTGTGACCTTGGGCAAGTCACTAAACTTCTCTGTGCTTCAGTTACCTCATCTGTAAAATGGGAATTAAGACTGTGAGCCCCATGTGGGTCATGGACTGTGTCCAACCTAATTTGTATCTATCCCAGCGCTTAGAACAGTGTCTGGATCATAGTAAGCACTTAACAAATACTGATCAATATTGATTAGACTGTAAGCCCGTCAATGGGCAGGGTTTGTCTCTTTCTGTTGCCGAATTGTACATTCCAAGCACTTAGTACAGTGCTCTGCACATAGTAAGCGCTCAATATATACTATTGAATGAATGACTAAAATACCATAAAAGGGGTTAGAGGGAGGCTGGTGGATCGGGAGCCCTGATCTGCGCTAATAGCTGAGGGACCAGCCCAGAGTCATGTAGCGCTGGGAGATAGCAGATCCACTGACAACCAATGTTCCACTGGCTTGGTGGGGGGAACTGGGAGCTGCAGGGAGCAGGGGTGAGGTGTGGGGGGCAAACAGGGGAAACGGAGGGAAGAGGAGGGAAGACAGGGCTTGAAGTGATAAGGGATGGGGAAGAAATGAGAACTTGGAGAATGAGGTTTAAGTGGGAATTGTAAAGGCAGTGGGGAACATTCACCAAAGAGCTGGTTTCCTGGACAGAGAGGGAGAATGAGGCCCTTGACCAAAAGGCCTGAGGGGAAATTGGCTCTCTGACTCTTCTTTCTGGGCAAACCCTCCCCCACCTCTCCCATCTGTGGGGACTCAGGCCTGGAGGTCGGCCAGAAAAGCCCCAGCGATTGGGTAAGATGGCTAGTTTTCATCGGTTTTAGCCATGAGGGGCAGAAACCCTCTCTGAGTGGAGGGCAGGGAAGAGACACAAGGCCTTTTTCGTACTCCACACTAGATCAGAGCATGGGGAACTCAGAAGAGAAGCAGCGTGGCTCAGTGGAAAGAGCACGGGCTTTGGAGTCAGAGGTCATGGGTTCGAATCCCTTCTCGGCCACTTGTCAGCTGTGTGACTCTGGGCAAGTCACTTAACTTCTCTGTGCCTCAGTTACCTCATCTGTCAAATGGGGATGAAGACTGTGAGCCCCACGTGGGACAACCTGACTCCCCTGTGTCTACCCCGGCGCTTAGAACAGTGCTCTGCACATAGTAAGCGCTTAACAAATACCAACATTATTATTATTAACTGGGGGATCAGAGGTTTCTGGGCAGAAGAAGAACTTCAGTTGTACTTACGGAAAGTATTCCTCTGAGGGAGAGGCTTAGACACAGACTCAGGCCACGGAGAGGAGGGTGGGGAAGCTGGGATCCGCAGAAAACTCCAGAGATGCGGTTCCACATCTCCATTCTCATTCCTTAACAGGAGACCGCTCAGCACAAGTGGCAGTAAAACCAAGGGTCAGTCTGACCCACATTTTAGCACTGATTGAGACAAAAGTGCAGAACAGAGCAGAGCCCTGGCTTGTCAGGGGACACATCAGTGATGTGAGTGGCCATAGAAATGGAGGAGAACAGAAAGGAAGGGTTGGGGGCAAGGGGGGAGGGGGAAGGGCCCGGAAGGGGACAGAATGGTAAACCCAGCTTGGAGGGGAAGTAGCAACAATTAAAGGGGAAATTTGTGTTTCTAATCGGTGGAGAAAAGTTCTGCAAGATTTAGATAAAAATGAAAAGACCCTGAAAATGGAGTCTTCCCGAAGAGATCACTCCTAAGAGTCACAGTCCACCCAGGGGCCAAGCCAGGGTTGACCATGTCCATTCTGTTCCCTCAGGTCTGTGTCAGCACAATGGGCAGAGCTGGGGAAAGAGGGGATGGGAGGCCTTACCTCTCTTTACGGAGCAAGAAGGATGCGGCGCTGGGGAGGGAACAGCTTCCTGCTCGCCGGCTTTGTCGTTTCTTCCCTTCTGAGGCCTCTCCCCATCATCTCTAGGGGCTTTGGGCCTGGAGCATTACTCTCACCAACATAGGTGGGCTACAAGGGCCAGGTCTGAAGCGGTGGGAGTTCAAGGCTGGGCTGCCGTCCCAAGGTGTTGGGGTCTTGTGGACCATGGGCCCTGATTTCCCCATTTGGAAAGAGAGCCACACTGCTCCTCCCAGCCTTCCTCTGCTCAGAGCGCAATCAAAGCTGAGATCCATCCTGAGCTCCTGGAGAGAAGGGGCAAAACACCTGTGATCAATCATAGCAATCTGGATATTGACAGTTGGCTTCCCTTCCTGCTTGCTCCGGTTGTTGGGCTTCCCAGCAGGCATTCTGAGCAGCCCAGTGGGGAGATCTCCTAGGGGACTCTGGCCCTTGCCTAAACTTCAACCAACAGCCGCTCTGGGCCTCCCCTGAAGGGATCTGTACGGCAATGCCATCTGCCCAAGGGGCAGAAGCCAGCCAGGACCTATGGTGTGGTCCACTGACATCCCTGAATGGGAGCTACCAGCCTGGACCTCCATTTGGCCCCCTTTCTGCCTCCATCTCTTCCTAATCATACACAGCCCTAGGACCTTCCCTTTGCCAAGCCAAGTCCCGGGCAGAAATTTCCCTTGCTAATTCCAGGCAGACCCTGGCTGAGGGCAGACAAGTGGGCAGGAGAGAAGGCCTGGGGCTTGAAGCAAGGAGGGATGGGAGGGGCAACGAGTCAGGCAACTGGAAGGAGAAGTAGGTGGTTGGAGGGCTCCTGAGCCAGGGTGATTTGATTTGACAGAAAGTCCATGCCCGACAATGTTATCACATCACTTTTATTGCGCATATTAGTATAACGGGAAGGAGGGGCAGGAGGGATCCTTCTTTAACTGTGGTCTGGGGGTGACATCTTACTGTCATGGGAGAACAGAAGCCTGGAGGTCTAGGGCCAGGGAAGCCCTCCAGGGGTCTTGCATCGCTGGCCTCCGCCTGCAACCCTGCCTCTGGAGGAGTGGGCAGAGCCAAAATCAGAGCAAACAGGGCAGAAAGGTCCTGTGATCAAAGGTGGGGCCATCTGTTCTGCTGGTTTGTACGGCATGCTTCAGTGGCACAGAGAGGTGACTGTCATTGTCCGAGCCATGTCCCTGGGGTCCTGGTCTCATTCTAGGTGATCTAGGTCATCTTAGCCAGCCCAAGGCTCAGGTTGCCTAACCAACTCCCTCTTCACGTTCTCCCCCTGCCCCATCCAATGTTGGCCATTGCTAAAGGTCCCTAGCCAAGGAGACTCAGACTCCTGGTACTGTGGAGAACCCTCCTGTGGACCTGCTCTTGGGAGGGACTGCGGGAGGACAGGAAGCCCCTCTGAGAGATACCTCCCCCACCCTCCCACCTCCTCATCTCCCCCCCAGCTCCCAGGGTCCAGCATGGGTGGACCCCTTTCCCTGATCTCAGCCAGGTAGTGAGAGAATCCTGAGTTTGGACTGGGTAGGAGCAAGCAGACACTATGGGAAGACCAGGAGGTAGAATGTTCATTTCTTGGAAAAGTTTTGGTCCCTCCTACCTCCTCTGGCAGTTGAGGGATGAGCCAGGACTCAAGGGCACTGGGGAGAGCGGAGGGACCTTGCTTATTGGCAAGTGGGCTTGTGTAAGCAGGCTTGGGCTGCCATCCGTCACCGCTGCCCCCCTGGCTTTCCCGAAATTAATCTTGAGTAGCTTATCGGGAACTTCAGAGAATGAATACTGCAGTGTTCCCCCTTCGGGGAACCCACATTCTTGGTGGTTTGGAATATGCATGAGGGAGCCGGGTTGGGGTGTGTATATGAGGGGTCCAGGGGAGGGGTGCATGCATATAGGTGGGTGTGCATGCATGTGTGTGCATATGCTTATGTATGTAATGTATGTTTATGCACGTGTATATGAGTGTGCATGTCTGTGCGTACCTGTGGTTGGACAGCTCTGGCCTGGCTCGCCACTTCCCCGGGTCTCAGAGAGCTGCTAAGTCAAGCAGCTGCTGAGGTTTGGGAGGATCCACACGGTTCTGCCTAATAACCGGTCAGCTCCTCTCAGAGACCCTCAGGAGACTGGTCCGTGATGCAAGGGGAGACTGGGGTTTTGCCAGGGATTCGGTCTGCTCAAGGGCAGACCCCAGTGGCTCTGGTGACTTAACTGGATCTGCTTAGGGTGGACTCAAACCTCCAGATCTCCTCTGAAACGGCCAGGGACACCGTGGGCTCTCTGGGCCTCCCAGGCCTTTCCTGAGCTTGGCCACTGATAGCACCGATGGATTGATCGACCGGCCCGTATTTCTGGCCTGGCCATGAATCAGGCTGGCCTTCATCGGGGGAATGGTCTTGGTCCCTGGTTTACTGGGGAATTTCCATGCAAATGGCCTGCCTCCTCAACCCACTGTCTGGACTTTTTTGGAGTCTGCTGTCCGGCCCAACTCCCCAGCTCCCTCCTGAGGCCCTGGACCAGCTTCTTTTTGACTGTTGCCTCCTCGAGCTTTCAGAAGTCTCTCTCCTGTGACCCCACAGACTCTAAACCTTCCCTCCAGCTGGGGTCCCAAGCCAGGGAGTTGCCAGGAATCGAGCAGGCAGCAGGGAAGCTGGAAAGTTACAGGGTCCTGCACCTGGGGGCAAAGTCCCATTTTGCACCAGCCCATAGGACTTAGGGGAACCAGGACAATCCTGCCAGTTTTAGGACAGATGGCCTCAAGATCAAAAATGGAAAAAGCCAATATTTAACTGAAAGTCGGAATGGGCCTGAGGCTCCATATAGGAATTAGAGAGAGCATTCAAGTAAGACATGCCAATTTTATTTTCCCCAAAGCAGAGAGTGTCCCTCGCCTGTCTCTTGAATAGGGCAGCAGGAATGGAAGCAAGGCTTCCCAGTGGAACTTCAGATGGAAGAAAAATCAATCAGGTGACCACTCATTGGGGTAGCTGGGGGCCGGTGGAGGCACAAGAGTCCCAGAGGCTCTTTGAGACCTAGATTCAGCTGGAGGAAACTGTGTGGTGACTTTGCTGTGTATGAAAAAAGTTAGAATCCCCTAAAATGGGAAAATGGGGCTGCCTGGAACTCTGTTCTTTCCTCTTCATCCAAACTGCTATTACGTTAATCCAAGTACTTATATCCTATCCCTCCTTGATTACTGCATCAGCCTCCTTGCTTAACATCCCGGCCTCCTGTCTCTCCCCACTCCTGTCCATACTTGACTCTACTGCCTGGGTCATTTTCCTAAAAAAAATTTGGTCCACGTTTCTCCACTCCTCTAGAACCTCCAGTGGTTGCCCATCCACCCCAGCATCAAACAGAAGCTCCTTACCAGTGGTTTTAAAGCACTCGATCACCTTGCCTCCTCCTACCTCACCTTGCTGCTATGCTACTACAGCTCGGCCCACTCACTTCGCTCCTCTAATGCCAGCCTACTCAATGAAACTCATTCTCATCTATTTCGCTGCCAACATCTTGCCCACGTCCTGCCTCTGTTCTGGAACGCCCCCTCTCTTCGTATCTTCATATCGGGGAAGCAAGCCTGGCTCAGTGGAAAGAGCCTGGGCATCGGAGTCAGAGGTCGTGGGTTCGACTCCCGGCTCTGCCACTTGTCAGCTGTGTGACGGTGGCCAAGTCATTTCACTTCTCTGTGCCTCATTTACCTCATCTGTAAAATGGGGATTAACTGTGAGCCTCACGTGGGACAACCTGATTACCCTGTATCTACCCCAGTGCTTAGAACAGTGCTTTGCACATAGTAAGCGCTTAACAAATACCAACATTATTATTATTATTATTATTGTTATATCTGACAGACAGTTGCTTTCCCCAACTTCAAAGCCTTATCGAAGGCTCATCTCCTCCAACAGGCCTTCCCAGACTAAGCCCATATTTTCTCTTCTCCCACTCCCTTCTGTGTCACTCTAATTTTCTCCCTTTATTCACGCCACCTCAGCCCCACAGTATCTATGTATATTTATGTAATCTATTTATATTACCGTCTCTCTCCACCTCTGAACTGTAAGATCATTGTGGGCAGGGAATGTGACTACCAACTCTGTTACATTGTGCTCTCCCAAACACTTGGTAAATACAATTGATTAATTGTCTGGGAAATACTCTTGTTGTATTATATTGTAATTTTAATATTACAATTAAAATACAATACAATTGTAATTTGTATTGTAATATTGTAAATTTCTAGGAAATGAAAATCCTAGATCAAAGGCAGATTGATGTGAGAAACTTGTTGTCCTGAACAGAAAGGGTGTTGGGGAAAAGAAAAAACTTAGTAGGTCAAAAAAAGGAAGTAACTAATAAGAGATAGCTTGACCCACAGCCAACCTTATGCTCCGAAAATAAAACTTCAAGTTAGATGGTCCATTTGTACTGAACAAGTCCACTAAATTGTAAGTTCCTTCAAAGCAGGGATCATGTCTACTTACTCTGCTGGACTCCCCCAAGCACTTAGCAAAGTGTCCTGCTCACATTAGGTGTCTTGATTACAGATCTAGGCCCAGTCTGGAGATATGAAAATATAGATGGTTTGGAGAGATTAGTAAATGAGTTCAAAATCGAGGAAAGGATTGAATACAACCAAAACAGCATGGCCTCGTGGAAAAAGCCCAGGGCTAGAAGTCAGAGAAGTCTAATTCTGGCTCTGCCACTTCCGTGCTGTGTGACCTTCGATAAGTCACTTAAATTCTCTGAACCTCAGTTTCCTCACCTGTAAAGTGGGGATTCAATATCTCTTCTCCCTTCTACTAGGACTGGGGGCACAAGGAGGGGCAGGGATTGTGTTCTATCTGATTATCTTGAATCTACCCAAGTAGATAAGTACAGTGCTTGGCACAGAGTTAGTGCTTAGCAAATACCATCACAGTTATTATTAAAGTGGGGATTAGATACCTGTTCTCTCTCCCTCTTAAGAGGTAAGGATAAGGGCGGGGGTAAGGACTGTGTCCCAATAAATTATCTTACATGTACCCCAGTTCTTAACACATGGTAAGTGCTTAATGAGTAACACAATTATTATAATTATCATTATTGCTATAGAGGCCAGCAGCTCATAGTTGGCACTAGGTAGTTTCCAGGAATTTTGGAGCACATCCCAGTCCCAATCATACCCCAACAGCCCTAGAAAGGTACAACATGATTACAGTGTATTATAAAGTGCCAGGCCAAATTCAGAGGTCTTTCCAAGCAGGGGCCCAGAAAACAAGGTCGCACTGGAATAAAGGTTAGTTTCGTCAGTAAACGCTCTCCCCCAAGTGCCCACATATAGCCTTGGCTGTGGGGGTCTATGAATGACTAGAGAGCAGGAAATGGGCAGAAATAACTCCTTCAATATGAAGCCCTGGTAGAAGGCCTCTCTGAAGAAGTTACTGGAGGCATTGTTTCTTGTTACCATAATTATGAACTTTCAAAGCATACGTTCCATAAGAGGAGAAAAACAGAGCCTGGATATTTGAGGTAGGATGCCAGCTGCACGCAACCGTTCATTTGTTTGGAAAAAAACAAAAAAAAAAACAAAGGTCAGGGCCCAATCTTAAGTCTGAACTGCATGCTATCTGTGGGGTGACTTTTACATGCTCATTAAAACATTTTCAAGCTGATTTAATAGGATTCTGTTAGCTAGTGAAGTGCAGGGTAGAGGTGAGAGATTATAGTGAACATCTCATCTATGCAAGGAAATCAAAAAAGACTGCAAAGAGGCCATCCAAAAAGGGAGACACTTGGTCTCTGAGGAAAATGGAAGCCAGAGGGACCGAAAAGAGGGCCCGTCACCTTCCTGAACCTGCCGGTACCCCTTCCTTTCCCTTGAGTCCTGCACTAGTTGGATCCGGCAGCAGGCAGATGACATGCCTGAGGCAGAAAGAAAGCTTGAGAGAGGAGCAGAAAGAAAGGGAAGGAAGAAACAACTTTCTTCCTTTCTTGTTACACTTTCCTTGGGAAGGCAAAGCTGGATTTAAACCTGGTTGAGAGGAGCAACCACTATTCTTTTTCTAATGGTATTTGTTAAGCGCTCACTATGTGCCGGGCTCTGTACTAAGTGCCGGAGTAGGGACGAGCTAATCGAGTTGACACAGTCCCTCACTGCTTTAATCTTCATTTTACAGATGAGATAACTGAGGCCCAGAGAATTAAAAAAACTTGCCCAAGGTCACAAACATCAGACAAGTGGCAGAGCTGGGATTTGAACCCAGGTCTTCTGATTCCCAGGCTCACACTCTTTCCACTATTCATTCATTCGATCGTATTTCTTGAGCGCTTACTGTGTGCAGAGCGCTGAACTAAGTGCTTGGAAAGTACAATTCAGCAACAAATAGAGACGATCCCTGCCCAACAATGGGCTCACAGTCTAGAAGGCGGGGAGGCAGACATCAAAGTAGTAAACAAGCATCAGTAGCAACAATATAAATGAATAGAATTATAGATATATACACATCACTAATAAAATAAATAGAATGATAAATATGTACATATATGCACAAGTGGTGTGTGGCATGGAGGGGGTAGAGGAGAGGGAGGGAGTCAGGGTGATGGAGAGAGGAGGGGAAGGAGAGGAAAAGAGGGGCTTAGTCTGGGAAGGCCTCCTAGAGGAGGTGAGCTTTCAGTAGAGGTTTGAAGGGGGGAAGTGTGCGAGTTTGGCAGATTTGAGAAGGGAGGGCATTTCAGGACAAAGGTAGGAATGGGGGCCAGGCGTTGACAGCCGGACAGGTGAGAACGAGGCACGGTGAGGTGGTTAGCACTAGAGGAGGCCATGCTGCTTCTCTACTACTCCCCTATTTAATTGCAGAGAGAAGAGCTTTATGCCAAATGAATAATACTGACTGCTGATTTCACAGTATTTTTTTTAAACCTGGGAGTCCCTTAAGAGAAGGGTGGGCTATTGAGTCTTTGTGGATTCAAATGTATTTTAGTTCTGGTCTGGGGCTCTGGGAAGATCTGACCAGTGGAGCTGCCCAGATGCTCTTACAACTCCCAATCCCAGCTTCGCCTCTCATTCTCAGGTGATGCCTTATCCTAAGATTCATTCTTTTTACCTACAAGATAAGGAGAGTGTCTTTAGTACAGTGCTCTGTACACAGTAAGCACTCAATAAATACAATGGAATGAATAAATGAATGAATTTTATCCCTACATCACTGCCTGACTTTCCCAGTAAGCACGTCACTCCTTAACCGAGGAACAGTCTCAGTGACTCGCTCCAAGCAGGTACCTAACACATATTTTTACTGCTACCAAATAACAGAGGAGCAGGAGGAGAACTTGGGGATGAACCACCCCCACAATAGCTGGGGTGCTGGCTGCCTCACTGAAGATGGGTGTGTGTGTGTGTTTGCGTGTGCGTATGTATGTTTGTGTGTGTTTGTGTGGGTGTAAGAAGCCGTTTGCCTTTTGTGAAAAGAGAATAAATGAACTTTGAGGAGTTTCACCTGTTTCACTAAAGACCCAGAAAGTGAACACACTACACCCAGAAAGCTTCTGTAACACCCGGCGAAGATCAACGACCGGAGAGGGAGCCGGGGAACCCTAGAGAGCAGATCGAGGAAGAACTGGAGGTCATCAGGAAGCTACTTGACTTGATTGTCTATGGAAGATGCCTCCTCCCTTCAGCTCCCAGACTCCTGGAGAAAAGCCCAAGGAGATGGAAGACACAGAGTGTGAAGGACTTGCATTTACTAGGAGAAAGGCAGGGACCCTGTGTCCTGGGCCGGGGATACGAGGAGCTGGGTCTGGGGGCTTGGGTTTCTCGGAATCCGGGGCACGGGCAAGGGCAGCTGGGGTGTGAGTATGGGTGGAGGGCTGGCTGTGGAGAGAGGAAGTGGAGTTGGCTGTCATTTGGGGGCCTTATTGAAGGCACATCTCCTCCAAGAGGCCTCCCCTAACTAAGCCTCCCTTTCCTCTTCTCCCACTCCCTTCTGTGTCACCCTGACTCGCTTCCTTGTTCATCCCCCCTCCCAGTGCCACCACCCTTATGTACATTTCTGTAATTCATTTCTTTATATTAGTATCTCTCTCTCCAGCTCTAGACTGTAAGCCCGTTGTAGGAAGGGAATGTGTCTGTTTATTGTTGTCTTGTACTCTCTCAAGCGCTTAGTACAGTGCTCAGCACAAGGTAGGTGCTCAATAAATGCCACTGAATGAATGGGGGCCTCCTGGACCACACAAGGCCTGCGGTTCCCAAAAACATGGATTCCTATTGGGTGGCCAAAAAAACTTTATTGAACCTCATCTGTGACAGCTATCTGTGAACTGGAGTGTCGCTGGGGGATGGGGAGAGGATAGCAGGATCCGTTGGGGAGACCTTTCAGGAGTTTGAAACCAAGGCCCAAGAGCCCTGGAATCTTGGGGTCAACAGGTGGCTTTGAAAAGAACTCAAATGGCTTATGAACCAGGGTGTAATTACAAGGCCAGCACATCTCCCAAGCTCTCTCCGTTATGCCGGTTTCCTTCTCATCATACCCACTCTCCTTCTCTAAGATCTATATTCCCTAGGAAGCCTTTCGGGATTAGAGGCAGTGTGACCTTGTGGAAAGAGCATGGGCCTGGGAGTCAGAGGACCTGGATTCTAAACCCGGCTCTACCACTTATCTGCTCTGTGACCTTGGACATTTGTGGTATTTTTTTATGTACTGTGGTATTTATTAAGTGATTACTATGTTCCAGGCATTGTACTAAGCACCGGGGAAGGGGCTTAATAAATATACATGAAATCCACTAGATTGTATGTTCCTTGAGGATATGGATTGTGTCTACTTATTCAGTTAAACTTTCCCAAGTATGTAGTACAGTGCCTCCTCTGCTCAATAAATACCACGGATTGATTGATTGAGAGCTCACTTAGCAGACAGCAGGAATCACCCTCTCTTTCTCCTTCATGGTTTCTTCCCAGCTACACTTTCTTCAGAGGCAGCAGGGCTTAGGGGAACAAACATGGAGCTGGGAGTCAAAGGACTTGGGTTCCAATCCTAGCTCTGACACTTGTTTGTTGTGTGACCTTGGACAAGTCACTTTACCTTTCTGTGCCTCAGTTTCCTCGTTTGTAAAATGGGGGGTCATTTCCTGTCTTCCTCCTATTTAGACTGTGAGCCTGATGTGGGACAAGGACTGCATCTGACCTGATGAACTTGTGTCTACCTCAGCACTTAGTAAGGGACTGTCTCTATTTGTTACCGATTTGTACATTCCAAGCGCTTAGTACAGTGCTCTGCACATAGTAAGCGCTCAATAAATACTATCGAATGAATGAATGAATGAATGAACAGTTCTTGACACATCTGGCTTACCAAATACCATGATTTTTATTATTAGTATATTTTGAATTATGATTATTATTATTAGCTGCCCCAAGGTTATGATCCCCTCTCTGTCCTAGTTCACTTGCTTCATCCCACCTATCTGACTCCACCCTGCCCTGTCCCTTTTTTTTTATGGTATTTGTTAAGTGCCAGGCACTCTACCAAGTGCTCGTAAGCACAAACTAAGTAGGTTTGACACAGTTCACACCCCTCATGGGACTCACAGTCTTAATTTCCATTTTACAGATGAGGTAACTGAGGCACAGAGAAGTTAAGTGACCTGCCCAAGGTCACAGAGCGGACAAGTATTACATGAATTTCCTTCCTCTTCCATTCTCTACCACTATGTTAGATCGGGTTCACTCACTTCAGTGAGTCTCCTGCTAATTCTCCACCCTCTGAAGCCCGGCCTCTGTTGAATTACTTCCTTGATATATTAAATGAGTCACTGCATATTTTATTTAAAAACAATTGTTCATTTGTGACTTAGACAAGCAGGTTTACCTTTTAATTCACTGTCCACTTCCTGTACCTTTCCCAAACTTTCCTCTCCTTAAAGGTGTACAATCTTAATAGTGTCTCCTCCTCATTCCCACCCCGCTTCCCAGAGGGACACTGTGGCCTGTCAGCGGTGCCTACCACCTCTGTTGTATTGTCAGACTGTACTCTCCCAAGTACTTAGTACAGTGCTCTGCACAGAGTAAGTGCTCAATAAATGCAATTGATTCACCTGGGCCAGTTTCCCAACACCTATTCCCTGAGATAGGAGCGCCATGGCCCAGTGGCGAGAACACGGTCTTGGGAGTCATAGATTGTGGGTTCTAATCCCTGTTTCACCACTTGTCTGCTGTGTGACCTTGGGCAATTCACTTAACTTCCCTGTGCCTCGATTACCTCATCTGTAAAATGGAGATTAAGACTGTGAGTCCCACTTGGGACAATCTGATTACCTTGTGTTTACCCCAGTGCTTAGAACAGTGTTTGGCACATAGCAAGTGCTTAACAAATACTATAATTCTTAATTATTATTTGTTAAGCAGGTATTATGTGTTGAGCACTGATCTAAACATTGAGGTAAGTCTGAGATAGTCAGGTGGGGCACAATCCTAGTCCCACATGAGGCCACAGCCCAGCGCTTAGTACAGTGCCTGGCACATAGTAAGCACTTTAAAAATACCATTATATAAAAGGGGGATAGTACTGGCATTTTCTCATTTGAGAGATGAAGTAACTGAGGCACAGAGAAGTTAAGTGACTTGATCAAGTCACACAGTAGGCAAGGGTCAGGAGTCAGGATTATTACCCAGGTCCCCTGATTCCCACTAGGCCACGTTGCTTCTTGGAGATGATCGGAGGAAATCAGCGGATTTCCTTCCAAAATGAGGCAGAGAATTCCTCTTCAAGCTTTTCCCTCCTCAGACAATTGGGCTGGCCTAATCAAGACTCACTTCCCCTCAGAGAGGAGAGAGTCTCCTCCAACTTCCTCTCTACAAATCCATCATCATTAGCAACTATAAACGTCAGAGCTGGAGCCATTAGACGGCTGTTCCTGGATAAATAATGCTTTTCATATTTAATTTACGAGTGGCTCCGAAGCCTCTTTGGGGTGCGCTGGGTTAATTAAGAGCTGAATTAGATGGAGATGCATCTCCCCAAGGAGACTCAATTAAATTCTTTTGGAGAAAAAAAGGGAGAAAGTGAGGAGGGCACTTTGTCCTCCTGTCTCTCCTGACATGGTAGTTGCCTGAGGCTGGGAAGGTGGGATGATCAAGGCTGATCTTCTCAGGGGAGAGCAGTAGGAGACAATTTGTGTGGAGCGGATCGAGATGGGGAGAGAGGGGACAATTACACTTACCTAGGGATATATCCTGGGCAGAAGGAATGCTCAGACTGTGACAACTGGACGTCGAGTGTCCTTCTTCCTCATCATCACCGTTAGCATCAACGTAGTCCCGGTGGTCAAGGAAAACTTACACTCCAGTGCCCTTGACTTTTCCGCTTCTTCAGCCCCACTCACTCTCAGGCCTGTCCTCCATTTCCCCTGAGCCAGAGACCTTCCCAAGGGAGCCATTGTGCGCGATATTTGTTGAAAAGTGCAGGCACTGTTTTAAATGCTTGGGAGAGTACAACCGAGTAAGTAGACACACTCCCTGTCCTCAAGGAACTTACAATCTAGTGGAATTCATGAATATTTATTAAGTCCTTACCCCATTGCTTCATATAGTGCTTGGCACAGAGTATACACTGAGCAAATACTACAATTCAAAATAAAAATACCACAAATGATGTGTGACTTGGTCAAGGTCACAGAGCAGACAAATGGTGAAGTTCAATCATATTTATTGAGTGCTTACTGTGTGCAGAGCACTGTTCTGTGTGCTTGTTCGAGGTCACACAGCAGCAAGCAGCATGGTGCGGTGGCTAGAGCACTGATCTGGGAGTCAGAAGGTCATGGGCTCTAATTCCGGCTCTGTCCGTTGTCTGCTGTGTGACCTTGGGAAAGTCACTTCACTTCTCTGTGCCTCAGTTATCTCATCTGTAAAATGGGGATTGAGACTGTGAGTCCCACATGGGATAGGGACTATGTCCAGCCTGATTTACTTGTATCCACCCCAGCATTTAGTAGTGTCTGGCATCTAGTAAGTGCTTAAAAATACCGCGATTATCATAATTATTATTAAGTGGCAGAGCCAGAATTAGAACCCACAACTTACATGCTTACTGTGTGCCGGGAACTTTAGTAAGTGCTGGGGTGGATACAGCTAATCTGGTTGGACACAGTCCATATCTCACACGGGACTCCAAGTCTTAATCCCCATTTTATAGATGAAGCAAATTAGGCACAGAAAAGTTGAGTGATTTCCCCAAGGTCACACAGCTGATAAATGGCAGAGCCAGGATTAGAACCCTAGCTCCTTCTGACTCCCAGGCCCATGCTTGATCCACTAGGTCATGCCGCTTCTCTCCAAGGCAGCATTCCCTAAGCCAAGTTCCCTAAGTAGCAGCCACCAGCCTATTCCTTAATGGACTGCAAATCCCCCAGCCAACTCCAGTCCCTCCCGGAAGCTTGTGGACGTTTGGCTGCTGGCCTGCACCTGAGGGACCCCCGTGGGCTCGGCAGCTGAGAGGAGAAGAAAGCCAAAATACCCGAGTGCCGTAGTTTGATTCCTCTGGGGCTTGTGAGTTCACACACAGACAATACAGGCCACCCTCCTCCATAAATCAGAGCCATAAATCAATCTTTACTCTATTTACAAGAGAAAGGGCAAACTTTTCAGTCTTCCTTAGCCAGGAACATTGACCAGGATGGAAACGAAAATTAGAACGAAGAGACCCATGAAATCAAATCCAGGTTTATCTACAGCCATCCCTAGCCCGCCACGAAGCCTCAGTTTGAGCTGGTTTCCCCCAAACTTTTGTCCATGTTCTGAGATTCCTCTAATGGAGGCTTCAGGGATGGCTTCTGTGGTTTTCCAGGTCATGGCAACTATCTATCTTCAACTTTAGAGTAAAGTCATCACGGAGCCATGCCAAGAAGATGTCTGCTGCCTATTCTTCTGACCTTTTCTGCCCTTCCCCTTTTCCCTTCCTTTCCTGCAATTGGC
This sequence comes from Ornithorhynchus anatinus, assembly GCF_004115215.2. Classification (NCBI taxonomy): domain Eukaryota; kingdom Metazoa; phylum Chordata; class Mammalia; order Monotremata; family Ornithorhynchidae; genus Ornithorhynchus; species Ornithorhynchus anatinus. Next base: position 22,778,256 of record NC_041730.1, read on the forward strand.
TCAGGTCCAATTGATGTCATCACTAGGCAAACCATGAGATGGCCCCCCAGGATGATTGGCAGGGCAAGCACATGGTCTCCCTGCATGGCTAGGTGTATCGTATCAATCGGTATAAATCAATAAATCAACCGGTGATATTTACTGAGAACTTGCTGTGTGCAGAGCACTGGACTAAAATATTGAGCTCTTACTGAGTGCCGAGCACCACAGTAAGCTCATAGATTGAGAGTTCCTCAAGTAACAGGGTCTGGGCCTAATTCCCATCTGTGTACTCTTTCTTAGTGCTTAGCACAGTGCTTTGCTCACATTAATAAGTACTTAATAATCAACCGGGTAATCAATCAGTGGAATTTATTGAGCACTTATTGTGTGAGCAGCACTCTATTAAGCACTCGGGAGAGTAAAATATAGCAGAATTGGTTATACTGTTAATAATGTTGGTATTTGTTAAGCGCTTACTATGTGCCGAGCACTGTTCTAAGCGCTGGGGTAGACACAGGGGAATCAGGTTGTCCCACCTGAGGCTCACAGTTAATCCCCATTTTACAGATGAGGGAACTGAGGCACAGAGAAGTAAAGCGACTCGCCCACAGTCACACAGCTGCCAAGTGGCAGAGCCGGCAGTCGAACCCATGACCTCTGACTCCGAAGCCCAGGCTCTTTCCACTGAGCCACGCTGCTTCCCCTATGTTATAGTGTTACGGTTATAGGGTTATAGTGTCTTATATTATATATAGGACAAGTTCCCTGCCCACAAAGAGCTTACAGTCTAGAAGGAGAGACAGACATTAATATAAATAAATAAATATATTACAAATGCGTTCATAAGTGCTGATAGGTATAAATGATTTAAACTGGAGGCAGGTACCAAATGGCCTATCTGACTTTACTATTTTCTTCTTCATGGTGTGAGACCAAGACCAAAGTCAGATTTGAGCTGGAAAATCTCTGAAGGCCACTGGAGACCCTTTAAAGTTTTTCCAAAGCAGGTTTAATGGCAAAAGTTACTGCCTCACTCCTGAAATAATATTATTACTACTACTGCTAATCGCTAACAACAGAGTTAGCAGACACAATCCCTGTCCTCAAGGAGTTTACAGTCACGGCCGAGTGTGTGCCCCGTGGCCTGTCACGCTCAACCTAGGTTAGTACGGTGCTCTGCACACAGTAAGCATTCAATAAATATGATTGAATGAATAATAATGCCGCGCACATACGCCTACAACGGCTCACCCAGGGCAGAGCACTAGCCAGTCGGATAGATAGTGATAGATAAGCATATTTACTGAGCACTTACTGTGCGCAGAGCACTGCACTAAGCGTCTGGGAGAGTACAATATAATAAACAGACACAGCCCTGCCTACAGTGAGCTTACAGTCTAGAGCAGGAGTCAGACATTCATATAAATTACAGCTATGTACACAATTGCTGAGGGGTTGGGAGGGGGAATGAATAACGGGAGCAAGTCAGGGCACAGAAGGGAGTGGGAGAAGAGGAAAGGAGGGTTTAGTCAAGGAAGGCCTCTTGGAGAGGCTGTGCCCTCAACCAGACTTAGAAGGCGGGGAGGGTAACTGTCCTCTGGATACGAAGACGGAGGATGCTCCAGGCCAGGGGCAGAACGTGGGCGAAAGGTTGGCAGAGAGATAGATGGAGGTACGGGGAGAAGGTTAGCATTAGAGGATTAGAAGCTCATTGCTGTCAGGGACTGATCGTGTTCTTGGAGATGATCCAAAGCTGGCTCCTCAGTGAGGGGGACATGCATACATGCCTGTTGACGTGACATGGCTTTTGCCAAGCGCTCTGAGAACCCAAACTAGAAAACGTCCTCTCGTCCAGACCCATAAACGGTACTCATACACACTCAAGTTTTCACACTGATATTTGCTCTAGGGTACTCATATTTGCACACTCCCCGCCCTTGGGCACTCCGAGACAGTCACCACATGTGGTCTTTGGTACATCGTTTTGCCCGTCGGTCACACACGCTTAGTTACAGAAATGCACTCATGCACAATATGTGCTCAGAGCACCTCCTACAGAAAAAAGTTATCTACAAGTGTGGTCACATTCTTTCAGAGCCAGTCTCGCTGGTGGTCCAGACGTGGAAAATGAACCTTTCGGTTGCAGACGATGATATGCACACCCATTGCTACCTACATGCTCACACACGTGGCATCCCAGCTGCGAGCTTCCCCACCTGAGCCTAGGACTGCTCCGTCCCCACCCTCGCACCCCCCTCCCTCATGCTGTAAGGCTCTCAGCATGCCTGGGTATTAATGAGGCTGTCTTTTGCTATGCAAACGGAGTGCTCGTTATGACTCTCATCCCACATCCTTTGAGTTGTTAATTAAAGAGTGTGCGGCAGGCAGGCGGAAAATTATTCCGGAGAAACAAGGAAAACAAACTGGTGGGTCAGGTTGGCTGAACTCCTCCGAACTCCGGGATGACCACTTGAAGAGGCTGGCAAGGGTTACCTTTCCTGTCCTCCCACTGGTTGCACTTGAACCCAGCAATGGGGGGCTCCTCTCCCCTCCCCCAGAGATAGCATCAGGTTCAACCTCCAGGGCATTTCCTACCCTGGATTCTCAAATCACTAAGGGAAGGCTACGTAGCTGGTCAGCAAGAGGGTACTGGGTGTCCCAAGAGTGAGGAACCAGCCTTTGGGGGGCTGTTGTTAGAGAATACAGTTTGGCTCAACAATATAATGAGATAACGAGGCCTGGACAGGGGAGATGGCCTGTCCTAGAACATGAGATTTCTGGGTTCAAAGCCCTCAGTCTGGTGCTCTTCTCCTAGGTCACTTTGTCTCCCATCAAGTTCTCTTCCCCTTTTCTCTGATTCCATCCCCACCTCAGAGACCCCCGTGAATCCCTTTCTAAAGGCAAGCATGGAAACAGTGTGGCCTAATGGATAGAGCACAGGCCCGAGAGTCAGAAGACCTGGGTTCTCATCCCGGCTCTGTCCCTGGTCTGCTCTTCACCTAAGGCAAGTCATTTAACTTCTCTGTGCCTCGGTGACCTCATCTGTGAAACGGGAAGTAAAACTGTGAACCCCATGTGGGACATGAACTGTGTCCAACTTCGTAACTACTTCAGCACTTAGTACAGAGCCTGGCACAGAGTAAGTGTTTAACAGATGCTACTGAAAGAAAAAAAATCTGCTTTCTCACCATCCCTTGGGATGGGAGGATCAGCGGCATTCAGACTCCTGTTGCCAGGATGCACAATAGCCAGACCATCTGGGTCACCCCAGAGCAGAGCAGTTGGGGCAGAGAGATAGTCTGGCTCCTTGTGGCTCCAACGGGGGAGCGACAGAGGTGAGGGGAAAGACTTCAGAGCAGCTTTCTGTCTTTTGTGACCCTAATATCAGTTGGCACTGTTCCAGCTGCTGCAGATGGGGGTTATAATAATGTTGGTATTTGTTAAGCGCTTACTATGTGCAGAACACTGTTCTAAGCGCTGGGGTAAACACAGGGGAATCAGGTTGTCCCACGCGGGGTCCACAGTCTTAATCCCCATTTTACAGATGAGGGAACTGAGGCACAGAGAAGTTAAGTGACTTGCCCACAGTCACACAGCTGACAAGTAGCAGAGCTGGGATTCGAACTCATGAGCCCTGACCAAAGTAGCCTACTCCCTCCTCTAATGGAGCTTGTGAGGAGTTGTGCAAACACGCAGGGTCCCTAACTGCCCAAACCTTCCTCTTTCGTAAAAGATGAGGCACCGAGGGGTGTAATGGGCCAGAAGCCACAGCAGAGAGGCGAGGCAGGTTACCATCTTTCTGGGATCTGATCTAATAATAATAATAATAATGTTGGTATTTGTTAAGCGCTTACTATGTGCCGAGTACTGTTCTAAGCGCTGGGGTAGATACAGGATATTCAGCTTGCCCCACATGAGGCTCACAGTCTTAATCCCCATTTTACAGATGAGAGTACTGAGGCACAGATAAGTTAAGTGACTTGCCCACAGTCGCCCAGCTGACAAGTGGCAGAGTTGGGATTCGAACTCATGACCTCGGACTCCCAAGCCCGTGCTCTTTCCACTGAGCCACGCTGCTTCTCTAGACTGTAGGCAGTAGACTTTAAGCTCATTGTAGGCAGGGAATTGTTGTATTCTCCCAAGGGCTTAGTACTGTGCTCTGAGTCTAGTAAGCACTCAATAAATGCCACTGATTGATTGACATCCATCATCATTTCTGGAATAAGCGTGTTGTCCCAGGCAGATTTCTGGATTTCCTATGAAATGTTTGGATTTCTGCATTTGGACTCTGCACGTGCACACTGGGGCTTTGAACTTTCCTACAAAAGTCTTCTTGAGAAGTTCTAGCGAGCTGGCAAACTGAAACCCTCCTGCCTTCCCCCACAAATGACTAGCTTTGTGCTAGAGGAGGAGGAGGAGGAGGAGACGTTAGGAGGATGAAGAGGGGTAGGAGGAGGAGGGTGCTCATTCAAACTAGTCATGACCCTTTCTGTAGGTCCTCGCTGTAAACAAAGGAGGGGCACAGTTGCCAGGAGGGCCTTCTGGAAACCGGTGGGAACTTTAGAATCTGAGCGCTGACTGACTCATGTGTTCCAAATTAGGGATGTGAATCTCATCCATCCACGTTCTCAGATGAAATGTCAGTGCCCACACTGAGCATGGAGTGATCACGTTAACTGGCCCACATTGCACACTCCAGAAACATCTGATTTTTAACCCCCAGTTCAGCCTTTCTTCACTTTCCACCTGTTTTCTTGATCTCAGTTCTCTCCCCTTCTCTCCCTATATCTTATTCTCTCTCTTTCTTCCAGTGTCTCATAAACACCCCCATCTTAGCGACTTTCCCCTCCTCCTTCCTCTCGGGTTCCTTCTGGTCAGGAGCGTTCTCCACCTTAGGTGAAAGGGGAGCTGTTGTCTGCACTGTCCCTGGCTAGGTTTTGGGTTCTCAGCTGGCTCTGGGCTAGGACAGGCCTGGGAGTCAGAAGGACCTGGGTTCTAATCCTGGTTCTGTCACTTGTCTGCTGTGTGACTTGGACAAGTCGTTTAACTTCCCTGTGCCTCACTTATTTCAGCTGTAAAATGGGGATTAAGACTGTGAGCTCCATGAGGGGCATGAACTGTGTTCAACCTGATTAGCTTGTTTCAATGCCAGGGCTTAATACGGTGCCCAGAACATAGTAAGCTATTAAATCCATTTTTTTTTTGAAGAATGGCTGGGTTAGAGGAAAATAATAATTGTGGTATTTGTTAAGTGCTTACTGTGTGCCAGCTACTGTTCTATGCACTGGGGTGGATACAAGCAAATATGGGGCTCATGGTCTCAATCCCTATTTTACAGATGAGGTAACAGAGGCACAGAGAAGTCAAGTGACTTGCCCAAGGTCACACTGCAGACAAGAGGCAGAGGCAGAATTAGAACCCAAGTCCTTCTGACTCCCAGGCCTGTGCTCTATCCACTGTGCCTTGCAGCTTCCCAAGGCCCAATGTTTCCTGCCTTCCGTGCCCCTCTCTCTTGAGAAATCAATGGCTCTGATTGTCACCCCTTTTTCTCAGGCTTCCCCCAAACCTCCACTGTGGCAACCTTGGCCCCACATTCTGCAGAGGCAGAAGTGACTCTGTGACCAGGCCGATGGGGCTGCCATTTTGGAGACGGTGAGAGTGGAGCAGCTTGAGGAAGTGTCCTGCTCCCTCTGCGTCTGCCTCCACCTCTCTTCTGCCTCCTCCCCATCGTCCGCTGTCCCCGTGTACCTCCTCGCCATGCCTCCCTCTCCCTGCTCTCCACCGGAGTGTGTGTGTGTGTGTGCCTGTCAGTCACACCTTTGCAATCCACAGGGGTTTTCGTTAGCCCTTTATATGGCTTTCAGATCCATCCTCTTTTTCATTTTCTCCTGCTTTCACTTTGGAACATCTGTCTCTGTGTTAATCATTTCATCTTGAGTCAGGCAGTCAGTCAACGAGTGTTTACGGAGCATCTCCAGGGTGCTAGGAGGTGTTCGACTACTGCAGCCTACTCTTCCTCGCTCACCTGGTTCCTCTCCTCTGTCTGAAGTTCCCCTTCTCCCACGCCATGACCACGTTTCTCCCGTGGACCTCTCCACTCCCTCCCCAGGGTTGGCCCTCTACCGTATAAGTGATACTTGTGCTGCTCTCAGTTTTCCCCACTCTTTGTCTCATTCCATTTGTTCTAGCCAAGCTCAGTACTGGTCTGCTTTTCATTCCCCTCCAACTCCCTCTTCCCATCTCAATGCATTCTTCTGGCTGCTCCCTCAACCCCGTAAAAGCTCTGGCCTCTCAGCATTTCTTTCTCCCTTCCTTCCCTTTCTCCCCTGTAGGCACCATTTATGCCTTAACGCTTTGACGTTCCCCCCGATCCAGTGGGGCCCCGCACAGAAGAGACAACGCTGTACCTGTACCAACTGGTGTATTTGGTAAGTGCTTACTATGCGCCAAGCACTGTACTAAAAGGTGGGCTAGGTACAAGATCATCAGGTCCCACAGTCTAAGTAAGCGGGAGAACACAGACTGAATTCTCATTTGGCAGATGAGCACACTGAGGTAGAGAGAAGGTAAGTGACTTGCCCAGGGTCACACAGGCAGACAAGCGGTGGATCCGGGATTAGAACTGAGGTCCTCTGACTACCAGGTCTGTGTTCTATCCACTAGACCACATTGCTACTCCTCTCTGTCAACATGGAGTCCGCACCAACCTACCTTTTGCTCTTCCCTTCTCCTCCTCCTCCCTCCTCCCCTTCCTTTCCCTTCATGCTGGAATCACCTGTCTTATTTACCTGCAGAGACCCCAGGATGGAGACCTGACTCTGACAAGGCTCTGCAATGTCTCCTGCGAGTGGCCGACACTGAATAAATGTTAAATAATAACAACAACAAAGAACACGCTTAACAAGAGGGCCAGCGGAGCCAAATCCTCGGTAGGTGCGATGTGAGTGACTTAATGTTGTTCTGAGAACTGTAACTTTTGCATTTCCTGACTTGTGTGTGTTTAAACGGGCGGTCTCAAAAGGGCAGTAACACAAGTGCTGGCATTTAGTTTTCATGTTTTTCTTAGAGAAAAGGAGGAAAATAGAAGGAAAAATCAGACCGGAGCGCCAGTTCCCCTTGGCACTCTCTGCTGTGGGTTTTCAGAGCCGGGAAACTGGAAATGGCTGATCAGGCCCCAGGATCAGGACAGAGAGCCTCTATTATGGAACCCTATGCCCAGGGAACCAATCAATCAATCGGTAGCATTTACTGAACACATTTTGTGCAGAGAACAATACTCGGCGTTTGGGAAAATATAGAAGTTAGCGGATGTGTTCCCTTGAGGACCTTACAGTTTATAATCATTAAGCACTTACTGTGTGAGAGGCGCTGTATGAAGCATTGAGGTGGATACAAACAAATCGAGTTGTACACAGTTCCTGTTCCACATGGGGCTCACAGTCTTAATCCTCATGTTACAGATGAGGTAGCCGAGGCACAGAGATGTGAAGTGACTTGCCCAAGGTCACACAGCAGACGAGTGACTGAGCCAGAATGAGAACTTATGACTTTCTGACTCTCAAACCCGTGCTCTATCCAGTATGTCATGCTGCTTCTCTATCTAGTGGGGAATGGCCAACTCCAAAACTGGGGCTACCCAGTGCCCTGTAGCCCCATATTTCAATCCAGGGATGCGAGGTAGGGAAGAGGTGAGGGAATGGAGTAGATGAGGAGCTGGGGTGGGACCTGAGCTTGACCTGGGGAGAAGAGGGCCCCGACTGGTCCTGTCACTCACTTCCATTGCCAAGATTACCAAAAGTCAGAAAAGCCCAGCTCTACCCTCCTTACAGCCACCCCTGTGGATGTAGGAGAGGGGAACCTGTCGAACAAGTGGTTTCTGGAGCCCTCCCTTAGGTTCTCCCCATTTTACAGATGGGAAACTGAGGCCCAGGAGTTCCCATTCTAGTCCACCCTGGCTGCAACCTATCTTGCTCCCAGAAAAGCCTGGAACTTCCTACCAGCCACACTTTTGGGGCAGATCCCCAGAGATGGGCACTGCTATCCTGGCCTTCTGGGAGCTGGCTCCAATCAATCAGTCACTGGCATTTACTGAGCACTTACTGTGTGCAGAGCACTGGGAGAGTGCAGTGCAATGCACAATAGAGAGACACAATCCCTGCCCACAAGAAGCTCACAGACTAGAGAGGGAGATAGACCCAGAGATAAATTACAGATGGATAGGTACCTAAGTGCCGCGAGGGATGGGTGAATTTCAAAGTCTTTAGTTACAGTGCCAAGTGTGTAGGTGATTCAGAAAGGAAGTCAGGGGAAGTCAGGACTTAGTCGGGGAAGAACGCTTAGAGGAAATGTGATTTGAGTAGTAGGAAGAGTAGTGGTCTGCCGGCAGGATGGCTTGAGAAGCAGTGTGGCTTAGTAGATAGAGCACGGGCCTTGGACAGAAGTTTATGGGTTCTAATCGCGTATCTTCTGTGTGACCTTGGACGAGTCACTTGACTTCTCTGTGCCTCAGTTACCTCACCTGTAAAATGGGGATAAGAGTTGGAGCCCCACGTGCGACAGGGACTGTGTCCAACCCGATGAACTTGTATCTACCCCAACGCTTAAAATAGTGGTTGATACATAGAAAGCACTAAACAAGTACCATCATTTTTATTACTATATGAGGGGGAGGGAGTCCATCCAAACAGGACTCCCGTCAAACAGGGTGGCGCCGAGTGAGGAGGGACCACTGAGTTGGGAGATCAGACACCTCCTGAGCTCTATTTCAGCTCCAACCCCGAAGTTGCTGAGCTTCCGTGGGCCGCCCTTTCTCCATCTGTACAGTGAGGGGAACGATCTGTGCTCTCTCCTTTACCTCCCGGGGATTTGGGGAGGAAGAATGAGGCATCATCAATCAATTTTTAAGGTGCCCTATGTTCTTCTGGGCTGGACTGGGCCTAAGGCTGAGGGTGGGGCTCCCGGTCAGGAAGGTGCTGTTACAATTGAGTGCCCGAGGCAGCGCTGGAGGATGTTGATGGATTTCGTCATGCCTGGTCCTGGTTTTGCAGGAACAGAACACTCTTCTACGACCGTGTTTTGAACATCTTGGTCCACTCCAAATCTGGGTTATGGCTCTGAGTTGGGGTATCCTCAAGGATCTGGGTTATCTCTGGTCCTGCAGACCCTGGGACCCTCTCTGGAGTAGGGGACAGTTTGCTCTGAGCACCCTGGAGCCCCTGTGGAGTGACCCTGGACGCTTGGAGCATCTCTGAAACTACTCCTGCTTCTGGGGTTGGAGGGTCCCCCCTTTCAGGAATGACCTGGAGCTGGGTCAAACCTCCCTGGCCCTCCGTGAACCCCCTGGAGCTAGTGGGAAGACATGGGATCTGCTTTCTAGGACATCTGACCCTTTATTAGAAAACCAGAATAAAAGCAGGCCCTGTGGGCCCGAGTGTGTGTGTGTATGTGTGTGTGTGTTTGTGTGTTTGGAGGGGGGAGGAGGGCCTTGAGCTGGTGGAAGAAGCAGCGGGACCTGGTGGATAGAGCACGGCCCTGGGAGTCAGAGGATGTGGGTTCGAATCCCAGCTCTGCCACACGTCTTCTATGCGACCATGGGCAAGTCACTTAACTTCTCTGTGCTTCAGTAACCTCATCTGTTAAATGGGGATCAAATCTGAGAGCCCCATGTTAGACAGGGACTGTGCCCAACCTGATTACCTCGTATCTATCCCAGAACTTAGAACAGTGCTTGGCACATAGTAAGCACTTAAGAAATACCACAGTTACTTTTATTATCAGCCCACCTTGCACACTGGGGTGACCCCAGTAGAAAAAGCGGGTGAACTCAGCCTGGACAGATTAGTAGATTTATTTCCCCAAGGGCTTTGGTGATGAAAAAGAAAATCTCTTAGGTCAGGGGAGTGAGATGGGGGGATGTCTATCTCTTCTTTTGCTCTGGATTCATCGAAGCTTCTCTCAAAACTGGAGATATCCTGATTTCCTCTTCCCACGGAGCCCGACGTCCGTCTCTTCCAGGACTGAGCGGGGCCTTTGGGAGACCACGTCGCCCCTCCCGCCCCCAACGCCTCCAGCCTACTCCTTGTGGGACTAGTCCTCACCTGGAGACTGAGGGGAGGGGAGAGGGCACTGCAGTCATAGGATGAGGGTAATGGAGAGGAGGTGGAGAAAGGAGAGAAGAGAGAGAAGGTTGCTCCCAGACTTCTTGCAGGGTCCCCTAGCACTATATAGCGGGGAGGTAGGGGAGAGGACCAACTGAGGGTGAAGGGAGGGCAGGGCGGGGGCGAGGTGGCAGGTGAACGCTGAGTAAATCTACCCTTAGCCCGGCCCCAATCCTACAGCACTCCGGGGATTCACTTCCTACAGGTGTTGGGAAGATGAACATTTGGGAGGTGGGCGGCTGGCAGTCGAATGAGCAGCCGCCCCCTGGGGAGCCATTCTCTGCCCGCTCCAGCTGGGTAGAGGATACAGTGCCTCCACGTAAACTCTTTGAGGAAAGGGTGGTCCTCTTGTTGTATTTATTGTTCTCTACCCTCTGGGGGAGGACTTTAACTCTTTCCTGCAGCCCTGCCTCCTATGTTCCAGGCTAAGAATGATAGCACTAACAATAATAATAATAATAATTACATTTGTTAAGTGCTTACTCTGTGCCAAGTACTGTACTAAGGGCTGCGGTAGAAGAAATACAGCCAGATCAGAAACAGTCCCTGTCCCATAATGGGCTCAGAATCTAAAAGGGAGAGAGAGAGCAGGTTCTTAATCCTCATTTTTACAGATGAGGAAAAGGAGGTACGGAGACTTTAAGTGACTACGCAAAGCCACACATCAGGCATTTGGCAAAGCTGGAATTAGAGCCCAGGTCACCCTATAGTGCCTAGCACTCTGCCCCATTCCCTTAGGTAATCAGTACAGTTCATAGAAGAAATACTCTTCGTTACATGTAGTAATAATAGTCTTTAGTACGGGTTGGAAGCCGTGTGGCCAACTGGAAAGAGCCAGGGACTGAGAGTCAGAAGACATGGGTTCTTGTCTCAGTTCTGCTACTTGTCCGTAGCAAAGAGGTTAAATGGCCTCTCTGTGCCTCAGCTTCCTGATCGGTAAAATGGAGATTAAATACCTGCTTCCCAGCCTCTCAGCCGTGAGCCCTGTGTGGGGCCGGGACTGCGTTGCGTTTGATGACCTTGTATTTAGCCCAGAGTTTAGCACAGTGTTTGACACCTAGTAAGTGTTTAATAAATACCATCACGATCATCACGCTTTCTAAAATTGAAATTGACCTTTGCATCGAGGTGTGGTGTTGCACACTAGATGATTCGTGAAGGCGACTGCAGTATGTCTTGCTAAGTTGAATCCCTCAGTACCTCTGGGCGCAGGTCTGGGTGCAGTCTGGTGCATTTTTGAGTGCAGGTCCGGGTGAAGGTCTGGGGCCAGGTCAACTTGCTGTCTATCCAAAGTCCCAGCTGTTTTGGTAGGGAGAGACTTTTCTCGACAAGTTCTTGTTGATTTCCCAATCACATAGATTTCTTTTCCCTTTGGCTTAAAGAACGATTTTCAGCCAGGAGTTCCACCTATCAGCTCCTTTACACTCTTTAATTTTCTGCCCCTCCACAATGATTAGCAACCTAATTTCTCTCCAGAGTCTCTCTCTCTCTCTCTCTGTGATGCACTCTCCTGCTTCTCTTTCCCCCTTAGATACTGTGAGCTTCTCCTGATGTCTCCCAGGCCTTATCTGCTCCCCAAAGCTCACTCCGCTGCAGAATAGCATCCCTCCCCTTTTCCATTTCCAAGCCAGGGTTGATGCAGCCCCAACTCTCCTCCTGGCAGAGTTCTGAATCACAGGGCTTGAGTGTGGATTCAACCATCCTTTCTCCAGACTGGGCCAGTTCCGCCTGACCCCAAGGGGCTCTGGGAGATTTGGTGAGGAAAGGGGCCGGGGCTGGGGGGGCAGGTTTGGAGAGGGGGTGTGATAGGCTGAGATTAGCTGGGAGGGTGGAAGTGCTGGGGTTGGGGCGATTTCTGTACATTTGGACATTAAATGAATAGTATGCAAATGAAATATAAAATGTCAAAATTAGCATCCGGTGGGTTTTATTCTAAGGCTCAAACCTTCCTCCGCTCCCCACATGCATTCTCTGGGCAGCCGAATTCATGATCAGAGATTGGAGAATGGGCAGGCTGTCGGTGACACAGGTCCCCCGCTTCCCTTCCCTCCAGCCCTACATCCCCTCCAAGAGGTCTTCCCTGACTAAGCCCTCCTTTCCTCTTCTCCCAGTCCTTTCTGCATCGCCCTGACTTGCTCCCTTTATTCATCTTTCCTCCTAGTCCCACAGCACTTATGTACATATCTGGAATTTATTTATTTATATTAATGTCTATCTCCGCCTCTAGAATATAAGCTCGTTGTGTGTCCGTTTTTTGCTGTAGTGTTGTATTGTACTCTCCC